>NC_080682.1:7883502-8569127 GCF_030445035.2 Dasypus novemcinctus
TCTACTAAAATCTATCTACAGCCAGATACCGGAGCAGCACATCATGCAAGAAGCATGTTGACGGGAAGCAGCTATTGCTTATGCAGTTGAGCTCCTGTTTACCATATGGAGGACCGGGTTAGATTCCCAGGTAAGGTGCAGGCCCTGCACAGCAAAGTGACGCACCAAAAAGATGATCAACCAGATCAACGGCAAAAAAGCACATTAATGAAAGAAAGTGAATGGTAAACCTAACAAGCCTGAATCTGCCAAATAGTGGCAGTTGTGAAATGATACTTGGTATTCCTACCAATCATAATGTTATATTTGGATGTGTAAATTCTACAAGTAAAAATATTTGTTCTAGTTTAACACCGGACATTTCAGCTACATGTGTAGAACTTCACCATTGCTCATAGCTATCCTGAAAAACTATTTGTAAAAGTGAACTGGTTGCCAGGACTAACCAACATTTTATATCTTGGTCTTACTTCATTGATATATCCTGATCTTATTTCATTGAAGAATATAGTACTTGTAAATTAATTTTTGCTCTTAGGATTTGCAGTTTCACTTTCTGTTTTTCCTGTTTATAATAGACGCTGTATGTTTGACTTTACAATGAAGACCAAACATGTTTGGATAAAGATTGCCATGATTCATTTTGATTCCACATAACTGTCAGAACTTTTTTCAACTGAGTTTTCTGTGCTTTAGATATATTTTAACTTCTTGAGACTAAAGATGATTAGTCTGCCTTTGTAAACTTTATAAATATAATTTGTGGTCAAGATAATAAAATAGGGAAACGGACTTTGGCCCAGTGGTTAGGGCGTCCGTCTACCATATGGGAGGTCCGCGGTTCAAACCCCGGGCCTCCTTGACCCGTGTGGAGCTGGCCATGCGCAGCGCTGATGCGCGCAAGGAGTGCTGTGCCACGCAAGGGTGTCCCCCGCGTGGGGCAGCCCCACGCGCAAGGAGTGCGCCCGTGAGGAAAGCCGCCCAGCGTGAAAAGAGAGAGCAGCCTGCCCAGGAATGCGCCGCCCACACTTCCCGTGCCGCTGACGACAACAGAAGCGGACAAAAGAGACAAGACGCAGCAAATAGACACCAAGAACAGACAACCAGGGGAGGGGGGGGAAATTAAATAAATAAATAAATCTTTTAAAAAAAAAAAGATAATAAAATATCCTTTTTCTCATGAGAAAAAAAAAAAAGTACATTCCTGGGAAGAACCTGTCAGCTTGTCAGAAATCAGTCTTGGGTCTTCCTTGAGTGAGGTCAGGGTTATGCGCTATCGCCCAGCAGAATTGAAGTGCAAGAAATGATAGTTCCAAGAACCCACAGGGGAAGGGCTAAAGGTCCGGAAAAATGAATTCAGTCATTAGTGCTTCAAATTTCAGGACCTTTGAGGACCCGCCAAACCCAAGCTGCACAACTGCCTTACAGATTAGATAACTCTCGCCCGTTATCGCATAATCTGTAAGAACACGCAAAGTAGGGTCATTGGCTCCCGTAGTAATTAAGGCCACAAATTTTAAAAGATTGAATTATTTGGGCTACCTCTCGCCCGTGGTGAGAAAATGAGACCAGTGATTCCAGAAGTAGGGCTTGTTCCCACATCAGAAAGCCGCAGTACGCAGCTACTGAGACGGCCACGACCAGTTAGCAAGGGGCCCGGCAGTGCTGTGCTAGCCCCGTGCACGTAGAGAGGAAAGCATTGCAAGCCACCTCGTTTGGCGAGGCGAAGGGGGCCCTGCCTGCTCTGGGCTGGTAGCTCAGCAGCAGGAGTGACTATGAGAATCAGGAAAATGAGTGATCGAGTAAGTTTTTGATACAAAATGTGAACAAGAATCGGGCTTACGCTGGCCCTTCCCGAGCCGCACTGCGCTCACGGAAGTGGGCGGGGGGCCAGCCTCTCCCGGCGCGCGCCCAGCCCGCCCTCGGGCGGCAGCGGCGGAAGCGGACGCCGCCCTCCTACGGCGTGGAAGAGCCACTGTGGGGTCGTGGGCGCTGAACCGGGGCAGTGCGGGTAGAAAAACCCCAGAACCTCTGGCGAGCCACGTCGGTGCGCCACGGAGGGCTCACTCGGCACTGAGACTGAAGATTGAAATATCCGCTCTGGAGCTGTACGGTCGGATTTTAAATCCAGGCCCTTTCTGTGACCGTCCGCACGTTACTTAACCCCTCTGAGCCTGTTTTCTCTTCCCTAAAATGGGGATAACTATATATGCTTTCTTCTTAGAGTTGCTCGCAGGAGTAAATGCAAGGCACTGGATAAATGTTGCCTATTAGATTACAAAGGAACAGTGTGCCGAGCCCTAGAAAATAAATCAGTGAGTGCTACCTCCAAACAAGACAGCCCCAACCCTCCAGAAGCTTTCCAACTCGAAGGCGCACACTCAAAAACACAAGTACGGGTGTGAGGAACTACAAAAGGGCTATCTCAGCAGAAACCAGCAGAAACGGAGGGCTGTGAGGCCAGCCAGGCTACAGCTAAGGGACTACTAGGAGCCCTGCCAGCCACACTCTCTGCAATCCTTCAGGGATCCCAGCTCCCTCTCCTTCCCTGGTTCTGGCTCAGCTGTGAGCGGGGAAAAACCTATCCCACCTCTGCCCTTAAGGATCACCAAATCACAAAGCTAAAGGGCACTCCTAGGTTATCAGACAATTCCACCTTGCTCTGCCTTTTCTGACTGCTGAATTTGGGCTCCAGCTTTAAAGGCAGCCTTCCATATATCCTCAGGTCCTACCCCAGGACCTGGCCTCGTGCTGGCACGGTTTCTTGACTGATGGCTGCTAAGGCAATGAGCGGATGGGGGTTAGGGCAGAGTATTAATATAATCCCTAGTGGACATCAAATGGCCTCTGGACATTGTCAGGAAGGGCACCTCTGTTATTTAATCCTGAAGGGTAGGAAATGAGTCATAAAGTGGTCAACGGAAATTTCATTCCAGGTAGAAACTTAGGATATGTGAGGGCCCTGAGGCAGGAAAGTGTTCAGTGGTGTGTATAAAGATCTGAAAAGAGGGCCAGGTCTTTAAGCCATTTTAGCCAAAATATGGGATTGGCATTTTATTTTATTCCCCACCCCCCGTGTTCACTGCGTTCTTCTGTGTCCACTTGCATTCTTGTCAGTGGCACTGGGAATCTTTTTTGTCGTGTCATCTTTGCATCGGCTCTCCATGTGCGTGGCGCCACTCCTGGGAAAGCTGTACCTTTTTTGCATGGGGTGGCTCTCCTTGCACATGGGGCACCCTTATGCAGGGGACACCCCTGTGTGGCACAGCACTCCTTACATGCATCGCCACTGCGCATGGGCCAGCTCACCACACCAGTCAGGAGGCCCTGCATATTGAACCCTGGACCCTCGTATGGTAGGTGGATGCTCTCAGTTGAGCCACAACCACTTCCCAGCATTTTATTTTTAATACACTGGGAAGTTGCTGTAATAAAAAGATTTTAAGTGGAGTCACCATGTGATTTATACTTAACAAGATTGTTCTGGCTCCTGAAGATTAAATAGAAGGGCGGGGGCAGGTGGCTCGAGTGGTTGAGCACCTGCCTCCCACAAAAGGTCTTGGGTTCCGTTTCCTGTCCCTCCTGAAACAAGGGGGAGGGGAAAAATACAAACAGGGAAGCAGATGTGGCTCCATGGTTGAGTGCTGCCTTCCCACATACAAGGTCCTGGCTTCAATCCCTGGGCCCCAGTACCTAATATATATATATATATAAAAGAACAAGACGGTAGCAGACTAGAAGCCACTGCAGTAGTCCTGGTGGAAGAAAAAACACATCTAGACTATGGAAAATGGTGTCAAAATTTAATATAAAATGTGCTAATGCACTGCATAAAAAGGTTCTGGAAAGAATCAAATATTTTTTAAAAAGGTAGCAGTGCTCTAAAATGCATTCATCAAATGCAGTGAATGTACCACACTAATCAAAGAAGCTGATGTGGAAGGGGGGGGTTGACGTGAGGAGTGGAGTATATGGGAACCTTTTTTTTAACATTTCTCCTCCCACCCACCCCCACTCCCATTGTCTGCTGTGTCCATCCCTGTGTGTTCTGTGTCAGCTTGTATTCTTAGCAGGTAGCACTAGGGATCTGTCTCTTTTGTTTTGACATCTTGCTCAGTCAGCTCTCCATGTGTGCGGCGCCACTCCTGGGCAGGCTGCGGTTTCACACGGGGTGACTTCTTGTGCAGGGGCCACTCCTTGCACAGGGGACACCCTTACGCAGGGGCATCCTGCGCAGGCCAGCACTCCACATGGGCCAGCTTACCACACAAGCCAGCAGGCCCTGGATATTGAACCCTTGGACCTCCTATATGGTAGGCGGACGCTCTGTTGAGCCACATCCACTTCCCTTTTCATTTTGTGTAATCTATGTATCTATAAAAACATAAAAACAAACAAAAAAACACACCAAAGAATCAAGGATGATGATCAAGAATTGGGCTTAGGCAGCTAAGTAGAAAGTAATGCCACTTTGAGGAGGAGACATGATTTTGGAGTGTGGAGATTCAGGAGCTCTATTTTCAGATATATATCCAGTTTGAGATGTATTAGGGCAGCCACGGAGAAGTGTCAAGTAGATCTTCAGACCCCTGAATCTTGAGCACAGAGGGCTTGGGACTGGAGATAGAAATTTTACCTCCTCAACATCAAGATCAGAAATACCCAAAATACAATATAAATTACAAATGAGACCCAGATATGTGACAAATTTTAACAGCCACATTAAGTAAAAAGAAACATAAAATTACCTTTAATTTCAATAATGTGTTTTGTTTAACATTAACATTAAAGATGTTATATTTTACTTTACATTTAAAACCCATTTGAGTTTACACTCACACCACACCTCAACTCTGACCAGCCACATTTCAACTGCTCAAGAGCCATGTGACAATGGCCACCATACTGGGCAGTGTACCTCTAGAAAGCATAAATATAAAGCCAAGGAGACTGATGAATCACCTAAAAGCAAGGTTTCTCAGTCTCGGCACTATTTGTATTTGCGGCTGGCTGATTCTGCTGGACTGTCCTGAGCACTGCAGGACGTTCAGCACTATTCCTGGCCTCCACTCACCAGATGTCAGCAGGATATATTCAAGGATCAATACAAAATCCTGTGCAGTGTGGCTGAAGCAGAGTGAGCAAGAGGAAATTAGCAGGAAATAAAGCCAGAGAATTGAGAGGGGGAGATGACGTAGGCCTTGCATGCGCCTTTCTACAGACTTTGGTTTTAATTCTGAATGAAATGGGAAGGTTGAGTTGGGGCATAATGTGTTTTAAAAGGATCGTTCTGACTCTGTATGGTGAAGACTGAACAATGGTAGAAGCAACAACAGTCTGGAGAAACACTTCAGAAGTCCAGGTGAGACCATGGTGGCTGACTGGGGTGCTAACATTGGAGTAGAGCCAACAAGATTCCCTGATAAAGTGAATGTGGGTGTGGATGAAAGGAAAGGGTGATCCCAAAATTTTTGGCCACAGCAAGTCACAGATGGAGTTGTCATCATCTGAGAGAGGGGAGAACGGTGCAAGAGGCGTGTGTCTGTATATACCATGGGAAGATCTGGAGTTGTTTTGTATGCATTTAGTTTGAAACATGAGACACCCAAGAAAAATGTAAAATGGGCAGTGTGTTGGGAGTCAGGAAAAAGATCTGGATGGAGATTTAAGTTGGAAATTTTATATACAGATGGAATTTGAATCCATGGGATCACCAAGGGGGTACAGGAAAGCGGGGGGGGGGGGGGGGTGCGGGGGGATAAAAAGGACCAAGAATTGAATCCAGCTTCCAACATCAAGAGATCAGAAGAAGGGAAGCGGATATGGCTCAACTGCTAAGACCATCTGCCTACAATATAGGAGGTCCAGAGTTAGAACCCAGGGCCCCCTGGTCCGTGTGGTGAACTAGCCCATGCACAGTGCTGCCGCGCACAAGGAGTGCCATGCCACACAGGGGTGTCCCCCATGTAGGGGAGTCCCACAGGCAAGTAGTGCACCCATGTGGAAAAAGCACAACCCACCCAGGAGTGGCACTGCACACATGGAGAGCTGACACACCAAGATGGTGCAACGAAAGAGAGACAGATTCCCGGTGCTGCCAAGAATGCAGGCAGACACATAAGAACAAACAGCGAATGGACATGAGAGAGCAGACAAGGGGGTTGGCGGGGGGGGGGGGGCGGGAGAGAAGAAAATAAAATAAATCTAAAAAGAAAAAAAAAAGAGGCCAGACGGAGAGGAACCAGTAAGAGGAAACTACAAAGGTAGGAAAAACAAGCATGTTGTATCCTGGAAGCTAAACAAATTAAATGTTTCAAGGAACCAAATAACCAATTAGGTCAAATACTGATATCCAAGATATAAATTACATGAGCTGAGAAAAATAAGAACTGACCAGGAGCTGAGAGGATTAACTGCAAAACAGCACAAAGGCTGAGAGAAGACAGGATGGGACAGGATGGGACTGGACTACAGCTTGAAAGGAGCTGACAGCACATGCTAAGGAATGATGAGAGACCATGGATTTCAAGCTGGAAAAGATGTGAAAATAATATGGTGAGGACGTTGTAATGTTCCTAGGATCAATGGGGTGAAAAGAATTGTTAGAGGGAAGTGGACTTGGCCCAGTGGTTAGGGCGTCTGTCTACCACATGGGAGGTCCGCGGTTCAAACCCCAGGCCTCATTGACCCGTGTGGAGCTGGCCCATGCGCAGTGCTGATGCGCACTGGAGTGCCGTGCCACACAGGGGTGCCCCCCGTGTAGGGGACCCCCACGCACAAGGAGTGCGCCCCGTAAGGAGAGCCGCCCAGCACGAAAAAAGTGCAACCTGCTGAAGAATGGCACCGCACACATGGAGTGCTAACACAAGAAGACGCAACAAAAAGAAACAGATTCCCAGTGCTGCTAAGGATAGAAGCAGTCACAGAAGCACACAAGCACACACAGCGAATGGACAAAAAGAGCAGACAACCGGGGGGGGGGCACGAGGGAGAGAAATAAATTTAAAAAAAATTGTTTAGAGATGGGAGTTTTAGGGAAAGCAACCTTGAAAAGACAGAAGATGGGGAAAGTGGATGTGGCTCAAGCGACTGGATTCCTGTCTACCGTATGGAAGTCCAGGGTTTGATTCCCTGGGGCTCCTGGTGAAGGCGAGTTTGGCCCAAGCCAAGTGCTAGCCCATTTGGAGAGCTGGGGCAGCAAGATAAGGCAACAAAAAGAGACACAGAAAAGAGACAAGAGATGCAGCAGACCAGGGAGCTGAGGTGGTGCAAGTGATTGTATGCCTCTCTCCCTCTCCAGAAGGTCCCAGAACAGTTTCCAGGGCTGCCTGAAGAGAAAGTCAAGAGAAGACAGCAGACACAGAACACACAGTGAATGGACAGAGAGCAGACAGAGCCAACGAGGGTGAAGAAAAAATTTTTTCTTAAATCCAGAAAATGGCTAAGGTAAGGACAAGAAAGTGAAGTTCAAGGAATTAAGACAATGGATTGCCTCCAAACCAAAACCAAACCAAAGCCCTTCCACACCAACTGTTGTTAAAAATTGTGTGCCACTGATGTGATTTACCCATTTCCCCCTTGGTGAAAAGGAAAAATACTGCCAGATTTTTCAATTTATCTGCTACACTGGTATTAGGTTAGGATAGTTAATGAAATTGTTTTGTAACTATTTTCATATTTTATTATTTACTTCGATAAAAAAGCCAATCAGTATGGTCCTAACATGACTCCTTCCAAACCTACTTGTAAGTTACATGAGCAACTGATTCTGAGGCAAAACTGGACCAATCATAAACCAGTAACTCAGAGGGGAAAAAAAAGCTATCCTTGTTCTCACTGGATGAGAATGTACCCAAAACAGATCCCAAGGCAGGTGAGAAACAAAGACCTTAATTTTGGACACCCAGAAATAAAGACCTTAATTAATATATAACCTGTAACTTGATCCACAGCTATTCCTAAGTACATTTGGGTAACGGTGCATCAAGTCTTTCACTCAGTAGGAAACGGAAAACAAAACCTTCACTTAGGCCAACTCTGGTTATTCTGCAGCCCAGTTACTTATATAAGAGGCCACCAGTACCCACGTGGCAAGCTGAGTGCCTGTGTGGGTGGCCTGCATGGAGAGCCAGTGCCCGTGCAACAAGCCAGTGCCCACGCACCAAGCCAAGTGCCCACAGTGAGCCAGTGCCTGCGCAGGTGAGCCATGCAGCAAGAAGACACAACAAAAGAGAGACAAAGGGGAGAGTCAAAGTGAAGTGCACCAGAGACCAGCAACTGAGGTGGCACAATTGACAGAAAACCCTCTCTCCACATCAGAGGTCCCCTGGAATCAAATCCCAATGAATCCTAAGAGAAAGACGAGAAGGCAAAAAGAGAAATAGATATGTCTCACACAACGAATGGACACAGCAAAAACATTAAGGCAGGGGAGAGGGAGAGGAAGGGAAAAAAAAAAAAAAAGTCAACCAATGGTCCTTAAACAACTCAAGGAAAACGCCATGGGACCCATGGAAACTCCTAAGGGAGACAGATAAAGAGGACAAACATGCCAATGCACCAACAGCTGGAACTGAGGCAGACTCAATGAGAATCTGGTATGACTGGAGTTTTTCCACCAAATATAATAAGAGAAGGTTCTCAAAAAAGTTTTGTCTTGGATTGCCAATGGGGCTAGTCTGCAAAAAAAAATTTTTTTTTGAAAAGTTAAGGGGTTAAAACTTATGTGTTAGGGGAACAGATGTGGCTCAAGCAGCCGAGTGCCCACCTCCCACTTGGGAAGCCCCAGGTTTGGTTCCCACTGCCTCAAGAAGAGGACAAGCAGATGAGGGGAAGGGGGAAAAAAGCAGACAATAAGCAAAAAACACACACACAAAAAAACACAAAAACCGAGCAGGGAGCAGAATGGCTCAAGCAGTTGAGCACCTGCCTCATACACGAGAGGTCCTAGGTTGTTTCCAGTGCCTCCTAAAGGTGAGCAAGACAGTGAGCTAATGCAACGTGCTGGCACAGCAAGCTGACACAGCAAGGAAATAAAATGAGACACAACAACAAGAGACATGACAAGCAGGGAGCAGAGTGGCTCAAGTGATTGGGTGCCTCCCTCCCACGAGAGGTCCCAGTTACCTCCTAAAAAATGAAACAAGACGACAAAAAGAATACACAATGAACAGACAGAGAACACAAACAACGGGAGGGATATAAAGAAATCTTAAAAAAAAAACAACAACAACAATGAGCAGATGAGTTCAAACAACGAGCAAAAACAATGAGCAAACAGACAAGCCATCTCAAGGAGGGGGGTAAAGTTTTTTAAAACTCTTTGTCTGTCCCAAATTTGATGTGTATGCTATCCATCAGAAATAGAAAGTTAAAGACAGGGAATAAATGAGGCTAGAAGTTACATTCTCCTTCATTTTGACTGAGGCAGGGTAGGCTCCTGTAAATTCAATCTTGAGGCAGCAAAGCCCTGGACATTGCAGCAACTGTACTGGGGAAAGCACTGGTTCTTCAGCAGGTTCTGTAGGTTGAATCCTTAGTCTCTAACAGGCAGGCAGGCATCCCAAACCACAGCAAATCTGATTAGCACTCCAATAAGCGAAGACTAAATACATTCTTCAGAGCACTCCAGAACAAATTTCACAACCAGGGCTGATTGTGCAACCCTAGGCCAACTTCCAGAGACTGTGAGTTACTTGGTACAGGACAGCTGTTCCCTCTGGATACACAGGGTTTGATAGTAATAGTAGCATGGAGGCATCAAAACTCCCCTCTTCCAGTCTTTCATAGACTTACTAAGATGCCTTGCTTTTGCTTCTTATAATCAATAAAAGAAAGAGGACACCCTGTTCTTCTAAATAACATCAAGTTTCATCCTATTAAGACCAGTGCAGTTAAATGGAGAGATGTTTAAATTCAAGTCCCCACCTGAGCAGTCACCTAGAAAACAGATACCTACCCTCACACTTTATATCAAAATCCAAATGGATTAAAGAATTAAACTAAAAAAAAAAAAAAAAACATAAAAGTACCCCAAAAAAGTATGACTTTATTTACGTTCTTGAAGTGCAGGAAAAAAGCCATAAAGTATAGAGCAGAATCCTGAATGTCATAAAAAAACAAAAGTTAGGAAATTCAACTATTACACATTTTTTTGCATGGCAGTAACATCATGAAATAAATTACAAATTGGGGGAAAAAACTAGCAATTCATCACAAAGAGCTAACTTCCTTAATACATACAGGGCCTTCCATCAATGAAAACCCATGCTTGGTTTTTAAAAAAATAAGCAAATGATACGAAAAGACAAAAAGGACACACAAATAGCTCTTAAAAATATAATGACCAATCTTTTATTATGATCTTACGGTGTATCATTTCATGTGCCAGTGAAAATAAAACAATGTCAATTAAATTCTGATATATACAGATAATCAAAACACAATCATATTTCAGAGACTTAAAAAACAGGAGTAGTAATAGAAAACAAGTCCTCTTTAAAGGTTCACATCACTAATCACATCTTTGAGTCTTACCTGGACAGACTGAGAACGCTATCCCTGCTTTATATCTTAAGGGTTGCTATTTACCTTCCACAAAGTATTAAAAAATCCCTACTCCTGTCAGAAGTTCAGCAACTGGTAGGAGGTTGAAAGATTCTGCCATGTTAAGCCATCATCATCTGACTTAAGACAAAAGAAAGACGTTATCGTGACAAAATTTTTCTCAAAATGAAGAATGAATATGGTTTGACAAAGTAAATAGGATCACAAGGCTTTAAAAAGTTCCCTGTCCCATTGATGAATAAGTTTTAGTAATGGCTGATGGTAAAGATAATGGCTGATATTATGAATTACTTAATTTTACACATGAAAGTGGTTAAAATAGGAAATTGAGTATATGTTACAATTAATTTTTACAAGTCCCCTGCCCCAGAATGCAATTGTTTTTATAGCTCTTTAGCTATTCCTTACCTTTGTTTCTGAGTAAGATGCTCATAGTTTCCCCATTTTTCTTAAATATATCCAAATGTTTCTCATTTTGTCTTGGAGAAATCCCTTCCTGGGATTCTTACTTTCTCCTCCTTCAACCTCGACTGTTGCTCTCCAAACCTGACTTTCTATCACCATCATGCTGGCAATTACCTTTGCCTCAGCATAAGACCATGTGCTAAGAACTTGACTACAGTAGTCTGAAAGCACTCTGAATATCAAGTGCAAATGGTCTACCTCTCACTAGCTCTGGCATTAAGGATTATGGTTTAATTTAGCATTCACCCAAGTCAGCCCTAATTTGGGGAATGCCTATAAGACTTTAAGTCAAAGTTAAGAGATCTAGCACCACACAAAAAAATCCCAGGACCACTCTAAAACCACTGCACTCACTGGTCCTTTGTTTCACCAGAACCAGGCCGGTCAGATGTCATCACTATGTAAGAGTGATGATTCCCATATACCCCTGGACTTACAGGGGTGCATGATTTGCACATCCAAGGTCCAGACAGGAACCAGCTTCTGGAGGCAAGGTGAGGAAACACACCATGCCCTATTCATCTTTGTACTCCCCACACGGTGACAAACATAATAGGCCAACTGTGTGCTTAAGTGAACTGCAAACCCAGCTCTCAGGTGGATGCTAACCACACTTCACTGAACAGAAAAACAAAGAGTGGGAGGCTAGGGAAAATCAGTACATTGAAGCATTACTCTTAAAAACTACTATCATTCATGAGGTAGGTGATGAGACTATAACCTTGTCAATTACAGAGACTATATGGTGACCGCAACTCAAGATACACGTTAAAAATAATTTCAAAAATCTTAGTCATAAAAACACTACTCTCAAGTTATTATAGGAAAACTGGGCTCTCAAAGGAAAGAGCAAGAATGAGTTTCTTCAAAATGTAGCAGAGGAGCAGGTGTAGCTCTATGGTTGAGCACCTGCTTCTCATGTACAAGGTGGGTCCCAGGTTCAATACCCGGTGCCTCCTTTAAAAAAAAAAAAATAGTAGTATATACACACAATGGAGTATTATTTAGCCCTAAGAATGAAGGTATGAAAACACCATGCTCTGAATAAGCGAGGTATACAAGGGCAAAAATTGTGTATCACTTATGAGAGATGACTAGAAATAGCAAATTCATAGACAAAGCAGAGTACAGGTAGGAGGAATGAGGCGAGGGGTAGGGAGAGTTTTTATTAAAAATACATATATACCTTTTTTTCCCCAGGGAATTCCCAATAAAGTCAGAAGGAAATCTAGCACAAGGAACATTGGCAAAAAGGGGGAAAAAAGCACTAACAGTGTAATTCCTTAATTAAATCTCTATTTAATTAATGTACGATTACCCAGTAATATATCTATTACATGCCAGGCAGTATCGTAAATTCTGGGGAATGCAGTTCCTGTCCTTGGGAAGCAAAGGGAAAAAACAAAAAGATTTCCTTTAATAGAATAATCAAGGAATTAAGCAGACATCTTGTTTTACAATGCAAAAATATAACACTCTCAAGATTTTTAAAAATTTATCATTTTGCTCATGCACAATCTACTATGGCATGTCATCTCAGAAAAAGCCTTCACTGACTATTCACATCTAAATAGAACTCTCTTGATATTATCCATCTATCCTACTAGAATATAAGCTCCAGAACTATTACAAAGATAAAAGTATGAATCAGTTATCCATCTGTCCTTTAGAGAAAGAGGCCAAAGTAAGTAAAATCCTTCAAAAGAAGTGGCAATGACAAAGAGTACTAGAGCCAGCTAAGGAAGGACAAATGCAGGTCAAGTACCTAGCCCAGAAGAAAGCCCTTCTATCTTGCAACTAATAGCCCTTTCTATCATCCCTTCCTTACTCCCTTAATTCCATCAAGTTTTCCTGGAATTGATACCGTATTCTCACTTGTTTCACTAAAGTTTGCTTCCATTTTTAGCTTTCTATTTGTATTTGGAGGGGAAGAGGAGTAAGACTGGAACTGACAGAAAAGAGAATTAAAGGAGTTAGCACATAGTAGTTGTGAAGGTTAAGGATATATGCCAAGTTCACTAAGTTAAGGTGTCCAGTTGTTTGGTCAAGCAAGCACTGGCCTGTGAGGGTTGTTCATGGACTTCAATCATTAGCAGCTCATTTTATCTATGACCGATTATATTTACAATCAACTAAGGAGAGTGCCTTCAGCAATGAGAGAATCTCATCCAACCAACTGAAGACCTTAACTGATGACTTCGACAGTCAGAAAGATTTCTATATCTACTTCAACTTCTGGAGACTTCATCAAAACCTTCATTGAAAATACCAATTTAAAGCCTGACCTAGGGAGAATTAGGACTTGCCAATCCCCTGATCCGAAGAGCAAATCCTTGTAACAGACACTTAGTAGTTACATTAAAAAAAAAAAGTTAACACATCTGTCACACAGGACCTCAAACACAGCATTCGCTAAATTACATGTGTTATCAATTACAAAGCTGTTCTCAACTTGGCCATCTATTATGAATTAGGAAGAATCAGGTAAAAGCAGTAAGTAGAAAAACTTGAGAACTCACCAACTATAGACTTTCCTTAATTTCCTACCACTCCCTCCACCCTTTCCTGAAAGCATAAGGCCTGGGATATAGAAGGCTTTAATTTGTTGAATGTTTCTGGGAGAAATAAAAAACGGAAGAGATGGTGACTCTTGCAACTCAGCCTTCATTCAATAATCTAACCTAAAAGCTCACAGCTAAGTGCCTTTTCTGTATGTATCATCTAAAGGCTGTAAATACAATTAATGATGTGCTGGAGGGGTCATTCAGGTATTGGCAGTGCTATACAAATAAATGCTCAAAGGCATCAAAGGGTGTTAATGGATCTAAATTTCTGCTGGAGGCACAGCTTTGTTTTTCCACACCGTATGAGAAGTATGAAGTATGATTAGCTACCCATGAAAGCTGCTTTCTTTCCTCAAAGCCTTCCTTTTCCTAGACCTCTGCCTTGGAAGAACACTAGATGTGTTAACTGGGTGGCTGGAATGGTAGTCATAAAGGGTGGGTGATGATTACTTCTCCAGCACGGAACTTTTTACATCTCTTTGTAGCTGGCTTGATTAAAGGTAGACCAGTGGGAGGATGCTGTCACTGGAATAAGGCTACCTCGGCATCGGTACACCTATATAAAACCTCCTTTCCCTTGGTAGCTTTTAGTCCTTATTTACAATCGAGGAAAAATTGTAATGATAGTCACCCAAAGCTAAATAACTTAAACTTCACACCCACCCCTTCTCTTCAAGATACAAATTAAAAGTCTAGAAACAAGTCCAAGCAAGAACTCTCTCAAAGCACACATACCATATTAAGTTGAAAAACCTTTTATTTCACTGGAAAGGAAAAAGTGATCCAACTCTATAGGTCTACCCACCACAAGCCTTTGGGCCAAGAAGACGACCCAGGAGCAATGACTCTCTCCCCAAATCCAACACCCAGTGGAAGCAGGAGGCAGGGAGACAGCACTGCCCCCACCATAGTTTCTGCACACAATGAGGCCTGCGGGGAGAACAGAACATGAGTGGGAAGCAACAGAAGTATTGAAGGACGAGAACAGGAAAATGGGCAGGAGAGGAAAGGAAAGGAAGAAAAAGTCCAAACTTAGCAAGGTAAATTATTAAGGTCCACGGTTCCTGAGGGACTGAACGCACAGAGCCAAGAACGTCCCGGCGACAGGGTACCACGAAGGGTGTATTCTCATGCACAACCGCAGCTCGGAATTTCAGCCCACACACATCCCACCTGAAAGAGAGCACAATACAGGGGCTTTACAGCAAAGCTCAAAAAGGCTTCCCACTGAAAAAATTCAAAGTCTGATAACTTATTTTTTCACTTGCACCCTTCCCCAGTATCACACATCTAAAAGTGAAAAAATAATATAATGTAATTTGAAATCCTTAATAAAATTTGGATTTTATTGTATAAATAAATAAGAAAAAAATCTTGAAGGCCAGAAAATAACTGGGACAATTATTAGGCAATCCCAGATTGGGGGCCTTCTCTAAAATAACAAATCTTCATGAGATCAGACAAAGACACTCCATTGCTTTTAACTGCTAACATTAACATTCTTCATAGTAGGTAATCCCGCACTACCAACTGTTACTAGAGGGCAGGAAAAGGGGAAGGGAAAGATTCCAGTTGGCTGTCTGCAGTAAAAACTCAACATTACATTTCAATCTGGGAATTACTGTCAAGGTTCAAGTTAAAAACCATCCAAGGTCTAGGAAAAAGTACCATCAACAGAACAGGTTGTTAGGCCCCAGGATATCCAACTCTGCCCAGGGAAGATATTAACTTTGAAAGTTGGTACACTTCAGGGAATGTTAGCTATGCTTCAACTCACTCAAGTTTCTTTTCCAGCCCTATCAACTATTTCCTACCCAATGACTCTAGGCAAGTCACACACCTTCTGCCCTCCCTGAAAAGAAAACAGACTATCCAATCCTCAACCCGGTTACAGAAGGATCAGTGGGCAGTCTGGAACTAATGGAAGGCTATTTAAAACAAAGGCCACTGAGAATAATCACCTTTTAGTACAATAGCAATCTTAAACACTTAAGAGCTCAAAGCTGGCTAGCAACAGAAGAGAATATATTCAAGCAGAGCCAAATGGTCCATGAGGCTCAAAATCCAAAGTAGAGGAAGCCAGGGCTCAAGGCAGAGCTAGTGGTTCAAGAGTATTATGTGTTCATTAACAACTAGTGGGAAGAAAATGGGAGTAAACTGCTTAAGGCAAAGCTCCCAACACTGGATTTCAACATTACCCCAAAAAAATAAAATTTATCAGGTATGTGTGTATATTTATATTACTATGTATCTTGGAGAAATGGAGATGTCAAAACTAGCATTGTGGAATCAGTTTAAAAAACAAAAAAACAAAAACAAAATATCACTAAACAAAGGAAGTCTTAAAGGATAGACTCAAAGTTTTTAACAGTAAGGTGGGTACTCTATTCAGCAACTAAGCTGAGTGAAGAAGTTGGATTTTGGAGTCTATGCCCCAGACTCCTTGTTGAACTGTTTTATAAAGCTTATAGGGGCTGAACTGATCAGTAATGTCACAGGTCCTCTTCAAAACTAAGATGATGCTATTCTGGTAGTCTTTACGGTAACTGGGACCTAAGCAGTTAACTAGGTATAGGTCTTTTCATTACAGGTCATATAAGACCTTTCACAATTCAAGAAGCAGAACAGGAATTTGCAGACCTTAGTAATGTTGCACAATTAGGAATCTCATCAAAGACTTTGAGAAAAAGCACACCTGAGCCTGATGCCTAAGGTCCCAGGTTCCCTTCAATTAAGCCCATATGTGTAATCCAAGATTTGCTAATATACCATTCTTTGTTTCGTTTGTTTTTTCAGGCACAAATAAAATCAGAATGATTCCTATTATCAGGAACCCTGGAAAAAATGGCCATGAGGGCCAAGGACTTTTATACATTCCAAAAAATTAGACAGTTAGGGACTTCTAGCCTCTGAACCAAGCTAACACTAGTAACTGCACTCTAACCTCACAAAAGCAAGCAAGCAGGGCAGCCTAATTGGAGACCCTGGGCTGCAGGAAGGATGGCAAAATCAGAATAGGGGAGACCCCACCGCGCTCACCTCAAGCTTTAAAAGGCTGAGTACCGCGCCCGATCCGCATACTGCTCGCGCTCATACCGGGCCATGTCGTACAGGGAATTCCGCGCGGCTGCCGAAGCTTGGGACAACTCACTCTCATGCCCGTAACCGTAGCCCTCTCCAACAGTGGGGACTGGGGCTGTAGCGCGACGCAGGGGGCTCCGATCCCGCCCGTAATATGAAGTGGAAGCTGCAGTAACAGCAGCAGCAGCTGCTGCTGCAGCAGCAGCTGTGGCAGCAGCAGCTCCTGAGGTCGGCAACAGATGTCTATCGTAGGGATCGAGAGAGGTGGAGGTGAGGTGACTGGCCATGGCTGTATTCTGGACTTGTGGCAGCTGGGACAGGGTCTGCTCTGCGTAATTATACGCGGAGGCAGCTGCAGCCGCCACTGCCTCATAGGACCGTGCGGCGCGGCAGCGCTTGTAGTAGGCATCGAGCGCTCCGTACGCGTTGTTGTAATACAATGAATCCCCATAGCTCATGGTGTAAGGCGTACGCACTGCTCCATATTGCTCATTATACTGCTCGGAAAAGTCTGCCACGCGGCCCGAACGATCTATCGGACATTCTTTGGACCAGTGCCCCTCTTTCCCGCACCGATAGCAGCCGCTCTGGTCTCCCATCCCGGGCGCAGTCCTAAGCCGGCTGGTGGACAACTGCACGTGCATTCGTTTGCCTTGAAGAAACAGACGCAAGAAGGGTTGCTATCACTCTTAGTCATAGCCCCAGCCCCTACCCCAGACACTGGCCATAGCAATGGCTTTACTTAGACCACGTTAATGCAGGGCTCATTATTGCCAAAAAGATTTATAATAATAAAACTTTTTAAAAAGCCAAACAACATATTTAGTATAATGACCTGATTTCAGGAAAAGATCAATGAAATGAAAAAAATGCTTCAGTTATATATCAGTTTAATGCCTAAGAAAAAGAACCTTGCTCAAATATTAGCATCTCATCCTTTGCCAAGTAATTGTGCGCAAAATTCTACTCCAAACAGTGGTCCAAAATAATAAATAACCTGGAGAATGCAAAAATAGCAGCAGCAGCAGAAAGGAATAAAAAGCTGTACACTAACACTGCCAGAGAGTGAACTAGACTCCATCCTTGGCTGATGCAGCAGGCCAAGTTTTAAGGTCTATCTCTGGAAAACACACATGAACTGGGAGTGGGGGAATACAAATTGAAAGACTCCCTTCCCCCCTTAAATGTATCCTTTAAAATGCCTGTTCTGACATTCATTCTAAGATTCTTTACAATATGACAATTAACTTTAGTGACTCCAGTAGGCCCAAAGGTAATAGTACACAAGATTAAGGCCTTAATTTTCAGAAAGGAAATTATATTTTAAAAAAAAAGTGGGAGAAAACGGATGATGAGAAAAGAGAATAACCAGTAATATTAGTCAGGTTCTTGCTCATTTTAGCAAATTAAGGTTTTTTTTTTCCTTCTACCAGGAATCTGAGATCCTAAAAAACATGCATTTAATACTATTTTTCTCCGAAAATTATAATTTGTGTTCTGGAAATGAGAAACACTATTTCTGAAAACCTAACAAAATGAGGATCCATTTACAACAGAAAGTAAAAGCAAACACACGCAAATTTTAAACCCGTTCAAAGAAGCAGTTTCCACCTAACATGATCTACCCGTTTACTGGTGAATAACGGAACTGATCCAAAGCCAGAAAAAGCTTTCTAAAGCAACTGGCAATAATGCCCCCAAACACGCACATGTCAGTAAGTAAAGGACTAGAACTAGGGCAGGGCCAATGAAAGGGTAATCTACTCATCTAACATTAAAAAAAGTGGTACACAAAATTTTACCTCCAAAATTAAAGTTAGGTTTTGGGAAGCTAGAAGACAATGCAGAAAAGGGGCTGGAGAGACCAAAATATCCATAAAGGTCTGGTCTAAACATTAATAGCTGGGAAGTTTAGGATGCAGATTATTAAAAGCAAATACATGTAATTAAATACTTAAGTGCCTTAAAGTGCTAATGTGTGTCCCTTTGGCACCTAAAAAAAACAAAACAAAAAAAAACACCATAAAGTGCAATCAAGAACCAACCACACAACATTTCATACATAAAATGCACCTATAAATGACCTGATCTAAGGGTTTATCCAATTCTAATGCCAGGAAAAGCTGAATTTTAAAAAATATCTAGAAAAGATTTTCTTTAAATGAGCAAACAATTAAAAAGCATGGCTTGGAGTAAGGGGGGGAACATAGCAAACACTGGGAAACTGAAAAAACCACTTTATTATACATATATATTGCTACTCAACATACACATAGAATTCCACTACTAAAATTCTAAATGCTATTAGGAAAGGAAAATAACTAATTAAAGGAAAACAGAACAAAAACAACAAAGCATAGGTAGTGTCAGAGCAGTTAAGAGCTGATGCCCGGAGCTGTTATAGGGATTTCTCCTCAATCAATCCATGCTGTGTGAACTGCAAGAAGCAGAGACCTTGTTTTCTACGACTAGGTTAAAATGTCCTAAGTATTATACCATGAACTCTCCACAAGAGCAGCCTCTGCTCCCAATTAAATTGTTGACAAAATAATTCTCAATCTGCCAATTAAAGAGGGAAAACAAACTAGACCTGAGAGAGCTGGGACACTTTTTTTTAAAATAATGCATTAATACCCATGACACAGGGCACCATTTACTTGGGGGATGATGATCAGACCTCCAGGTTTAAGAAAGGCCCAATTCAAGGGAAATAAACACTGGAGAGAGCAGCAATAATCCTTAAAAAGGGAGCACTTAAGAAGAGAAGCCGCCACTACACCTTGTTCACTAAGACTGAAATATGAGTTCAAAAATGCAGCAAAGAGTTGTGGAAATAATCATAACCAAAGGGAAAAGGTTTTCTGACACTAGGGACCCACAGGGATGGGAAGAGAGCTAGAGTTCAGGGGTCACTCACCATGGTTACCACTCCTTCACAACTGCCACTCTTGCCACAGTTGTTTAGATCTTAAATTCAAGAAAAAATACTTTCCAAAATAAAGTGGTAATCCACATTATCACCCACCTTGCCCTCCAAGCACAATAACAAGCCTTGGTTCATCTAGTCATGGCTTCAGGATATACCATCTAAATGTTCTAACACCATGGACATTGAAGTTCACTCCCAAAACCAATGGAAAGGCACTGCCATGGTTAAATTAAAAACAAACAAAAAAAAAACCAACATCAATTCCCAGAAACTCCTGGAATAAGTTCTTAATATTAAAGTGGCCTCATCCTCCAAATAGGACCTCTTAGTAAAGGCATAATACAAAAGCACCAGGGGCTATCTGAGGCCCTTTAACGGCACTGATTATCTTTTTTTAAAAAAAAAGGAAATGGAAGCGTGTACTCCTAAATACGTGGCATAAACCACTTTTTTCAGGTTCCTCGTAAAATACTGCATAATATTAACACTGTACTGAGACACCACATTCCAAATCAAACACTGTAATGTGCTTTACTATCTATCACTGGGGGTGGGGAAATACTCAGGAAGTCTTCAGTGGCAAGGATTTCTGCTCTGAAAAGCAAGACACCTTAGGGGCTTCAATCCAAAGCCAACCAGTATTTCTGTGGGAGATTTATTTCCCCAATATAGACCCTCTAAATCCCATGCATTCTCCATTTTAAGAAGCGTCACCCGTACTCAATCTTCCACCAGTCAGCCACGCTGTACCTACAACCCACATCTCTTCCATTACTTATCCAACCTGTTTCTCGCACATAGGCCTTGTATTCAGTCCTTACAGCTCTCTAACCCAAAGAGGGTGGTTCACCTTGAAACTCAGTGTTGTCAAGGCCTCTGATGGCTTCCACTGCATCCTCTGCCCGCTCCATGTGTACGAAGGCATAATCCTTCACGATGTCACATTCGATGACCGGCCCATACTCCTCAAACTTCGCGCGAAGCTCCTTGTTGGTACAGGCGGGACTGATGTTGCCCACATGTAACTTTGTTGAGGTTTTGCTCTTATTCTTGCTGGCTTCCACGTTGATGTTCACCCCGTGCAGCTTGTAGTGGTGCAGGTTGCGTATGGCATCTTCGGCCGCCGTCTTGTCCTCGATGTGCACAAAACCGTAGTTCTTAATGATGTCACATTCCAGCACCTTCCCATACTGCTCGAAGAGTGAGCGGATCTCCTGCTCTGTGGCCTCCCGGGGCAGGTTTCCGATGAACAGCTTCACCATCCTGACAACAGCCTGGGAGGGAAGGAAAAAAAAAAAAGAGAACGCTAACTAACAAAGACTTCAGACCCACTACATCAGTCCAAGATACATTTAAGTTAAAAAAGATCAACCTTGCCATCTCCTTTCACTCCAGCGTACATTTCCAAATAACAACCAACAGGAAGTAAAAACAAAAACAAGGCTACTACAAAAGCCGTTATCAAACCTCTAAGTATGAGATCTATGATCTGTAATGGGGAGGTCCTTAGTAGACAAAGGGATTGGTAGGATTACATATCTTCAAATGGGACTGAAAGTGAGGGCAGAAACGAAGAGCTAAGGGTAACCGGACTTCTTTATCACACTCTGAAAGTAATCAGAAAATAAAGGTTTAACTACTGGGCTGGCCGGATTCACTAAATTTACTGATATTATTAATTGGGCTCATCCTTTCCTAGTATTCCAAGTAGCCGCCATTTCCGGAAAAGTGGGCCTTTGGCAAAGCTACGTCCTAGGGTTTTCTCTGGAAATAGTGAACGCACTACTCGGGCGTGGACACCACGGGGAAAGGCCGAAATGGGAAACGTCTCTCTAGGAGTACCTTCCTACGAGATGCTACGGAACGGAGAAAGCGGCCAGGGATAGGAACTTCACACATTAACCAGAAAAAATCTGAAGGACTGAGCAATTCCCGAAACGGGGTTGCAATTCCTGAGTTTAAGGAATGCCTGGTTATCGCGCTCGAAACCTCAAGGCAGGCCTCTGAGCCCCGGCGCTGGAAGGCAGGGTGGGAGGAAAGCTAGGTATTCTCGAGGGAGGTCGTGGGGGAAGGGCTGCTCCAGGCTTACCGCGCAACGCCGAGGACCGAAGGTGGCTCTCAGTGAAGGCTGAGGCCGTAACCCCACTAGGTCACCCCCGAAGCCGAAAAGGGTGAACTAAAACTTAACAGAGCAAAGGAAAGACGGTGTAGGGGTTCGCGAAGTCTCTCACCACCACGGAGATGAACACGGGATCTTCCTCGCAGCGAGGACGCTTCTGACAAAACGCTAAAATGGCGGCGGCCGCAGCAGTGAGTCTGGGTAGAGGGGGAGGTGAGCCTGCCACCGGATTGGCCACGCAATAAAATAAGGGGCAGGCATTACCGCAGATCCTCCTCCTGATTGGCTAACACGAACGCCAATTACCTAAGAGGCCGGGAAGGGTGGAAACGTCAGTAACCGCGGAGCTTTGACATGAAAGCCAATGAGCACCAACCTCGCGAAGGTGAAGTCACTGATTGGTTAAGAGGACCACGTAAGGGAGGGCCTAAAAACGTGGGCTTCGCCGGCGGAGGTCAGACCGCCATTAGGAGGAGCGGGGGGTCGTGTGCAGCCTTTGGTTTCAGGGCGCCAACTTTAAGCTCCCACGTGCGCACCAACCGCATTCAGCGCTCCGTTTTGCCTTTTACAATTCCCTCTACTCCAAATTTCTCCTAACTTTCCGACCACCCCACCCCTCCTCGCAGCCTGCGGACGAAAGCTTAGGCCAGACACAAACGCCAGGTTAAAAAGAAGCGCCCCAGCAGAACCAATGCCCTGCGCTGGACAGGAATCCATACTGGAGCCCTGAAAGGCCCGGAGCCTCCCCCCAGTTCAAACTTCCTTTATAGGTATGAAAGAAACTCTGAAAATGGCTAATGGCCCCGTTTTAACCAGAGTATACGGGCCCAGAAAGCAGTCCCTGTCGGTCCAGAAGACAAGTCTCCTGTTTTTACCCTCTAGAAATCCACCTCCCGAGGTCCAAGATGAAGAAACGACTCCTGTGTCACCATGGAGGTTGAATACACACCCGCCACCCTATCCCGAGAAAAAACTAGAGCAGCAAAGTTTTTTGTTTTATTTTATTGGGCGCCATCGGCAAATGCTGTAGATGTAAACCCCTCAACCGACCTCAGAGGGAAAAGCCAAGTCACAATCAGCTATAAACAAAACACAAATTCACATTCTCCAGAGCCTCTGGCTCCCTCACCACATTTTTTCTCCTTTGGCTTCTTGACACAATCACATATTCATTGAACAAGCAACTTCACTCCAGAGTCAAGACGACCCTTTGTAAAGCAGCTTTTGAAAAGGGAGTTAGGAGAGGATGGGTGCCAGATGGAGGAACTTAAAGCATGAACAAAACAGGCTAAAAGCAATTGTTTATGAGAAGGATCAGAATATAGATTACAGGCAGGAGAACATACTACCTTCCAAAGCACCACTTCCTCCCCCCACCCCTAAAGGAGTGGTAAAAAAAAAAAAAAGTGACATCCGAGTTCTGCAGAGAAAAAACACTTGAGTTTTGGAAACCAACATGACTCAGAAATCCAGTACCAGAAAACTAGTCAAGAGTTTTTTCTGGAGTGGAAAATGGTGAGAATGTAAAAGTCAAAATACAATATTCACAGAAGTGGTGGTCACTAATCTCGGTCCATTTCATTGTGGATTCTGATGCACCTCTGAGACCCAGTAAAGGTCACAGGTTCAATGATGAAGACAACAAATTCCATGTTAGAGTCAGCTGCGTGTGCCCTTTCCAGGGGGCCAGTATCAGGTGGTGGTCTCAATTCAACCTGTGCAGGGTAATGCATTTGGTATAGAACTCCTCGGCTCCTGCTGATTTGATCTTCCAAATTTCAAATCCCAACAGCCCTGGAAATAAACTGTCTTCCAAAATACCAAAGCATGAGATCAACTCATTCTATGAAACTAGGAATCCCTCCAGGTCCAAAAGGGAGAGATTGGGAATATAAACCTTCTGAAGAATGCAGTTCAAGTGTGCAGACATCAAGACAACTGACCTTCTCCCCACCCGACCCCCAAAAGGTTTATTACTTGATTTACTTTCTAAAAGATCACTTGGCCAAGTTATAATTGTTTCACTTTGCAGGCTTACCCAACAGAATAAACCACACATCACCCGTTTTCCACTGTAACTGGAAAAAACAAAAACAAAAACCCAAACTCCTCTTCCTGGACCCTAGCAGACCCCACCCAGGTTCTTGCTGGAATCTCCCAATCTTTTTAATCCTCCCCCCTCCCACTATGCTCCACACATATCGGCCTTCTTGTCCCAGGTTCATTCAGACTGGAATGTTCTTTCTCCTGGTCCTTCGCTGACCACTCAAGGCATTCCCCACACTCCAATCCTCCCTTGGGACTCTATAGGATGAGTCCATTTTATTTTTCCAAATACTTACCACCACTTTGAAACTCTTTCTTCATCTTCTTGCCCCACTCCACCTCACCCCCCAGCAAATACTTTTTCTACAAGAGCAGGGACCATTTCCTGTTTACTATCATATCCCCAGTGTTAGAACTGCACCTGGCATATGGTAGGCATTCAAGAATGTTTTCCCTAAGGTAACAAGTGGATGAATGAATGCATGAATTAACTACTTGATAGCCAAAAGGAGGTAAATGGACTGGCTTGTCAGTATCAGCTTAAGAAAGCAACTACTGCAAACAAGTCTTTTCACTCGTATCACCTAGTTCACTTTCCAGGCTCCCTCAATAGAAATGCAGGACCCAAATGTTAAGAGTCTATGCGAACAGCTTTTTTGATCACCAAGATTACCAGCTGGACGAATAGAACCAAATAGAGCTTTAGACAGATCTGTAGTCCAAAATATCTCTATACTGATGTTCACTTACCCAACTGTATTTTACCAAGTACTACAAGAGCTTAATGTTTGCCCCTTACAAACCACAAAAGTTGGAAAGACCAATTAAAGTTATCTGGTTCCAATTCTCTACCCTACCCTCCAGTCACAGCTACAGAGAATGTGACTGACGTAGTATGTTGAAAAAGCACCGTTACAGTCTGGAACACTGTAGAAGCTGTTTTGGTAAATCTTAATTTGCTGACGAGGCTACCAAGTCCCCAAGAGGTACACTGACTTATCCAGTCATCCAGAAAGCTTAAGTTTTGCCAGGACCAAGTATAAACTTATATTCTGGCTGCAGATCTTCAAAGGGGAGTATTATACACGCAAATAACTGAGAAAGCCTGGAGCCCGGACTCCCGAAAGCAGGAAAATGAGGGATAAATCTAAATTTAGGGCTAAACACTGGTGTCGGTGCAAACTTCTTACACATGAATAAGCAATTTGCATTAGTTTCACACCCTCAAGGGTTGTTGTCCTTAAAATTATAAACTCTGGCTCCTGATCCAGAAATTAGTTACTGGTCTGAAAAAGGCTCAATTAAAAGCCAGTATCCTCCAGGGATGTTCAAGAGGGAGGTATAGTCAGCCAGCCAAGACAGCTTCCCAGACTTCGATCGCACTGGCAACTACTCTCTCTTAGCCTTCCCCCCAATGTCTTTGCAGAATCCCTAACCATATGTTAACCTTTCTTCTCCATACCTACAAAATCCTGACGCTGGGATACTCAACAGTATTGCCCAAGACTGGTGGTGGCCAAAGTGGTATGGCCCTGTGGCCTAAAAAATGAGTCATTAAGTACCAGTTATTACAAATATCCACTGTCTTCACTATTATGTGCTGAATTCACCTACATCCAAAGTCCTATGCTCATCTTTGTGCTCCACTAGGCCACCCCAATCTCCCCAGAATGTTCTAACACATCTCTAATAATGAGACAGCTAGCATAATGAGCAATGACTATGAGGACTTATTCTTGTCACATTCCCATTTGATCTTCCCAACAGTACCATAGTCTGACTACAAAGCCCTGGGTGGCTGGAGTAGCTGATGTAATTTGTAGGTTCACCACTTTCTAGCTACATGATCTTAAGAAAAGTTATGTAAACTACCTTAATTTTCCTATTTTAAGATATGCTTATCAACTAAGTTCAGTGAGGTAGGTCCTGTTTTCCCCAGGCTGTAAATTCCTCAAGATCAGCAACCCCAGGGCTCAGCTACCTGAGCACTACCAACCCTCAAATATTTCAAATGATTTATAGCTAGACCTGAATCCCAGTTTTAAGAACTTTTTTTTTAGGAGGTACTATGGATTGAACCTGAGATATCATATGTGGGGGGCAGGCACTCAACCACCAGGATACAACCACTCTCCAAGAACTCCTTTTTTTCAAGAAAACTAGAGTCTAGTCCACCCCAGACGGAATTTAAAACAAGGTCCAAACCTCTGAAGAGAGCAGGTTGATGGGGCTAGATCTTGTTCCAGGAATAAACCATCAAAAACTTCTTCAATGAATGCTAAGTGGTAGAGGAGAAAGGTGTAGAGACTGTGGTAGCCTGAAAGTACACTGCGAACCCATATTCCCCACCCCTTTCCCCCCAAACCACACATTAAATGTCTGTTCTCCCATTCACTCAACCCAACCTTCCGAGTTACAGGACTTGGGAAATTAGAAATCCAAGAAAAGCAAAGTAGGAGTAGGCTAGAAGAGGAACACAGGTAGTATAATTGAAATTTAAAGATGTGAGGGAGATTTTTTTATACAATCTGCAAGAGGAAAATGACAAAAAAAAAATTTTGCTTCAAGGCTCCTTCTGGCTTGAACAATGAGAAGATTGACGACTGAGGCAGCCAGGGCATCAGAACCTAAAGATGACAGGCAGAGTGATCTTCTAGGCCAGGTCACTCTGAAGAGCTTGCGCTGCAATAAAGAACAACACTAGCCCGGAGAGCACATTAACCCGCAGGAGCCATAGGAATGGGATAGTGGCAGAATCCTCACTGAAGAAAGGAAGACGACACAGAGCACACTGACAGAAAGAAATATTACAAATACACAGGCCACAATCACAGCCCTACAATCAACCCTTAATTTTCCAGGGTTAATAACCAAAGCTAGGCTTATTAGCTTGGCACTCAGATCACCCCACCCTCATAACAAAAAAGTGACAAGAAACCTATCACACGGCCCCTCCCTTTCTTCCCCCATCTTGCAAAGAAAGGAAAAAGAGTAAAGCACCTGAAGGCAAAGCAGTAAGCAGAAGCAGCAAAGAAAGCTATGGTCCCAGCGCTCCCTGAGATTCCCAGTTAGCATCTAGAAGAGCTCATGGCTGTAGAAACAGTATGCTTTTGCCCACTGGGCAGAGGGAAGAGGACATCTGGGGCAAACTACTCTGTCCCATGCAAGTTCATCACAAGCAGCCAGTGAAGGAGGCAGAAGAAAACCCACCTGGAATTCCACTTGATTCACACACCCCTCCCCAAAGCCACCCTGCCCCAGCAGGCTCCCAAAGCAAGTCTTGAAACCCCCTTTTCCCAAAGGAATACTCAACAGGCATTCCTTTTATCACCCCATCTATTCACCCAACATTAAGCACAAGCCTCTGGCAAATCCCAGCTGGAATTGCCATATTTTTTGCCCAGGTCTTCTCAAACCCCCGCCCTGGAATAAAAGCATAGAAAGAATCCTCAATTACTCACCCAACCCCCCATCCCTATACTTGGTTATGCTTACACCCCCGTTCCCTTCCCTGAGTTTATCATATCTTCTTCAAATATATACCCAACAGGAAGACATGTGAGATCCCTAACAAATGGGATAAGGAAAGCAATTTCAGGTAACCATGATGGCAGGGGTTCAGAGGACGCAGGAAGGACGCTCCATGGTGAAGTTTAACAGGCGAAATACCAGGTCTATGGCCAGAATCCCCACATCTGCTTCCAATCGTCCCTGACCTTCCTTTATCCAACCACAGGGCAGTACCAGATGTTGACATCACCCCCACCCACTACCGACTCCTTTCCAGGTCCCAGCCCCAGCACTCACCCGAGCCCACTGCCTGCAGGATCCACTAGCCCTTGTATGCATCCAAGCAGCCCACTCCCCACTGCTGGCTGCCTCACTTGGAAAGCCAAACCCCAAAAGCACCCTCCTGGAACCACAGGTTGGTTGATCTAGACACACATCAGGAAAAATAGCCAAGCATAGGCAGAGGAAAATGGGCAATAAATTGACTGCATTTTGGTGTGATTATTTCAAACTGAGGGCTGAGAAGTCCAAACAACTTAGTCCGAACTCTCCAGTCCTAAGGATGACAGGATAGTAGGATGACAATGAGTAAAATCCCTCTGGGTAGGAGATAAATATTCTAATCCCAACGTTCAAACCTCTTTCTGCACCCACCCTGGGCTCTCTGGTTGCCCTCCCTTTAGCTGTCATATCTTCCTGGATGTCATAACTAGCTCCTCTGAAACTGAGTACAATCAAGACAATGACAACCAGGTTTCCAAACTGCAAATTGCCCCAAGTTTTATTTATAGTCCATACAAAAGGGAAAAAAATTAAGGTTTTCTAACACCACCTACTTGGGGAGATGGGGAAGTGGGTCTGTGCTGCTCAACATCAGCTAGAACATCAGCGGTCAGTAGGGATTTGGACATAAACCAACTGACTGTCCCAACAGGAACCCAGTCTCACACAAAATCTACAGAGGGACAAAGTCAGGGCCCCTGGACTGCTGGCACAGCTTGGCGCATAGGAAAAGGTTAAGCTAACCCTTTCCTAGCCTCCCTCATATCTAAAAAGAAAAAGGCGCCGCCGACCTCAGCTGCAGGTTGCTTCCCCATCCAGACGACCTTAAATATCGCGCACAAAAATAAAAGGGAGCCAGGAAAAAATAAAAACATAAAAGAAATTCCCATTCTGGAGAAATGGGAAGCAGGGGAAATGGGAAACCGCAGATCTACAGCCAGTGGCAAGATTTGCTGCTGAGGCGAAGGAACAAAGTAGGTTACTGCCGAACACTCAAAAGGATCGAGTCTCCTGGGGAAGGCCCACGTGGTGGAGGGGATGAAAAACCGCACATGGGAGAGGTACGGGCCAGAGCTGTGGTACCCTGGATCTGTACCCTACCCCACCTCTTCTGTCCTCCCTGTGGAGCCCCATCCCCCAGGATGGCCCTACATGCGGCGCTGGTAGCCAGAGTGCATCTGAGCTGCCCGCAGGTAATCATTATAGGAGCCCGAATAGCGTGCGTAATCGGAATGGGCATCGGGCAGGCGACGGTAATCCAGCGAGGACTTTGTCGGCGAGCGGCGGAACGAAAGCTGCGACTCTGATAAACGGCGGTAATCAGAGAGCTCGGCTAAACGCCGGTCGGAACCATACCTAGTCGAGAGAAGAAGACAGTTGGTGAATGAGACAATTGAGGGGAGGGCTCCAGGTGGGCATGGGGGAGATGCCAATGGGGATAGGGAGGGTGTGATCAGATTGGTCTCCAACAAACAAGATTTTGTCAGAAGGCTCATCACCCTATCCAGGCCAAGAAATCAAGCCTGGATTCAACTCAGTGGGAAACCAAGCCCTCCAATGAAGCCCTCCCTTCTGAAATGGCCAAGGTGAATTCTGGTCTCCATTCCCAAACCACAATCAATCTACCTCCACCCTGGGCCCTGCACAGAAAAGACCTTGGTTGTTTATCAACAGAACGGCGGACGAAAGCAAGGTCCCCAGCCTCCCAGAGTGGACGCACCTCATACACCTTGCCTTCAGCCAATGAATGCCAAAGGGACTACTCTTTCAAGCCCACCCCTACCAATAAGGACACCACATGACAGGCTTAAGGATCCCTGAGACAATGGGCCACAATCCTGCAGGCAGTAGCTCCAATGGCACTTGGGCTAGCCTAGACAGGTGACCCTCTTCCCAGCCTGACTAGCTGGTACCACCCCAGGATGAGCACTATGCTCCACCTGACCCCTGGTGACCAGAAAAGTTCACAGAAACTGTTCCCCTTGGCCTCTAGACATCCCAAGGGAGTTGAGAAAATCAAGGGAGGGGGCCAATGGCTCCAGTTTCCCGCCCATGCCAACCTCAGCCCCTTGCCCTAAGCCCCAGCTGGGGGCAGTGGCGGGGGGGCATACAGTACCTTTTCGACATGGCGACAGCCTTTTTGTAGGGATCGTCGTAGCTGGCCCGGGGTGGGGAGAGGCGGGTACGCTCATAGGGCGGCGGGGTGCTGTTGGCGTTGGCAACGGCCCCCTGGGACATGGACAGGTAGGCTGCAGACGGCTGACCTGCCCCATCGTAGGCACTGCCTGGCTGGCCACGGTAGGAGGCTGCAGCCTGGGGATGCTGCTGAGCAGCATAGGAAGCAGCCAATGAGGCTGACGACTGAGTGCGGTAAGGAGCTGCCAGGGTGGCAGAAGGCTGGGCCCCATAGGCAGCTGCGGCACCATAGGAGCCAGTGGCCGCAGCAGCAGACTGAGCCCCGTAAGAGCCTGACAGACCCATTGATGCTTGAGCCCCATAGCTATTCAGCTGGGTCTGGACAACTGGCTGGGCCCCATAGGAGCCAGCCATTGGGGTAGAGGCTTGTGCAGCATAGGCGGCTGGCTGACTGGCATAGGCAGCCGCTGTGGCTGGCTGTGCCACATAGGCAGCAGGCTGAGAAGAGTAGGAAGCAGCCTGCTGTGCAGCATATGGGGCAGACTGGGCATTGTAAGAGGCCGACGGCTGGGCATTGTAAGAAGCTGCCTGGGCCCCATAAGCTAGTGAAGAGGCTGCCGACTGGGCCCCATAGGACGCTGCCTGGGCCCCATAGGAGCCTAGGGAGGAAGCTGCTCCCTGGGTATTGTAGGAGGAGGCAGCCGCACGAACCCCATAGGAAGAGGCAGCCTGGGCACCATAAGAGGATGGTTGGTTACCATAGGAGGCGAGGGAGGAGCCCTGAGCCCCATAGGAGTTGAGCGAGGAGGCTGTAGCTGCCTGACCCCCGTAGGAGGAGAGGGCAGAGGCCGAGGCCTGAGCTCCACCATAGGGGCCAAGCGAGGAAGCTGCAGCAGACTGGGAACTAGGGCTAGCCAGCTGGCCCCGATATGGGGCCCCGAGGGAGACAGAGGGCTGAGCACGGTAAGAGGCTGCCTGGGCTGTCATGGGCTGAGTCCGATAGCCGACACCCAAAGAGGCAGAAGGCTGGGCCCTGTAGGCAGCTCCCAGTGACACTGAGGGCTGGGCCCGGTAGGTGGCTGGCTGGGCCGTCAGAGGAGCCACATAAGAGGCTCGGGGAGGTGAACGGCGCAGGGGGCTGCGGTCGCGACCAAAGAAGGGTGGTGTGGGCTGACGGGCTTGCCCATCAAAGCCACCAGTGCTGTTGCCAAAAGCCTGCTGGTAGTCGAAGGTGGCAGAGAAGCCACCAGTTCCAGGGAATGCCGTATCCCCAGCCCCTGGTTTCTTGGTCTTGTCCCCAGACTGGATAGCCAGGCCAGGCCCCTTCTTCTGACCCTTGGTTGAGAGTTCCACGTTGATGCGCTTGCCCTTCACTTCTTTGCCGTTGAGCTGCGCGATGGCGGCTTTGGCATCTGCTTCCTTCTCCATGTGAACAAACGCGTAGTCTGATAAAGCAGCAGACAGAGGGTTAGCAATTAGGGGGGCAGGGCACGCTACCCGATGGGTCCCAAACTGGACACACAACAGCACCCAGCTGTTGCCAGCTACCTCCAGGCCTCCAAACCCTCCTCTCCAGGAGAATGTCATAAAATGTGACTCCCATATAACAAAGCTTCTGACTCTCCTAAGCAATCGCCTTTGCCCATTCTTCCCTTTCCCCCTGCCACCTCACCCTACTTCCTGGTGAGAGAAGAAAGAACAAAGAACTGCAATACAGGATAAAAATCTTCACAGCTCCTGTAAGTATAAACCAGCAGATAAACTGCGGAAAAGACTGTTTCATGGTCTCTAACCCAAGCTCATACACAGGAACTCCTGCTCATCTTTGAAGCTTAACTCTCAAACACTGGAAATGCCGACTCACATCTTGACATAATCCATCTCTCAGCCCAGGGTCCAATTAAGGAATGAGCAGTTCACAGAATTCCTCCAATAGGACACACATACACACCCACACCCCCAGGTCTATCTTTTTAAACAGCGTTCCTGTTTTCAAAGAGCTTTCAGGCACAGGACTTCATTCCGGCCTCAACAATCCTGGAAGGAAGGCAGGGCAAAGGATATTCTCCATTCTCTGGGCAAACAGGCTCAAGGACTGTACATGGCTTGCCCCAAATCATAATGCAGTAAACGTTAAGAGCCAGACCAGAATCCCAACTATTCCACACTCCTGACTATACCAGCCTATCTCTGAGAAGTCAATGTATAAGGCAGAATCTGTAATATGACTAGAGCTAAGAAGGGGAGTGATGGTAGACCATGTATGAGGTATGAGAATGGAAACTAAGCCTCCCGAGTTCAGGCCTAAGTCTCCTCCACACAGGCCATATTATATCCTCTTCCATTTCTTCTTCGAGGACAGAAGATACCTTACCCCAAGTTCACAGAGCAGACTGTTTACTGGAAAGATTTGGTTTCTCAGCTACAGGCAAGAAACTGCAACTACTCTAGCTAGTGGGCTCTGCCAAGCAGGTTACCACTGAGGCCCTCACCCAAGGTCTAAACAAGCTACGCTACTAATGCTTGTTTCTCCAGCAATACAGCTCCAAATCAGAAGATCTAAGCCCAGGTTGAGTCCCACTCATCTACCACATGGAACCAGAAAACTTCAGGAGGGGGAAAGTGGGAAGAAATTCTTAACTCACTTCCATACTCACAGACCACAATGGTGAAAGCAGGCTCTGAAAAATACTAGGTTTGTACTTGTGGAACATAAGGTCACTTAACCCCATTCTGGACCTGCAGTCCAAGAGTCAGGATCCCATCTCTCTCCTATCAACTTTAAGAAATGAAGAAACTACCTGAATGAAAGTAGTCTAAGAAATCCTTTTATTGGCCTCCAAAAGAGCATCCTAATTTCTGAAAATTTTCATACCAGGAGGCCCTCTCTAGCTGTGTCTACAGAACAAATCATTTCCCTGGATTTGACGGCAATGCCACCAGCCTGACTCTCATACTAATGGGAATAAAAACACAGGCAACAGATAAGAGCCAGAAGTACTGTTTAGCACAAAGAATCTTGGGCTAGGAGTTTAAAGGCCCCAGTACTAGATTCAGATTTAGATCACTGACTTGTTTTAAGACCTAGAAGAACTTACAATTTATTTCCCCATCTGATATATCTTTCTACCTACCTCTGAGTCAGGAGGTTCAAATAAAAAAAACAAGAGTGACTTGTAAAATATAAAAAACTATATAACAAAAAAAGGAATTACTATGATTACTCAAACCCAAGAATAAACTTAGGCTTATTTCCCTACATAATGTTATCTTTCACCTCTAATAAAACACTAAATACAACGCCAAATTTACAAACCAACTTGGAACTTGCCAGAGACAACAAAACAAATCAAATTATCACTACTTTCTGCCCTCACACAGCCAGATTCTGGCTGGCTAGAATCTGATTTCCTTATCTACTGATGGTGCAAAGCTGTAAGTGTTCCTTTCTGCCAAGCAGCAGGGCACTAGAACTGTGACTTCTCATTCCACTTAAGTAGAATGAGTTAAAAATTGCTGCTGGTGGTCTGAGATCTCTTAAAATCAGGGATTCTTAACAAGGGCTCCGGGAGTTTGAACTGAAATTCAAAAAACAAAAACAGAAAACATTCTTGTGAGGACGTGTCGGTGTGGGTATGATATATTTATTATATAATACACAGTACTGTGTAGACTTAGTAAGGGGTCTGTGGTTTTCACCTGATTGACAAAGGAGTCCATGGAACAAAAAAGATTAAGAACCCCTGCTTTAAGGAGAGGGTAAGCTGACCCTCAGGGGAATGGCAAAACCACCTGGAGAAAGGAAGGGCAAGCTAAAGTAAAAATAAAGCAAGGCGAGTTGTAGTTTATAGGCACACTAAGAAAGGGGAAAAAGAAAAAAAAGGTTCCAGGTGCTGTGTGGGAATATTAATATTAATCTACAAATTGCTGATACTAGAATGCGCTAAAAAAAGAATTTCTTCAATGGGTTTTCAAGAGCAACAGGACATCCTACTGTCTACACTCTATTTAGCTGGGTTACAATTAAAGACGAAGTGGTGAAATACTTTGAAAATTGAGATTTCACATGTACAATTCCTTCGACTGCCCAGATGAGCTGTATGAATGAACCAAACCCCTCCCATGCCCAAAAAAGAACCTGCATGACTATAACCAAATTATATCAGGAAGTTCCTAAGCCTGACATCGGAGAGGAAAGTATGAAGAGGTTGTCCAACTTATTCAATAACATCATTGTCAGCAGCCAAACTCAGACCTAGGTGATCAACTACCCCTCCCTCCAGGAGGGGTATGCCCAGGAGCCCAACTACTCCTAGGATGATGAAGAAAACCCAGAGATCTAGACATCTACAGAAGTCCAGATTTACCAGTCTGTAAAACTGCTTCAAGAAACAGTGATATCTGAAGGCAATCCACTGTATTTAAAGGGACTAGCAAGCAAAGTTTTGCAGAGATCTCCTAATGGTCTGTTGGCATCACAACTCCTCCACTACCAGAGTTAAGAGAATCCAGAATAATGAATTTTCCTATCCTGAGAAGAGTAAAAACGTCTAGCTTGAAACCATAGAGATCTGTATAGGAGACAAGAACGGCTACCCATAAAAAAAGCAAAGGAGGGGTTTCCTTTCTCAGCTGTTGATACAGCTACAAATCAAATATAAGTTCCTGCAGTAACCAAGTAACTATACTTTTTTTCCCTTGGGAAATAAAACAAAACTAGTTGTCCTGTACAATGGCAAGCTTCTGCGCTTTTCAAGAACTTGATACCCAACAAGAAAAGACTAAACTATAGAGCCTTACCCAGTCTCTTCCACTACATTCTCAACTTTAAAAACTTCACTTTCTTTCACCCCAAAGAACTGGAAAGGCATCGGCGGAAAAAAGGATGCTTAAACCTATCCTATAGTCTCTTGCATCACAGTATATCAGGAACTGTCACAAATCAGTACGATTACAAATAACACCTGATCACCACTCCACTCCCTGAGGCAATCAATGCATTTCTGCTTGCTCAAATATTTACAAAGAGACAAAATGCACAAAACCTTCCTTGCTCCCACAGGGAGTCAACCCAGAGTCCTAGAAACCACGTGCATTTCTTGTGTACTTCAACCCCACTGTCACTGGGTGTCCACCCTGAGGGAACTGAGGCAAAATTTCTGGCTGGAAAGCAAGCTTCTTGACCACATGAATCCCATGGAGTCTGTCCACTCAGATACTAGATTCTAGACTCCCAATCTAGTAGCCACTCTTAGAACCACAAAGGAAGCTTTCTAGGTCAACTAAACTCTAAGAATCATATACCCTGTCCATTTCCTGGCCAGGTTCCCCGATCTGAGGCCCTTCCCATTCTTTTACTCTAAACAAAAGCAAAAACCCATGCCCCCAGACAGCCTGCCTCAGAGTACCCAGCAGGAAAGCCTGATTCCAGAAAGTCGTGAAGTCGTGGACTTGCATAACCTGAGTTGAGGAAAATAGAATGCAGTATTAATGCAGAACAAGGAATGGTTCCTAGTAGTGGAGACTACAACCCTTCCACTTGTCCCGTTTACAGAAAGGACAAGGAATGGCCCCAGAGATGTACCTTTCCAGGACAGCAAATGAAGTATCTTGGAGGGAATGAATTAGCATCTGAACCCACATTTATTTTCTATCCTCAATAGTCTCACACGGGACATGAGAAGGTACAAATCCAACACCAGAAGCAGACCACCAGATACTTCCAGGTTGCATCCCTGAAGATGATGGGGCAATGTTCACTCTGATCTATTACCAAGTGTCATGGAAGCCCCCACCCCCTTACACACGGGTTGTTCCACCAAATCTTGGCAACACTTAGGGGAGGGGGGGCGAAAAAGTCCTTAGGGATTAAGAACCCAGGCTAAGAAAAAGTAAACTGGGTCCCAAAAAGGAAGTCAGACCTAAATTATGCTGACATGTTTTTCTAGAATAAAGGAAAACTAGGGATGTGCCCTGAGGATTAGATTACTCGAGCGATGACAAGTGGTAAGTAATTAAATCGTTTTAGCCAATGTTTAACGAGGACCTTTCAAACGCCTCTCCCCAAGTTCCCCTCCCACCCCAGCCAGAGTATGCTAACCGGACCGGGGACATTGTCCTGGGGCACAAGCTTGGCAAGTAAGGTTACAAAGACGGGACCCTAATAAAACAAGCCTCCTTCCACATGCGATTGGTCGGGGTTTCCAGCGTATAGATGTAGAATCGAGCCCAAACAGAAAATCCCAAGTTTGAGGGTTTGGAAAGCTCAGAGCTGCCACGCCTAAACCACGTAACAATATATTAAGTTTCGGAAGGGGCCCCTCCGATACCCATGATTAACTGTTGTGGAGACCCATGCCAATCAATTCTAAAAAATCCCAGCCCGAGAAACGACCAAGGGCCCCGTTACCTTCCGCTCGGGAGCATTCATCGGGAGAGAACACGAGGGCGGCTTTGGGGCGTCAGCCCCCACCTTTTCCCTCTTCCCTTGCTCCGACCGACGTCTGGAGAGTAAGTGGGGAAGTGGCGAAATCTTCCCCGCTCCAAGATCCGGCGTGTGCCCGTCACTTCCCAATTTCCGCTCGGTGCCCGGCCCAGGAGAGCAGGGGAAAGCGCGCCCCCGGTACACTCGCAAGTCTCGCAGGCGCGTCCCCGGCCCCGAAGCTCGGCTCGCAGTGGCCGCCGCACCAACCCCGAGCCGCTTCCTCCCACTTGGTGAATGGTGCCCGGACCGCGGGGGAGGAGGCTGGCTCTACCCAACGCGCCCGCAACACCTTCGGCCTCTCTCCCGCGGACTCCCCCCACCCCCGCCCCAACCGCGCAGTGACCTACCCCCTGGAAAGGGGCGTGGCTAACAAGCAGTGTGCCCCGAGCGCGCCCCCGCCCCCGAGCGCGCCCCCGCGTTACCTTTCACCACGTCACACTCGATGACGCGTCCGCGGCGCTCAAAGAGGCTGCGCAGTTCCTGGCTTGTGCACGCAGCCGACACATTGCCCACGAAAATCTTCCAAGTGTTTAGAGGCCGTGGGCGCGACATCTCCACCACGAGCGCGCGCCCCGGCCGGAGCTCGTGGCCGTGCAGGGCCTCGATGGCGCGCAGGGCGCCCGGGGCCTCGCGCATGTGCACGAAGGCGAACTGTTTCATGACGGCGCAGCTCATGACTGTGCCGTAGGGCGCGAAGAGGGCGGCCAGCTCCTCCGGCGTCGTATCCGCCCCGTCGACGTTGCCCACGAATATCTTCATTTTACCGCCGTAGTCGCCTTCCCGGAGAGTCGACACCTCTCCTCTAACGACAGGCGAGACGACCGACCGGCCAGCAGTCCTCCCCAGGAATGGCTGGCGACCGAGAACCCCGTCGCGCAGGCGCGCTGACCTAGCCAATCGAAACTCGCATCCCGCGCAGACCAGACCCAATCAGAGAGACTGAAAGAATATGCTCTCAGACGCAGCCAATCCCAGAGGGTCTGGAGCCCGCTCGTTAGCCGAGAGGGTGGGAGAGGGATGATCGCGCGCGACCAACCGCCACTGCCGAAGTTGGGGGGAGGGACGGAAGGGGGAGCGCGGGAGGGCTGTGCCGGTGGCCGAGAGGCCTAGTCTTTGAGGCGGCTTCTGGCCCGGGTGGGGCCGGGACCGGCGGGCCCCGGGGAAGAAGTTTGCTCAGACGCGAGTCATGGCTCCTCCCATTTTGGCAGCCTTGGCCAAACTCGCGCCCGGAGGTGGCAGCGGTAGTATCCGCAAGAAGGCCGGGCCAGGCGGGAGAGATCGCAAACGAGAGTCTCCTGCCTTGGGGACTGTGCTCGACTCCCTAGGGGCATCGGAGAAGGCCTCGTGCCATTAGTTAATTCTTTGGAAACACATTGCACAGAGCCTGGAGACAGTGAAAAATCAGAGCCATTAGGAAAATATCTATAGAGAAATGAGATTCTCTCTTGTGTAAATACGAAATTTTCCACAATAAAAAGTTTAATAAAATAGAATACTAGATGAAAACAACGGCCCTTGAAAGAGCAAAAATTGACCCTTAAAAAATAAATATGAAAAAAGAAAACAAAGGACAGATTTAAGTATGTAAATAAAAATATTTTTGCATGTTAGAAAATATAAAAAACCTCAGACAGCACCCGAAATGTTGCTGTGAACAAAAGTCCCTACCCTCCTGGAACTTATATTCTAATGGGGCGCGACAGACAATAAAATAAATAAAACATGCAGCATGTTAGATGGTATAAAAATCTGAAAAAAACAGCAGGAGCAGTCTTGCAGGTCTCCAGGAGATCATTCCAGGCAGAAAGTACATGTCAAAAAAATCCTGGAGCAGAAGCATGTCTAGCCTGTTCAAGGAATAGCAGAGAGCCAGTATGGCTGAAGCTTGGATCAAAGTGAATAGAGCAAAAGACCAATGAAATGACTTTGGCTCTCACGATGAATGAGTCTGGGAGTCTATGGATGTTGTGGAGCAGAGAAGTGGGCTGATATGACTTATATTTCATAGGTTTATAAGTATCACGCTGTCTGCTCTTGAGATGGGCAAAACAGAAGCAGGGAAAGTGGCTGTTTTGTAAGAATCATTACTGCTACTGCAAAAATCCAGGAGAATGAGGCTAGACCTGGATCAGGGTAGTTACATGAGAACTAGCAGGAAGTAGTCAGGTTTAAATGTTCTCTGACAGTACAGCTAACACAATTTGAAATTGGATGTGAGTTGTGATTAAAAGAGAGGAGTCAAGATGACACTCATGTTTTGAAGCCTGAGCAACTGGAAGGGTGGAGTTGCTGTTTACTGAGATGGGGGAGCATTGCAGGAGAAACAGATTTTCCATGGAAAATAAGAAATGCAGTTTGGAATGATAAATTTGAGATGCCTCTTTGTCAAACAAACGGACATACCAACAGGCAATTAGATACGTGTCTGGAGTTGAGGGGAGAGGTCTTGGCTGAAGGTACCTAAAGAATATCTGCACTGTACATGGGAAGCCGATGTGGCCCAACGGATAGGGCATCCGCCTACCACATGAGGGGTCCATGGTTCAAACCCAGGGCCTCCTGACCTGTGTGATGAGCTGGCCCACGTGCAGTGCTGGTGTGCACAAGGAGTGCCCTGCCACACAGGGATGTCCCCTGCATAGGGGAGCCCCATGCCCAAGGAGTGCGCCCTGTAAGGAGGGCCGCCCAGTGCGAAAAAAATGCAGCCTGCCCAGGAATGGTGCTGCACACACGGAGAGCTGACACAACATGATGACTCAACAAAAAGAAACAGATTCCCATGCCACTGACAACAGAAGCGGACAAAGAAGTACACACAGCAAAAAGACACAGAGAAACAGACAACCGGGGCGGCAGGGAGGGAAGAGAAATAAATAAATCTTTTTTAAAAATAAAAATAAAAAATAAATAAATGGATGCAGAACTTCAGTCCAGTGTGATATTTTCCTTTATTCTTCTCCGATTTAATACAAATTAGAAAAAGTGATTTGAGGCAACTATAAAAAGTAATTTAGTTTTAAAAGATTACCCTGAAATTGAGTCAATGTTGTTTTTCTGTTTTAATTTATCAAGATGATTGCCTATCCTCCTTTTAATTTTGCTCTCAAGTGTTCCCTTTTTGTGGCTTAGTTAGTATATTTGGCATCTAGTCCAAATCATGATATTTAGTATTAAGTAAAAGTTGTGACCTCACTTTCAAATTGTCTAAACATAAAGATTTTTAGATGTTAGAGACACAAGTTCCTCACCCACAGCTGTTAATATATATGCCCAGAGGATCCATTTCCCTTGGCTATAGATTAATCCAAGAGCCTAGATAAGACTAGAAAATAAGGAATTCCCAAAGAATTTAGAAATGGAGACTTCTCCTGAAATACATTTTTTATGCCAGCATGTGGAATTATAAACATACATCCATGTGATATATTCTTTTTTTTAAAGATTTATTTATGTATTTATTTCTCTCCCCCCGCCCCCCAGTTATCTGTTCTCTGTGTTCATTCGCTACATGTTCTTCTGTGTCCGCCTGTATTCTTGTCAGCCACACCTGGAATCCGTGTCTCTTTTTGCTGCATCATCTTGCTGTGTCAGCTCTCCCTGTGTGCGGCGCCACTCCTGGGCAGGCTGCACTTTTTTCGCACTGGGTGACTCTCCTTATGGGGCACACTCCTTGCGTGAGGGGCTCCCCTACGCGGAGGACACCTCTACGCGGGGGACACCCCTGTGTGGCCGGGCACTCCTTGTGCGCACCAGCACTGCACGTGGGCCAGCTCATCACACAGGTCAAGAGGCCCTGGGTTTGAACCCTGGACCTCCCATGTGGTAGGCGGATGCCCTATCCATTGGGCTAAATCTACTTCCCAGTGTGATATATTCTTAGAGTTTTAGTTTCCTTGACTGCTCAAGCAAATACCATGCAATGGGTCAGCTTAAGCAATGAGAATTTATTACCTCACTGTTTTAAGACTGGGAAAATGTCCAAATCAAGGCATCATCAAGACTATGCTTTCTCCCAGAAGAATGTGGAGTTCTGGGGCTGGCTGTTGGCAATCCTTGATCCTTAGTGTATCACATGGCCAAGTACATGACAGCATCTCACGACTCTCTTTTTTGGGTTCCATTGATTTCAGCCTCTGGCTGCTCCCTATCGTAGCTTTCTCTGAACTTCATTCCTTAGAAAAAGACTCTAGTAATAGATTTAAGACCCATCCTGAATGAGGTGGGCCACACCTTGCCTGAAGTAACCTCATCAGAAGGTCATACTTATAAGGGGTTCACCCCACAGGAAGGGATTCAGTTTAAGAATGTGTTTTTCTGGGGTAGATATAGCTCCAAACCACCACAGTGCAGAACACGATGTTGAAAAGAAGAAGCAAAATGCTGCTGGGGCCTTGTAATAAATCAGCAGAGCTGAAATAAATAAGTAAATACATACCACATTTGGTATATTGTCTAAAACAAATTCAACTACTACTTTTCAAAAGTAGAAGTTAGAGTTATAACTCCAAGTTTGAACGTTTGCATAAGAATGATCATCAAAAATATCTAATTAATCTTGAGGACATTATGTTGAGTGAAATAAGCCAGACACAAAAGGAAAAATATCATATGATCTCACCAATATGAACTAAATATAATGAGCAAACTCATGGAGTTAATAGCTAGAATATAGGTTATCAGAAGACAGAATGAGTGTAGAGAATGGGGAACTGATGCTTAACTAGTGCAGAATTTTTGATAAGGTTGATTGTAAATGTTTGGGAATGGATAGAGGTGATGGTAGCACTTTATCATGAGTGTAATTAACAGCGCTGAGTCGTGTGTGTGATTGTAATTGAAAGAGGAAGTTTAAGGTCGTGTCACTGAAAAGAAAGCTAGAGGATGAAACGGGACTGTATAACCTAGTGTACCACAATGAATGTGTTTCGTAGTACAAATATAAGAATGTTTTTCCATGAACTAGAACAAATGTATATCGCTATTACAAAGTGTTAATAATAGGGTGGTATATGGGGAAAATACACCTAATACAAACTATGGACTATAATTAACAGTAATATATTAATATTCTTCCATTAATTATAACAAAGGTGCCATACCAATGCTAAGGGTCAATAATAGGAGGGCATAAGGAGAATGGGGTTTCTTTTTGGGGCAATGAATATGTTCTAAAATTGATTGTGGTAATGAAAACACAACTCTGTGATTAAACTGAGAGCAATTGATTATACACTTTGGATGGATTGTATGGTGTGTGAATAAAATGGCTGAAAAAAGCTTGTACCTCAAAGCACAATATCAAGAAAGTGAAAAGACAACCGATGGAATGGAAGAAAATATTTGGAAAGTATGTATTTGATAAGGGTTTAACATAAAGAACATACAAAGAACTCCTACAACTCAACAACAAAAAGACAAACAATCCAATTTAAAAATAGGCTAAGGGCTTGACTTTTTTCCAAACAAGACTAATGGCCAATAAGCACATGAAAAGATGCTCAATATCATTAGCCATTAGGGAAATACAAATCAAAACCACAATGAGATACACCCTCACACCCACAAGAATGGCTATTATTAGGGAAAAAAACAAACAGAAAATAACATGTGTTTGCAAGTGTGTGGAGAAATAGGAACTCTCATGCATTGTTGGTGGGATTGTTAAAAAAAAAAGAGAGAAATGGGCCAAGGAAGCAAACAGGCAATTTTATAGGAAAGAAAGTGCAAATGGCCAATAAATAGGAAATCTCAGTGGTAGTCAGGGAAATGCAACAACACGAGAACAGTGTTGCCCTCAAATGGGCAAAAAATTAGAAGGTTTATGTCATCTATTGTTGGTAAGAGTGTCAGAAAAGTACACTCTCAAATTGCTGATGATAGTGTGAATTGCTACATCCTTTTTGGATATATCCTGGCAATATCAAAAGTTTAAATGTGCGGGAAGTGAACGTGACTCAGGTGATAGAGCTTCCACCTACCATATGGGAGGATCTGGCTCGATCCCTGGGGCCTCCTGGTGATAAAAGAAGAGAAAGCGTGCCCTCATGGCAAGCCAGTGCCAGCACGACTGCCCGTGTGGTGAGCCAGTGCCCATGCAAGTGAGTCATTCAGCAAGATGACGACGCATCAAAAGAGAGACAAGGGGAGAATCAAGGTGAAGCACAGCAGAAATCAGGAACTGAGGTGGTACAATTGACAGGGAAACTCTCTTCCCATCAGAGGTCTCCAGGATTGAATCTGGTGAATGCTAGGGAGAGAAAATGAGAAGACAACACAGACAGCAAAAACAGCAGGGCGGGAGGAAGGGAAGGGGGGGAAATAAATAAAATAAATCTTTTAAAAAAGTTTAAATGTGCCAGATTTGGCGTAACAATCTTATTTTTGTAAATCTAGTCTATACAAAACTTATCAATCAATATATAGGTATAAATAGATTTACTGTAGCATTGTTTGTATTGTTTGTGAAAGCAACCTGAATGACCATAAACAAGAGAAAAGGGAACGCTTCATGATACAATACTATGCTGCTATGAAAAATAATTCAGGGAAACAGATGTGGTTTAAGCAATTGAGCTCCTGCCTATCACATGAGAGGTCCTGGGTTCAGTTCCTAGGGCCTCCTTAAAAGAAGACCAGCACTCTACAAACACAGCAAATGCAAACAATGAGGGGGTGGGGAGAAATAAATAAATAAAATAAATCTTTGAAAAAAATTATCTAGAACTTGTTAATGTGGAAGGAGACTGCAATTTAAGTAAGGGGGGTCACAACATAACATGTGTAATACTACATCTTTCTAAACTGTAGGGGGGAAATCTCTCCATATATGTGCATATATTTTCTCAGCATAGAAGTAACATAACTTATTTTAAGGAAATGAGATGGAGGGGTAATTTTTTTTTATATACTTTTATCAGGAGACTTTTAACAATGAACATCTAATTATTTTACCAAAAAAAAATTTTAAAGATTATTCGTAAGGAAGAAACAAGAGACACCACTCAGGGGTCTCCCCAGATCCAAACTGCTGCCAGCATTCCTAGAGCAGGGAATCAGCAGGCCACTAGCTGCCCAGTAAGCACAGCCATTTCAAAGGGAACATGACGGGCAGGTCCATGCTTGTTTCAGCAATGTTGGTGGGTTTTAGAGGAATAGCACTGTGTAATAAAAATATAATGTGAGACCCTTATATGATTTTAACTTTTCTAGTAGCCACATTTTAAAAAGAAAAAAGAAAAAACAGGTGAAATTAGTCCTAACACCCAATATGTCTAAAGTATTTTCATCATGTAATCAATTGTGATGGTTAATTTCATGTGTCAATTTGGCTAGGTTGGGAAGCGGACTTGGCCCAGTGGTTAGGGCGTCCGTCTACCACATGGAAGGTCCACAGTTCAAACCCTGGGCCTCCTTGACCTGCGTGGAACTGTCCCATGCACAGTGCTGATGCGTGCAAGGAGTGCTGTGCTACGCGGGGGTGTCCCCGAGTAGGGGAGCCCCATGCCCAAGGAGTGAGCCCCGTAAGGAGAGCCACCCAGCACAAAAGAAAGTGTGGCCTGCCCAGGAATGGTGCCACACACACGGAGAGCTGACACAGCAAGATGACGCAACAAAAAGAAATGCAGATTCCTGTGCCTTTGACAACAACAGAAGCGGACAAAAAGAACACACAGCACATGGACACAGAGAGCAGACAACTGGGGCCGTGGGGGTGGGGTGGGGAAGGGGAGAGAAATAAATTAAAAAAATAAATCTTTAAAAGAAAAAAAAAATTGGCTAGGTTATGGTGTACATCAATATAAAAAGTACTGAGATATTTTTACATTCTTTTTCTTGTCCTAAGACTTCAGAATCCATTGTTGACTTTATATTTATGACTCATTTCAATTTGTTTTTCGTTTTAATTTATTTTCTTTGTGTTGGCTCATTTCAATTTGGACTAGCCATATTTCAAGAGTCAGTAGCCATGGCCGCCATATTGATCAGCGCAGATCTAACCTTCCCCCCGAAATGGCCTTTAGCTCCAGGAAGGCCATTCTTTGGAAAAACAGAGCTTCAACCTTTGGCATGCATCTGATTTTTAAAAATAGCCCAGTGTTATTCAGAGCCAAATCTGGAGGATGAGGGTGAGGCAGGCAGACCAAGCTCAGAAATATCTATTAACAAGTAGTATCAAAGCTGCAAAAGATTCTTCAAGACCAGCCAGACCAGGCCAGCGCTGTCATTCTATACCTGAGGAATGGAAGAAGGAAGGGGATTGCCCACCTGGAACACAAGCTGGTAGCAGAGGTAGGAGTAGCTCAGGGCTCTTTCCATGACCCCACAGCAAGGAGTCAGAACGTCCTGTGAATCATGGCATCCCAATCTGCCATCTTTCTGAAGCTGAGCAAGGTTCTTCACATTTCTGAGCCTCACTGTCCTCAATTATAAAATAACTACCTTACCACAATATTTTTTGTTTGTTCTTTAATTGAAGAATAATTTTACATACAGTGAAAAATCCTCTTTTTTGTGTACATTTCTTTGAGTGTTGACAAATGTATGCAGTCATGTACCCACAGCCACAATCAAGATGTAGAACAGCTTCAACCCCTAAAAATTTCCCTCATGCTCCTTTGCAGTCAACCACCCATTCTCACCCCTGCTCTTTCATTATAGTTTTGCCTTTTCTAGGATGTCCTATAAAGGTAGTCATATAGTATGTAGCTTTTTTGATGCAGCAAAGCCAGGAGTTCTGAACCACAGAAACATCCAAGTCGGCACTTGGAGAGGCAGAGGAACAGATTTATTATGCGCGGGCCCAGAGAAGAGTAAATCTCCGAATTCTGAGCCCTGTTTTTCAGTTTTCATAGGTTTATATAGGACTTTATGTGGGATCAGCATGACTTTTGCTCATTGGCTAAGATGTTGCTAGGCAAAATTTTGCAAGGGGGGTTACAGAAGCAGACGGCAGGTGCAAGGCCATGTTTTTGTGGGCTGATTTACAGAAGCAGGGGCAGGAGTCGTTCATTTGATATTCTCCTGCAAGGCCATGTTCTCACAGGCTGATTTACAGAAGCGGGGGCAGGAGTGGCTCATTAGATACTTTTGCAAGGTTGTGCTTTTTATTTCTCAACGTTTTGAGTCTGACTCCTTTCATTTAGTATAATACATCGGACGTGCAGTCAATGTTGCTGCCTCTATCAGCAGCTCCTTTTTTATCGCTGAATTACATTGTACATAAGTACCTCGTTTGTTTTTCCAAAACCCAGTTGAAGGACATCTGTTAGTCATGATGAATAAAACTGATATAAACATTCACGTACTGGTACTTATGCAAACAGAAGTTGTTGTTTCTCTTGGTAAATACCTATGAACTATGTACAAGGTCATTTTGAGAATTACATGGGATGATACTATAAAAGTGTTTAGCACCATACGAGGCACATAGCAAGAAATTTTAAAAATGATGCTATTAGAAAATTTTGCTACAAAATTTAGTACAAGTCAAGTGAAAAAAATACATATGTGAATAACATCCCAACTAGAATTTTACTGAGCATTTTGATCTGCCAAGCATTCTTCTAGTTTCTGGAACAATATTCATTTAGATTTATAAGGTCCTTCATGTGTTTAAAAACAAAAATAAATAGTATCTCTCTAGCATACCTCATACCCACAATTTGACCCATTTCTCTGGTAATCTTAAACCCCTCTCCCATGCTGTAACCCAGGAAAGTTTTCTGAAGGGTCAATGACAATAGATATTTTGAAACAAGATGGTGGCTGTACTGAAGAATAGAAAGATGGATACCCCTTATCTCTCTAAAAACCCTTCTTCTTTGTCCTTTTATATGAACAAAGTTTCAGTGAAAGATATATTACATACACTTACTTTTACTGTACCACTTTTCCCAAAGGAACGGACGTAACTTATAATGAAAAGAACTTTTAAGCACACAGTCATTAAAATATAAATTGTAGGTCAAAGTCACAAAAAAAGAAAATATGCTCACAAGCAGCTTTAACGTAGCTATTGTAGTTTCTTAGCCTTTTTTTTTCATTATTGCCCTCTCCAATGGAGTCTTTCTAGACATTTTTTTTAATTTTTTTAAGATTTATTTTTATTTATTTCTCTCCCTTTCACCCCCCCCAATTGTCTGCTCTTTTGTGTCCATTTGCTGTGTGTTCTTCTGTGTCTGCTTGCATTCTTGGCAGCACTGGGAATCTGTGTCTCTTTTTGTTGTATCATCTTGCTGCATCACCTGTGTGTGTGTGTGGCACCACTCCTGGGAGGGCTACGCTTTTTTCACATGGGGTGACTCTCCTTGTGGGGCGCACCCCTGTGTGGTATGGCACTCCTTGCATGTGGCAGCACTGCACGTGGGCCAGCTCACCACGTGGGCCAGGAGGCCCTGGGTTTGAACCCTGGACCTCCTGTATGGTAGGGGGACGCCCCATCAATTGAGTCACATCTACTTCCCGACATTTCTTTTTAATTGCCCCCTCTTTCATTAAACTTTAATACCACAGATAGACTATAAATCTGTTTATTGTCGCTCTTTGGAGGTTCACAAGGCGTTTTAACATCTAAAAATTTTTCGTTTCCCAGGAACCAATTTTCACCCTCTCAGAGTCAATAACACCCCTGTGGACAATGAATGAGTTACTGTGATTGAAAGTTAGATTTATCTTGGGGCTTCCCTGAAACCTAATCAAAAGGAAAACACTCAAGTTTATATCATCCTTATTACTCAATAGTAAGATTGACAAAAATGTAAAGGAAAGTTCTGAGTTACGTTTAGGTTTTGAAACTGCGAGAAGCACATTTATTTAATCCAAGCTTGTAAACAGCAGCATGGGAGATCCAATGGGTCGAGCAGCTATTTCACATTCTAGAGTCCCCCTGGGTTTTTTGTGGTGGAGCAAGGGCTTAGTCTAGGGGGGAAAAGGAAAATAAAATTCAGAAGTCCACTTCAACGTAAACATTATATCGGAAGAGAGGCACACTCACTCACAATAATACTTGGACTGTGTCCCACACTGGCGATATTTAACGGCTCTCCACAAATATGTTGAACTTTGTTCTCAACCTTATCAGACCAATATCCCATTTTTGTAATGTCCCCTTGATAGGCTGTAACAATCAGGTAACCTACCTTCACCCTTCTGTTAAAGTCAGTATAATGCTGTGCCAGTCATTCGAGCTGTTCACTAAATGTTTGGGATCCTCTACTTAAATTATTTTTAAAATAAATTTTTTAGTAGTGAGCTTATAGGTTTACATAAAAATCGGGCAGAGTTTTCATATAGCCATCCTACCCCACCCTCCAAGTCCCCAAGTCCTCTGCTTCTTTTTTTTAAGATTTATTTTTTTATTTCTCTCTCTTTTCCCCTCATTGTCTGCTGTTGTCTGCTCTCTGTGTCCATTTACTGTTTGTTCTTCTGCATCTGCTTGCATTATGCAGCGGCACTGGGAAAGTGCGTCTCTTTTTATTGCGTCATCTTGCTGCGTCAGCTCTCCCTGTGTGTGGTGCCACTCCTGGGTGGGCTGCCCTTTTTCCTCACGTGGGGTGCACTCCTTGCTTGCGGGGCTCCCCTACACGGGGGACACCCTTGCGTGGCATGGCACTCCTTGCACACATCAGCACTGTGCGTGGGCCAGTTCACCACACAGGCCAGGAGGCCCTGGGTTTGAACCCGGGACCTCCCATGTAGTAGGCGGATGCTCTATCAGTTGAGCCACATCTGCTTCCCCAAGTCCTCTGCTTTTGAAGCACATGGTAGGATTTCACTTTGAAGCTAGGCGTGGCCACCGCTTTGGCCAATGAAAAGTTAGCAGAAGCACTGTATGTCACTTCAGGTGGAAAGCTTAAGAAACTGCTCACATTTAGCCAGGATCGCTGCTGCCGATGTCAACCTGGGGCCCTGAAGGACTTCCATGGGAGGAGCCCTTGTCAATCTGCAATTGTGGAGGGTCATTCATTACAGCAGCACCACCTAGCCTATCATGGCTGGTACAAATGCCTTAACTGCACTAAAAAGAACTAAAAACAAAGCCATATCTAATAAAAGAAGATATTTCATATGAAACATTATAATGAAAATGTCATCTGGACAGTTATAAATACAGAACTGATCCAGAGGCATTGCATTGGCAACTCAAATAACACTATTGGCATTAGATAGCACCCTTACCACTGGTGATAGCATTCTCCCAAATGGTGAACAACTCTTGGGGGCTTTCCAAACTAAAGAAAATACAGGGAAATTCAGTGTCTGTTAAAACTATGTCTAAAGCACTTTGTTATTTATAAGTAAAATAATTGGCTTCTAGACTCTGATAATGATAGACAATGTTTTTCACCTATGAGAATATCTGGTGGGACATTTGAAAGTTGTGCAGGTTGTGGGACAGTTCTTCAGTGTGCAGGATTGTCCTGCACATTGCAGATTGGCAGGCTACCCCAGTAGATGCCAGTAGCACCAGAAAAATCTCCTTCATAAACCTCCAAATGTCCTCTAACGGGCAGTACCACATCTGTTAAGAGCCACTGATTGAAAACCAATTTTGTACACTTAACTTGGAGTAAAGTTAACTCAGAATAACTTGACTTTGGGTAAAAACAGTCTCTGTAATAAATCAATCAGATGGGAAAAGTCCTTCTCTTTTTGCAATAATAGAATTTCAGTCACGTAGGCCACAGAACAGAGCTCAGTCAAATCTGTTCATGAGAATTTGGCCTCACTTAATCTTATCAACTTACCAAAAGTTCTTTGGTTTACTAGGTCATTGTAGCAGGCTGACTAATGGCCCCTAAAGATATCCCATCCTAATCCCTGGAACCTGTGACTGTTTTCTGATATGGTAAAGTCTTTGCAGGTATGATTAAGTTAATGCTTTTTGAGATGGGGCAATAATGATGGATTCTGCAGGACCCTAAATGGCATCTCAAGTGTCCTTATCAGAGAGGCAGAGGGAGATAAGAAGGTGACATGACAACAAAGCTGAGACACCTAAAGATGCTGGTCTTAAAGACTGGAGTGATGTGGCCACAAGCCAAGGAACGCTGGCAGTCCCCAGAAGCTGGAAGAGCAAATAACGATTTTCTGCTAGAGCCTCTGGAAGTAGCACAGCCCTGCTGATGTCTTTTTTTTTTTTAAGATTTATTTTTTATTTATTTCACACACACCCCCCCCCCCCATTGTTTGCACTCACTGTGCTCTCTGTGTCTATTCGCCGTGTGCACTGTGTCTGCTCGTCTTCTCTTTAGGAGGCAGTGGGAGCCAAACCTGGGACTTCCCATGTGAGAGAGACCCAACAAACCAGGGAGCAGAGGTGGCTCAGGTGATTGAGTGCCTCTCTCTCACATGTTTATTCTTTCATGACAAAAGAGCTTTTTTAGTTAATTTTTTCTCTCTTTTTTTCCTTTTCAACTTCCTTTCTTCCTGCTTTCTATTGTCACGTGGGAATGTACGAGGATGGGAAGCTCGGAGTTGTGGTACTACCCTGCAACCAAAAGGCGAGGAGGGTGCTAAAAGAAACATACAGACGGTGACAGTGTCCTGGCATCCCCACTGGCCCCTTCTCTGAATACGCAAACCTCCTGGTGGCTTATTCTATGAGCTAATTAAATATCTCGATTGTGTTAGCCACTGCTGGCTCAGCAGCCATTCCCCAACCCCCACCCCCAGTCCCCCCCCTCCACGCCCCCACCCCTGCCTCATCTTCTATTCCACAAACTGGTAGAGATGGTTAAGTGTAACAAAAAGGCCCAACCAGACCTTACACCCAGAACTGGGAACAAGCCGCCCCAGATGCTAATCAAGGCAGGAATTCTCAGTGGCGGGACCTTCCCCCAGGGCAGATAAATACCACACTCAAACAGTATGACTTGTCTCTCTTCCCCGACTGGAAAGGGTGCAAGCAGAGCTGCCATCCACCGATCCCAACCTGGTCAGTTTTGGTGGCAAACGGCCACGATGGGCCCTCTTCCCCTGCTCTTTTGGACCCAGTATGCTGTGTAAGTAACAAAGTGGTCATTTGCTGAAAGTTTCTGTTGTGCCCGAGCCTGTGTTCCCACGACGCACTGTGTGGCCGCTTGCTCCATATCCCCTAGTAGCCAGGACTCCGTTATTTGTAGCAGAACTCATCCTAATACAGAATTCAACAGACAACATCAAGACTGAGAATGCGAACTAGCAACATAATTATGTTACCTAAAAACGTGGAGGTAAATATCAGAGGAAATGGCCAAGGGTTCAAAGTAGTTGCCTCTGGGGAAAACATGGGGCAGAGATTGCTGTTTTCATTCTAAGTCTAGAAGTACTGTTTGACTTTTTAGGTTGTGTGCATGTATTACTATGACAAAAATAAAAATTAAATGTAAAATACTTTGTAAAGCTTAGTGAAAATTTAAAAATATATCTACAGGGTGCAAATGGTATGTGAAAAACCTTTGAATTTAATTTTTGAAGTGATCTACTGGTCTCCTCATTAAACAAGAGAAGACTGAAAAACATTGACATTCTGCTGACCTTAGAATCTCAGGAGCAAAGTGACCAGAAAGATGGGAAAGTCCTTATTTAAATGATTACCAGGAAGCAGGAGGAAACTTCCTGAGGTAGTTGCAGTCTTTTTAACACTGAATGAATGAACAATAATAATAGTTAATATTGAGCAGTTACAAATTTGCCAGGTTCTAGTCTTTGCATGCATGGACAAATCTTTAATCATCACAACACACGTATGGGGTTGAAACTGTTGGAATACCCATATTACAGAGGGGATGAGACCCACAGAGATGGAGGCACAGAGATGTTGCCCAAGTTTCACAGCTAGAAAATAGTGGGCTTGGGATTTGAACCCAGAGCCTAGCTCATCACCACTAAGCTTTCCAGCAAAAATGCATGAGCAAGAATGATTAACAAAGATGCCCACACAGAGAACAAAAGTGTGGCTTTGATGACACTAACGAGGAGTTCATTCATTAAGTAAAGATGTTCACTTGTGGCAAACACTCTTTAGACCCAGAATAAAATTTGTCAGAATAAAAACGTCTTTATGATCATGGCCAACAGAGGAAGGAGGGAGGGGAAGGAGGGGAGAGAGGGAGGGAGGAAAAGGGGGAAAAAAGGAAGAAAGAAAAAGAAAAGTCAACTTCTAATAGATTTGTTGGATTTAATTTAATTTGATTTGATTTAATCTAATCTAATGGTGAATAAAACTGATAGGGAGTTACCACTTTGAATTGCCCAAATCAGGATATAAAGTTAAGAGATTATGGAAACATACCTTATAGGCTTAATTTTAATTTAGGGGTCATGGTTATAAAACCAATGTCAACTGTAGGGTTTGGCCTTTGAGTTCTCTGTAGGGGACCCAGCAGGTATATTGTGCCCTTGACATCTGCAGCCCCAAAGACAAGGTGCCCTGGATAACCCCAACTTCTTTAAACTGATAAAAAGTGTTCCCTAAATGGGTAATTTTTTAAAAAGATTTATTTTATTTATTTATTCTCCCTACCCCTCTCATTATTTGATATCGCTGTCGGCTCTCTGTGTCAATTCACTGTGTGCTCTCTGTGTCTGCTCATCTTCTCTTTAGGAGGCAATGGGAACTGAACCTGGGACCTCCCATGTAGAAGAGAGGCTCTCAATTGTTTGAGCCACCTCGACTCCCTGGTTTGTTGTGTCTCTCATTGTCTTTCCTCTCTGTGTCTCTTTGTTGTAGCATCTTATTGCGTCAGCCTGCCCATTGCACCAGCTTGCCTTCTCCAGGAGGCAGCAGAAACTGAATCAGGGACCTCCCGTGTGGTAGACGGAAGCCCGATAGCTTGAGTCACATCCGCTTCACAAAGGGTAATGCTTTTTAATCTTGGAAAGGTTTAGAATAAAAAATGACAAAGTAAATGAAACTCATAGTAGTAATCATTTTAGGTTCAGGAGTAGGTTCTTGTTGCATTTGGGGAAATATAAATCTGTTTAGTATTTAAAATGTGTAATGAAGATGAAATAAAAAATGTGTAATGTTCAAGAAATTTTGACATATTAGAGAATTTGACAGATCAAGGTTTTTTCCTAATTTAAAAAATATAAGAAATTGATTTTAGATGCTAAAATCAGTGGACAAAGTTTGAAGAGAAATAGTATTGGCATAGTCTTAAAATATCTCCCCACAAGATGTTTATTAATTGCAAAGGGAAAAATAATGTTACAGTAGAGAAATCCACGTTAACCAAGTGATGATGGTTGGTCATGCCAGTAATGAGACTCGTGGACAGTGTGTACTGAGAAGGGCCCAAACAGCTCTTCAGTGGTCTTCTTGCCAAAATGCAAAACCTCAATCTAATCATGAGAACACTCAGACCAACCCAAATGGAAAGGCATTCCTTGGAGTTACTGACCAGTATGGTCAGAAGGATCAAGGTTGTGAAAAAGAAGGAAAGGTCGCTGATTGGAAGAGACAAAGGAGCCACGGCTAGAAGCAGTGTGGGACCCTGACATGGACCCCAAAACAGGAAGAGAACGGTAGTGGAAAAACTGATGAAATGTGAATAATATGTGCAGTTTAGTTAGTACTCATATGTTACTGTTAATTGTTTTTGATAATTGCACTATACTTTTATAAACATTAGGCGGAGCTGGGTGAAGGATATAGTGAACTCTCGCTCTCTCCTACTTCTTCCATGTAAATAATTTTTTTATAGTGAAACATAATTCACACACCATAAAATTCACCTTATGCTAAGAAATTGACAGAGAGGGGCCAACCACACCTGCAGTCTTAGGTGGACCAACCATGTGATTAGCTATGTCACATCAGTCACCTCCTCAACCTTCGGCAGTGCAACCACTTGGACATTGATTCTATCAATTACGCCTACGTAATGAGATCCTGTATAAACTTGAGACCCCAGCAGCCACAATGAGCTTCCACAGTTGAGGAAAAAAACAGCTGCTGTACCTGGAGGGTGACACGTCCTAACTCCAAGTAAAGAGGACAGAGGAACTTGCATGGGAGACCCTCCTTGACTTCATCCTATGCATCTCTTCTCTTGGCTTCTTAATTGTATCCTTTAATTATAACATAATTATAACTGTAAGTATAGCACGTCCAGGAAGTTCTAGGTCATTCTGGCAAATTATCGAACCCAAGGGGGTGGTGAGAACTCCTAAATTTGTAGAAAGTTATCCAGAAGCGCCAATGACTGGGAACTCAAATTTACAACTGGTGCTTGGAGGACAATTTTGTAGAGGGTCACCCTTAGCCTGTGAGGTCCAAACTCCATGTAGAGTCAGAGTTGAATTGATTGATTACTGTAGTATTTACACTTGATGTTAGAAGATGTGCAGTTGAATTGAAAGAAGTTTTTTTTTTAAAGATTTATTTTTATTTATTTCTCTCTCCTTCCCCTTCGTTGTCTGTTCTCTGTGTCCATTTTGCTGTGTGTTCTTTTTTTTCTGCTTCTGTTGTTGTCAGCGGCACGGGAATCTGTGTCTCTTTTTGTTGCGTCATCTTGCTGCGTCAGCTCTCCGTGTGTGCAGTGCCATTTTTGGGCAGGCTGCACTTTCTTTCGCGCTGGGCAGCTCTCCTTACGGGGCGCACTCCTTGCGCATGGGGCTCCCCTACGCGGGGGACACCCCTGCGTGGCAGGGCACTCCTTGCGCGCATCAGCACTGCGCATGGGCCAGCTCCACACAGGTCGAGGAGGCCCGGGGTTTGAACCGCGGACCTCCCATGTGGTAGATGGACACCCTAACCACTGGGTCAAGTCCGCTTCCCGATAGAAGGTTTTTGATAACCATTATGGTTGGTGTCAGAGAAGTGGAAGTTCCTGGAATGACCCTGACTCACTAAAATATGTGGTTTGGGAAGAGAGAGGATGAATGAGTGGGAAATGAAAAACCTTTGATTCCTGGGTGACCATAAGGATCACTCATGGTATCAAACAGTAGCTGTGTAGTAACCAATTACTAAAAATAAGAGTGGCCAATGGCATTTAGAAATGGCGGTAGACCCAACTCCTGAGTAGTTAGCTCACTGGATATGTAAGGAAATGCAAAGTAATAAGAAAAAAGTGAAATATGCAATACCTTGGTTATCGTTATCTATAATAGATAACATGAAAGTAACAGAGTGTTGGGGCAGGTCATAAAGTTGAACCAAATTTAAGATTTTGGTAGGTCTGAGCTTTGACCCCAGGACACCAAGAAGGTCATTGAGATGGAAGAAGGGCAAAACCAAGAAAATACTAAAACTAGGGGGAATAGTGTGAGGGAATGTCTAATTTTGTGGCTCAGTATCATTAACTTCCTGAACAACGTTTACTAGAATGGATTGTATGGATGACTAATTTAGGGGCAGTATCTTTGGTTTCAAATACTGAAGAATGAAAGTGCATCTTGGGGTGGATGCAGGAGCCACAGCTCTCTACTGGACAAGCACATGGCTGTCCATGATCCAGATGCAGCAGGTTGTTCCCAATGGAACAGCTAGCCTGGTGGACTGGATCAGGGCTGCTGGAAAGTTTGTTTACCCTGAGAAGGGAGATTGTCCTGTTCCTCCTATACATACCAGGTGGAATTCCCCAGATGAAGTGGCTGATACGCATCCTATGCAAGCTCTACTGGATTGGCTTTACAATGATGGGCACAGTAAGCCACTGAAGATGCCCCTTCCCCAGGACATGGTAAAAGCCTTACTGCTGCACAATAGAGCAACAGTCCAAGAAGCTTTATTGGATTTGCTCAGCTTATCCTCATTTTACAAATGCTCAGAAAATTAGACTAATTCACACAAAAATGGAGAAAGACAGAGGAGAGTCAAAGAACTCATCCCAACAGGGTGAAAATTTTTAGATGGCTCTTAAGGAATGGGAAGAATAATATGAAGGCAGAGGGAGAGATGGGAGTGATGCATCTACAAATCAGGGAGCACCAGGATTGCTAGCAGATACCAGAAGCTGGAATAGGTAAGGAAAGATTCTCCCCTATAAGTTTCAGAGAGAGCGTGGACCTTGCGTTTGGACTGCTAGCCTCTAGAACTATGAGACAACAAATGGCTGTTGTTTTAAGCCATCCAGTTGTGGTGTCTTGTTACAGCCACCCTAGAAAACTAATACACACATCCCTAAAAAAAGGTATGCAAATACTTCATTGACCTCTAGAGCAGTGATTGATTTCCCATTAACAGTGTGTCCAAAAGTATATTCAATAGAAATTTTTCTTTAACGTATAAAGTGTTCAAAGGGAAAAGTTGTTCTAAGATACATCAAATTTATGATAACTGTGTTAAACACACTTAACCTCATAGTTTTGTTAAATTTCTCAGAGGCCTTGTATGAAAGTGGCTTAAAGGGAAAGGCTAAGATCACATCTATTACTAAAAGGAAAGGTAAAAAAATGTAACAAGGGGGAAGCAGATTTGGCTCAATGGATAGAGCATCTGCCTACCACATGGGAGGTCCAGGGTTCAAACCCAGGGCCTGCTGGCCCACTTGCAGTGCTGATGCGCGCAAGGAGTGCTGTGCCATGCAGGGGTGTCCCCCTTGTAGGTGAGCCCCACACACACAAGGAGTGAACCCTGTAAGGAGAACCACCCCATGCGAAAAAAGTGCAACCTGCCTAGGAGTGGCGCCCCACACATGGAGAGATGACGCAACAAAAAAGAGACACAGATTCCTGATGCTGCTGACAAGAATACAAATGGGCACAGAAGAACACACAACGAAGGATACAGAAAGCAGACAACTGGGGGGTGGAGGGGAGAGAAATAAATAAAAAATAAATCTTAACAACAACAAAAAATGTAACATGGGACTGTATAGCATAGTGAAATCACAAGTGAAATATGAATATGGGTGAAATTGCATATATAAGACCGTTTTTCTTTGCAACTGAACAAATGTATGTTAATACTATAAGAATGTTAATAACAGATTTTAAAAACCCCACAAAACATTATGCTAAGTGAAAGAACCAGACACAAAGACAATATATTTGATTATTCCATTTATATAAAATGTAAATATAAATCAATTTGTAAAGATGAAATTAGCTTAGTGGTTATGTAGGGGTGGGAAGGACTGCTAAGGGGTGTCGAGTTTTTCTTTTTGAACTAATGAAATTATTCTAAAATTTTTTGTGGCGATGAAGGCACAGCACTGTCATTATACTAAAAGCTATTGATTCATACGGTATGTGAATATATCTCAATAAAACTGCTTAATAAATAAGTAATTGTGCAAGAATTGCCAGAAATAGCAGACTATGTTCAGCAGGGGAAGCATAGAGAGATTGGGAGGTGAAGAATTTTCTTGTTTGTTTTTTGTTTATTATTATTATTGAAATAATGAAAATACTCTAATCATGATTGACGTGATGAAGGCATAACTATGTGATTATACAAATGCCATTGATGGTACACTTTGATGAATTTTATGTTTAATTAATATGCATCAATAAAATTGATTTGTTAAAAAAAAGAAATGGAAAAAATAAAGTGGACATTGATGGGGTTGAAACCATCTTATTGCAGCACTATGGGAGACTGGGGAGACCAATGAGCCCCTGCTGGCCCCCTCCCACCCAACATTAAGGAGTCTTAAACAAGTCTGTTCTATTTACCCCAGTGTGGAAAAATTTTAAAAACCAGAAGGCAAAGAGGTTGAGAACCTGGGACCTAGACCCGCCGGAGGCAGCCGTCCAGCAGCTGAGTTAAGATGAGTGCCTGAAGTAACAGGGTCCCTTGGCTCACCACCCACCTGGGGACCCCCAGGCTGTGTGCAGGTGAGGTCATATGGTCAGAGGGTGGGAAAAAGAAGCGCTTCTGGTAAGGAAGTGCCGTGCACCAACGACACCCAAATCTGCTGGTGAGGCCCCAGCAGGGGCCACCGTGAGAGTGGGAACACGTACGCTCCAGTGGCCGAGGGGATTATGGAAATTGGCATACTTGAGTGGGCGCTATGTGAGGTGGTCATGTCCTTCGCCTGAATGTTTAATGGGATTGGATATTGGGTCTGACGGCGGAACATTTCCCCTATCGAGTATTGTAAAACCAAAACTTGTTGGTGAAGTCCAAAGGGGGCTCTGATTAGATTGGGAAAATATAGGAATGCAACATTTGATGGGAGTGAGGTGGAAATTCTGAACAGACTTTATGTGGAGCGGGAGTGTCTCCCTTACTTGGATGCATTATGGGGATGGACGTTGGGTCTCCCTGGGAACGTTTCCCCTACCTCGTATTGTAAAACAGAAGGCATGTAAATCTGCCCTTCCACTGACATTAATTGGAAATGCTAAAAGGGAACCGACAAGATTGCCTGAGTTGTACAGAACAGAAGCTTGTGTGCTGCTTGGACACATTTCCCGGACTCTAGCCCTGCTTGGAGCATAGATGGTGGCTGATGGGAAGAGCTTGTGAGGACCTTCCAGTGACAACTGCTGGGACAGAACATTTCCATTTGAGAGATAGTAGTTGAAGGATATGAGATTATCTCGAAACAGGAAGTACCCATCATATCTTGGGTGATGTTGGAGGTATGCTCTAATGGGGAGGGCAATGCCCAGGAGAGTTGCAATTTCTTGGGGAAATGGTTTCTTCAGGAACTTGCTCCCAGGGGACCGCAGGGAGGGCTTCACCAATAGGGAGCCTCTTTTCCCTTAGGGCCAGTTTTGGAACCATCCGAGGAGCTACCAGACCCTATTGGCACATGGACGGGACCCTGTGAACAGCTCTCAACTCACCAACAAAGAGCTACTTGGTTTATGGATGGCGTTGCAAGGTGACTGGACAGCATCCTGTTCGGAAGACCGTGGCACTGAGACCAGTAGATGGAAAGACTCCGATTGGAGAAAATCAATCAGCTCCATGGGCTGAAGGTCAATGAGCTGAACTGCAAGCTCTGTGCCTGGATGTTTGGGTTTTTGCAGAGTCCTGGTCAGTGGCCATTGGCCTGGGCAGTATGGTCAGGCAGAAGGGCAAAGGAAAACTGGCCTACCAAAGGGATGCCCACAGGGGCACAGCCCTACAGAAATCTCCGGAAATTGGAGGAGTGCATTAAAGTAGGATGTCCCTGCCTATCGAAGGATGGGAAGGGGATTGGGACCGGCGAGTGGGCATCCTGGTGTGCTCGTGGAAGTGGCCACCTTGGTCCATGAAATGAGTGGATCTCAGCAATGCAGAGATTGGCTGAATCTAGACATAATCCTCTTACACCCTCTGGGGCCCAAAATACCAGTAAGGGAGAGCGAGTGAGGTTCAATGGTTGAGTGCTGAGCGCTTGCTTCCCATGTACGAGGTCCCGGGTTCAATCCCTGATACCAATTTTTAAAAAAAGGCCAGTAAGATTTATTCTGACTGCCAGCCAGACAAACAGGGATTGTAGCTGGTTATAGGGCAGATTCCTAGAAAGGAAAGCCCTGCACATAGCGGGCAGATTGGACCAAGGTTGGTTCCCCCGGAGGCTACAAATGGGTCCTGCCAAGAATTGGCACTTAACTCTGAACTGGGCTTTGCTGACCTGCTGGTCAATGCCAATGTTCAAAACCTTGAAAAGAACTGGCACAGAGGATACTGCACCAATTTGGATGGCTGAGTCACGCTCCTTCTGACCAAGGAAAACACTTTATCCTCAGAGTAGTGATTTCCTCGAGAATTGGAACGCGCAATTGAAACATCGGTTGTCTAAAGCAGGGGCAAATAAAGGCATGAAGGGCTGGCTTGCAGGCCCGCACGAGTGTGGGCTCACACTCAACATGAGGGCGGCCAGGGGAGGGCCCCGACTAGAAAGACTCCTCCACTTTCCTGGGGATCTGGGAGAAAAGGGAGTGGGGAGATGCTGGTACGACTGTACAATTCTTTGCCCATCGCCTCAACTTTCCTTTTTTTTTTCAAAGTTTTTTTTTCTAAAGATTTTGTTTTATTTATTTCTCTCTCCTTCCCCCTCCCATCTGCTCTCTGTTTCGACTTGCTGTGTGTTCTTCTGTGTCCACTTGCATTCTTATCAGGCAGCACCAGGAATGTCTCTTTTTGTTGTGTCATCTTGTGTCAGCAATCCATGTGTTTGGCGCCACTCCTAGGTGGGCTGCGCTTTTTATGCGAGGCAGCTCTCCTTGCGGGGTCCACTCCTTGCGTATGGGCCACCCCTAAATGGGGGGATCCCCTGCATGGCACGGCACTCCTTGTGCTCATCAGCACTGTGCGTGGGCCAGCTTGCCACACGGGCCAGGAGGCCCTGGATTTGAACCCTGTACCCTCCTATATGGTAGGCGGACGCGCAATCATTTGAGCCACATCCACTTCCCTCAACTTTCCTTTCTCCTGTCTCTTGCAGTGGTCCCTGGAGCAGGCCTGCAATCTCAAGTGCTGGAAGCAAGGGTGATTCTTAAGCACAAACCTGTAACCAGACTTAAATCTTCCTTAGGTTTCCTAGGAGCTTGATGGGAGGGATTGTGTCTTCATCCTATCTGCCCACACCCGGAATGACAGTGAATACTGCTGTGTCACTTAGTGGTTGACATAACCCACTAGCTCTGTGCCTGTGTAACCCTGCCCTATGGGAATGGGAGCAGACTGAGGGCAGGCACTTGCTAGACTAGCCTTGTGGCTGGCAATCTGGATCAGCACAGTGGTCAAACCTAAAGGCCCGTCCAAAGTGCAAAAGTTTGGATAAATATAGATGACAAAGGTAGAGGAGATATAATAGCTGGTGAGGGTAAAGGAATGAATAAGTGGGTTCTGAAATCTAATATTATATTAAAACCTCAAGAGAGGCTCAGTGCAAGAGGATGTTATTTCTCCTAGCTCAATTATGTCAGATGCCTGAAAGGGTGAACCATAGATTGCTGAGGCCACGCCTGCTTTTGGAACCTGGCAGGATCCAGTGAAGACCTACAAACCTGAGCAGCCTGCCCCTGGGGACATTTTGGTCACACCATCTGACAATGGACTAGATACGAGATTTTTTTTTTTAAACCCACTTCTTTCTCTCCCCTTACCTACCCCTCCAGTTGTCTGCTGTGTCCATTTGCTGTGTGTTCTGTGCCCGCTTGTACTCTTGTCAGTGGCACTGAGAATCTGTATCTCTTTTCATTGTGTCATCTTGCTGCATCAGCGCTGTGTGTGTGTGGCACCACTCCTGGGCAGGTTGCAGTTTCTTCACGCGGGGCGGCTCTTCTTGCGTGTGGGGCTCCCCTACATGGGGGCACCCCTGTGTGGCAGGGCACTCCTTGCGCGCATCAGCACTGTGTGTGGTCCAGCTCACCACACCGGTCAGGAGGCCCTGGGTTTGAACCCTGGACCTCCCATGTGGTAGGCGGATGCTCTATCAGTTGAGCCAAATCCACTTCCCTGGACACAAGATTAATGACTGGATGAGATAAAGGAAATCATGGCCAAAAAACAGGGGGTGCCTTCAGGATAATGGGAAAAAAAAGTGGCTGTTCTTTCTCCTCAGTCCTGAAGGAGAAACCTTTGAAGCTTTAAATTAAAGGAATTAAAGGGGGAAGTTTTTTGGGGTTGGAGAATGGTCCTGATGGGGGTACAAAGGGCCTGAAATTTGGCAAAGGTTTTCAAACTCTGGCCCCTTAGCCCCAGGGCTTCCGGGAAGCCCCTGGCCAGGACTGAGCAGCTGTGGCGGATGTTGATTTGTTTTACAGGTGGGGCTTCAAGATGTTTTCACAGTGTTCTGTGATTTTTTTTTTAAGTTGAAAACCACCTGGCTAAGAATACAGAGAGGGAAAAGCTGGGGGGGATCTTGGTCCCTTAAGGAAGGAAACGGTCATAGGGGTTGGCAAGGAGTTTAGCCATAAAAGGGTTAAGTCCACCTACAATCCCGGACTGCAGGTGAGTGGAGGTCAGGGGCTGCTGGTGGGCAGAGTCCAGGGGTCCAGTGGGGGAGAGCCCGGGCCCTGGCATACCAGGATGAGGCTTTCCTGGAACCAAGGGGGGTGGGGAAACCGTAGCCTAGTTTTGGTGAGCAAAGCCAGGGTCCAAGGGTTGGGCTGGAGGTGGAGCCGGCAGCCCTGGAGGGGGCGTGGGGCCTGGGGAACTGGAGCAGAGCCCGCGGGGTGTAACCCCCCAGCCAGCTTCCAAGCCAGAGGAGCCAAGTTTGACTCCCGTCAGCAGCTTCTTGGTGGATGAGTAAGCCTGACAGCCCGGGGGTGGCGCTGGGGAGGGTGAGGAACAGATCGGGAGAGGGAGGCCCTGGATCTGGGGCCACTCCCGAGAAGGGAGCTCTGCTGGGGCTGCCTCCAGGGGCCGCATTTGGCCTCAGCCTTAACGACCCATGGGCCAGGCCCTGGGCCAAGCACTTTATTTTTTAAAGATTTATTTTTTATTTATTCTCTCCCATTCCCCGCCCCGCTCCCCACCATTGTCTGCTCTCTGTGTCCACTCGCTGTGTGTTCTTCTGTGTCCGCTTATATTCTTGTCAGCGGCATCGGGAATCTGTGTCTCTTTTCGTTGCGTCATCTTGCTGCGTCAGATCTCTGTGTGTGTGGTGCCATTCTTGGGTGGGTTGCGCTTTTGTGTGTGTGTGTGCTGGGGGGCACACTCCTTGTGCGTGGGGCTCCCCTATGTGGGGGACCCCACTGCATGGCACAGCACTCCTTGTGCGCATCAGCACTGCACGTGGCCCAGCTCACCACCCAGGTCAGGAGGCCCTGGGTTTGAACCCTGGACCTCCCATGTAGTAGGCGGATGCTCTATCCGTTGAGTCAAATCCACTTCCCAAGGCCAAGCACTTTAAATACTAGATTAAGATTCTTGTACTTGTGAGGAAGAAAAGGGAATGCATTGGGAGAATACGGGGTGTCTCCTGAAACCCAGCACAGAAGGCAGCCAGCTTCTGGAAAAGCCTCCAGAGCACCTGGAATTCCCCAGCACCTTTTGGTTTCTCTGCATCGGCCTTCTTCCTAGGCTTTTCCTGATACTCAGCGGACAGGCAGGGAGAAGAGGGTCGCCCGTCGTTCCCATTTACCCAGGCTGCAGGACCGATGCCAGAAGCAAATCTGGTTTCCCTTGAATGTCTTGGGGCAGGGACTTTTTGGCCCAGCCCGGGTCAGGTGTCTGTTTTGGGTCCAATCAGCCACAGTGAGGGGAAGGGGCAGGTGACCAATAGAAATATGATTCCTGTCACCTTTCATGTAACCTGAGGATGATAATGGAGGCAGGGTAGTGTGGAATCCAGGTTTATAAAGCTCCATAGGAAAATAAGACTTTAATTTGCCCAGAGCATATTGCAGCAACCCCTTCCCACCCCAGGCCCTCATTCTCCCAGGACCAGGCAAGCAGGGCCTCCCCCTGCTCCTTCCGGAGAGGGAAGTGCTTGGCTGGGAGGACAGAAACAGACCCAAGGCCAAGGCCAGTGCTCAGAGGTGGGCAGGGGCTTGGGGCGGCCCCTTCCGTCCCTCGCCAGCAATGGGCCTGCCCCGCTCCTCCCAGATGGTGAGGCCGTCACAGGAGCAGATCTGCTTGGGGTTCTGGAAAAGGCCAGCGGAGCGGGCGATGATGCCACAGGCCAACCTGCGTGTGGAATGTGCAGTGAGGAGCGGGGGCGCCTGGGCCCCTCCAAGACCCCTCCAGGGTGCCGGGTGTGCTGAAGGCAGAGCACAGCCCCCTGCTGGGGTGGTCTCACTCACCTCGCCCCTGAGTTCCCGGTGGTCTTAGATAAGGGATGGCTGCCCCGGCCCAGGTCATCCTCTCCCTCGTCAATGACCAGGCTGCGGCCAATCACGTCCCACACCTTCGAGGGGAAGCAGCACCCTCAGACAGTGGCCCTGTTGGGAAGAGCCCCCACCATGCCCTCCCCCTTACCTTTAGCTGCTCATCCTCTATCCTGAAGACGGCTCGGCCATCAGCGTCAGCTTGGACATTCCCCAGGTCTCCGCGGTGCTGAAAGGAGACCCGGCAGGGAACGGTGATATGGGGCCCAGCTGTGACCTTTAGGGCCCTGGCAGCTGACCCCCCCCTTCCAAAATGGACCCATTTCCTCCTGTGAGTCCGGTCTGGTAGGATCAAGGGGTGGCCTGGGACTCCAAGGAGGCACCAGGAAGCCTGGGCAGGATGACAGAGAGCTGGAAACAGCCAGCAGGCGCCGCTTCCCGAGGCGGCCTCCCCAGCGGAGCAGACCTTCTCCTGGGAGGCAGCTGTTGGGTGCTGCCCCCCAGCCTCAGAAGCTGGCCCTGCTGCTTCCAAGCCCAGTCTCCCGCCTCCTGCTGACGGAGCCCCCTGGCAGGCTTCCGTTCCCTCAGGCTGGCTGCCCTTAGCCGAGGCTGCCTTCCCTACCCGCCATCTCGGCCTTGAGGGACAGAGAAGAAATACCAGGAGCCAAGCGGCTGGCCTTCCTGGTCCCCGGAAGCTGGCTCTGCCCACGTTTTCCCTTGAAGGTAACACATAAGGCCATCACGCATCTACTGAGCACCTGTCCGGGCAAACACTCTCCTAGGCGCCAGGATGGGTAGAGCTAGGTACGGTCACCGCCCCCAAGGAACTCGCAGCATGGGGGGATCAGATAGGGGAGCGGGCTAGTCATTACAAAACACGGTGAGTGGAGCTGTCAGGTTTTGGTGACAGGAGCGTGCTGGTGGGTCAGACATCTGTGCAAACAAATTCTCCCCCCAACCCAACACTTTGGGCAGAAATCGGCTCCTGTGCCCATGGGGCCAGTCCACATGACCTTGCTGCTCAAGAACAAAGTGTGTCACCGTCTGATGGGGCTGATGGGTCATGAGAACTGCCAATTCTGCTTTATCTCGTTTTCCACAGGGACATCTGCTGCTTGCACCTGGCACTTTTCGTTATGCCCTCTGTCGGGGGCTTCAATGGTAGAAAGGTCAAAGAGGGGGAGGTGACACAGAGGGCCGAGAGAGGAGCAGCCCAGACAGGGTGGCCGGGGGCCTAAGCCCGCAGCACACAGGCAGGCAGAACCCAGGGGAGGGCCTGGAATGTCACGCGAAGAGGCTGGGCCAGGTCTGTACCCTTGGGCACTGGGGAGCCACAGAAGGGTCTGGAGCAGGGGCATGGCATGATTCCTCTTTGCTTCAGCACAATCCCTTTAATACGGCATGTGAAGAAGGATTGGACCGGGGAAGGGAGAGAAGAAAGTTTAGAGACCGGTTAGGAGCTGGGAAGGGGCAACCAGGCCTGCATGCTTACTCTCACATTGAACTCAGTTCTGCCTGGGCCAGACCAGCTGCTGAAATCCAGTCATCACAGCAGCCTTGTCCGCTCAGCCACTTGCTCGATTCTTCCCCCGTCTACGTCAAGGACTTGCGTGGAATACAGCTGCTGGCTCCAGTGCCTTCCGATTCCCTGCCTCAGGAGGGCACCGGAACAAAGGCACCAGAAACCTCCATATGAGACTTGGGGAAGCCCCGGATGCTGCTGTTTCATGCTTCGAGGGCCTTGCCTATAATCTCCTCAGGGACACTGGGGGACAGCCACCCCCACTCCCAGCCGCTTCACCTGCCTAATTCCTGCTCCTCTTTCAAGGCTCAGTGAGGCCGATGGCCTCTAAGAGGCTGTATCCACAACCCGACATCATCCCCTCCACTTGAGTGTGGCAGGACCTAGTGTCACTTCCAAGGTTAGGTGACAAAAGGAACATGGCCCTCTCCCACTCGCTGGCTCTGGGGGAAGCCACCTGCCGCATGGTGAGCTGCCCTAGGAGAACCGCACGTGGCAAAGCACTGGTGCCCGGCCAAGAGCCAGCAAGGACCTGAGACCTGCCAACAGCAGCGGGAGCGAGCCTGGAGCTGCCCCAGGTAACAGCAGATGGTCTCAGGAGAGACCCTCGGCCAGATTTCTGACACACAGGAGCTGTGCGATGAGAAGTGCCTGCCGTGTGAGGCCGCTACATTTTTGAAGTAACATGATTCACAGCAGTAGGTGACTAACAGGGTCAGCATAAGCGAGGCACTGACAAATGTGCTCGAGAGAAACGCCTTTCCAACTTCCCCCAGAGGGGAGGAAACGCTTTTGACCAGAAGTGTGACGGCTGTCCAGAGGCAAAGAGATCAGTTACATGAATGTGGAGGCACACACCACAGATGCATTTGTTTTGTGGCAAAGGGTTGCAAACTATACCAAGACAGAAAAAAAAAAAAAGAAAAACATTTGAGTCCCAGGAAAGGGTAAAAAGGAGTCACTGGTTCCCCAGAATCAGGAACCAGAATGGGCTTACCTCCCTGGAGGCAGAAGGGGAGGAGCTAGCAGGTGCTATGTAGACAGGGTAGTGGGACAGGAGAATCACAGGGCCAGAGGGCTGCCTCACAACCTGGCAGGTGGCCCGGAGGAAGAAGTCTCAGTTGGTCTCTAAACATTTCCTGATCGCCACTTTAACAAAGATAAAGCCAGACTCAGTCCCCAACCTTGCAGGCCTGCCAGTAGTAGGACTGTAAAACCCTTTTTGGCCTTCATTAATTTATTTTCACAATCACTGTTCTCTTATGGCTGGAAGTACAGATTTTCCATTCTCTATGGCAATATCCAGTTTAAAAAATAAATCTACCTCAATTACATGGAATGTCTGGATTAGCTTCAAAACAATGGCAGAGAAGGGGCGGGGGTGGAGCTGAAACAGGACTGGCCAGGAGTGGGTAACTGCTGACGCTGGAGGAGAGGGACACGGGGGTTCGTGATCCTGGTTTCTCCACCTTGCAATATGCTTGAAACTTTCCATGATGAATCAAATAATAAAACAACCAAATTTACCTAAGGAAAAATCAAGGCCATTTAAACAAAAAGAGGAGCTAACAGTACAAGTGGTTACACAGATACGGCCGAAATCATGACAGCAGCAAGTGACTTGCTGAAGATGGGGAAACGATTCTCTGGTGAAAATGAAACATCAGGAACGAAGGATGGTAGCGTCAGGGACAGCCTTTTAAGTGCAGCTAAAAGGGTCACCTTCCATACCTTCTCCTTCCCCAGGAAACTCTTCCCCACTGCTCTGGCCCTTCGGGCTGTAACAGGGCCCGCGCTGACTTGCCAGCATCTACTGCAGGCTCCTGCAAGAATTTTCTCACTGCATTGCATCCACGGGTTCTCAGTGGTCTCCCCCGCTGGACTGTGAGCTCCTTGGGGGCAGGCACGGGACTGGGTCGTGTTAGATCCCCAGGGCCTCGATTACAGCAAGTGTCAACGGATGTTTCTAAACTGAACAAAATAAGGTGAGGGGAAGAGTCCACCAAAAAGGAACCCCAGGTGGGGGCAGGGGTGGGGAATGGGGAGTGAATGATGAATAATATAGGTACAGTTTCTGTTTGGGGTGATGGAAAAGTTTTGGGAATGGCTGGTGCGGGTGGTAGACCACATTGTAAACTGATTAACACCACTGAATTGGATACCTGAAAGTGGTTAAAATGGGAAATGTGTGTTGAATATAAATTTTATTATACTAGCAATTTCAAAAAAAGGAATCACACCCCAAGGCCCCTAATTGCTGCCCGCTCTACCTCTGGGAACTTGGGTTCTCGCTCAGTCCAAGCCCGGCCCGGCCCAGGCCAGCACTTACCCTGTCAGGGTCCTGGGGGCCCCCATGAGACGTGCCATCGGGATTAAAGTGGTCCCCACAGCTAAGAAGAAAAGGAAGCAGGTGGGCAGGATAACAGCAGTTCACAGGCTGGTGAGCCACCCTCTTACTTTAAGGCTTGAATCATGTCTCATCCATCCACCCACCCAAAAAACAGGCTCACTCTGTACCGGGCTTTGGGCAGATGGCACAGAGATGAATCAGACATGGTCCCTGTCCTCAAGAAGCTTCTAGTCCAGGGGTGACAAAGATAAGTAAATGGCTAATTGTGCCATGGCATGACGACCAGCACAACACAAGGACCCGTCCTTTCCCACGTGCAGGAGTCACCTTCCATCTCAGAGGCACTAAGTTGTGATGAGCAGGGGCCTCAGGCTCAGACCTTGGTTCAAATCCCTGCTCTACCTCTAGCAAGTCATTTAACCTCTGTGAACCTCAGTCTCCTCATCAGTCAGTTGGGCCTATGTATAGGTGCCTCACAGGGTACTGATGAGGACCAAGTGGGAAAACATGCACAAGGGCTGAATATCGCCCCTGGCACACAGTAGGTGCGCAACTGTGGAATGAGGAAGCCACAAGGTAGATCACAGGCGACTTACCTGGCGCAGTTGCTTGTGAGGTCCCCGTACTCATGGACATGGAGGCCGTGTGGTCCAGGCTCCAGGCCATCGATGGTCCCCTCGACGAGGCAGCGCTGGGGAGTCAGCTGTAGGAAGCGCACCACCCCCTGCACAGGGCCAGGGCCCCCGAGAATGGCCACTGCTGCCCCCAGATTCTCTGCAGGGCATTAGACATTGGCTGGCTCATGCCCTCACCTGTGCCTCAGGAAGGGCACAGCGAGTACCCCCCAGGCCTTTCCTGTCCTCCCCCCACCCCCAAGCCCCTTCGACCCAGAGTCCAAGAATCCACAGCTGGGGTTTCCAGCTCTGGGCCACCTCCCTCCCAGACTGGCCAAGGCCGAATCCGTAGCAGTCACTTACTCCGCAGGCTGCTGCCCATGCCCTTGAGCACCGCCTGCCGCCCCGTGCTCTCCAGGAGGGCCTGCACCTGCTGGCTGGGCAAGGTGGTCTGCACCAGAACCGCCTGGTTCTCCAACTGTACCTCCACGCCCTGGACACCTGGGAGGAGAGAGGGCGGGGGCAGCAGAGGGCTGGGCACCCAGGGGCCACCAACCTTCCCGTGGCTGGAGGTGGCTAGGAAACAGGCTCGCAGGTGCCAGCTCTCACACTCTCTGGCTGGAACCTTGAGCCTGCCCTGAACCTGAGTCTATTGATATAGAAGGTAGAGAGAACACTGCCTTGCTGCCAGCATTGATGTGTCTAAGTTGGAAACAGTGCAAATGTCCATCGGGGGGTGAGTGGATAAATGAAATGGGGTCTGTCCATACAACAGAATATTATTCAAGCAAAAATAGGAATGACGTGCTGGTACGTGCTGCCACATGGATGGACCTTGGAAGCTTCAGGCCAGGTGAAAGGAGTCGTCACAAGACAGCATATGATGTGATATCATTTAGAAGTGCCCGGGGCAGGCCGGTCCACACAGTCAGGAAGTAACCACCGGCTGCCTAGATCTGAGAGTCCTGGGGGGTTGGGGGAATGATACCTGAAGTGTGGGGGGTTTCTTTTTGAGGTCATGAAAATGTTCCAAAATTGACTGTGGTGATGATGGAACAATAACTTGAATACACTAAAAACCACTGACCGGTACACTTTAAATGGCTGAATTGCATGGTATGTGAATTATGTAAAAGCTGTTACCAGGGAAGTGGACTTGGCCCAATGGAAAGGGCGTCCGTCTACCACATGGGAGGTCCGCGGTTCAAACCCAGGGCCTCCTGACCCGTGTGGAGCTGGCCCATGCGCAGTGCTGATGCGCGCAAGGAGTGCCCTGCCACGCAGGGGTGCCCCTGCGTAGGGGAGCCCCACGCGCAAGGAGTGCGCCCCATAAGGAGAGCCGCCCAGCGTGAAAGAAAGTGCAGCCTGCCCAGGAATGGCGCCGCCCACACGGAGAGTTGACGCAACAAGATGACGCAACAAAAAAAGAAACACAGATTCCCATGCTGCTGACAACAGAAGCGGACAAAAAGAAGAACGTAGCAAACAGACACAGAGAACGGACAACTGAGGCACGGGGGAAGGGGTGGGGAAGAAGGGGGAAAAAAAAGCTGTTACCAAAAAAAGGGGGGGATGGGAGAGAACTATCACCCTCCACAGGAGTGCTTTACCCTCTAACTCACCTGATACTCAGTCACCCTGTGAGCGGGGTCCAATTACCTCTATTTTACAGATGAGGAAACCGAGGCACAGAAAGATTAAGAAACTTGTTTAAAGTCACACTGTAGAAAGTTGTGGAACTGGACCTCAAGCCCAAGCAGCCTCACTCGAGTGGCAGTGTTAAACCTGGCCGCTCCGCTAGCCCTGAGCAGCAGCCCTTGGGCCCGGGCTGGGTTGGGACCCCCGCCTCTGTCCTGAGGCAGGGCCCTTTTCCCGCGTGTAAGGCACACTGCTCTGAATCCAATCCAGTTGTGCTCACGGGCTGCCAATTCCATGTGGTCCACTGGGACCAGGTCCAAAAGTTAGTGCGTCAGAAAAATAGCCTGGGGAGTCCTGACTGCCCTTGAAGTCCCCGGGGTCAGCCCTGCATGTCCACAAGCCTACGAGATAATGGCTCCATGCCTCGGCTGTGAGGGCCAGCGAGCCAACTCAAGGCCGGAAGACGAGGAGCTTCTCTTTTATGCAGCTAGTCGGGCTTTCAAGCCTTTTAAGAGACCTTTTTGGGGAAGCGGATGTGGCTCAAGTGATAGAACTTCCGCCAACCATATGGGAGGACCTGGGTTCGATCCCTGGGGCCTCCTGGTGAAAAAGAAGAGAAAGCGTGCCTGTGCAGCGAGCCGGTGAGTGCGAGTGCCTGCGTGGTGAGTGCAAGTGCCCACACAGTGAGCCAGTGCCCGCACGAGTGCCTGCATAGTGCGCCAGTGCCTGTGCAAGTGAGTTACGCAGCAAGATGATGATGCAACAAAAGAGAGACAAGGGGAGAGTCAAGGTGAAGCGCAGCAGAAACCAGGAACTGAGGCAGCACAATTGACAGGGAACCCCTCTCCACATCAGGAGTCGCCAGGATTGAATCCCAGTGAATCCTAGAGGAGAGAAAATGAGAAAAGAAGACAACACAGACAGCAGAAACAGCAGGGCAGGAGGAGGGGAAGGGGGGGAAATAAAGAAATAAATCTTTTAAAAGAGAGAGACCTTTCGAATCCCTGGGCCTGTGGTTAAAAAGGGTTTCATTCTGCTTGCCTCTTCAGGTCCCCTGCAGCACTGGTGACAGTGTTGGGGGAGGGGCAGAACATGCCAGAAATCAGACAGACTTAGTCATCGCATCCCCTAGGGCCCTCCCAATAACCAAAGCTCCCCAACTTCACACAGCATCTTATCCTGAGCCACCTGGCACCAGTGACAGCTCCAGGTCTGCAGGCAGAGGCACCTCTGGATGCCTAAAGGTTGCACAGGGAGTGTGGGGCAGGATGGAAGGGGACTCTCGTGTCCTGAGCCCCCAGGTGTGCCATGAGCAGAGTGCTCTGTTTTCCACGCACCACGATGGAGATGCCACCCTCCTGCAGCTGGGAGGGGGACAGCGGAGGCTTGAGGTCACGAAGCCTGGAGCAGCCTGACCAAACCCAGAGCTGATGCTTCGTCCCCTCGCCCCACACCAGGCAGAGTGTGGCCCCAGAGGACTGGATGCCTGAGGCTCCAGGAGCTCAGACAAGCGTGCAGTACGGGGGATTTCTCTGATTCATTCATTTTACAAATAAGGGCAAAGCACTGATCACACGCCATTCCCAGGCAGTGGGGCTACAGCAGGGAGCATGTCACCTGATGTGTCTGCCCCCACGGATCATGTCCTAGTGCAGGGATATGGACACCGAATATACCCACCCGAGACAGATTCAAACAGTGAAAAGTGTGCGCGCTCAAGCAGGCATTAGGGAATGACTGTGGGCAAGGGGCAGCCACGTTAGGGCCTCCTTTGAGCTAGTCAAGGAAAGCCTCTCAAAGCCTTAAGCAGGGAGCGGAGGTGGCTCAGATGGTTGAGCGCTTGCTTCCCAAGTATGAGGTCCTGGGTTCAAACCGCAGCACCTCCTGAAAAAAAAAAAAAAAGCCTTTAAGCAAAGGCCTGAGTGCAGTCAAGGACAAGCATTCCAGCAGAGGGAACAGCATGGGCAAAGGCCCTGAGGCAGGACCCACCGCCACGTGTTCTGAGAAGGCAGCCCCGTGTAGCTGGGGCTAGGACTGAGGAGAGGAGCAAGATCTGAAGCTCTAAGTAGAGGCCCAATCAAGCAAAGCCCTGCTGGCAACAGGAAAGAATCTGGATTTTCATCTTCGCAGAACGGGAGGCCACTAGGAGAGGCCGCAGAGGATGGTGGCTGAGAGTCTGGGCCCTGGAGCTGAACTCCTGTGTCTGCCACATGCTGGCTGCATGGCCTTGGACAAATTACTCAACTTTTCTCTTGAGTTTTCTATTCCGTTTCTTCATCTGTAAATGGAGCCAAGAGTATGACCTACTCAGAGGGTAATTAAAGGCCTAACTGAGCTGTCTCCTATACAGCACCTAGAGCAGTACCTGGCCCCTCGGAAGCTCTTGAACATTATCACTGGAGGACCTATAGCGGGAGAGCAAGAGTGGCTCACGTATGGTTTTAGAAACAACTCTGACCTTGACATGGAAAGGCTTTAGCAGGGAGCCCACCGAGGAGATTCTTGCATAGTTCAGGGAGAGGTGAGCGGCCTGCCTCTGGAGGCTGGTACTGACAGAGAGGCTGGATCCTGGGTATGTTTTGGACACACAGAGGACAAGAGTTCCTGACAGTCTAGCCTTGGTGTAGCTGGGTTCCTGGGCCCTAGGCTCTGCCCAGGAAGAGCTGATGCTCTGCTCCTGAAACGCGACGGCAAGAAGAGCCTTAGAACTGGGCGCCCTCTGAAGGCAACGTGAGTGGGAACCCAGAAGGATGGCTCCCCAGAGGAGCAGCGGTTCAGTTCTGCTGGCTTCCTGCTGATGTGAATGTGCCATCAGGGCCCACACTGGCGGCTCTTCCCACTTACTTCTTCGAAGAGCCAGACTCCTTCTTCCCCCAGGTTCCAGACCCCCAGGAGAGGGCAGTGCTCTCTCTGGCGCGCACTTTCTCTCTCCTGAGTTCTGGGAAACTACAACTCTACAACTTCCCTGCTCGGCCGGCCCGTGAGAAAGCCAAGCTGGTTCCAGCTGTAGCTATCCAGACCAGAAGAGGCAGTCACCAGCAGTCTGCGGCCTAAGAAGCCTGAGGGGGCTGCACACTGCCCCGTGTCGGTCAGAAAGTCCAGCTCTTTGCTCTCCCAGGAAGTGGAGGGCCTCACATCCTGGGCAAGCTTTGGTTGGAACCCTCCACACTACTGGAATAGCTCCACCTCCAAGAGATCTTTACTCTGCCACCTGGAAACACAGAGTCTGAGCAAACCAGCCTCAAGGCCTATCCCCCTCACATCTGCCATCACTTGTAAGCCCTTCCTCTCAGACTGCCAAGATTTAGGGGACTCCCTCACCTGCCAAAGCCTTTTCTCAAGGGCTTTCCAGGTTATCAACTAAGTTACTCTTCACAACCGTCTCCCGGGGATGGGTTCTATTATCAGCCCCATATAAAAGCTGAAGAAACAGACACAAAAGGTAATTTGCATGAGGTCTCAGTACTATAAGGTGGTGAAGAGGTGATTTGAACCCAAACACTCTGACTCCAGAGCTCTTGCTCTACACAGAGTCCAGGGCTCCCGCTGTCCCAGTTGCAGAATCCATCCCATTCCATTCCCTCCAGAATGGCTCTTCCATGAAGGCCTCTGGGAGCAACACCGAGGCAATGCAGGAGTGCCCATCTTTACCTGAGGCTAGTGGTTGTGCCTGATACACCTGGAGCTTTTCCCCTAAAGCTCCCAGGGCTGGGCCCACGACCAGGGCTAGGCACCTTTTGAAGGACTGGATAAACGTTTAATAACCTCAGAGGAAACCAGTTCGCAGCCCCCCAGCTGGTGACTCTGCATTCTTAGGTCTCTGTGCCAGGTCACCTCCAGGCCAGCTGGTTTTTGAGAACCAGGAGCCCTCTAAGATGGCCCCGTAGAACTGCCAGTGTTCCCGGGAACTCCCTCTGTAGGAGGAGCTATACTCAGCCTGGCTCCTCCCTCTCCAAGGCACCCGAGTTCAGGACACCAGAGGGACAAGGCAGTTAGAGCAACGAGAGGAGCTCTGGCAGGGCAGGGCAGGCCGGCGACCTTTGCCTCTGGGTCTCTGTGTGACTCTGACAACACCCCCTCCTCTCCCTGGATCTCAGTTTCTGCATCTGTAATATGGGAATCGAGCTGGCCAAAGAAATTTGCCTGGGCCCTCCAGAGGCCTCCGGACAGGTGTCCTCCCGGAAATTTACGTGGCTCTTACCTACTACCCCTCGCAGGGACCTGTGCACCGCGTCCACGCAGCCCTGGCAAGTCATCTGCACGGCGAACTCCAGCTGCAGGGGCGGCAAGCACCGGCGGATGAGAGCTGACGGCGGAGGCCGGCGGCGTGCATGTCACCCCGTTTCACTCTCTCCCCTTTGGCCACCCCCAAGGCCTGCAGAAACGTTCCACGTGACCTCTCCCCGAGTACCCACTTCTCTCTAACTCATGATCATTCCAGGACCGTGGTTCCACCCCTCCAGCGATCACGCCAGGGGTCCTGCTACCCTCGCACCCCAGCGTCCCCCCGGGACCCCATGACCCGCCCCAGCTGCCCGCCCCTTTCTTCCCTCTCAAGGCCTCGATCCCCACCGTGCAGGAGGGCCCATGGTCCCCCGACTCCGACGCCATCCCGGACCCAGTCGCCGGCGAAGCCCTCGGCGCGACAGCTCCAACCCCCAGCAGCGCCCCGGGGGGGCGGAGCCTCGGAGGTCACCCTTTGCTCCGCCCCCCGTGCGTGCGCCCGCCAGGCCCCGCCCTCCCAACGTCTTCCGAGTGGCGGGCCCTGGCCGCGCAGGCGCACTCGGGCCGCCCGGCCCCTGGTTGCCTTGGTAACGGCTTGGCCTCCGCCGTAGCCACTGAGACAACGCGCTTGCCGAGATGGCGCGCCAGCAGCGGGAGTCGGAGGTCCAGAGGTTTTACCACCGGTTGCTGCAGCCGTTGTCGCTCTTCCCCCGCCAGGCGACGCCCGTGGAGCCTCGGACGCGCCGCCCGCAGGAGAGGCGGCTGCTGGAGATCCTGTCGCGCCCGCGGCTGACGGTGGCGTCGCTGTGCCGCCAGGTGGCCGAGCGGCTGGCCCGCAGCGGGCTGACGGCACGGGTGTTTCCCGAGGACCGGCACCGCCTCACCCAGGTCATCTTGGACGAGCTGAAGTGCAGCTGGCGGGAGCCGCCCACCGAGCCTAACTTGAGCCCCAGGAACAACCAGAAGCTGCGGCAGCGGCTCGAGGCCCACGTGCTGCTTACCAGCGAGCAGCTCTTCTTACGCTACCTGCACCTGCTGGTGACCATGTCGGCCCCTGCGGGCGTCTACACTGAGCCAGCCACCCTCACACGGCTGGCCGCTAACCTCGCCAGGGACTGCACTCTCTTCCTTACCAGCCCTGAAGTCTACCGTTGTGTGCTCGCAGACTTCCGTGCCCTGCTAAAGGGGCAGGCCCTGGGCGCTGTGGCCCCGAAGTACCGCGGCAGCCCCATCGAGGCTTCCAAGCTCTGCCCTGTCCCCGGGCCTCACAGCACCGGCTTCGATCACGTGCCATGCTCCAGCCTCAACCTCAGCTACCTCGTCCATCTCAGCCGTCCGCCAGAGTTTCTCACTGAGCCGGATCTGGACCCCATGAGGGAACTGAAGGCCATCCCCCAGCTGAAGAAGAGAAGGTCCCTCCGCTGGCTGTCCTCCATGCCCAAGAAGAAAGAATTCGACTTCATTTCCTCACAAATCGTGTCACTGCCCAGCTACTTTGAGATTCCCACCAGTGGGGCTAGACCCACCCCGTACTTCCCCCACTCCTCTCAACGCCGAGGCCACAAGTCCATGCCCTGTCTGCGGGAAGGATGGAAGCTGGCCGATGAGTTAGGTCTTCCTCCCCTCCCCCCTCGCCCCTTGACCCCGCTGGTCCTAGTTGCGGAGAGCAAATCCGAGCTGGCAAAGGACACTGTGGCTGAGGATCTGAAGCAGATGGTGAACATCAAGTTGGAGAGTGTCGGCTTCCGATCGCCGGACTCCGGCCTGCCCCCACTGCTGGGGGCCCTGACCCGCTACCCAGCTGCAGGGCACCGCATGAAAGAGCTGCAGAGGCTGTTGAAGGCCCTCCAGGAGGAAGAAGCCTCTGGGCAGTGGGACCTCCAGTCTCCCAAAGCCCCTCCACTTCAACCACAGCCAGTGACCGTGACTCTGAAGCTAAGAAATCAGATCGTGGTCCAGGCGGCTGCTGTGCAGGTTTCGGATAGAAACTTTTGGGACGCCTTCCACGTTGAGGGGGCTGGAGTCCTGTATAACCACCTGGCTGGTGAGCTGGACCCCACACTCATTGAGGAAATGGATAGCCATTGCTTTGTTGGCAGTAACATCCGGGAGGTCTATAAGGAGTTGATGAGCCGTGTCTCTGCGGACCACTTCTGTTTTGACCACGGACCCCTGATTGAGCCTGCAGCTGATAAGGACTGGTCGGCCTTCCTCTCTTCGGCCTTCCTACGTGAAGGAAAACAGTATCATGTCATCAACCCTGAACTGGCCAATATTCTCTCTCAGGAAGCAAATGCTTTCCAGCCCAACCCTGAGAGGCTGTCTTCCTTGGACTCACTCAACCCAAGCAAAACCGGGGATAGGCGGATGAGCAAGGCCCCTTGGGTGAACTGGGGGGCTGCCAGCTTGTCCGGAGAGGACTACTTCAAGTACCTCACCACCCAGGAAACGGATTTCCTCCATGTCATCTTCCAGTTGTATGAAGAGGAGGCATCCACGGAGGTAGTGGGCCCTGCTAAAAAGTCTTTGGAAATTCGTCGTCCTCCTCCCTTGCTAGAGGATAAAGAGCCCTGGGACTTTGTGCCGGGCGAGTGGGATTGCAACATAGTGCTGGAGCACGGACTGGGGGTTGAGAGGTTGGATCTCCTGGGAGAACCCCATGAACTCCTGAGCCTGCAAACGCGTCTGGAGCGGCTGTGGTCCGTGCTTGAGGTCCCCGACAAGGACCGGTTGGATATGGCCATCAAGTACAGCTCCAATGCCCGTCTGGGGCAGCTGCCTTCCCTGGTGAGTGCCTGGGAGCATGCCCTGCAACCTATTCAACTGCGGGAGATATTGCTGGGGAGACTGGAGTGGTTTGAGCGACAAGCCTCGGACCCCAACCGCTTCTTCCAAAGGACCGGCGTGTGCCTGAGTCGCCTCCTGGAGGAGAATCAGATCCGCAGCCATCTGTACAGGAAGCTCAGTCAAGTGGAGGCTTCTTTGGTTTCCCTCTTGGAGGAGATTGAGTTAATCTTTGAAGATCCGGTGACCTTCAAGGGGCGACGCTATCTGGACAAGATGAAGTGTGACAAAGTGGAGATGCTCTACTGGCTGCAGCAGCGGCGGCGGGTTCGCCACATGGTCCCGGCCCAGAAGACCTCCCACTCGTCAGCCCTCTCGAAAAGTCTCAGCGCCCAGCCTTTAATAGCTCCGGGAAACACTCCCATTACCTTTTGAACAGGCCAAGTGCCCTCAGATCCCTTCCCCAACCCCCTGCAGCTCATCCAGACCTCTTGACTGCATCAGAAGAAGAAATAGGGGAACATGAGGTTCAGCAACATCGTGCCTCCAGCTGCAGAAGGGACTGAGACTAAGACTGTCTTGACAGTAAAGTTCTTAAAAAAACACACACAACTCAAGCCCCAGTATTCCCGTTTATACATATATATATATATTTTTTAAAGATTTATTGTTTTTATTTATTTCTCTCCCCTTCCCCTACCGTTGTCTGCTCTCTGTGTCCATTCGCTGTGTGTTCTTCTGCGTCTGCTTGCATTGTCAGGTGGCACCGGGAAACTGTGTGTCTTTTTTGTTCCATCATCTTGCTTCATAAGCTCTCCGTGTGTGCGGCACCACTCCTGGGCGGGCTGCGCTTTTTTTCACGTGGGATGGCTCTCCTTGCAGGGCACACTCCTTGAGCATGGGCATCCTGGCATGGCAGGGCACTCCTTGCGTGCAGCAGCACTGCACGTGGGCCAGCTCACCACACCAGTCAGGAGGCCCTGGGTATTGAACCCTGGACCCTCCATATGGTAGGCAGATGCTCTATCAGTTGAGCCACGTCTCTTCCCTTCCATTTATATTAAGCCATGCACAAAACAGCCAAAATCTTATATCTCAAAGGAACTGAGATCATCCCTTGGAGTTCATTGTAATGGGAAATGTCAGGTGGAGGCAGACCACGCCCTTTGGAAGGACTCAGTTTAGCATTCCTATTAAATTGACTGATTAGAGCCACAGGTCAGATGCTCTTTGGCATAATGGGTAAGGGCTGGGGCTCTGGAGTTAGTAGACGTAGGTTTAAATCTTGACTGGGTAATGTTGGACAGGTTACCCAACTTCTCTGCCCCTGGGTCATCATATGTCAGATGAAGCCATTGGGTCAAGATTGTCACTTCTTCCAGTTCTAGCATGCTATTGGTAGAATTGAAAATTTAAATGTTTACCACATAATACAAGCATCTGGTACAAAATACACAAGGACTAGAAGTAAGTCTCTTTCCTATCTCTGCCTCTAGTACCTCAATTTCCCTCCATGGGGATGACAACTCTTACCGGTTTCCTTATTCGGCAAATACTTATTGGGCAACTGCTAGGTGTTAAATATTTAGTTCATATCAGTGAACAAAAAAAGGATCCCTACCCTCTGAAGCGTTTACTCCTCTTGTGGGAACACAGACAATAACGTGTAAATATAGTACCTAACCACACTGAATAATGCAACATCAGGAAGGCATAGGAGAGCAGGGCAGGGAGGATCAGGGAGGGGCAGATGCAGTTTTAATTGGGGGGGGGGGGTCAGGGTCGGCCTCACTGGGAAGGCGAGATTTGACCAAAGGCTTGAAGGAGTTGAAGAAACAGCCTTCCAGACAGAGCAGCCAGTGCAAAGCCTCAAGGCAGAAGGGTGTCTGGCATGTCCCAGGAACAGCAAGGGGGCCACCGTGGGTGGAGTAGAGCCAGGGGGAGAGAGGAAGTGCCAGGGTCATGACAGGGTGCCAAGGGGCAGGTTGGGTTATGGAACTCCTGGTAGGCCATTGTATGAGCTGCTCTGGAGATAGTTGCTGCACGTACAGGCATCTAGGCACCCATTATATTTACAGTGACACCAGTGGTGTGTCCTGCACTCCCTGTTTTACACCTTGCTCTTTACACGTAATATGTCTCAGGCTCTTTCCATATCGATACATACCGAGGTGCCCATTTTTCTGACAATTATTTAGAATTCCACTGTGTATATTTCATTTAACCATCCCTTATTATTGGACATTTACAAACAAAAGCTGGACTCTAAAATACATCCTTGTTTATCCATTTAGCATGTGCAGCTCTACAGCTATATAGTTTAAATTCCTGGAAGTGGAATTGTTATGTCTTAAGCCTAAAGCATTTGTAATTTTGATAGATACTGCCAATTGCCCTCCACGAAGGTTGTGACAATTTACACTCTCATCACCATTGCACAAGTACATCTCTTTCCCCATTCTCACCACTAGAGCATGTTATCAAATATTTGGATCTTTGTCAATCTAGTAGGTGAAAAATGGTATCTCCCTTGAATTGTAATTCGCATTTATGTGTGAAGATGCATTTTCATACATTTATTTTTTTTTTTTTTTAAAGATTTATTTATTTATTTAATTCCCCCCCTCCCCTGGTTGTCTGTTCTTGGTGTCTATTTGCTGCGTCTTGTTTCTTTGTCCGCTTCTGTTGTCGTCAGCGGCATGGGAAGTGTGGGCGGCGCCATTCCTGGGCAGGCTGCACTTTCTTTTCACGCTGGGCGGCTTTCCTCACGGGTGCACTCCTTGCGCGTGGGGCTCCCCCACGCGGGGGACACCCCTGCGTGGCACGGCACTCCTTGCGCGCATCAGCACTGCGCATGGCCAGCTCCACACGGGTCAAGGAGGCCCGGGGTTTGAACCGCGGACCTCCCATATGGTAGACGGACGCCCTAACCACTGGGCCAAAGTCCGTTTCCCTATTTTCATACATTTAAAAGCTGTTTGTGTTTCCTTTTTTGTAAACTGTCCGTGCCCTTTTGACACTTTTCAACTGGTTTTGACATTTTTTTTTTCCAGAACTTTTTATATATTCAGGAAATTTCGCTAACACATCAGTAGTTAAGATGAAGTTCTTACCCTGTACAGAAACCTGCCCCTGCATGATTTCTTAAGATGGCTTACAACCACCTTGTGAAGGTTCCGAAAGGTTAAATAACTTCCCCAGAGTCATAAAACTGGTAGATGAGAGAGCCAGGACCCAAGCCCAATTCTATCTGACCCCAAAGACTGCGTGTGTCTTTTTGGTGTATCGATTGATTCTGTGAGATAGGGTGAGAGAACTCCTAAACACAGCCTGCCTCCCCTGCCTGTCTGGGCAACGGAAGAGGCTCAGGAGATCCAAACAATCTCCTCCACTCACCATTTGCCAGTCGAGAAACTTCTACTACAACAGGTTTTGTTTGGAAAACCAAACAGCACTTCTCAAACTTTCCCACCAAAGTATCCCTTAGCTGTGGAGGAAGAGAAACACGTGTCTTTGGCTTGGGGGAGAAGAGGAGATGGATAGAATCAGTGTTAGCCTGAGAGGCATGAAGAAAGTTCTTTAAAGTCTACCTTTTACTTTAGAAATTTAGGCACAATTGGCCTTGGACTCCATAATAGGTCCATGTTCGTTTCAATACAGAAATAAAGCTTGAAATTGCTAATCCTTTAGTTGAACTGGCCCTCCAGGAAGATTTGCTCTATTTAGTATTTACACTTTGGCTCCATGTTTCCCATGGTGTACCACTGCTGCATTCTCCAGAAGTTGCAGATGACCCAGGGTAAGAAACGCCACAGCAGGAGCTGGCATAATTTTTCTGTAAACGACCAGGTGGTAAATATTTCAGGCTTTGTGGGTGATATGATCTGTGTAGCAAGGCAACTTTGCCCTTGTAGCACAAAAGCAATCATAGACAATACATAAGCAAATGGAGGTGACTGTGTTCCAATAAAACTTTATTTACACAAACCTGCAGCTGGTCAGATTTGACCCTCAGGCTGTAGGGGACTGACCAATGCATTAGAGTATCAGCCCCTGTAAAAGCAAACACCCAGGAGAAAAGACAGGAGGCTTAGGGCAGCATTTTCCAGAGTGTCCAATGCTAAATTAATGCTGGGTGATGGTCTTGGTAAAAGGATTCTGTGGTCAAATAACTTTGGGGAGCATTGCATACTGTATTCCTGTGTCCCCTCAAAGATTCACAGTGCCTATTAGCATCCCGAAAACACTCATAGTCTTGCCAACCTTAAGCCTGCTTAACTTTGACCAAACAACCCTTTGATTCCTTCATAGCCATTAATGTCACTGGGAAATGAGTTCTGGGAAATAGGACCTGCCCCTGAATTAGTCCATTGGAACCCCCTTGTTGACAGCTGTGGACAGGGTTAATACACAGAGGTGAGGCGGGGGGGTTTGTCCTTAGACACACAGGCCTCAGAGGTGGCCTGAAAGAGCACCGTAAATCTCAGGACAGGCTCTAGAAGGAAGCCACAAGGGACACTGGGCCTCTCCAGCCTGCTTTAAAACATGCCTCAGTGGCTCCTGGCCCTGCCCTTCTTTCCTGGCCTTCAGATTCGGAAATCTGTAGGCCTGGGACAGACTTTCCCAAAGTTACTCAAATCCCAATGGCTGTGGGATCTCCCACTTCTGGTCCTATTTATGAGTTGGCGAATGTAATAATAATGGTAAATAATGTTAGTCTATGTTCTACCGATTACAAAGCACTTTGTAATGTCAATGTAAGTAAGAATCAGAGAGGCCAAGGAAATTGTCCTTTTTAGGTAGACCCTCCACCTGAACCCGGGTCTGGGGACTTCGGTTCTCTTTGCTCTGGGTGTCCAGCTGCAGTGGGAGTCCCTGCCCTACACCGGCCCTCCGTGCAGCCAGAGGCCCCTCAGTTGTGCTGAGAACCACCTATTTGCAAAGTATTGTACTAAGGCGCTTTAAGTATATTATTTCATTTAATCCTCACAACAATCTTACAAAGAAAGAGAAGGTATTGTTACTTCCTACTGGGGAAACTGGACTCTAGGATAATCGAATGAAAATAAATTCTCTACATTACTGAGGATTTTTTTGGAAGTTTTAATTTTGTTCCTGACCTGGATCCAGAGGCCGCCAAACAAATGGTTTGCTGTAGCCATTTCCCTGCGCAGACTGGAGCAGGGCCCAAAGCCACAAAAGCCCACTCTTTTCTCTATTTGCTAATGCATTAAAAGGATAGCTCATCTATTTGCAATTTACATATTTAAAAATATATTTATTAATTCTTTTAAAATAACACTATTAATTCCATTATATGTTAACAGAAATAAAATATTTTTATGAGAAATAATTAACGTTTTCCAAACAAAAAATGTAATGGAAAGGGTGGCACTGTTTTACACTTTTGCAAATATCTTTTTTTCTCCCCTCACCCTGCCCACCCCTGTTGTTTTGCTGTCTGTGTGAAGATTGCTGTGTGATCTTCTGTATCTGTTTCATTTTGTCTTCTCTTCTTGTTTTCCCCTCTAGGCTTCACCAGGATTCAATCCTGGGAAGCTCTGATGTGGGAGAGAGGTACCCTGTTGCTTGCACCACCTCAGTTCCTGGTCTCTGTTGCGTCTCGCCTTGACTCTCCCCTGAATCTCTCTTTTGTTGCATCATCATCTTGCTGCATTGTTCCCCGTGCAAGTCTGGTTCACCTTTACCAGGAGGCCATGGGGACCAAACCTGGTCCTCCCATATGGTAGATGGAAGCCCAAATCGCTTGAGCCACATCCCCTTCCCCTTGCAAATATCTTAAATGTCTGGCTTAATAGAAGACAGCTGGATTCTCATACCTGTTTTTGCATGAATCTGTTGCAACATCACATGTGATGTAGCCTCTGGAAAACACTACACAGTTGTGAGGGGGCAAGGATGAAAATAGACAATGTCTTAGCAGTATTATGAAAATCATTTAAGCCCATGGTAACCACAAAGAAAGTACCAGCAAATATGCACACTTCTAGACACAGAAAGTAAAGAACAGGTTACCAGGGGTGGGCGGCAGGCACAATGGGGAGCTAATGCAAAATGCATTCTTGTAGAGTTAGTTTCCGTTTTGGGGAAGGGAAATTTCTAGAAATAGATGGTGGTGAGGGTACTGCAAGAATTTGAATATAATTAATCTCACTGAATGGTATGCTCAGGAGGGCCAATGGCATGGGAATGTTTATATTTTATATATGTTTGCACAATTTAAAAAAAGAAACTAAAGCGATAATGACAATTAAATGTAGTACATGATCCTGGCTGGGATCTAAGAATGGAGGAGAAAAGACCCAAAAGGCATTATTGAGTCATAAGAAAAAAATGGAATGCAGACTGTAAGCTTTATAGCCATGTTAAAGTTCTTGAACTTGTTAACTGCACTGAAGATTATTACATAAGTGAATATCCTTGTTCTTAGGAAATATACATGGAAGTATTATGTGTTCAAGAACTGATGTGTGCAACCTGCTCTCAAATGTTCAGAAGATAGATAGATAGATAGATAGATAGATAGATAGATAGATAGATAGATAGATAGATAGATATAGAATGATAAAGCAAAGGTGGCAAAATGTCAAAACTGGTGGATCTGGTTATCTGGGGGAAGGATATGTTGGAGTTTGTATTTGGCATTTGCAACCGTCCTGTGGGTTTGAAGTTTTTTCAAGATAAGAAGCATAAACATTTTTAAAAAGAGGAAAACTTCATGATATTAAATACCTATGTAGTGATTATTAAGTGCCAGGTGCTGTCCTAAACGCTCTCGGTGCAGTCGTTTCTTTAACCCTCAAGGCGATCCTCTGAGCTAGTTATTATTATTTTTTTAAAGATTTTTCTTTTTCATTTCTCTCCCTCCCCCCCAGTTGTCTGCTCTCTGTGCCCATTCGCTGTGTGTTCTTCTGTGACCGCTTCTATCCTTACCAGCGGCACAGGAATCTGTGTTTCTTTTCCTTGCGTCATCTTGTTGTGTCAGCTCTCCATGTGTACGGCGCCATTCTTGGGCAGGCTGCACTTTCTTTCGTGCTGGGCGGCTCTCCTTACCCCACTTGCAAGGAGTGCTCCCCATAAGGTGAGCTAGGTATTATTACCCCAAGGTCCAGGAGAAGAAACTGAGACAGAGTGGGTGTGGAGTTTGCCCAAGGGCACACTCTAGGAATGTGGCATTCTGGTTTCAGAACAGGTGGTCTGGCTCCAAGTCCAAGGTCTTATCCACTCTACAGCTTGGTATTGTAAAAAACGGAAAACAAGTCCGCCCAGTTGAGGCGCCCAGAAAGAAGCAGAGGGCTATCAAATTGCTGGCTTCTGCTATTTCATTACTGCCTGCACCCGGAGGGAATCAGGCTTTCTCCCAGCCACCTTGACTCCCAGCCCCAATTCCGCAGCTCCTGCCAGTCTTCCTAGGCAGAAAGCACTTAGCTTCGTGCAGGGGACACTGGGGGAAACCAGAAACACCCATTCGCTGTTGCCAAAGAGTTTAAGGTTTAGTGGGGAGGAAATGCAGGGTAAAATGGGGGGCCGCAAAGGAACATTCAACAAAGTCTTTGGCAGCAACAGTGGGGAGAAGAGCTTCCTGGAGGATTGTGATTTGCTGTGATTTTTTTTTGAGCAATCGTTCGGCATGTTCCAGATGGTCTTGGATTGCGAAATTTTAACTGAAAAATCCTTCTCGGTTATACCAAAATTTTATGACTATTACATTTAACAATAAAGTCAATAAAACGTTATATTCTATATGCATTTAATTAAATATATGACAATTTCTATTTTATATAAAAAAAATGTTTGACCCCCATGACATTTTTTCCCATTTCCCCATTTTCATCGCCCCTGGAAAGCTCGGAGGCCTTTGGTGCCTGATGGAGAAAAGGGCTGCCTGGGGGCTAGGCGGTGTCCCTATACTGCGGACAGACTCAGTTCTCAGAAGTTTACAGCCCTGTGGCGAATAAGCAAAATTAGGCCAGGTGTGGTAAGGGCAGAAGGATACAAAGGGTTCTGAGCTGGAGGGAGGGCAGGGGCTGGGTGGGGGTGGGTGGGGGAGGGGTGGCGTGGAGGGGTCTTTAGATGAGGCAGTCTTTACGCTGCGGAGGTGACATTGAGGCCGAGGCTGTGTTGAGTTGAATTGTGTCCCCCAAAAAAGACACATTGAAGTCCTTCCCCCCTCCCTTAGAAAGTGACCTTACTTGGAATTAGGGTTGCTGCAGATGTCATTAGCTAAGATGAGGTCATGCTGGATAGAGTGGGCCCTTAATCCAATATGGCTGGCGTCCTCGGAAGAAGAGGAGACGCGCAGAGTGAAGGCCGCGGGAAGACAGAGACGCCCAGGGACAATGGCAGGTGATGAAGGCAGAGTGGAGCGATGCGTCCAAAGCCAGGGAATGCCAAGGAGGGCCAGGAAGCACCTAAAGAAGGGTTTCCCCCCAGAGCCTTCAGAGAGAGCACGGTCCCGCTGACACCTTGACTTCACACCTGTAGCCTCCAGAAAGGCGGGAAGAGAAAGCTCTGTTGCTCTAAGCCGCCCAGTGTGTGGGCATTTGTTACTGCGGCCCTCAGCCCTAGGAAACTAAGACAGACTGGAAGGCTGAGAAGGGACCTGACCTGAAGAGAGCAGGAGAAAAGCTTCCAGGAGGCGAGAACAGCCAATGCAAAGGCTTAGCGTGTGGACGGGAAAGCTGTCACTGTGGCAGCAGAAAGGAGAGACGTGAGATGAATTGAGACAGGAAGGCAGGGGCTGGGTCATGCCCAGCCTTCAAGGCCATGGTATAGAGTTCAGGTTTGAGTCTAAGGGCAGGGCTATGACATGACCTTCAGGGGTTGGGTTCCTGGAAACAGACTCTGAGATGGAGAGGAGTGGGTGGGAGGCTAGTTAGGGCGGCTCTAGAGATCAGCAGCTGGGGAAGAGCAGGGCGGGAAGCAAGCCTGGGTGGCAAGCCTGGGCGGGGGGAAGGTGAGCTGGGATGCAGTCTCGGTGGGCGCTCCTGCTGACCCTGCAGGGAGTGCTGAAGCTGGGATGGCCCCTGCTGCCTGGGGAAGGGGCGGGACTCTTCAGCCAATCCCCAGCAGCTGGAGACCAAGCCAGGTCCAGAAAGGGGACTCGCTGGGTGTATCACAGCCCCCATGTGGCCCCATTTGTGGAGAGTGGATTATTGGAGGCAAGAATGGACCCAGCCAGGAGGACAATGATAATGGCTTGTGCGTGAGCGGGGGCTGTGGGGTAAGGGTTTATTGGGAGGTGGGATCGAAAGCACTTGAAGAGAAGCAGACGTGGCTCAACTGATGGCGCATCAGCCTACCATATGGAGGCTCCAGGATTCAATCCCCAGGACCTCCGGACCCATGGGATGAGCTGGCCCACGCGCAGTGCTGCTGCCATGCGCAAGGGTGCCACACCACGCAGGGGTCTCCCCACATAAGGGTCCCCCATGCGCAAGGAGTGTGCCCCACAAGGAGAGTCATCCCGCGTGAAAAAAGCGCAGCCCGCCCAGGAGTGGCACTGAACACACGGAGAGCTGATGCAGCAAGATGACGCAACAAAGAGACACAGATTCCCGGTGCCGCTGACAAGAATCCAAGCGGACACAGAAGAACACACAGCGGATGGACACAGCAGACAACAGGGGGGAAGGGGAGAGGAAAAAATAAAATAAACCTAAAAAAAAAGTAGAAAATAGTTGAAGATGGCTTCGATGTGGGAAAGGGAAGAATCAGGGGAGGACACATCTCCCTCTCTGGACTGAACAACAGGAGAAGAGGGATGCCCTCTGCGGAGATGGAGGGTTCCCGATTTGGCTAAATTTGAGATCCAAGAGTTGATGCCACTGAGGCGGCGGGAAGTGCAGAGGCCAGAGCGCTCTCGGTTTTACTTTTTAGCTGCATGTAGGAGCTAGAGAGAAGGCTGGCAGTCCTCGAGGAAGGCTGGACGCTCCTCTGGATCTGCCGCCCTGACCCAGGGGTTGTTTTGGAGCGCAGCGGCTGCAGGGAGGGTGCAGAGAGCACGGCTTCCGGGGTTGGTCACAGCGGGATTGTGCGGGGCTGAGCCTCAACAGCGACACCGTGTGGCAGTGAGGTGTCATAACAGCAGTGGACGGCAGAACCCTCTTCCCCCGAGTGACACCCGGCCCCCTCCAGGAAACCAGCCCCTGTCGCTCTCTCAGACAAAGTAAATCGCTGAGGAGTCCGGACAATTTAGAGGTGGGAGGCAGAGGAGGAGCCTCAAAAGGAGGCAGGATAGGCAGTGGAGTTTGAGGAATTATCTAAGGGAAATAAAAGGGTGTTATTGTATTTATGACGTAAGGAATCAGCATACTAGTATTGGTGACAGCCACAGTTCAGGGAGCAAAGATGAGGTGTCAGCGTAGTATCTACACGCATCCCTACAAGGAAAGGTGAAAAGATGTGTCCCAAGTCACATGGTGGGCGGTGGCAGAGTTGGAATCAGAACCCAGGTTGATCTATCAGTGGGTTTCAGTGTATCAAATCCAACATGTCCTTTTACCAACAGTTTACAATGCTCCATTGCCATCCCCAGCATCTTAATGGTGCCTGAAGCAGGCAGTCAACATGTGTCAAGTGAATGAAAGAACTGGATTTCATAGATGAGATCCTACTTAACCACATCTGACCTTTTTCTATTTATTTAAGGCTTTCAATGTGTTTGATTTTTTTAGTAATTTGTTTTCTTTATTAGACAAGTTGTGGGTTTACAGCAATCATGCATAAAATGTAAGATTCCCATATACCACCCCACCACCAACAGGTTGGACTGATGTGGAACATTTGTTACAATTGGTAATAGCACATTTTTATAATGGTAATACTAATTAACTTCCATAGTTTAACTTAGGGTTCACTATTAGCATAATGTAGATTCATGGATTTTAAAAATATATATATTCTGTTACCATATGTTTTTTTTTTTTTAAGATTTATTTTTTATTTATTTCTCTCCCCTTCCCCCACCCCCCAGTTGTCTGCTCTCTGTGTCCATTTGCTGTGTGTTCTTCTGTGTGCGCTTCTATCCTTATCTTCTGTGTCCGTTTCTAACACCGGAGATCTGTGTTTCTTTTTGTTGCGTCATCTTGCTGTGTCAGCTCTCCGTCTGTGTGGTGCCTTTATTGGGCAGGCTGCACTCTCTTTCACTCTGGGCAGCTCTCCTTACGGGCACACTCCTTGTGCGTGGGGCTCCCCTACACGGGGGACACCCCTGCGTGGCAGGGCACTCCTTGCACACATCAGCACTGCTCACGGGCCAGCTCCACACGGGTCAAGGAGAGCCGGGGTTTGACCTGCCAACCGCCCATGTGGTAGGTGGATGCCCTATCCATTGGGCCAAGTCCACTTGCCCATATGTTTTAGTTTACCACAGGGCTGCCAATGCAAAGTGTCAGAGATCTGTTTGCTCTTATGGTGGGAATTTATTTGGGGGTAAAATCTTATACTTTTTTTTTTTCCAAGGCCATGAAATGTCCAAATCAAGGTAGCAGCAGAGGTGCTTTCTCACAGAAGTCAGCTACTGGTGATCCTGGTGTGTTGCCATGTGGTGAAGCAAGATGGCCACTGATCTCTGTGAGGTTTCAGCCCTCCTTCCAGAAGCTACCATCTCTTGGAGCTCAGCCATGAGCAGCCAGGCATAGAGCATAGAGCTTGTCTGGTAGAGCTTCTCTCCTTGCAGCTCAGCTGTGGGCAAAACTGTAGTCTCGTCTCTGACATGGCAGAATCAAACATGGTCGTTCCCTTTTTTTGTGTCTGTCTGTCTGTGTGTCTGTTTATATTAGACCCAGCCAGGAGGTAAAGACTCAACCTGAGTCATGCCTCCCTCATGTAGTCCAATACGAAATCCTAAAGCAGTCTTACCAAGTAATCTAACCGAAGGCCCCTCAACTGAATTTAATGCAAAGAGTATCACACCCAGAGGAAAAGGTTATTTACAAACATAAACTTTCTCTTTTTTGGATTCATACAATAATCTCAAACTGCCACACCATATATACAACCCAATAGTTCCCCTATTAATAGTATTCAGATACATATTTCCGTGCTGTTAGTTGCATTCACAATGTTGTGCTATGATCAGCACCATCATTACCAAAACATTTCCATCACTCCAAATAGGAACGCTGTACATTTTAAGCCTTAACTTCTCATTCCCTATGAACACCCCAGCCCTTGGAAACCTATATTCTGGATTCTGACTCTATAAGTTTGCTTATTCTAATAGTTTCAAATAAGGGAGATCATACAAAATTTGTCCTTTTGCATCTGGCTTACTTCACTTAACGTGATGTCTTCAAGGTTCAGCCATATTGTCACATGTTATCAGGACATGTGACTTTTTACAGCTTTTCTATTGTATGTCTATACCATATTTTGTTTATCCATTCATCGATTGATGGACACTTGGGTTGCTTCCATCTTTTGGCAATTGTGAAGAATACTGCTGTGAACATCGGCATGCAAATGTCTTTTTGAGCCGCTGCTTTCAATTACTTTGGGTATATACCTATTAGGGGGAATTGCCAGGGCATAGAGTAATTCTGTATTTAGCTTTCTGAGGAATTGTCAAACTGTTTTCCACAGCAACTGCACCATTTTATATTGCCACCAACAGTGAATCACTGTTGGAGAAATAGTCTCCACATACTCTCCCACACTTGTTATTTCCTATTTGTTTGGGTTTTTTTAAAAGCAGTGATTCTAATGGCTGTGAAATGGTATCTTATTGTAGTTTGATTTGCTTTTCCCGAGTGGCTAATGATTTTTTTTTTTTTTGAGTATCTTTTCACATGCTTCAAGTCATTTGTATATCTTCTTTGGAAAGATATCTGTTAGAGTCTTTTGCCCATTTTTAAATTGGGTTGTTTGTCTTTTTGTTGTTCAATTGAACGAATTATATGTATATAGTAGATATTAATCCTCCATTGATATGTAGTTTTCAAATATTTTCTCCCATATGTAAGTTGTTTTACTTTCATGATAAAGTTCTTTGATGAACAAAAGTGGTTTTTTTTAATGAGGTTCCGTTTACATATTTTTTTTTCTTTGTTGCTTGTGCTTTGGGTGCAAAGTATAAGAAACCATTGCCTTATTAAGCTATGCCTAAGAAAAGAAAACAGGTCTATATGCCAAGTCCTCGATCTTAATGTTTGTGCCTATGAACCTTATTCCTGAAAAAAAAAAAAATGAAACTTTGTCTAAATACGATTAATGTTTAGGAGTTACCTCCTGAAAACTTCCTTGTTACGCAAATGTGGTCTCTCTCTAAGCCAAACTCTAAGTAAACTTCACTGCCTTCCCCCTGATGTGGGATGAGCCTCCCTGGCACTGAGGGATTAGCCAGTGATGCACTTGGTAAAATACCTTAACCAAAATAAAATAAAAACAATTTTTTCAGTTGAGAGATTTCAAAGGGAGTCAAGAGGTCTTTCTGGAGGTTACTCCTATGTAGTCTCAGAGAGATTTTACTAACGAGCCATAGTAAATAAAACCTCAACCAAGGTGCTCCCGAGGACTCTTGGGACGTCTGGACGTCAGAGCCAAGGCACCCAGCATCAGGAAATCAACACCCCTTCGCCGTGCCCTATCAGGGATTATATGATAATCTATCTCCCCCGTGTAATTTCTATTTTCCCTAATTTATATTAGGGAAATTTATAATTTCCCTAATCATGACTCTTTTACTCCTTTTATTTGAACCTATAATCTTCCATGTACATGTCAAGTATATTTCTCAGAGACTTGAATATGTGGACTGTTCAAATGCTGGTTGAGTCCTGAATCCCAGCAGAGTAGCCTCCAACTCTTACTCTCCAGTTCTTTGGCTTGCCCTGGACCACCAACAGAGCAATGATGATGGACAGGTCCAATCCCCAAAAACGAGGAGTGCTTGCAGCTGTGGACATGATAAATCCTTCCACCTGCCCTAGGTAACTTGGTCCCCTCTCAGCCTGGGGCTGTCAGAGCAGACGTCGTCCCAGGTCCCTCAGGACTGGGGAATGAACAATCATGGGAGGGTGTGTGACCATGGACCAAAGTGGTTTACTTGTTACCATGGATGTTATCTCATGTTGATGGAAGAACTTGTAAGACTGATGTAAAGATAGTGGTTGCCATGGGTTCAGAAGGTATGTGGGAATGAATGGGTGGAACAGGACATATTTGGGGTGGTGAGAATCTATAAACCTGCAATGATGGACACATGGCATTATGCATTTGTCAAGTCTGGAACTGTAGAGTACAAAGTGAAAACTATAATGTAATCTATAGACTTCGATTAGTAGCAATGCTTCAATAAAGGTTCACCACCTGTAACGAGTGTACCACACTGATATAAGATGTCAGTAATAGGGGAACTGGGGGGGGGGTTGGGGGGTTATATGGAAATTCTCCACACGTTTGGTATAATTTTTCTGTAAATTTAAGTCTAAAACTTCTCTGAAAATAAATTTTAAAAAAGAAACCATTGCCTAATGCCAGGTCCTGAAGATGCCTCCTGATTTCTTTTAGGATTCGATAGTTCTGCCTCTAATATTTAGGGATTTGATCAATTTTGAATTAATATTTGTATATGGTTGAGATAAATTTCCTCCTTTTTTGGCAAATGGAGACCCAGTTTTCCCAGCACCATTTGTTGAAGAGACTATTTTTCCCAATGGAGCAGTCTTTGCCAACTTGTAAAAAATCTAAATGTATCCACATCATTTATAAAATCAGGGAAAGCAGTTTATATTAAAGAAATCTGCATTTCCATATGTATGTGCTCAGAGACACGATGGCATGCTCTGGTGAACTGGGACTGCTCCAAATGCAGGCTGATAAAGGCATGTTGCCTTCAGTGACGTGATTTTCTGAAAAGGTGAATTAAAACCCTTTGTAAAGATCTGAACTTAAGCAAGGAAGAATCCTCCTTTAATTACAATGTTGGAGCATTCCTGGAAAATCCAGCAAATACTAAAAGTGTGCACATAATGTTATGTGTTTATGTATATAATGGAGTTAGAGTTCTCAGTTCAGATCATTATCAACAAGTTTTTCCACTTACATGAATGACTGGTGGGACATCAGAAAGTTGTCCCACTTTTTATTGCCCACAATTATTGGTTATGTGGGACTGTCCCAAACATTGAAACAATGTCTAGCATCACCAATCCCTGCCTACTAAAGACCGGAAGAGCTCTGAGCAATGTGATAGAAAAATGCCCCTACAGGGAAGCGGATGTGGCTCAAGGGATAAGGTCTCCCCTACCACATGGGAGGACTGGGTTTGATCTCTGGGGCCTCCTGGTGTGAATAAAAAAAAAATGCCCCTACAAATGACCAAATGCAAATTTCCAGGGATAGCAGATTTCCCTTTGAGAAGCTCCAGTGCAAATTAAAGCCCAGAATTGGACTTCTCCTCTTTGAGGGTCTCTCAGAGGCCTGAGCTTCCACAGCTTCTCTTTAGGACTCTCTCTACAAGCGTTTATTTACTTATTTATTTACTGTTATTATTTTTTATTAGAGAATTTTGAGTTTACAAAACAATCTTGCATAAAATACAGGATTCAGGTATACCCCCAACACCTAACTAGAAGGTTAGAATGAACATGATAAATGAGATAAACTTCTATTTTCCTCTTATTTCTTCAAAAAGGCTTAGAGAGGTCAAAGTAACCTGCTCATAGTCACACAGCCAATTTTAAGTGACAGAACCAGAATTAGAACTCAGGTCCATCAGTCTGATTTCACCTGTCAGTGATTTGGCCCTCTCTTTTCTAATCCTTCCTCACTGCTTCCCTCCCCGGATCCCAGAAAAAGACTCGTCATTGTGCGGGGCCAATAGAAAACGGAAGTTACTCCTTTCTGAGTAAAGTTTTTTTAAGTTGTCCACCATTCTGGAAGGGCAGGAGGTATGGGTGGAGGGGTCTGTAATGGATTCAGACCGTGCAGTTGTTAACTGTCATGCCCAAAGATCAGGTGAACAGTCTGGAAGTGGAAACGCTGCAGTGTGCCGCTCCTGTCCCGGCGAGGGAAGTTTCACCTGGCTGTGACCGGGTATCAGGCCATCACCTAGACATTTTCATTTCAAGGCAGCCTTTGCCTCTGTATAAAAAATGCAGATCTTAGACTTTCCCCTTTCTGGAAGCGGAGCCGCGGTGTAGTCGTGATGCCCATGGAAGCGGGAGCCATTCTGCCTGTACCGCCCCTCCCGCCAGCCGCGCGCTTCCAATAAGAGCTGCCCCCAGGCCAGCACCAGCCGCTCAGCCCTCAGCAGCCCCTCCCTCTGCACCTGGCTCACCTGCTGCTGTGCCTCGGGTCTGATGGCCCAGATGCTGCTGTCGGGCACACGCTGGGTTCTGCCATCACTGGGGGCTCCAGCAGAGGTTGGAACGCTGAGCCCTCAAGGCCTGGCATCACTTACCAGGAGCCTCAGGGAGCCCGGTTGCCATAGCAGCAGCAGCAGCAGCAGCAGCAGCAGCAGCAGCAGCAGCAGCAGCAGCAGCAGCAGCTTGGCCCTTGCCACTGTGAGATGAAACCATTTTTGGAATGTGCCCAGAACCAAGGTGACCTTAAGGTTTGTGAGGGTTAAGCAAGAGGCTGAAGCAGGGCAGATTGCAGATGGATTAGCCTAATCAAGAAGTTGAGGGAAGTGGACGTGGCTCAACTGATAGAGCATCTTCCTACCACATGGAAGGTCCAGGGCTCGATCCCCAGGGCCTCCTGACCCGTGTGATGAGCTGGCCCATGCACAGTGCTGATGCACATAAGGAGTGTTGTGCCACACAGGGGTGTCTCCCACGTAGGGGCATCCCACGTGCAAGGAGTGCACCCCGCAAGGAGAGCCGCCCTGAGTGAAAAGAGCACAGCCCGCCCAGGAATGGCGCCGCACATACGGAGAGCTGATGCAACAAGATGATGCAACAAAAAAGAGACACAATTTCCCAGTGCCGCCTGATAACACAAGTGGACACAGAAGAACACACAGCAAACGGACACAGAGAGCAGACAACGGGGCAGACGGGGGGCGGGGAAGGGGAGAGAAATAAATTTTAAAATCTTTAAAAAAAAAAAAGTTGAAAATGAAGAAATGGAAAATTTACTCTTAGGACCAAGCTAATTTAGTGTAAAATTATAAGCGATAGTGAAAGTATAAAGTGTAAAATCACTAAACTCTCCTTAGTAATAGCTTCCTTGCTTCAGGATCCCAGTGGAAGAGGGGGTTCTTACTGTATAGAAGTCCACTGAGATGGTGTAGATTTTGGGACTGGACAAATGTTTGTGTGGTCTCCTTAAACCAGTTACTGTGATGTTATTACCTGGGAAGTAATTAGAATAAAGTGATTTTCTTCAAAAAAAAAAAAAAATGGAGCTCTTCTCAAGCCCTTTCCCTGGAACTTGGGTATGAACTGCAGGCACTGCCATTTCATTGAAAGCTCAGGTCTTAAAAGAAGAGCTGCAAATCTGCACATTACCCCGGGTATTTGGGGGATGTGTCCCAATAGAAAATAAATGAAATGGATGTACAAGGGCGTGCTTTCAAACACGGGTGTCCATGAGAGTCAGCGGCAGAGCCCAGCGCCTAGCCCGGCCCTAAGGAAGCAGAAGCCAGGAAGAGCCATCGTCAACCCGCCCCCCCACCTGCCCCAGCGACTGGGCGACTGAGCTACGTAATGCAGCACACGGGCCTGGAGGACCAGGTCCCTGGGTATGCCCTCTGGCTTTCGGTGGCACACCTCTGTGTACCCCGGGGCTCTGCAGGGGCCAGCTGGAAAAGCGGAGTCTTCATCCGTGCTGGAACTCGGTTCCTTCATTCACCATTTCTGCAACTGGGGCAAGTGACTGACTCTCCGCTTTAGCTCCCGCCTCTCGCAGGGGCTTGCTGTGGGGTTGGGGGGGGCTAATATGCGCAGGCTGAGAAGACCGCACGGGGCGTGGTCGCTCGAGGGCAGCCACCGTCATCTCTGTTGCTAATATTTCCTGTGTGCCAGACAGTCTGCTGGGGAAAGCCTGGGGCAGGCAGATGCTAAGGGGCCCCCAGATCCCCGCCTCCTGGGGTTCACGTCCTTGTGTGAGCCCCATCCTCGAGTGTGGGTGGAGCCCAGGACGTGCTTCTAACCGATGAAAACAGCTAAGGAGAGGGCTATCTGCGATTGCGTGCCTGTGATGACGTTACACAAGCTTGTACCATCCCTCCTCTTGCCAGACTGGCTCTGAGGAAGCGAGTGGCCATGTTGGGAAGGGCCACGACGTGGCAAGGAAGGGAGGCCCTCAGGCAGGCAGCGGGCAAGGAACGGAATGCTGCCGACGCATGAGCTCAGAAGCAGGTCCTTCCCCGGGTGAGCGTCAGGTGAGACCACAGCCCTGCTGTTCCAACCCAACTCCGGAAGGGCACAGGTGGGGGCGGCCAAAGAAACGCACTTGGCACTGAGTTAGATGTGAGCTTTATTGGGACTTACAGACAGGTGGTGGCGGTCCAGATAATGAAGGTGGTCCAGAGAAGCGAGAAAAGGCGGGACTATGTAAGGGGTCTCAGAACAAAGACACCCCCTAGGGTATGAGGACAGAATTTCCGCTAGTTCCCTGAAGTGACGAACGGGGTGTCTGGTGATGCTATTCCAGGAAGGGAGTACAGCCCCGAGATTAGAACTTGCAGGACCATCTGCATGGTTTTTTCCTTGGGGGAGGTTTGGTACTTGTATTAGGCAGCCAAAGAGGGGCTGATGCAAAATACCAGAAATGGCTTGGTTTTTATAAAGGGTATTTATTAGGGGTAGGAGCTTACAGATACCAGGCCATAAAGTGTAAGTTACTTCCCTCCCCAAAGTCTTTTTGGAGCAAAATGGCTGCTGACGGCTGCGAGGGTTCAGGCTTCCTGGGTTCCTACATTCCTGGGGTTTGCTCTTCTCTGGGTTCAAGGTTCCTTTCTTCCTGGGGCTGGCTTCTCTTTCCTCTGGGAGCTTACTTCCTGGGGCTCCAGCTTAAGTCTTCAGCATCAAACTCCAACATCAGAAACCCTCAACTCTGTCCTCTGCCACGCCTCTTATCTGTGAGTCCCCACCCTTTGGTGGGTGGGGACTCAAAACGCCCTAATCATAACTCAATCATGGCTAGGTACAGATCAGATTACAAGCATCATCCAGTATCTATTTTTGGAATTCCTACCCATATCAAACTGCGACCGTACTTTTTTGACTAGTGCATGTCCGGGTCACGCAGGTGGCACGGGGCTGTGCTTCATTTGAAGAGGGGGAGTCCGGGCCCTGGGCTCCCCACCTGCCCACCACCTGGCCTGCTGCCTGGCTGAGGACTCAGCTAAGCTGGGCCCCGACTCCTGACCCAAAAGATGAGAAATGTGTGTTTTTTAAGCTGCTAATTTTGTATCATTTTTAAGGCAGCATTGCTAACTTCTTAAGCGCTTAGCTCCTGCAGTTCTTCCCCTTCTCTCCTGAGTCATCAATAGCTCCCTGTCTAGTCCATCATTCCCATCAGCCCATAAACATGCTGTAGTGTAGGGGCTATTGACCAGGACTCTACTGACCCCCAAAGGACTCTATGGAAAGATTTCAAAGGGTCCATGAGCTTGAAATGAATAAAATCAACTTGTCTTTATTTTCTCCGACCTCTCACTGAAACCTAGCATTTCCTTCACTTATAAATATAGGCAATAAATTAAGCAGTATTCATTTCATATCACATTACAGTTGTTGAATTTCTCAAAAAATCGCTTACACTCATCCATACTTCGAAATTATGGTAGTTGTTAGACCCAACGTTAGTTGAGTGTTATAAAACTACCTGCCGCTGCATTCTGAGAAGGGGTCTGTGGTTTTCCCCTAATTGGCAAAGCAGTCCGCGGAACAAAAAGGGTTAAGAACCCCTGCTCTAGTGTCTCCCGACTTAAAAACACTCTCTGGAGGCCCCACATCCCTATGGTTATCACTGTGCTTCTCTACCCACCTCACGGCACAACTTCTTGAAATCCTCTTCAGTCACAGGCACACTTCATTTCTCATCCTTGCTCCTCTTGCTCTAAACGAGGTCCCCCGGTGGCCTACATGTTGCCCAGTTCTGAGGTCACTTTTCTCTCCACATCTTATTCACGCTCTCTCGGCACCTCTCAACACAGCCATCACCCTGGTCTTTCGTGAAATACTGTTTTTCTGCTTTCTCTCTTAGCCTTCCTCCTCCCTCGATGTCCATTTTTCCCAGTCTCCTCTGCTGCCTCCCTCTTTTCAGCTCAGCTCCTGCAGCTGACATGCCCTGGGGCCTCGGTTCCCTCATTTGTAGTTGTGTAATTTCTCTCGTGCAGGGTTGTAGGGAGAATTACATGAGGTGACATGTGTGTGGCTTAAAAATATTTCTCCTCGCAGAGTGGACATAGCTCAGTAGTTGAATGCTGGCTTCGCACATACAAGGTCCCGGGTTCAATCCCCTGTACCTCCTAAAAAAAAAGCCAAATATATATATATATACACATATATATATATATTCCTCCTTCCCACTCCATTAATTATAATTGTGCTCCCTTGCCTCATTCTAGCAAGAAGACGAGCCCCCCTTTTCCTTCAGACATATGTCAGAGGAAGTGTCTAGGGGAAGTTGCCTTTTTCCCACAAAGGCCAAATGTGAGGAAAACGTGGATCTCTGGAAACCCGGATCCAAGGAAAGTCGTGGCTGTCTCTGCAGGGGCCTTAGAAATCCCTGTTTTTAATTGTTTTTAATCCATTCAGTTTCGGATCTTTCAGGAACTGAAGTGTGTGTGTGTGTGTGTGAGGCAGCTAGGAGTCGGGGGTCAATGATGGTGGGCGTTTTCTGAGATTTTTCTATCAGACTGTGAGAACCACGGTCACAACCTTCGTCCTTCTAGGAAGTGAAATTGCCCATTGATAGCCCTTGGGCATCACACCCGCTCCGGGCATGTGGAGGATGTCTTTCATTCATTGACATGCATTCATTAATTAATTCGTTCAACAAACGTGTAGTAAGCAGGTACTCAGTGGGTGAACACTCTCCTAGGCACGGAGAAAACAGCAGTGAGCAAGACCACAGGATCCTTGCCCCCCCAAGCTCCTAGCCTAGCGAAGGGAACCCACAGATGGATGGGCATTTGCAGTCCAGTGGGAGAGGAAGTTCAGGGTGGCTAAGAGTGGGGAGCCGGTGGCACTGGGACCATCCAGAGGTGGGTGAGGGTGGGTCAGGAGCGCCTTCCTGGAGGAAGTGACCTCTAAAGTGGGAGCTAAAAGGCGTTTGGAGTTTATCAGGCAGAGGGAAGAGCTAGCCGAAACTTGAGGAAAGGCAAAGCAGAGTTAGGCTGGAGTGTCAAGTGCAAGGGGCACGTGGTGAGGACAGGAGAGACTGGATCTCTCAGTACCTTGTAAGTCACGTTAAGGACCTGGGACTGTCTCTTGTGAAAGAGACATGGAGAGGCCCACGGGGCTTTAAGCAGGGGAAGCTCAGCGTCTGCTGGACTCCCCCAAGCCCTCCCCTAATCTCGGCAGGCAGCGGGGAGCCCTCGGCTGGTTCCTGTACTAATTTCTAAGTGGCCGAAAGTTACTGACCTCCCTAGACCTCTGCTGCTGAGAAAAGCCTGGTTTGGACCAGATGATCTTTGCTATCAGCCTTCCACGCCCTCCCAGACCCTCCTCTTTCCCCTCCTCTGTGATTTCCCCAGTTCCCCAGGCTCTCTCCTCCCTGTTCCTCCTCTCTTAGCTGGCAACACCTTGCAAGGAAAATTTCCTTTTCTCTTTCGACTTTCTACTAGCCTCGAGCTCCAAGATGGCAGGATCACATCAAAAGACAAAAGCTGGAAGGAACAACAGGACTGTTCCCACCCATCCTGTGCATACTGCTTTGGTGGTTACCAAATGCTTCCAGTATCGCATTTGGTCCTTACAACAGCCAGCGACGCTGCCAGCGTCTGCCATTTCGTTGAGAAAAGGGACCTTGAAGAGGGGATCAAGCTGCGAACCCATGTGGTTCAAGTCCAGCTCTACAACTTCTCCGTTGTTTGGCAAGTCACTTAATCTCTGGAAACCTCTGTTTCCTCAGTTATAAGATGGGGTCACACCTACTTCATGCTTCATGGGATTGCTACGAGGACTACAGGGCGATGGCACGTAATGCCCAACACGGTAAGCACGCAATAAATACCATTATTTTAATTCTCAGCCTGGAGTTCTTTCTCCTCCCCAAACAACAGCGCCAAGACATAAGAGGATCAGCCCAAAGCGGCGACTCCGAGCCACCTGTCGGCAGACAGGACTGGAATGACAAGTCAGCGAGCAGCTGCCCACGCAGCGCCGCGACCCGGAGAGGGTGAAGGCGTTCTGTGCGTGCGCCCCCACGTGCCGCGGGTAAGCAACGAGCGCGCAGGCGCCGCAGGCCGGCGCCCATTGGCCGGCGCCCCGCCGCCCCGGGAGGCTCGGGTCCGCGGCGCAGGCCCTCGCCGGCGCGTCGGTTGGTCGGCGCGTCCGTGCGTCGGTGGCCGGGCCCCGCGCTTTGCCCTCGCCATGGCGCCCTGGCTGCAGCTGCTGTCGCTGCTGGGGCTGCTCCCGGGCGCTGCCCCGGCCCCGTCGCAGCCCCGGGCGGCCGGCGCTCGGGGCTGGGGGCCGCCGCCCCCGGAGCTGCTGGGGCCCGCCCGCTTCGCCCTGGAGGCGTACAACCGCGGCCGGGCTGCCGGGAGGCGGGCGGTGCTGGCGGCCGTCCGCGGGCGCGTTCGCCGGGTGAGGACGCGCCGGGGGCGGGGGGCCTTGTCCGAGGGAGGGGGGCTCGGGCCTAGATCTTGGAGAACGGGGGGTCCTGGACAGTCGAGGGATCCACATCTGAAGAGGGGAACGGGGAGGCGGAAGGGTGGGCCGAGGGCGCAGCGAAGGAAGGGCTGAGGAGGCCCCTCCATCCAGGCGGGCCACGGGACAGTGTACTCCCTGGAGGCGACCCTGGAAGAGGAGCCCTGCAGAGACCCCACGGTGTGCCAGCTCCCGCTGACCAAGCAAACCTTGGTGAGTGACACGGCCCCTGTGACACCCTCCTCCCCCAGACTGAGTCAGGCAGCAGTTGGGACCGTGGGTGACATCAAGAAGGGATCTGCCCTCACAGCTACCCCACCCGGACAGATCTGGAGGAGCCGGTTCTCAGGTCTCGGGGCAGGAGAGCATGATGCTCTAAAGGAAGGGTGTTGGGGCTGATCCTCACTCCAGCATGGGGTGATGGACTCTGGGCTGGCCTCCATCTGAGGAGCCTCCAGCTCCACCTGGCCCAGCCCTTGCTCCCAACCCAGCCCCCAGACTGGCTTCCTCCTCGTCCTGCAGCTCTGCAGCTTCGAAGTCCTGGACGAGCTCGGAAAACACGTGCTGCTGAGGCGGGACTGTGGCCCAGTGGATACCAAGGTTACAGGTGCTGGGATAGCCCAAGGATGCTGGGATAGCCCAGATCAGGCCTCACTCAGGGTCCAGCCTGGATTTCTTCTCTCTTCCAACCCCATCCAGACAACAAAAACGATAGTCTGAATTCAGTCCTTCCACTGTTGAACCAGGATCCCAGGCCCCAGGTGAGGAGCCTGTCTGTCTGGGGTGCTGGGTGCTGCCTCGTTTCCCTTCGCCGTCCCTTAACCTGGAGTGGGGCTCCTTCAAACGACCCTTCTGCCTTTCTAGGACTTTTCTGTGAAGATGGCCTCCATCTTCAAGAACTTTATGACCACCTATAACCGGACATATGAGACGGAGGAGGGTGAGGGCCCCACCTTGGGTGGGGTTCTCCCCGTCAGATCAGGGCCTTCCGCCCAATGTGGCATCTTGGCGTCGGAAGAGGGGAAGGCCATGAGAGGCAGTGTGTGCATCTTTCTGGGTCCTCGTCCAGCCCGCCAGGACCAGGCAGCCACCCCGGGCACCTGCCCCTACTTCCATCTACTTCCCCTACTTCCGGAAACCATGAGTCTCCGTCATTCTTGGGCAGAGGGCAGATTCCCTCTGCTGCAGAGCCCCTTCCCCCTCCCGGGACCATGGCCCTTTCCCACAGCCTCCTGTCTGGCAATGCCCTTGGCAGCCCATTTCGGTTACGACTTTCATGCCTGAGAAGTCGCCACCCGTGTTTGGCCCCCAAAGTTGACCACACCTCCTACTCCGTCACTTGCAGGTCTGGTCCCCCACCCCGCCTCGGGGGGTCTGTCCTTCTTGAAAAGAGCTTCAGGCCTGATCCAGAGCCCCCATACTCCCTAGGGAATCCTCTGTCAGTCCCAAGCACCCCTCCTTTTATGATCTACCTGGGGCCCAAGCACGTCCTCCCGTGCCCCTTGGTCCTCAGAAACCCAGTGGCGCATGGGCGTCTTTGCCAATAACCTGATGCGAGCGCAGAAGATCCAGGCCCTGGACCGTGGCACAGCTCAGTACGGGATCACCAAGTTCAGTGACCTCACAGGTAGGGGTGGTGGCAACAGCCCTCCTGGAGCCTGGAAGGGACAAGGCCTGCTCTCACGGTCAGGGCTATTAGGATCTTCTTTCCCCACCCCTCGCCCCCTCCGCCCTCAGAGGAGGAGTTCCGCACCATCTACCTGAATCCCTTCCTAAGAGAGGACACCGGCCAGCGGATGCTTCCAGCCACGTTCCTCAGCGAGCTTGCCCCGCCTGCCTGGGACTGGAGGAAGGAGGGGGCTGTCACCGAAGTCAAGGACCAGGTCGGCCCCCGAAGGGGTGAGGGTGGGACTTGCGAACTGCACTGGGGCTGGCCAGGGGACCCGGCCCTGACCCTGCCTGTCTCCTGCAGGGCATGTGCGGTTCCTGCTGGGCCTTCTCGGTCACAGGCAACGTGGAGGGCCAGTGGTTCCTGAAGCGGGGGGCCCTGCTCTCCCTCTCTGAACAGGGTGAGCACCCCGCTCTCCCTGCGTCCCCAGCTCAGCCCCTCCGGAGGGCTCCTCGGGACTGGCCTTCTGTCTCCTAGAGCTCTTGGACTGTGACGAGACAGACAAGGCCTGCCTGGGCGGCTTGCCCTCCAATGCCTACGCAGCCATAAAGACGCTGGGTATGCCCACGTGGGAGCAGCAGGAGCCACTCCTCCCTCTGCAGGAAGGCGGTTTGATGAGGGAGGCACACAGACCTGGGTTCAAGTCTTCCTGTTGACCCTTATTAGCTGGGAGAGCTTGGGCAAGTGCAGCCCTTTCAGGGCCTCAGTGGCCCCATCTGGGAAATGGGTCTCGCCACGCCCACCTCAGAGTTTGCCTTGGCTAGCAAGTGAGGAAACGGATGTAAAGTTCCTGGCGCGTAGCAGGGCCTCCTGGTATCTCTGCTGCTTGGAGGTCTGTATTTCTATAACGCTGCTGCGCCAGGGAGCCGACACCGTGCCCTAGAGGAGAGGCATCGGCCCAGAACGGCCACTCAGCTCTGCGGTGGGCTGCAGTGACGGGAGGAGGAAGGGGTGGGAGACCGAGGCGGCTGTACAGATGGTCCAGGAGCCCGCAGGGGTCTGGGCTGGATCGGGAGCGGGGACAAGCAAGCCAAGGTCAAGAGCCACGGGAAGGCTGGGAGGAGTTCCATCTCGGCCACTTTTCTTGCTGGTCGCTGCCCCTCGCTCTGGAGTGGGGCTCTTCCTGGGGGGGCAGTGGGGAACGTGAGCCGCGTGTATGAGGCTCAGCACCGCACCTGGCTCGGAGAAGGCCAGGGAGCGAGCAGTGAACGGGAGTGCACTTATCTCCACCCTCCGCCACTCCCCAGGAGGGCTGGAGACGGAGGACGACTACAGCTACCAGGGCCACATGCAGCCCTGCAGCTTCTCTTCAGAGAAGGCCAAGGTCTACATCAACGACTCCGTGGCGCTCAGCAAGAACGAGAAGAGTGAGTGGGGCCGGGCCGAGGAAGGGTGGGGCCGGGGCTCGGGCGCCCCCTGATGCTGCCCCTCCCCCGCCGCAGAGCTGGCAGCCTGGCTGGCCACGATGGGCCCCATCTCTGTCGCCATCAACGCCTTTGGCATGCAGGTGAGGCCTTCGCCCGCCGCTCTTGCTCCACCTAGCTGCCTCCCCCCACTTCTCCACCGGGGAGTGGGCCCCCGACTCCTTGCTCTCCCCCCAGTTCTACCGCCACGGGATTGCCCACCCACTCCGACCCCTCTGCAGCCCTTGGCTCATCGACCACGCGGTGCTGCTCGTGGGCTACGGCAACCGTGAGTCCCGCTGACCATCTGTCTGCCTGTCCATCCCGGGCCCCAGGCAGGGGCTGGACCGCGGCCCGGTGGGGGACGGGAAGGCCTGGGAACCCTGCCTTTACTCCTGCCTTGGGCCCCGGGCCAGGTGGGCGTCACCCAGTCCCCCCCCCTAGGGATGGGAGAGCCGAGGCTGTGGGAGATGGAGCTCTTGGAGACTCCTGTCCTGCTAGAGGTGAGGGGGTGGGTGCCCTCCCCAGAGCCATGCCAGCCTTCCGTGCGGGCGGTAGGCAGGTCTGTCTGGCGTTCTGCCCTTTTCCTGGCACGGGGTAGGCCCACAGGAGATGTCTGAAGGGTGCAAAGTGCTTGGGCCCCTGCCTGGAGAATTGGGGACCCCTGACGCCCTGCGTCCCGCCCCGCCCCCCAGGCTCTGACATTCCCTTCTGGGCCATCAAAAACAGCTGGGGCACCAACTGGGGCGAGAAGGTGAGTGCCACCCACTGGCCCCGGCCTGCCAGCCCCCGGCCCGCCAGCCCCCTCACGCCCCGCCCCCCGCCCTCTGCCAGGGTTACTACTACTTGCATCGCGGCTCGGGGGCCTGCGGTGTGAACACCATGGCCAGCTCGGCGGTGGTGGACTGAGGCGCCCGCCAGCTCAGGACTGGTGCTGACCGGAGCGGCCCCTTCCCCGGCCTGACCTGCGCGTCCAGGCCCCTCGGCAGGAGGCCCAGCCGGCCAAGGGCGGGCACTGGGTACCCGGGGCTCAGGCCCAGCTGGGGGCCCTGGGGTACAGCCCCCTCCTCCCTCCCCCTGCCCCCTCCTGAGGTCCCCCCTGCACCTTGGTTGAATTGTGGTAGCTAGGAGGATCTTGGGGGGAAGGACGACGTCTCGGCAGCTGGCGCAGGGGCAGGACCCCGGGCTCAGGTGAGGAGCAGGTGGGGAGCAGGTATTCTATCTTACGCCCAGCTCTGTCCTCAGCAGGCTCTGCCTGCCTGCCCCGCTTTCCTCTGTCTAATGCTATAAATTTTCTGGTTCCCCCGGATTTGGGGACGGCGTCCCCTTCCACGTCTAGAGAAACTTGCAACCACCCATTTCTAACACTAATAAAGAGGTGTCCTGGTCCCCAGTGTGGTGTGATGCGGAGCTCCCGAGGGCGGGGCGGGATGTGGGGGCCCTTCGGGGTCGGGCGAGGCTGCTGGGGTGGCCCAGCTTCGACTCCAGGGACCACGAGGAGACGGGGAGCCACCCAAGGAGAGAGCTTTATTCAGAAGCCCCGGCCGGCCCACCTCTGAGGCCTCCGCTCCGAGTCTGCCCCAGGAGGCACCCTCTCTGCACCCGGCACGGGACCCTCGGGGGTGGAGGTCACAGGTCAGAGGTCACTCTCCCCATAGAGGGCGCTGGAGAAGGCCACGTAGTCCAGGGCCCCCGCCGGCGCCCCGGGCCCCTTGTAGGTCACCATGCGGCGGATGCAGTACTCGGCCTGCTCGGCCGGGAGCTCCCGCCGCAGCTCCTCGGCGGTGATGTAGTTCTGGGGGAGAAGGGGGAGGTCAGGGCCCCCGGCTCGGTTCCCGGCCCCGGCCCACCAGCCCCTGCCTGCCCGGCTGCACCTTGTCTCCGGCCAGGATCTTGAAGGAGGCCACGACCTGCTCGGCCGTGTCGGTCTCGGCGGTCTCTCGGGTCATGAAGTCGATGAAGGCCTGGAAGGTCACGACCCCGGCCGCATTGGGGTCCACCATGGCCATGATGCGGGCAAACTCCACTTCCCCCTGCAGGGACAGGCCCGCCACCGGGTCTGTGGGTGCTGAGGCCAGGAGGGATCCTGACGTCCCCTCCTGGGGGCTGCCCAGCCCGGTGACGAGGTGCTCCATCCTCCAGAGAGCCGGCTCTGGCTTCAGGAAGTCCTTTGCCTGAGGCTGAGGTCTGCCCTGCCCCTGGCAGCGCTCCCCGCCCCTTGCTCCTGTTTTTTTTTTCCGGGGCTGCACACACCTCCCCCCATGCTGTTTCTGTGAGGTAAACATGCTGTAAGCCCAGCCTTTGGAGTCTCACAGACCTGGGTTCAAATCCTAGCTGTGTGACTTTGAGCAAGTTAATTTACCTCTCTGAGGCTCTGGGGGATCCTGTCCAGCCCCAGTGGGTGTGATGAGGATTAGAGGAAACCGTGACAGTGAAGTGGGAGGTTCACAGGGGTGACGGGTAAGGAGGGGGGCGCTGATGGGACTCCTGGAAGAGGGCCAGGGGCACTCACCAGGTCGTAGCCCATGGAGATGAGGCAAGCCCGGAAGTCGTCTGGCTCCATCATCCCATTCCGCTTCTGTCGGTGGTGAGTGGCTGTCAGGCCCCGCCCCGGAAGCCCACCAGCCCCCCCGCACCCCCCACCCCCGCAGGCCTGGGCCCCTGCTCACCCGGTCAAAGTGGTTGAAGGATGCCCGGAACTCATTGAGCTGCTCCTGGCTCAGACCCTTGGCATCTCGGGTCAGAACCTGGTTCTCCACCTCGTTGATGGTGCGGGCGATGGAGGTGAGCAGCTGCTCCCAGCCCACCCGGATGTGCTGGGGGAGAGCAGGAGGCACCACTAGGTCACCTGGGCCTTCGCCCTCACCTGGATGCTGGAGGTTCCACCAGGTGACCCCCCCCAGCCCTTCCTGCCTTAAGTTTGGAGGTTATTAAGGAATGATCAGCCAGCCATGGCCAATTCTGGCCGGACTGTAGACTGCTCTGTGACCTGGACAGGCACTGTGCCTCTCAGGTTTTCAGTGTCTTCAGTGGGTCCATGGAGGGGGTGCTGGCCAAGCTGAACTGGGGACCCACTTGGGGCAGACGGGCTCTTGCAGCTGTGACTGCCTTAGCCTCCCGACCAGGGCTGGCCCGCCGGGCGCCGCACCTCCATGCTGTAGGCCGTGTGCTTGTTGTCGAACACCAGGCCCTCCTGCAGCAGCTGGTGGTCGCCCTCCAGCCGGTCGATGTTGCTCTTGTAGTTGATGATGTTCTGCTCTTGCTGCCGCAGCCCAGCCATCTGCTCCTCCAGAGAGCCCACCAGCCCTGCCGCCAGCCGGCCCACCTCCTGCAGGGGGACACGGGGCTGTGGGCACCTCGGCAGCCCCTGCCCGCCAGCCCTGCCGCCAGCTGCCCCACTTCCTGCAGGGGGTCGGGGGCTGTGGGCACCTCGGCAGCCTCTGCCTGCCAACCTTGCCAGCAGGTATCTCACCTGCGTTGGGACCCAAGAGGATGAGGGCATGACTCCCAGGGCCCGGTCCCCGGGTTGGCCCCACGCTCTGAGCCCTTACCTCCACCTTGCCCTGGATCCAGGGCCCGACAGCATTGGCCTGGGCTGCAAACTGTCGCCGGAGCCTCTCGTTCATCTGCTGCCGTGCCAGCTCCTCCTGCAGCGTCTGGTCCCGGCTGGGTACCAGCTTTCGGACCTGGGAAGGAGGGTGGCGGTGCAGCTCTGGGGGTTGGGGGTGGCTTTGAGGGGCGATGTGCGCTGGCTCTGAGCCAGACTGTCTGGGCCATGTGACTGGGCAAGTCATTCAGCCTCTCTGGGCTTCAGTTTCCTTCTCTGTAAAGTGGGGCCAGTGACATCATTTGTAACATCCATTGTTTTCTAAAGGATGTCTGCACACAAGACTTAATTCCACTTCACGTCAGTCTTGGCGGGAAAATGCTGCTGTTCTCGTCATTTTACAGTTGAGGCCAACAGGCAAGGTGACTTATCCAAAGCCACTTGGAGTCAGGGGCAGACCCCAGAGCCAAGGTGGTCTCTCCTCTCTATCTCAAGAGACGGGAGGTTTTGGGGGGTGGTGAGAACGAGCAGGACGGAGTGAGAGCAGAGAAAGGCCCGAGGTGGCACTGACCGTGTCCCACTTGCTGTTGATGTCCTGCGAGCTGAGGGCGATGTAGGGGTTGGTGGAGCTGGGCCGTAGCCCGTACGTTTGGCAGATCTTCTGGATCTCCCCCTGGATGCCCAAGATGGCTCCTCGCTCCCGGTCAGCCTCGGGCAGCGTTGCCTTGAACTGCTCGTGTGCTGTCATCAGGCTCTGCGGGTGACGGACAGGAAGCATCTGCCAATGCCCCCGCTCCCCACAGGCAATAGAATGGGGGGCACTGGGGTTTCCCTCCCTCCCCCATTCTCCAAGGCCTCCAGGGAGCTTCTCCCCACGGCCATTCCATCCAGGCCCCCCCAGCCACCCGGAAGCAGGGGGGCAGCCAGAGACTGAGGGCCGGGGCCCACCTGGGTCTCCTCCACTGAGTGCACCAGCCACACGTCCTGCAGGTCCTCCACGGCGCCGTCCAGCCAGTTGTTGAAGGGCGCCGCCCGCCGCGCGAACTCCAGCTGCAGCTGGTCGATGGTCTCCAGAAGCTTCTCCATCCGCTAGGGGCGTCGGGGACGGCGGGTCAGCCGCGGGGCGGGCCGGCGCCGCCCCCCGCCCCCCAGCTCTGCGCCCCCTGGCCCACCTCCAGCGCGTCGCGCCTCTTCTGGGTGAGCGTGCCCAGGTTGTCCCACTGGTCGCAGATGGCCTGGCAGCGGCTGTTCACCGAGGCCGCCTCGTGGTAGTCCAGCTCGCTGGAGGCGACAAGGGGCGGCCGTGGGGCCAGGCGCCCTCCACGTTCAGCCCCGACTTGCCCTCCCCGCGCAGGGACGCCCGCCCCAGGGGGCGAGGGGGCGCGGGCGGGGAGGGCGGGGCCTGGGGCTGCGGGGCCGGGAGCGGGGAGAAGGGGGCTCCTCTGAGGCAGAGACGGAGGGAGGGGGGACAGCAGGCCGGGCCTGCTCCTGAGCAGAGCGGCCAGGGAGGCAGGCTCCCAGGGGGTCGGGTCGAAGGTGGGCCGCAGGGGGCGGGGCCGCGGGCGGAGGGGCGGGGCGAGTGGGGCGCGCGGGACAGGGGTGCCGGGCGGAAGTTACCCAACCGGGAAGATCGGGGTAGTGAAGAGGGGGGTAAAGGGGGGCAAAGGGGCGCAGCGGGGGGCCCGGGGCCGAGGGGGCGGGCCGCGCCCACTTGAGCTCCTGCGCCAGCGCGGCGATGTGCTCCACGCGGTCCTGGTGCGCCGCCAGGTCGCTCTCGAAGGCCTCGTGGCGCCGCAGCAGCGCCCGCACCTCCTGCAGCGAGGCCGACTCGTAGTCGCGCTGACTCAGCATATCCTCCTTCCCTGCTCAGAGAGGCCGGGGCTCCGGTCACCCAGGGCGACCGCTGCCACAGCTGGGGGTTTGCGCCGCGCTGGGTGGCCGGGGCGGTCCCTCGCCTGTGAAATGCAGGTGACCACCCTGCCCAGCCTACCCTAGGGGTTTGCTCTGAGTCCCTACTGTGATAAAGTTAAGCGAAGCTCCTGTCCCAGGGCCTGGTCCCTAAGTGACATCAGCATCCCCTGACCCTGCACCCTCTGGGGTGACCCTTGGAATAGCTGTGGAGTTACTTGATGACGAGCTGCCCCCCAGCTCCTCTGTGAGCGTCCAGAGCCTGCACAGCACCTAGTGCTTGGTAGAGCCTCCGTGAATATTGGTTGATGAATGAGTATTAAATGTCCCAGTGCTTTGTGAATAATTATCACAGTTATGCACAATCATAATCAAACAGCAGCCAGCTATCTACTGAATGCCTCTACATTTTGCAGAGGAGATAACAGATTTAGAGAGATTAGGAGACCTTTCCAAGGTCACATAAGTGGCCATAAACTTAAGCAATTCTTATATCAAACCAGTGTTGTTCATTATGCCCATAATCGATCATTAGTGTTTGTTTCTAATTTTTAGGGAGGGCCCATTAATTTGTCAGATTAAAATCCCTGGCAGAATACAGCATGACTGTTTCATGTACAAGAGTGAAAATTTATTGGTGCAATATTTCAGCATCAGTATACTTTGAATGATAAGTAAAGTTGAGGCTCGTTGCCTTTGGAACCTGCTACACATTTCAGTGTTACAGGATATACTAAACAGTAGACCCATGGAAGGGTAGAGCCCAGGAGGGAGTTTAGGGGCTTGAATTTATAGATGAAGAAACTGGAGGCCAGAGAGGGGCAGTGACTCGTCCAAGGTTGCACAGCAAGCCAGAGTAAGCAGTGGGGCTAGAAATCTGATCTCCAGCATCCCTGCAGAGCACTTACCCCTGTCCTGGGCGTGTTACCAGGACATAGTCTCTCTTCCAGTCCCCACCCCAGGACAGAGGCAAGCCCCATAAAGTGTCCCTACCCCGGGTCCAGGTTTCATGCAGGGAGGCCTTCTGCTGGAACTTCTCGGCCAGGTGCTGCAGCCGCTGCAGGCGCCGGATCTCCGAGAGCAGCCAGTCCTCATAGCCCTTCTCCACCTGCTCCAGCCCCCGCCACGCGTTAGCAATGTCCTGCGGGGCAGGCAGAGGCGCCTTCCGTCAGGGTTCACCCATTGTACAGACGGGGACATAGAGCCAAGGTCGCCCAAGGGGGGCGGGGAGTAGAGCTGGGGCCACCGCAGCAGCGTGGCCGGGCTCACCGAGACCAGCTTGCCCTCGGAAGGCATGAAGGCGGGCCGGTGGCTTAGCCGCAGCTTGGTCTGCAGCGTGTTGAAGTTGATCTCCAGCTGGCACTTCTCCTGCACCCGGGGAGGCTTGTGCAGGCGCCGGTAGTCCCGAAAATCCTCCAGCTTGCGCTGCATGGCGCTCATGCTGGGCTCGCCCACGCGGTTCTCCAGCCACGGAATGGTGCGGCGGATCCACTCCAACAGCTGCCAGGGCCGGGCAGGGGCAGAGCAGAGAGCCTGGAGCCAGGCTGCCCCCCCAGGCACCCCTCTCTGCCCACACCGGGGCTGCGGCCGGAGGGCCCAGTGTCAAGCAGGGCGGGGGGGACTTTCACAGCTGAGGAGGACAGAAGGGGTCCCCCTAGTCACGGAGGGAGTGGGAGCGTTCATTTCTGAGACTGGAGCCGGTAGAGGTTGGTGCCGAGCAAAGGGCAAGGCGGTGGCGTAAAGACGAGGGAAGGGACGAGGGCCCAGGAGGTTGGAGGGACAGAAGGAGCAGGAGATGGGTGGGGACGGGCAGGAGGAGGCTGTGCGGAGGGGGAGGCACTGCAGGTGCAGGCCTGGGGTGAGCAGGGGTGAGCCGGGGAGCACGGGTGGTCCTCTCTGGCCCCCGGCTCACCTCACTGGCAAGTTTCTCGTATTCCTCCATCAGCTTCTCGTTCTCCTGGTTCACAGCCAGCACCTTGCAGATCCTGTTGGCGGCTGTCTCTGCCTAGGGGTGGGCAGGAAAACAAGCTGCCCGGAGAAACACACACACACACAAACACAGCGACCCCGGCCAGCCCCCAGCCAGCCCTTAAAGCCTGGGCAGTGCAAACAGGGGAAAGCACGGGGGTGGGGGAGGCATACCTTTTAGGGTGGGGAGGGAGCTTCCAGGCCCGAGGCCGGTGGCCCTGAGCTCCCCAGGGACCAAGCACGTGCAGCTGTGACGGTGGCCCTGCCACCCACCTGGAGCCCGGCACCCCGAATGGTGGGAAGCCGCGGAGGCGGCAGAGCAGCGGCGAGGCTGCCCTTACCTGCTCGGCGCCGGCAAAGGCGTGGTAGAAGCAGGAGACGTAGGTCATGATGGCCTTCTCGTCCGGCTTGGGGGTGTTCACGATGTCTGGGGGAGGGCAGCAAGGCGTCTACTGGCCCAGGCCCCCACCCAGGCGGCGTTCTCCCTCTGCCACCCAAACCAGTGGCTCCCTCTTCCCCGAAGCCCGCTCTGATCACCCCAGGGCCCAGCGACCTCCCCTCTGGGGGGCCGGGAGAGCCTGAGGGTGTGGGCGAGTGACCCTCAGGAGGTACCAGTCCACACTGCCTGGTGCCTCTGACCATCCCGCAACTCCGCTTGTCTGACTGTCTGTCTGTTCGCCAAATCAGGGGACAGCCCATGTTCTCTTTCATCAGTGCCCACAGATCCAGGGCGCCGGGCTCAGAGAATGTCTGCTGCTTCAATTGACTGAACTTCCGGCTGGGTGGCAGGGACCAGGGACACAGAGCAGCCACAGGACCTGCTCTGGAGGCACTTGCGGTCTTAGGAGACCAAAAGGCTCCCTGGTAGCCCAGGTAGCTGGGACACGAGGCAGAGGGTGGAACGGTTACCCAAGGGGAGAGGCCGGTTCCATTGGGTTGGAGAGGGGCAGGGGGACAGGAGAGAGGGGCTGGAGGAAGGGGCCTTTCATCAGGGCAGGAAGATTCTGACCAGGGGAGGACTGGGGGGAGCAGGGGATCCTGGGAGGAGTGTGGGGCAGGAGCAAGGGTGCGGGGTTGGCGCTTGCCGTTGGGTGAGTAAGCCGAGGCCTGGGCTAGGCTGACACGCACCTTCCGCATCCAACATCTTGGGGATATCCAGGTATTTCTCCGCCACCTCGAAGGCAGTGTTCAGGTTGCCGATGGGGTCATCCTGGAGGGGGGAGAGGTGAAAGGTCAGCTGAGGGCAGAGGCTGGGGAGCAGGAGCAGGGGGTGGCAGAGGCCTACCTTGCGCAGTTTGGCGTAGTCGATGAGGTCGGGGCGGTGGCGGTGGATGAGAGCACAGAGGGCCAGGCCGTCCTTCCAGCTGACAGAGGAGTGGGGGTGGGGGTCAGGCCCTGCCTGACCCCTGTCCCCGTAGGGCAGCCTCATCTATAAAACGGGGGCTACTCATCACTGCCCACCTGCCCTGCAGGTCACATTCTGTCCTCTCCCAATCCCTCCATGGCTCCCAGGTACTTCTGGACTCAAGTACAAATGCCTTAGCCTGGCATTATTTTTTTAAAGATTTTTTATTTTTTATTTATTTCTCTCCCTCCCCTCCCCCCCAGTTGTCTGCTCTCTGTGTCCTTTCGCTGTGTGGTCTTCTGTGACCACTTCTATCCTTATCAGCGGCACTGGGAATCTGTGTTTTTTTTTTTTGTTGCATCATCTTGTTGTGTCAGCTCTCTGTGTGTGTGGCGCCACTCCTGGGCAGGCTGCACTTTCTTTCACGCTGGGCGGCTCTCCTTACGGGGCGCACTCCTTGTGCGTGGGGCTCCCCTACGTGGGGGACACCTCTGCATGGCAGGGCACTCCTTGCGCGCATCAGCACTGCGCATGGGCCAGCTCCACACGGGTCAAGGAGGCCCGGGGTTTGAACTGTGGACCTCCCGTGTGGTAGACGGACGCCCTAACCACTGGGCCAAGTCTGCTTCCCTTATTTATTTATCCCCCCCCTCTTGCGACTTGTTCCTTTTCTTTTGTTGTCTCTTTTCTGTGTCCATTCACTGCGTGTTTTTTCTGTATCTGTTTGTCTCCCTTTGTTGCGTCATCTTGCTGCACCAGCTCTCCGTGGCGCACGGGCCGGCCTGCCTTCACACGGAGGCCCCGGGACACGAACCCAGGGCCTCCCATATGGCAGACGGGAGCCCAGCTGACTGAGCCACAGCCGCTTCCCCTTAGCCTGGCATTTGAGGCCCATCATGACCAGACTTTGACCACGTTCTCCAAGCCCATCCCAATTCCTTCACACACCCTCTGCTTAGGTCAGACCAACTGCTGGATGCTTTTGGCCTCTAGGCCTTTGCTGATGAGGTTCCCGCTGCTGGACTGCCCTTCCAGGCACGTCCCAGGTGCTCCCTCCTCCAGAAATGCTCCCACCCCTCTGGATCCAATTCCACTCGCACTGCCAAACATTTCCTGGGTGCCTCCTCCTTTCAGACACTGTGCTAGGAACTTGGCGGTGACGTCTCGCTTCCCCAGGGCCGTGTCCCTCACTGACCAGAGTGGGCCTCGAGGGCGGGGCCCGCGTCGGGCTCCTCTCTGCGCCCAGCACCCAGCAGGGGCCCCAGGACGTTGGCCGCGTGGAGGACAGACCTGGTGTGGAAGTTCTGCACGTTGACGTTGCGGTACGGCGCTGTCTTCCGCTGGCACCACAGCAGCAAGCCTTCCTTGGCCGAGGTTTCTGGGGGGGATCGGGGCGGGAGCATGGGACGGGGGGCAGTCCAGGGTCACCCCCTCGCCCTTGCGCCTTCCCCAGTACTCACCCTCCACAGAGATGTCCTGGATGGCGAAGCGGAGAATGATGGTCCAGATCATGCCCAAGGTCATCTTCAGGTTCCCATCGACGATCTCTGCAGGGCGGGGGGCGGATCCCGCCTGGCAGTTAAGGCCCCAGACTGCCAGCCTCGGCTCACCTTCCCCTGCCCTGCCCGGCCCTACCCTCTGGCGGGTTGCCCATCCCAGGCAGGCACACAGCAGGTGCTCAACAAGCATCTATTGTTATTTAAAAACGATTTGTTGGGAAGCGGATTTGGCTCAACAGATGGACCGTCATCTGCCTACCACATGGGAGGCCCGCGGTTCAGGCCCCGGGCCTCCTGACCCGTGTGGAGCTGGCCCACGCGCAGTGCTGATGCGCGCAAGGAGTGCCCTGCCATGCAGGGGTGTCCCCCGCATAGAGGAGTCCCATGTGCAAGGAGTGCGCCCCGTAAGGAGAGCCGCCCAGCATGAAAGAAAGAGCAGCCTGCCCAGGAATGGCGCCGCACACACAGAGAACTGATGCAGCAAGATGACGCAACAAAAAGAGATACAGGTTCCTGGTGCCGCTGACAAGAATACAAGTGGACACAGAAGAACACACAGCGAATGGACACAGCAGACATCAGAGTGGGGGGGAGGGAGAGAAATATATAAAAATAAATCCTAAAAAAATGATTCGTTGAACACTTGCTAGGTACCAGGTCTTGGGCTGGCAACCTGGGCCCATTTGCTTCTCCCAGTCCCTCCGGTGACGCAGGGCTGAGGGTCCCCACGGTAGAGATGAGGCTCCCAGAGGGCCGGGCCCCCTCTGCCGGCTCACCTTCGGCCCCGATGGACACCAGCTTCACCCCCTTGCTGGCGATGAAGTCCAGGGCCTTGTTGACATTGGCGATTTTGTGGAAGCGCATCTTGCCTTTGTCTGGGCGGGGCAGCCTCTCTCCTGAGTGTGAGAGGCGATCAGGATGAAGGCACCCCCGAGCTGCCCCGTTCCCCGGGGTCCCCCCAGCTCTCTGGACTCCCTGGGGTCCTGGGGTCCCGGGCGCTGGCCGGAAGCCCTCACCTGAAATGACCTCCAGGAGCAGCATGAGTTTGAGGCCGTTGCGGAAGTCCTCTTCGATGTTCTCAATCTGCGTGCCTGCCTTGCGCAGGTGGGAGTTGCACCAGGCGGTGAAGGTCTGGGGGGCAGAGGGCAGCGCTCAGACCCCCGGGCTGGGACTGGGCGACGTGGGGCGCAGTCCTGGCACCTCAGTCAGGGGAGGGCTCAGAGCCCAGACACCCTGGATTCCAGTCCCGGCTCAGCCACTGACTTGCTGTGCCTCCTGGGCCAGTCCCTTTCCATCTCTGAGCCTTAGCTCTTCTGGGAGGGCGGAGTCGGAGCCTGGGGCCCACACAGTTGTTTCTTGGGGTGCCCCACCTGGACAGCATCCCAGCCTTGGCCGCTGCCAAGCGCTTAGGAGGATTTAGATGATTTCCAAGCAGATGCTCCGCGGTGCGGGGCCCCCCAGGCTGGCATTACAGTGCGGAGTGAGCCCGCCTTTGTAAAATCTGGAACGTTTCGGGGCTGACACCTGTCTGGCTCTGAAAGGCTCTGCCTGAGTAGACTGTGCACCTGGGCTGCAATGAGCTACGACCCCCTAAAGGACGGTGGCGAAGCGGCCTCGAGGCAGGCCTGGGGTGTGCAAGTGCTCGGCACCACGGAGGACCTGCCCGGAGCTTGGCGGGATGCGCGTGGGGACACGGGACTCTGTGCGGGCTGGCCCTGGGGCCCCGTGCACAAGTTCCCACCAGCCTACCAAGCCCCTGGATCTGCCACAGGCTGCAGAGTGTCCGTGACGGCAGCGTGGACACCAGTCCCTGCTGAGCTGCTCACTCTGAGTGACCCGGGGCCAGCCCCTTGCTCTTTGGGGGGCTCAGTTTCCCCACTTGTATAATTAAGGGCCCATAATGTCTCAGGGCCTCCTTCCCCTGACTGGCAGCCTTCTAGAACTCACAGCCTTCCCTCACCACCCGGTGGATACTTCTGAGGGGTGACCCTGGACGTCCTAGGGAACCCTTGCCCTCAGCCAACTTCCCTGTCTCCAAGCAGCTTTCCAGATGCCCTGGGGCTGGAGCTGGAAGATAAGCCTTTGAGTACTTGTGGGGTTGTGGTTAGTTGGGTAAGGTAGTGAGCTTCCTGTCTGCAGAGGTGTGTAAGTGGGTGCTGGGTGCTACTTGATGGGACCCAGGTCCGGGAGAGGGCAGTGGGATTCTCTGCAGCCCCTGCCCGCCGAGTCTGCCACGGGGCAAGGGGCAGGCAGGTCTGGGTGGGGCCTCCAGGGCAACTCCCGGGCAGGACAGGGCTCCGGGAGGAGGGGGTTCGTGCATCCCACAGACGTGACTCTTAAGAAGCGGTCCCTGCCCTGAAGGAGCTCACAGTCAAGGAAGGAGAGTCGTGTTTGCCTGAGAATGGAGGGGGTCACATGTGGGGGAGTCTAGGGGAGGGCTCTTCTGGGTCAGGTGCGGCCTCTTGGGCAAGGTGGATGTTGGATGAGAGCTGCAGTGCGAGGGCAGGAGCAGGCCGGGCAGAGAAGGGCAGCCAAGGGCAAACAGCAGCTGCGGGTGGGCCTGCACCTCTCTGGGCGCTGCTGGGATGGAGCTGGGGGTGTATAGGTGGTGAGAGGCAGACCGGAGGGGCAGCAGGGGCCAGGGCACGCACGGTCTTGGCTGCTAAGCCTGGGAGTTTGAACTTGATCCTGAAGGCAAGGGAGAGTCAGGGAAGCTTTCAGGCAGGGGAGGGAGGTGGGCTGAACTGTTTTAGAAAGCTCGCCCTGACCGCAGAGTGGAGACAGATGACTTGGCGAGCAGAAGGGAGACGCAACGAGGCAGTTCCTGGGACCGGCGTGGCAGTGAGGGGGATGAGGAAGCCTCAAGTAGGAGAGAAAGAAATGTTTGTCCCCGGCCCCCAGGCCCTCGGGCTGCATAACCATCATGGTTTCGCTTGGCAGGGACTTTTTATTGTCTCCTGCTGGGTCCCTGGCTCCTGAAACAGTGCTTAGCAAGTAGGAGGGCGTCCCTGAGAAATCTTTATCGAGTGGGTGTTTTGCTTGAGGTTGAATGCGGAGAATCGAGGCACTGGGTGGGAGGAGGGGGACTGCTCCAAGCCCGTGGGTCCCTTGGGTAGAGAGTCCCTGGGGAAAGAGAGCACAGAGGGGGACAGGGAGGAGGGGGCGCTTAGGCTGTGCACAAGGAGGTTTCAAATATTGTGATAAACGCTGTTGGATACCAAAGAAGCTGAAATGTCCAGGCACGGGGGACGCGGATGGATTTACGGAGCAGCCGGGATGAGGGGACAAGGTAGGTGGCTGTAAGTTGGTTTGGAAGGATGTTCCTGCTGTTTCCATTGACAAAGGCTGGTCACAGACTGGCACGTGTCCTACGAGGGGCAAGTGAGCCTGGATCTGGGAGAGGCCTGGGCGGTTGGGGGTGCAGGTAGAGCTGTTGCAAAGCAGGTGGCAGCTGGAGCCAGGGGCAGGGAGGACATTACCGGGAGATTGCCAGACCCGGGGACCGCAGCCCAGGGACCGCAGCCGTGCCTAGGGACAGGTGCAGGAGCAGCCTGGACGGCACCCCCAGCTAGTCAGCTGAGCCTCCTGGCCCAGGGGTCATCTGTCATCTGACCAGAGGAGAGGCTCTGATGCTCAATTCTGGGATTCTCAGATTCAGCCAAGTCCACTGAGCGTCCCTGCCCCGGGGTCCTACATCCTCAGCAAACGCGGAGCAGGGTCTCTTGACGGCATGGCACCTCCCTGCTCCTGGTCTGCCACCTCCGGGCTCTTCTCGCAGCAGCCTGGATCTTTGTCCCTTTGTGGGGCCCAGGGGTCCTGCCTCCTACGCTTGGGAGAGTCTGGGGTGAAAAGAGCTCATGGAGAAGGGTGGGGGCCCACCTGCCCTACAAGGCTGGGCCTGGGTGGCAGCAGCCCATGTGCCCCTCTCCAGCTCCCCGAGGCGCTGCCTCAGCACGAAGTGTCCATCTGGCTGGAGGGTCAGGTTACTGCGTAAGGGGACCCGGGGCTCCCCTGCGCTCCAACCTTGTGGCCTTTAAGGCAGGCGCAGGGCCCCTGAGTCAGAAGGGGGAGGGGTGGCTTGGGGAAGAGTGGGGGTGTGGCAAGGGGCAAGGCTCCTCAGGTTGGGGGATCCTGTTTCCCCCAGTATATGATTCGGGAATTGGGGTAGGGTGACTCTGGACTCCAGCCTGGAGGGTACAGGCGAGAGGATGGGGTAGGGCCCGGGATGGCTCCCCGCACCCCCATTCCAAGTCCAGTGGTTGCCTGGCCACAAGCCCTCAGGGTGGGGCCCGGGTATATTTAACTGGAGTGGGGGGTGTGGGAAGAAGATTCTTCTTCCTCAACCCCCCGCCCCCCAAACCCCGATCTCCAGGGCTTTGCCCAGCCCATTTCCCCAGCAGTGGGTCCGGAGAATGAACCCTGCGGGGTGGGGACCCCCGAGGTTTCCTTGGCACCCTAAAGCCGTCGGTCGTCTCTTCCAGGCCTGCAGGGCAGCTGAGGGGCTGAGTCCGGGCGGGGTGCACGGTCCCGGCTCGGGGCAGGCTCGGCCTCCGACCTGCCCGGACGACAAAGACCCCCCGCCGGGCCCCGCGGGCCTCAGTTTTGCCGCCGGGAAACGGGCGAGCACTCACTTTGCGCTGCTGCTTCTCCCAGGCCGGGTCCAGCAGCAGGTCCCGGTCCCAGTCCTCCTCCTGCTCCATGTACTCGCCGCCCCCGCCGCCGCCGCCCGCGAAGGGCCCCTCCCCGGCCCCCAGGCCCTCGGGCTGCAGCACCATCATCATCCCGCTCGGCTCCCGGCTCCAGGCTCCGCTCGGCGCGCTCGGCGAAGCGCGGGCCGCGTTAAGTAGGGCCCGGCCCAGGCCCGGATCGAGTTCGCGCTAAATATGGGGGAGGAGGGAGGGGCCGGGAAGGGGCGAGGGCGCTGGGGCAGGAGCCAGGCAGGGGGCTGCGCGGGGGCCAGGGGACTGCGAGCTCGCGGGGCGCTGAGGTGGAGCCCGTGGCGGAGATCCGCGGTTCGCTGTGTGACCTTGGGAAAGCCACGCGCCCTCTCTGAATCTGTTTGCTCGTCTGTGAAGGAGACCGCCACCAGAGCGGTGGCTGCAGACCGCCCCAGGGGCTGCCCTTTGGGCCTCCTCCGCTCCCCCTTCCAGCGCCCGGCTGGTGGGAAACAGGGCAAAGGGGAGCCCTGTCCCTATTTCCCAGTCGGAAACGCCGAGGCGCCGAGCTGCTCTGAATGTTTTCTGGGGTGATGAGGGGGACACTCGAGCCTGGGGAGGGGCTCCGAGCCAGCTGGATGGCCCGAGGCAGGGCTATTAATATCGGGGCGGCTCGGGGGCCCAGGGGGAATGTGCTGAGCAGGAACCCCCGACGCCACCCGGGCTGTAATTCAATCGCACCGGCGCCGCAGCCCGCCGGGGCGGGGCTTGCACGGGGGCGGGGCTTATACGGGGCGGAGCCTCCGTGGGGCGGAGCTACGGCGTAGCGGACGAACCCCGGCGCTAGCGCCAACGGGATTCCGAGCCGCCCCGCGGCCCCTTCGGCCGTCCAATCACGTCTCCGCCCCTGCCGGCGGCTCCCTTTGGGGCTGAGCGCGCGCCCCGCCCCTCCCGAGCGCCTATTGGCCGCAGCGGACGTCCGTCTTCCGCTCTCCCCTCCCCAATACGGAAGCGGCCGGGTCCTGGGGATCTGACCGCGGGTGGGTCGGGGCCATGGGGCCGCCGTGGGCGGCGCGGAGCGCGGAGTGGGCGCCCGCGCGGCTGCCGCTGGCGTTCACGGCGCTGTGGGCCGCGGCCGTGGGCCTGGAACTGGCCTACGTGGTGGTGCTGGGGCCCGGGCCGCCCCCGCTGGGACCCCTGGCCCGCGCCTTGCAGCTCGCGCTGGCCGCCTTCCAGCTGCTCAACCTCCTGGGCAACGCGGGGCTCTTCCTGCGCGCGGATCCCAGCATCCGGGGCGTGATGCTGGCCGGCCGCGGTGTGGGCCAGGGCTGGGCGTGAGTGGGGCGCGGGATCCGGTGGGGAGAAGCGGGAGCCTTGACCCGGGGGTGGGGCGCCGGGGCCTGATATGTTAGAACCCCATTACCTTAAGATCCGGGGCGTTAGAGCCAGAGAACTCCTTTAGAACCTGGGATGATAGCGCCAGGAGGAGTGTCATTCACGCACACAGGTATTTATTGAGCACATACTATGCGCTAGGCGCTGGAGATAAAACGTTATAAAATAGATTGCTGCTCTCTTGGAACTGATTTCAACGGGGGGTAGGCCGACCATGAACTATAGGCATAATGAATAAGCAAAGTATGTTGAGTGTAGAAGGTGGTAGGTGGAATGGAAACACAAAGTAGAGCAGGATGAAGCGGGTGCAAGTGGCAGTTTTAAATAAGTGGTCAAGGTGGGCCTCATTGAGAGGGTGGCAAAGATTTGAAGGAGGTGGGAGTTAGCCACGTGGGATTCTGGGGGAAGAGTGTTCCTGGCAGAGGGAACAGGCAATGCAAAGGCAGTTATGTGTCTGCCATGTTCTGGCAACAGCAAGAAAATCAATGTGACTAGAGTGGCATGAGGGAGGGAGAGAGAGATTGGGATGTACGGAGGTCAGGCCCCGTAGGACTTTGTAGAACATTGAAGGCTTTGCTTTTTAATGGGAGTGAAATGCAGAGGCAATGGAGGGGCACGACTTGGTTTTAGAAGGATCAGTCTGGCTGCTGGGATGAAACTAGACCAGGAGGGGACGAAGGTGAATCAGGAAGACCAGTCAGGAGGTGACTGCAATAATTTAGGGGAGAGTTGGCTGTGACTTGGACTAAGCGGTGCCAGTGAGGGAGTAGAGAAGTTTGTTCCTGGATGTTAGAGGCTGGAGAAAGGTCTTAGGATGGTGATGTTAGAGCCGGAAGGGACCTCAGACCTGCAGTGCTGGAGCTGGGGAGCCTCGTGCCACCCCCAAGTGACCTGTGCAGGGCCCGAGGTTCAGTGAGGGCCAGTGGCTATTCCTGCTTGCTGCCATGGGCTCCGGGGCTGGCCCTGGGCATGGTGCAGTAGGGGGCTGACCCCATGGTGCCTTCCCTGCAGGTACTGCTACCAGTGCCAGAGCCAGGTGCCGCCGCGCAGCGGGCATTGCGCTGCCTGCCGCATCTGCATCCTGCGTCGGGACCACCACTGCCGCCTGCTGGGCCGCTGCGTGGGCTTCCGCAACTACCGGCCCTTCCTGTGCCTGCTGCTCCACGCCGCCGGCGTCCTGCTCCATGTCTCGGTGCTGCTGGGCCCGGCCCTCTCGGCCCTGCTGCGAGCCCACGCCCCCCTCCATGCTGCTGCCCTCCTGCTGCTGCCTTGGCTCATGCTGCTCACAGGTGGGGAGCCCGGTGGGGGGTGGGGAGTGGGGCTTGGCTGAGCGGCAGAGGTGTGGGGGGCCCGGGACTGCCCTGGGAGAAAAACGCATTCTGGTGGGACGTGGTCTTTCTGACGAGTTCTCCTGGCAGTCCCTTGGGATCCCAGGCCCAGGGGCATTTTGGGGGAGGGGGGCAGGGCAGCATGGTGGTAAAAGACGGTACCTCAACGCAGGTACGAGTTCTGCCTGGGAAAACCAGGGAAGCATTCCAGGAGGTGTTGTAGAGCCAAAAAGACTGGTGGGAGTTCAGGAGGGGCGATGGGAAGGGAATTCTAAGGGGTGGGGAGGGGAGTGGCTCGAACAAAGATGTGGAGGCTGGGCAGGGAAGTAGTGAAGTGGTGAAGGGAGCTTGATGGGAAAGGGGGGGGCGTTTAAAGGTAGGAAGGGGGTTAGGAGTGGATGGTAGAGGGCCTCGAATGCTGTGAGGACGGTCCTTATTTGACTGGTAGTGGGGAGCCAGTGAAGGTTACAGGCAGGGTAAGTTCTATCATTGAAAGTGGTGAGGAAAATGCGGTGGGAGGGGAAGACGTGTATCAAGAGACACCACCACCCAAGCAAAAAGCCACACTGGTCTTCTGTACTCTCTGCCCCCCACTTCTACCCCTAGAATCCTTGGGGCTTTCTCTCCCCTGATGTCTTACCCCAGACCGTGCTCTGTAACCTTGCTTTGGGGTGACTCAGCTCCCCGACCACTCTGAGCGACCCCTGCTCCTCCTCAACCTGTCCAAGCCCAGCTCTGTCCCAGGGACCCCCCTCCCTGCTGTCTTCCTGACAGCCCCCCTCTACCCTCCACTGGGACTCGCGCCCTCTGGCTCCACCCCCTGCACCCCACCTCCTGGTGGTTGCCAGGGCCTCCCCCTCAGCCCCTGGAGACCTGGCCTCCAGCTCCCCGACCTCTCAGTCCTGGCCCCTGTGAAATCAAGGGTGCCTTCACAGTGCGTCCAAATGGCCAATCAGCGCCCTCGCCTCCCGGCCTCTTGACCCCTCTCCCCCTTTCACTTCCTTACCCTAATCCCACGTCCACACGCTGGTCCTCGCTGGATCCCAGACCACCTCTGACATCACCCCCCCAGTCGCCCCCTCCCTGCTCCCCACCTCCTCTCTGTCCATCTCTCCCTCCACGTCCCCTGCTTCACGGGCTCCCGGACAGCCACTGGCTTCGGGGCCTCCCCTCTCGTCCCCCCCCAATTCTCTGGGCCCACGTCCTGCCAACATCTCGGACTTCCTGCCTCCATCTTCCTCTGTGACTTCCCGGCCTCCCTGCAGCTGCCCGGGCTGCGGGGGGCTGCGGAGAGAGGAACGCGGCATGGCGCGGCCAGTTAGAACCGTGATGTGTCTGTGGCCACTGACCTCGGTGGGCCCCCGACCCGGCCATCTTGTCCCCCCTATGTGTGCTCCCCTAACAACTACAGTTCTAACCTTCCCCACTCCCCTGTGCTCCAAGCGCCCCACTTCTCCTGAAACTGCACAGCAGAAACAGAAGATATGACATGGGATGGCCAAGACTGCCCTGTCCTGCAGTCCCTGAGCCTGCCTGCCTGTCCCCCACCAGGCCTGTGTCCTGTGGTGATGGGGGAGGGTTGCCTGCCTCCCCGGGTCCCCTCTGCTGGCTTCTTCTGGGTTTCCCTGCCTGCTGTGATGCTTCTCTTCACCCCACCTCCTCTCGTGCCACCTTCTTGCCTTCTGTCCACAGCCCTGCTTCTCGAAGGACTCGCCTTGCTCACCTCCCGTCGTGCCTCAGCCTGCTCCCGCCTGGCTTCTGCCCCCACCTCTCCTCCGAGACAGTGCTCTGTCTCCACAAAACCCAGAGGGCCCTCTGTGCTTCTCTTCTTGCTTTATGGGACCCCTCAGCCTCTCCCAACTGCTGAGCCCCCACCCCTGGGCCCCCCGAGGCAGTCCTCTGGGGTTTCGTCGGTCCTTTTGGCTTCTGTCACCTGTCCCTAAGGACCGCGTCCCTCGGTGCTCGGGGCAAGGCACCATGTTCATCGCCCGTGACACCGCGCTGCTCCCTAGCCCCTGCCCGGCACACAGGAGGTGCTGCCCCAGGAGGTGCACGACTGACAGTGGGGTCTGGGGCAGGGCTGGCCGGGGACGAGTGACTCAGCGTTTGCTGAGCGGGGGTGGGGGGTGAGCCCCGCGTCCGGCCGAGGGTAGGGGCGCAAAGAGGCCAGGAGCCGGGCTGGGGGCGGGCTGGGCCTGGCCGCAGCTCCCCGACCCCCTCTGTTCTCTCCCGGCAGGCAGAGTGTCCCTGGCGCAGTTCGCCTTGGCCTTCGTGACAGACACGTGCGTGGCGGGGGCGCTGCTGTGCGGGGCCGGGCTGCTCTTCCACGGGATGCTGCTGCTGCGGGGCCAGACCACGTGGGAGTGGGCCCGGGGCCAGCACCCCTACGACCTGGGCGCCCGCCGCAACCTGCAGGCGGTCCTGGGGCCCCGCTGGGCCCTCGTCTGGCTCTGGCCCTTCCTGGCCTCCCCCTTGCCAGGGGACGGGGTCACCTTCCAGAGCACAGCTGAGGAGGGACTCGTGGCTTCCTGACTCCAGGAAGAGCTGGGACTGTCCGGGGTCGGGGGACGGGAACTCTAGAGGGGCTGCGTGTGGCCCCGAGTGCCCTCAGCTGCTCGGTGCCCCCTGCCAGCTTGACTCAGCAAATTGGGATCCCTTCGGCAACTGCAGCCCCCTCCTTGGCCTTGCCCCGGCCCAGCTTGGACTCCTCCACTCCGGAGCCTGGGCCTGCCGCTCGGCCTGTGTTGGCGGCCCCCAAGGGCGCTGGCGGGGCCCACCAAGGGCTGCTGGGCCAGCCTGGCTGCCCCTTCGCCAGGTTAATAAATGGCCTCCTGGTTCTTGTGCCCCTCTGCCTCCGCTGAGTTTCTGGCTCCTCACTTAGTTGCCTGGGCTCCCGTTTCTGGTTCTCCCGTTATCAGGCCTGGGAACCAGGGGATGTGTGCAGGCCCGAGGCCGGGCTCTATCCCCTCTGGCCCTGGTGGGGTGGCAGCGGGGGGCACCCGCGGGCCAAGGCGGCATTGTTGAAGTGATCCAGGGGATGAGGAGCCCAGGTTCTTTCCCAGGGTCAGAGCTTTATGGTTAGAAGCATTTGGAGAGCAGGTGTAGCTCAGTGGTTGAGCACCTGCTTCCCACATACAAGGTCCTGGGTTCAATTTCTAGTACCTCAAAAAAAATCCCCAGCATTTCTACAATCACAGTTTCCTTGAGTCTCCCTCCAGCTCACCTGGTACATCGGGCAGCAAGTGTGATCCTTACTTTGTGGGTGAAAAACTCAAAGCGCTCAGTGTTGCTATGATAAGATCATGGAGGAGTTAGGATTTGAACTCACGTCTTTGTGCTTCACCGTTGCACAGTAGAAGGAAGGAAGAATCAAGGCAAAGCAATTAGCTGGGGATAGCCAAGCACCTGTGAACAATGCATGTTGAGAGGGATGAGCCTGCTTCTCTCTATCGACTCTTCAGGAGCTGCTTGCTAAACATTTTTATTGAACATCTTTATGGTAAGAAATAGAGACTTCCAGTCCAATGTGGCAGGTGCAAACACACGGGTGGACCTTGCTTCCTCTTGAAATCTCATGAAAATAGTACTAGATGGAGGCTTGTTTATTCTTTGAGCTGGGAACTAGAAGTTGACGTGTTCCCTGAGGGAGAGGCCAAGAGGCAAGCTGAATTCCCCCGCCCCCAGCCCTGGAGAGGCCCAGGGATTCCAGCAGCTCTGTGGAAGGGGAGGGGAGGCCTAGGGGAGAGTGGGGACCCATCTGAAGTCTGCGGCAGGAGCAGTTAGGGGTGCCTTTCCCCGAGCTTTGCCCCATACCCTTCCCTGCTGCGGGGAGAGAGAAATGGAACCAGAGCAGCTCTGGGTCCCAGGGCATCGTGGGAAGAGGGAGGGGTCAGGGCCAGGCCCAAATGGGGATCCAGCGAAAAGACTCCAGACACTGGTGCTGAGGGGTCCTCAGTGACATAGCAGGCCTATCCCCCAGAAGCCCCTGGAGCAGGCCCCCTCTCTGACCCCCTGCCCACTGCCCACTGCGGCTCCAGCTGCGTGGCACCATCTAACAACTTCAGGAACGTCGTGTGCAGAGTGCTGGGCAGGTGTTGGCAGATGCTTCCTTTTCCCTCCTCTGCCCCACCTCTCTCTCCCCCTCTGGAATATCTTATTTCCCTGACTTACTGGTGATAAGAAAATATGTGTAAAGAGAAGCAATGAATACCCTTATGCCCTCCACCTGTGCTTAAGAAATGGAATATTACCATTTCCTTTGCAGTCCTGTAGGGAAAACACAGCCCTGTCTCAATCATTCCGTTGCTTTGTATTGTTTTTGGGTTTTTTAAAGATTTCTTTTTATTTATTTATTTCTCTCCACCCCCTCATGATTTTGCATTTGCTATGTCTGTTTGTTGTGTGCTGGCCTTTTTAGGAGACACCGGGAGGAAACCGAACCCAGGACCTCTCGTGGGAGGGAGGTGCCTAATCGCTTGAGCTACCTCTGCTCCCTGCTTTGTTGTGCCTCTCATTGTTTTCCTCCTTATGCCCCTTGTTGCATCAGCTTGTTGCATCAGCTTGCCATGCCAGCCCATCATATTAACTCGCTATCTTGCTCATCTTTAGGAGGCACTGGGAACCGAACCCGGGACCTCCCATGTGGTAGGTGGGAGCTCAGTCGCTTGAGCCACATCTGCTTCCCCAGGGTTTTGGATTTTATATGAATGGAATCATACCACTTTATATCTCCTGTGACTTGCCTTTGGCAATCACTGTTATGTTATTAAAATTCAACCTAGGTTAATGCATGTAGCCATAAGGCATTCCTTTTCCCTGCTGTAGTGATCTAAGTGAATCTATACAATTTATTTCTCTATTCTCTCCTACTCGTTTTCTCTTTCCCTGTGTCCTTTGGGAATCTTCTACTAAGATCTACTCTTGGCCTTTGTTATTCCATACCACTTTTAGAATTAACTTGTCAAGTCCCATCAATAAAAACCTTTTTGAAATTGTGAATGAAATTGATTGAATCTATAGAAATCAGTTTTGGGAAAACTGGCATCTGTGGGAGATTGAACTTTCCAGTTCGTAAACATGGTGTCTCTTGCCACTTAATGTTTTCCAATAAAGTTATGTATTTTTTCTCATACATATTTTTTTGGTTACTTTTATTAAGTACTTGGTAAAACTTTTTATTCTTTGGACATGAATTATGAAAATATAAATATTTGTGTTCAGCAAACTTGTATCTCATTATTAAATATATGTGCTATACGTTTTTCAATAGATGCCCCCTTTTTTTAGACTGAGAAAGTTCCCTTCTATTCCGAAGTTATGTTTTTATCCAAATGTTTACTTTTGAACAGTCTCATAAGAACAGCCTTTATTTTTTAAAAAATCTAGTATAACTTTTTGTTTTCTAATTGATGCATTTAGTCATTCATATTTACTGTAATTAATTTTACACTTGGATATATTTCTACCAGTTTACTTTGTGTTTTATATTTGTCCCACCTTTTCCAGTTTTTTTTTTTTTAACTTTTATTTAAAGTTTTATGGTGTTTTTATTTTGCTGGGTTTCAAATTCTAGATTAATAGCTAGACTATTGTCAATATATCAAATATATTATTCTGCTGTCTTTTGGTCTCCACTGTTGCAATTAAGCTAGCTGCCCTCTAATTTTTGTTGCTGTTGCTTTGAAGATACTTTTTTGTCCCTCCCTGTCTTTGGTATTCTGCAGTTTTATTATGATGTGCCCAAGAGTGGATTTCTTCTTATTTATCCTATTTGGATTCACTGGGCTTCCTGATTCTATAAATTGATGTCTTAAGTCAGTTCTAGAAAATTCTGTTATTACATCTTTGAATATTTTCTCTGTCCCTTCTGGAACTCTGATTAGACATTTCTCTTCATCCTCCTTTTCTCTTAATAGATCATATTTTCTATCTGTTTCTGGGCATTATGGATAATTTCCACAAATCTATCTTCTGGGTTTTTTTTTTTTCCTTTAGTGGTTGTACTAGTTCATCCATTGAAGTTTCACATCTCAAAGATTTTTTCACATTTCTAGTTCCAGTTAATTCTTTTCCAAATATGCTCAACCATTTTTTTATAATCTCTTGTTCTCTACTAATAATTTTAAGTTTATTTTTCTTTGTATATACTGAAAACATGTTTTATATTGTATTTGTTAATTCCAATATCAAGTCTTGGTAGATCTGATTCTGTAGGCAGTTTATTTTGGTTCTTATTCATGATGCTTTATTTTCTTGCAGTTTATGGTTTCTTGTAACTTTTGACTGAGTTAAAATTTCTTGGAATTTGTCAGTGGGGATTCTTTGGGGTTGAGTTAAAAATAAATTCTTCCAGAGAAAAAATGATGACACACCAACCCAGCATCACTTTAAACTAAATTTTCAGGTAGGGGCCTATTGGACAATCCAGATATTGTCAAGTCAAAGTGAAAACTCTTACTTCTAGGCTTGTTTATAGTTAAAAATTCTCTGGAGAAGTTTTTTCCCTCTCCTTCCCAGCACGAAGCATGGAGACAGTTTTTCTTGCTGGTTCTGGCAAAACAGAAGATAGGGGGTTGATTTATTTCTAGTTCACCCTGATACTGAACATATATGCTCTTTGGGGCCCCTACCTTAAAGGTAAAAAATACAAACCCAAAAACCCACACACATAAAAATAGACCACAAACTCAGAGGAAACAGTGCTATTGCAGGGAATAAAAGAAAAAGAATATTCTCAGAGATAAATGAAGATAATGCATATTTGAAAAAAAATCATAATTAAGGATTGAAGAAAGAAAAAAAAGAGTGGAGAGTTAGAATTGTTTAACATTTTAGGACACAAGCTGGACGATAAGATAAAAACCATAGGAAAAAAAGACAATATGAAAAGAGAAGAAAATCAGAGGCTCTATCTGTTCTCTCTGAAATGACCATTTATCAGGTGCTGGGTTGATGGGCGTTTCAGGGGGTACCCAGAAAATCAAGGGTTGCAAATCACCAAAGAAGCAATGCCAATAAAATCTGGCACTGAAGGACCTACACCTTCCTCCTGGGTACACAGCCCAACAAACTAGAAGGGTGCCCGGTCAGGTAGCCGTGACCTTCCCAAACCTCTGAGAGAAAGATAAGGTGAGGCGTGAGCGGGCACGGGGCTCCCCAGTAGCAGCGCCAGAGGCTAAAGACGTGAATGTGACCTTCAGCTTTGATGTTCATAACCCAGGCACGTGTGTGGATAGTAAAGAAAGCTTCAGAAAAGCAGTGTCTGAAAGTTTTTAACTCATTATTTTTAAAAAGAAGGTAACAGGTGAAGGTCAAGCACAAAGGAAGAATAAGACACGGGGTCCAGGAAGCGGGGGTGGGGGTGGGGGGCACTTGCCCAGGAGAAGAGGCCGGCAGCAGCGCTGGAGGGCAAGCAGAGGGCAGCAAAGCAGCGGGGGAGGGGACACGTGCAGGTCAGAGGGACTGTCGGACCGCGTGTGGGAAGAATTAGCAATTGGTAGAGGTGGCAAATGAAACAACAACAAAGCAGTTACTAACGCCATGAAGAATAGTGTATTTTAAAAAGGTCATTTAATATAGCCCAATTCTTGGCTCTGCAGTGAGTCACTTTCTTTTTTTTTTTTTTTTTAAAGATTTATTTATTTAATTCCCCCCCCACCCTGGTTGTCTGTTCTTGGTGTCTATTTGCTGCGTCTTGTTTCTTTGTCCGCTTCTGTTGTCGTCAGCGGCACGGGAAGTGTGGGCGGCGCCATTCCTGGGCAGGCTGCTCTTTCTTTTCACGCTGGGCGGCTCTCCTCACGGGCGCACTCCTTGCGCGTGGGGCTCCCCCACGCGGGGGACACCCTTGCGTGGCACGGCACTCCTTGCGCGCATCAGCACTGCGCATGGCCAGCTCCACACGGGTCAAGGAGGCCCGGGGTTTGAACCGCGGACCTCCCATATGGTAGACGGACGCCCTAACCACTGGGCCAAAGTCCGTTTCCCAGTCACTTTCATGTGTAATAAAAAATGGATGCCAATGGTGGGTATTACAGACTTACTTAGAAACTGGGAATGGGAGGAGAGGCAGGGGTGCCGTCACCAGAAGGGAAAGCCTCATCGATGACAACTGGGAGTCAACAGATAATGTCCAAGATGCCTACATCGGGGAAGCAGTAGGACAAGAAAAACTAAGTTTCATATTGTTTGAGGTTCACTTTTCCCCATCAGTGCAGTTCAGAGACACTCCTGTTAATGGGTACACCGCACTGCACTATGCAGATTCGCCTTCGGCGCTGCCACAGTAGCAGTTTCTCTCCTTTCATTGTCAGGCCTGGCTACTAAGGGGACCTGGATTAGCCTTCTTTGATCCTAGTTCAAAGTTGACAGCCTCACTAGGGTGAACGGGACTGGAAGGTCACCTGGCCTTCTCATTGCCACCCTCCTGATGATCCAGCCCCTGCTCGCACAGCTCTGGTGACGGGTAGCTCAGAGCCTCCGAGGGCAGGCCCTCCATCTGATAAGCTCTGTTAGAAAGTTCTTCAGGTCAAGGGGAAATCTCCAACGGACAGCTGCTTTCTGGAGTGGCACTCCCTCCACCCCAAGTATTTCCATTTCCAGGTTAAACGTCCTGCTTGCTCCAGCTGTGCCCAGCTGGCTTGATCTAGAAACCTTCGCTATCACCACCCCCCTGGTCTGCCCTGCGAGCGGCTGCTTCAGCTGTGCACGGGGCAGTGTGGAGAAGCAGCGCGGCGCTTCCCGTGGTCCCGACCCCTTACTTGTCTCTCAGCGTGGCCCCAGAATGCATTTGCTTGGGAAGGCCGGGGGGTGGTGCTACACCAGTCCCTCACTATGTCGTGGGCACAGAGGCAGGCTGTTGCCTGGTAGTGGCAGCCGTTTTGGGGTGCTTGGCCTCAGGGGCAGGAGCTCTGCAGTTCCTCCTGCCAAGCCTCCCCTTTCTGGAGTCCACGCTGCGGGTCCTCCAGTGGGGCTGTGAAGCCCCTAGGGTGCAAGAGCTGGAAGGAGTTCAGAAACAACCTGGACAAGTCCCTCATTTTCCCAAGGGATGCGGTCACTTCCCCCAAGCCTGAGCTGGGTGCCATGTGCTCGGCCGGGCCTGGTCAGAAAAGGGGCGATGAGGTCCTCAGGGAGCAGGGCTCCTGGCTTGTGAGCGGCACGGGGTGGCCCCTGGTGGCACCAGCCCAGCCCAGGCCTGTGAGGAGGGCCAGGCAGACTGGCTGGGGGGCTCCAGGAGGCACGGAGGCCGAGACCTTGCGGTCGAAGCATGTGCCTTCGGTCAGTCTGGAGCCTCACTAACTGCCTCGGGCCCTTGGCTTTCCGGGTCTCTCACTGGCCATTCCTGGTAGATGTTAGCTGTCCTACCCACGTGACTGATGTGGGCTCCAGGGCCCAGCACTGCGTTGGCAGTTCTGGGCCTCTGCTTCTGGCACCACCTCCCCAGGGCGCAAAACCGCCTCTGCTGCGGGCCTGCCCTGTTCTGTCCCTAGCGTGCCGTCCTCTCTGGGGATGCTCGCTGTGGGCGTGAGCATCCAAGTCGGGAGAAGCTGCCGTGGGGCCTTCAGGAGCTCTAGGAGCCCGGGGCCACCAGCACCCTGCACGGGCCACCCTCTGCTCTCCCGTGCTGTCCCCTTCCTTGGCCACCGTGAGGTATCGTAGGACCAAGACTGTGGCTGAGTCAAGACTTCAGGAAATCCCCCTGGGGAGGCAGCGACACTCTGCGCCCCGAATGGAAGAGGAGCCCGGGGCTCAGCTGAGGAGAGGAGCCCAGGGCAGGTGTCTGCTAGCAAGCTGAGCTGGCAAGTTAAGCTTCTGGAACCCCAGGAAGCGACATGGGCCTCACTCTGATTCTTCCAGGCTGGGCCCTAGCCCAATTTTGCCCTTGGCCTGCAGCAGGAGACGCCAGTGCCGGAGGGAGGCAGCAAAGGGCTGAGCCTGCGCCCTCGCCTCCCGCTGACCACTTTGGAGCGCCTCCTCCAGGCCTGGGTGTGGTTTCTGGAGGAAACCCGGGGAGGGTGAAGGAGCCACAGGAGTCCATGGGGACAGTGGCTGCGTCCGGAGGGAGGAGGAGCCGGGCCCCAGGGGACTCACTGACTCGCTGCTCTAGACCCAGCGGTGGGGGTGGTGAGCAAGGGAGACAGGAGAGGAGTGGGGGGCTGTCGCCCCGGCAAGCTGCTGCGCGGGGAGCGGGCCTGGGGCCTCTGAACCTGCCCAAACCAGGGGAGGAGGCTGGGCCTTCCGCGCGCTCCTTCCGCTCGGGCTGGAGCAGCAGCCCAGGGTTCAGGCGGCCGCCAGCCCCTCGCTCACGGGCATGTTGATGTGGGCACTCAGCAAGGGGGCGCGCTGGCCCTCCCGGAGCACCAGCACCTGTGGAGGAGAGGCCCGTGGCAGCAGCGGCACGTACCCTTGCCCCTCCCCTGCTCCCCGCCTGGCCTGCGTGGTCCTAATGGCGGTCACCGGATCTGTCGGAGGGGCCGGGGAGGCTGGGGGCCGCTACCGTGCAGCCCCCACTCCCTCCCGAGGCCTTGTCCACGCTCGCCCGCCCTGTCCTCCCTGGGCTCCCCCTCCAAGTTCCACCAGCGGGTGGCCTACCTTGATGATGTCTGAGATGCCCTTGTCACCGACACTCTCCACAAAGGTCTCTAGGGGGTAGCTGAGCCCCGGCACCAGCAAGGGGACCTGTTTAGGGAGAGGTGGGTAGGAAAGTCAGCTCTTGTGCTTGGAGAGGGCGCGGCACGTTCCCGAAGCGCTCAGGCCCGCTGTGCCGGCCAGGGTGACCCCCGCTCCAGGAGGCCACGGCTCGGCGGGGGAAGGGCGCACACAGTTCAGTCAGGGACTGAACGTGACCTCCTGACTCCAAGTCCATGGCTGTTTGTGTCCCATCCCAGGGTCTTTCTCAATTCTGCTCCTCCCAAACTGAGGTCACGCCTGGATCCTGGGGAAAAACCAGACTCTGTGGAAGAGTCTCCTGGGGTCAGAGAGAGGCCTGGGTGCCTGTGGCCGGAGCAGCTGTGAAAGGGCTCTGAGTGAAGCAGAGCGTGGGGCCCCGGCCCCGGGCTGGGTGGGCTCCTGGTGGCCGCTCCTAGCGGGAAAGCAAGCAGCGGCGGCAGGTCTAGGGCGCGCTCCCCAGAGGCCCCCGCCGTGGCCCCAGTCCTGGCAGGAGAGCCTGCCTGCAGGCCAGCGGCCAGCCCCCTCCCGTCCTGAGGCACCCGACCAGGCTCCCGCCCTGAGCGCGGAGGGGCCAGTACCTTGAAGAAGGCCCGGGGCAGGGCGTAGAGCGCCTCGTTGTACAGAAAGCAGACCAGCAGCCCGAGGACGGGCCGGACGGCCGAGGTGTTCTGCAGGTGAAGCGTGAGCTTGAAGGTGGGACCCAGGCCCTGAACCTGTGGCGAGGTAGTGGGTGGGGGGGTGGAGGAGGCCCTGAGGACGCAGTACCACAGCCTGGGCCCTGCCCCCCACTTTCTCCTCAGTGCCCTCAAGCCACCTTGTCCAACTGCTCTGACACTTTGTCCTTCAGCCCGTCAAAATGCAGAGGCCTGGAAGGGCGGCTGCGGCGTGGAGAGGGACCAGCAGAGGCCCAGAGAAGGGAAGGGCTGCTCGCCAAGTGCAAGGCCAAGGCGCGCAGCTCCCACCTGCCCCCGCCCCCTGCCCCCTGCACCCTGCCCAGGGCCTGGGCCCACCTCCCATCCTTGCCATGGTGGCCACTGCCCTGGGCTGCTCCGCAGCCTCTTCCTCCCCCATATCTACCCACTTCCTTTAGGGACAGAGAAACCAAAGCCCAGATGGAAATCAGATGACAGGCCCAGGGACGCACCCCGAGCCAGGTCATCGTGTCTGAGCGCGGGTGCCCACCCTCCTCCCTCTGGGCCTGCACAGGCTCAGGAGGCCCCGGGGTCAGGCCGGGCTGGCCCCTGCCCTGTCCTGGGCAGTCGGACACCTCAGGCTGCCCGCGGTTCCTGAAGCGTGCCCCTTGCCTCCCAGCACCTTCGCTGGCAGAATCCCACCAGCGTCCTGGGAAGAAATGTCCCAGGGGACTACTCTGCGGCCCTGGCCCTGAGTCTGGGAACGGGGGACCTGGGGGGTTTGCCCCAGTGGGCGGGCAGCCTGGAGGAGGAGCAGAAGAGGAGAGAGGAGAGAGCAGCTCTCTCCAAGGAGGCTTGGTCCCTGGGCCTGTGGGAAGGGGGGAAGGGAACCCGGGGCCTAGAGGCCTGGGAACTAGCTCTGGGCTTTCCACCCACCCTGCCCTCTGGCCGAGGCTGCCCGCCTCCCTGTAAGCCCGGGCGCTCACCACCGCGTGCAGCTTGAGTGGCTCCCGGGCCGTCGCAGACACGGGGCTCAGGCTGGACTCCAGGGCCTGCACGTAGGCCCGGGCAGCCCGGAGGCGCAGCAGGTAGAGGTCCGTCTGGAAGGTCCGGTGCATGGCTGAGGGCCGACATGCGGGGGTCAGGCTGGAGGTGGGGAGGCGGGGAGGCGGCAGCAGTGGCCGGGGGCAGGGGAGCCTGCCTGAGCTGCTGAGGGGAAGCTGCAGCAGGCAGGGTGTGCCGAGGCTGGCACGCCGGGGCAAGGGTGCGAGGGAGGAGGGCGAGCCGGCAGCACAGCCTGCCGTGACCCTGGGCGCTGCAGCCGCTCCTGGCCTCCTCCTGCCTGCTGCCTGCCCCCTCGGCCTCCTTCGCCAGCCCCTGCTGTTCAACCTCAAGCTGGACTCCCCCGGGGCTTGTCTTTGGTCCTCTTCTCACCCTTCATTTCTTCCCCTGGACAGTCGACGTCCTGCCACGGCTGCGAGCTCCTGGGGCCTCAGTGCCCAGCTCGGGGCTGCCCGGGGGGACCCTCGTGGGCCTGCCTCCTGCACTGACCGCCTTGGAGCCCTCGACCCCTGGACGGCCCCTTGATGCCTCGAGTTCAACACGTCTCCAACTGCCGCTGCGTCCCCATTCATCTAGCCACCAGGCTCCCCCCTCCTCTCTCATCACTTGCCAAGATCCGGGGACTCCCCCAGAGCCATCTCCAGAACCACCCCCTCCGGCTCCGCGGCCACCCCTTTCTTTCCAGCCTTGTCTGGCAGGCTGTCCTTGCTCTTTTTATTTGTGTTCTGAATCTTTACATTAATCCATCTATTAGCCTTCCCTTCCCTTCTAGGACTTTCACAGTTAACTTTTAATCTACCCAGAGTTTTGGTGTTTGGTATGAGGTAGAATTTTAATTTTTTTCCCCCCACAGGACAGTTAGTTGTCCTAATTACATTTGGGGGGGCAGTCCCTCCTTTCCCTACTAATGTGAAATGACATCTTTAACATACACTGAAATTCATGTCCGTTCCTGCATCAAGACCACATCTTCTAATTCCCACAGCTTTATCGTTCATTTTTTAAATTTAATTTTTAATTATCTCTTTTTATTACTGGAATTGTAGTTGGTGTTGGGGTTTAAGATATATTTAGGGGATTTGAATCTCTGGACTGACAATATGATAGCCAGGCCCTGAGCCCCAAAAGACTTCAGCTCCTACAATCTGATTTATTGGACTCACCTCACTCAGCTAAGATGGAGTTGAAGAAGGACAACCACCACACCATGGAATCTAGAGGGCCTACAACTGAAAGCAAGAGGATTGCATCCAGTATCCATGTGGAATCTGAGCCTTCTCTTGACATAGAGGTGCAACGGACACAACCAATCCAAGGTCCACAGAGAAAAGGTGGCATTGGAGTGGGAAAAGTGGACATGGTGGCTGATGGGTATGGGGAATGGCAGGAAGAGATGAGACGTGGAGGCGCCTTTGGGACTTAGAGTTGCCCTGGATGGTGCTTCAGGGGCAATCACCGGACATTGTAAATCCTCCCAGGGCCCACTGGATGGAATGGGGGAGAGTATGGGCCATGATGTGGACCATTGACCATGGGGTGCAGAGATGCCCAGAGATGTACTTACCAGGTGCAATGGATGTGTCATGATGATGGGAGTGAGGGTTGCTGGGGGGGGAGTGGTGGAGTGGGGGTGGTAGGGTTGAATGGGACCTCATATTTTTTTAATGTAATATTTTTACAAAATCAATAAAAAATAAAGTTAATAGATTACACAAAATTATCATTCGTTTTGCTATTTCCCCCAAATTTATTAGATTTACTCTTAGAATCAACTTGTCAAGTCCCCAAAACAAACAAGCCTTGTTGGGACTGTTACTTGGCTGAGTTTCTAGGTGAACTTTAGAAGGTCTTCCCACCCAGAGACTCTGCCTTTCCATTTAAATGTTCAGGTGGTCTTTAATGTTCTTGAGAGTTTTAGAATTTTCTCTATTACACTTGGTACATTTTCTTGTTAAGTTTATTTCTAGGGATTTCTTTCCTATTGTGAATGAAAGTTTTTCCATTAAATTTTCCAATTGTCTACTGTTGGTATAGACAAAAGCTACTGATTTTTGCATATTTCATTTCTGGCTGCCTCATGGGGCTCCTTACTTATTTCTCTGATAGTTTATCGACTGATTCTCTTAGGTTTTCTAGCTATAAGACATCTGCTATTTGCTCTGTCCTTTAATTTATAGTTCAAATTGTAATCAAGAGCGCTTTTTAAAACACAGCGGGCTGAGCTGTTGTATTTTTCTGCTTAACGTCTTCGCTAGCTCCCCACTACCTATAAAATCTGGCCAGCTTCTTAGCTTTGTATTCCAGACCCTTTTGGGGCTGGCTCTGAACTGCTTTCTAGCCTCCCCTCTGGCTCTGGGTCTTCCTGCACCACACCTCCAGCCGAGTGGACGGACGTGTGCTTGACCCCAGGGTCAGGGCCCTGGACCTCTGCCTAAATTGCCCTTCTCCACCCCTTTCTGACCGGTGGACTTGCCTTTCAGGGTGAAGTCCAATGTCGCCCCTCTCTGAAGCCAAGTCTCCCAGGCAGAACTCCTTACGCTTGTTTGCTCCAGTAGCCTTTTGCAGAAACCTCTTCTATATCTGCCACACAATATAAAGCTGGCCCAGGAGACTGAGCTCCCCGAAGGCAGGGACTGCCTAATTCAAGGCACCTGGCTGGCACCAGGCCAGGCATTATTGTGGGTACTGAATGAGCCAGTGAGTGAATGAGCAGGAAAAACTGAACAGGAAGAAGAACCTTGTTCAAATTCTCCTTCTCTCCTCTGTTCCCTCTGAACTCCAGGGGCTCCTGCCCCTCATGCACAGCACCTCCCTCCTGGGGGTAGCGTTATCTGCAAGTGGGCTGAACTTCCAGGCTGCCTCTGGACTTTTAGAGGCAGACGACTGGCCCACTTCACCCAGTTCTTGCTGCTTAAAGGAAGAATGGGGAAGAGAAGGAGGAAGGAGGCTGGAGTCTCACCGGTGCCGGCCTCCCGCTCTCGCAGTGTCTGATCCACATAGAGCCGCGTCTTTCGGGGCACGTTGAGTTTCATGGCCTGGGCTGGAGGGGGGCCCGCCTCACCTCCCCCCTCCACAAACACTGCGGTGCGCTTCAGGATCTTGATCATCAGGCCGCCGCCTAGGAAGTGGACAGGTGGGAGACTGCGATGTTCTCCCCTGCCCTGCCCCACACTCCTACTCTCCTGCCGCCCAACAATCTGCCTTATTCAGAGCCGTTTTTCTACATGCCTGTCTTCCTGATGAGACACTGGGTTTCTGGAAGGCATGAAGTGTGTGTTAACAACCTCCAGTCATTGACCATTGGACTCATTTACCAGGTATTTACTGAGTACTGTGATGTTCCTGGCATTGTGCCACCGGGCGCTGGGGATACTGGGGGAAACTGGAGAGACACACAACCCAGCCCACGGCCTGGTCCCCAGCAACAAAACTAACCAGCAGATGAGCTGCCCCGCCGGCAGCCCCGGCCCCACACGACGCACACCTGAATGCCTGGTTTCCAGGCCGGGTCCACCCTGCGGGCATCCAGTGCCTCTTTCCCCAGAGCAGGGCCCGTCCCCTTTACCCCCAGCTCCTGAGCTCGTGCCAGGTCTGGCTGCCCTCACCTCTCGTGGTCATGATGAGGGTGTTGTCTTCCCGCCCATAGCGGCCAAAGCAAAGGCTGGTCACTGCATCCTATGGAGGAGACACTGGGGTTTAGGCGGGAAAACGTCTCAGACGGGAGAGGACAGGGGATCTGGTCAGGGACACCCCAGATCCCTATCTGGAATGCTCGTCCTCCATTTTTTCCACTCAGCAAACGATTTCCAGATCCAGTTTAATTGTCAGTTGCTTTGTGAAGTGTTCCATGAGTTCCACTCCAGCTCTTGGTTCAGCTTTGGTCTGCCTTGTATTTTAATTCGCTGTGTCTCTGCCTACCTGACACCTTAGACTCTAAGATCCTTGAAAGTAAGGCCTTACCCACTGCTTTATTCTCTCAATACAGTGACTTGTATACATGAGGTGCTCAAAATGTTTTTGAAATGCATCAGAAATCAAAGGCAGGTCTTCCTATTTCCATAAGTCGCCCAAGGTGATCTCTGAAAATGGTTTGCTATTCCCTTGACCCAGAAAACCCCACAAAATCAGGTAAATCAAGAGGTTCAAATCTTCATGTTCACTATAAGAACATCCAAGAAACTGCCTGGGCCATTAAGGGTATGCATATTCGAAAAGCCACCAAGTATCTGAAAGATGTCACTTTACAGAAGCAATGTGTGCCATTCCATCATTCCAGTGGTGACACCGGGAGGTGTGCCCGAGTCAAACAGTGGGAGTGGGGCTGGACACAGAGTCGCTGGCCCAGAAAGAGCGCTGAAGTTTTGTTGCACGTGCTTACAGTGCAGAGAGTAAGGCTGAACCTAAGGGTGTAGCTGCAGGTTCTCTGGGCATTGAGCACATCCGGGTGACCAATGCCCCACGATGCGCCTTTGTACTTACAGAGCTCATGGTTGGATTAACCCACACAGGAGCTGCCCCTGCCGCACGAGATGATCCTGACTGAAAAAGAACAAATCCTTCCTAAACCAGAAGAGGAGGTTGCACAGAAGAAAAAAGTATCTCAGAAGAAACTGAAGAAACAAAAACTTAGGGCTCGGGAATAACTTCAGCATACAATAAATGCAAATAAAACTTAAAGTAGAAAAAGAAAAATCAACGGCAGGTTCTGGAAAAACACAGTGGCGATGATTATATGACATTGTGAATGGACTTAATGCCACTGAACTGCAAACTTAAAAATGGTTAAAATGGTAAAATTTGTTATGGAAATTTAAGCACAATTTTTAAAATTGGTGAAAAAAAGAAAAATGTCACCAGCAGGAAACAACCCAAGTGTCCATCAGGAAAAGAGTGGGCAAACAAAATGTGGTCTATCCCTACAATGGAGTATTATGCAGCCATACAAAGGACTGAAGTTCTAACATATGCTACAACATGGGTGAACCTTGACAACATCATGTGAAGTGAACGAAACCAGACACAAAAGGACAAATATTGTATGATTCCACGTCTATGAAAGAAGGATAGGCAAATTCATAGAAACAGAAAATAGATTAGAGGTTCCCAGGGGCTGGGGGGCAGGCAAGGAAGGGAATAAGCAGTTATTGCTTAATGGGTAGGGCGTTTCTGTTTGGAGTGATAAAAAGTTCTAGAAACAGACAGTGGTGATGGTTGGCTGTACATTATTGTGAATGTAATTAATGCCCCTGGACTGTACACGTCAAGAAGGTTAAAATGGCAAATTTCATGTTATATATGTTTTACCACGATACAATTTTAAACAGTCAGGGGCGGGGGCTGGGGTGGGAGAGGCAGCCGAGAGGGTGCAGGTAGGGTGAGGCCAGAGGGTAAGCGGCAGGGCAGGCGAGGGGCTCACCGGGGTGCGGATGACGTTGAGCAGGGCCTTGTCGCGGTAAATGCGGACCTCCCCGTTGGCCAGGCCGGCCATGACGGCCTGCAGGCCCCGTTCGCGCTGCTCCAGGAGGTTCATGGTCAGGATGGCCGCGGGCATCGGCACGGCCCACAGCTTCTTACCCTGCGGGGGGAGGGCCAAGTGTCTGCTTGGGCTCAGGGCTTAGAGGTGAGGGGGGCTGGAGACACTGGGCAGGGGCAGCTGGGGGCTCTGCTGCCAGCAGGGACTGGAGGGACAGTGGAGGAGGGGCTGGGCAGGGGTGCTCGCCCCGAGCCCCACCTTGTGGGTGAAGCCGTGCAGGCTGTCTTGGGTGCTGCCCACCACCAGGACCTTGTGCACCCGGACGAGGCCCACGGGCTGCGCGCTCAGCTCGATGCAGTACTTGGGGCGCTTGGAGTCTCTGTGGAGTGAGAACGCTCTTCAGGCCCAGAGAAACCTCTCCTGACTGCCCTGGCTGACCCTCCGCTTCCTAAGCCCCAGGGAACATTCGAGAGCAGCCCTGGCACAGCAGCACGCTCACGGAGGGGAGCAGCGTGACCTTGGGTAACATAAAGTGTGCTTTCCTCCCGTCTCACTACTGCTTCTTCCCAGAGTTCCCAGTCATGGGAGGCTGGACTAGCCAGAGCTACGACCTCAGCAGTTTACTCACTGAGCAGGAAAAGATCGAGGAGTTTGCCCCTGGAAATGCACTGCTTTCAGCTTCCCAGTCTCTGAATCTTAGTTTCCCTTATTCGGAAAGCAGGGGTAATCTCTGCCTGCCAACTACCAAGTCCAGGCCAATGCCACATCCCAGCTGGAGGACTGCAGAGCCTCCCACCTGGTTACCTGCTTCTGCCCTGCGCCCCCTTCCAATCTGCCCTTCACAAGGCTGAGCTATCTTTTTTCTTTGTAAATGGATCCCATCACTTCTCTGATCCAAACCCATACTAGTTTTCCACTGCACTTCAGACAAAAATCCCAAATCTTTACCAAGTCCTTCCAGGGCTACCCCTGGCTGCCTCCTCATGTCTCTCCTCTCCCTCCCTTGCGCACCAAGCTCGAATCTGTCCTGCCTTGGGTTGGCAGGAGTGCTCTTTGTCTGGTGCTTTCCTTCCCCCACTTTTTGAACAACCCACTCCTTCTTAACCTTCAAGTGGCACTTTTACCCTATTTTCCCTGCCCCAAGCCTATATTTTTTTCTCCACAGCACACATCCAATTTGTGAAAACATTTTGGTTTGCTGGGTTAACAGCTCTCCTCCCCATGAGTGCAGGGACCATGCTTATTTTGTGCATCAATCTATCCCCAGGACCTAGCCCAGTGCTTAATGCATAGTAGGTATCAATCAAAATTTCCTGAATTAAGAAAAGAATGTTTTAATGACTATCAAGTTAATGCATAAGGAAGTGTCATGTACACCATAAGGTTATAGACAATTAAGGGAGATTATTTTTATTTCCTCCAATTTATGATTGCACTGTTTTAGCACCATCCAGGCCGGTCTCTGCCAGCCCCATTGCATGGGCCTCCACCTACTCCTCTGTGGGCTCGAACTCCTGTATGGAACTCTCAGCTCTTTCCATTTCCAACTTTCAGTCCCAAAGTACCCTGCTCATCTCGCGAGGCTCTGAAACCAGTGGGTTTCTGAGACACTCCTTCTGGCCCCAGGGACCGTGCGTGTGGCTACCTTCTGAGGATGTAGATGTTGCCATTGCGGCAGGCAGCAGCAAGCCGGAACTCCACATCGAACTGCCCAGAAATCTCCAGGAACACGGGCACGCTGGGAAGGCTCATCTGCAAAGAAGAGGCTCAAACACCCCGATTTCCCAGGAGCCCCAGTTCCTCCCTGCCCTGAAGAAACCGCTCTGAGTTAGTTCCTTGTCTAAGAGCCAGTCTCCTCACTCTCACCCTGTTGGTCACATTCTGAACTTGGACAGTGTTTCTTGGCAGCTTCTAGAAAAAGCCTTTACGTTTCTACTCTTGAGTAAACTCTGCCACCTCTAGGAATGTATCCTAAGGAAACAGTTAGACAAGCATGCAAATAAGCGTGAGCAAGGAAGTCTACTGCTGTTGTTTTAACAGTGAAAAGCTGGAGATAACGTAAATGCACAATAGGTGATGGTAAACAAAGGCTTGTGCATCTGCATTGTGGATACCGTGTGGTCTTTAGAAAGGGTGACGTGAAAGATAAAAAATTTTAAAAAAATAAAGAATATACTTTTAAAAAGAAAAAAAAAAGGGTGGCATGGTTTTCTAGAGCCACGGGAGACCTTGATGATGTACAATAAGTGAAAAGAGCAGCTTACAAGATCCTGTATCCTGATCCTGTTTTTGTAGAAAATAAATATGTATATAAAGTTACATATCTATGTCTTAATACAAAAATGTCTGGAAAGATGTATGCCAAAACTTTAATGTGTATATCCAAGGTGGTGGGATTTTATCCAGTTTTTTCCTTTATGTTTACCTACATTTTTTTTTCCATCTTGCTATGATACACATGGTTGAGCAAAAACTTCCTGAGGCCAGGGATTGGTGGAGGTGTGTGCCCAGGACCGGGCCCCACACTGACCTTTGCCAAAATGGTGAAGGCCTCGGGGTCCAGCACCAGGAGCTCCTTGCTCTCAGTGCCCAGCACCAGGCAGGACACGGCATCCTCGTCAGCCAGGTTCTTCTTCAGGGTGGTCATGGTGGTGATGACTGTCTGCAGAGGGACTCACGAGTCACCCAGGGCACCCTGGCCTCCCATCTACCATCCCCAGATGCCTCCGTGGTGCCACAGGAGATGCAACAACCAAAAAGACGACAAAAGTCTGACATACAAAGGTGCTGATTGTAACTAACCTAAATTTCCAACAAAAGGGGACTGCCTACATCTATTAGGAATTATGCATATGATCAAAAGCCATGCAGTCATTAGAACAAGATTCAGTGACATAGGAGGTGCTTCTACTGTATTAAGAGAGAAACTAAGTAAAAACAGCTATGTTAGTAAAATCTCAGTTTAAAAAAACTTCTAATTTCCCCTCTCAATAAGAAGCAGAGTGGGCATCACCATCCCTAAATCCTCAAGATTGGGGAATGAACAATGAACCAAAGTAGACTTATTATTATTCTACTATAGACTTCTTATTATTATAGCAATGGAAGAACTCTTATCATTGATGTCAAGGCAGTGGCCACCAGAGGTTCTGAGGGATGGGAGAGGAAACAATAGGTGGGACACGAGGGCATTTTCGGGACTTTGGATTTGTCTAGCATGACACTGCAGTGATGGATACAGGCCATTGTATATTTTGTCATAACTTACAAAATTGTGTGGGATAAAGTGTAAACTATAATGTGAACTGTAGTCCATGGTCAGTAGCAATGCTTCAAAATGGGTCCATCAATTGTAACAAATGCACCGCACTAATGAAGGCTGTTAATGTGGGAAAGTGTGGGAGGGGGAGGGAGCAGGGCATACAGGAATCCTTTATATTTTTTATGTAATATTTACGCATTCTAAAGCTTCTTTAAAAATAAAAATATATATACATATAATTAAATTTAAAAAAAAAACACCAAAAGACAAACAAACAAAAAAACCACATGAATTATCACCCTGTTCATGAAGGTAGAGCGAGATGCTTCAGGCCCTGTCCCCCAACAGAAGCTTTGAACAACCAGCAAGAACTGGCAGAAACATCTTTCTCAAAACTTCAGAAAACCAGTTAAAGGCCTCCGACATCAGAGCGAGCACCAAATCAAGAGAAAGGCTACGTAAGAGGGTAATTCTCGTGGCGCCCTGGTCCCTTCACCAGCTAGTCAGCCGCGCTCCAGTGCGGATGGATCCCTGGTCCTGGTTCTGGAAGGAGCAGAGTAACCTTCGCGCTTGTACTGGGAGCAGGGGTGCCTGGCCCAGTCTGCCTGGTGGCGGCCCGAGGGACTCACTGTCCCAGAACTTGCCCTGTGTGTAGAAGGCGCCTCACGGAACTCTTCTCCAGAAGGCTGTGGGAGAGCAGGCAGGTCATGCTGCCGAGGCAAGGGATTACTGGCTGCCCCGTGCCCAGGGGCCACCAAGAGGAAACTGTTTCCTAGGGAGGAGGGAGCGTCCCATCTATGTAAAACAGGAGCATTCCCAGGACCGTACATACAGGTGCCCAAGACAAGACCACCCGTGCAGAAAGGATCAAGGAGGCCCCTACGCTCGGCCCAGGGCTATTCACAAAATCACTGTGTGGATGAGTCCTGAGGAGCACCACAAAGGACAATCTGCCAAGACCGGAAAGGGTTTTCTTTTTCTTTGCTAGCCCCTGGCAACCAAGGAAAGTTCTGTCTTAACACTAGCTAGATTCAAGCTTAAGGAACAGATACCTCAGAGTCTACCTTCTATTGATATATTAAAATATCAAAATGTCCAGGTTTCTACAAAAGGCTACAAAACATACAAAGAAACAGGGAGTGGGAAGTGAATGTGACTCAAGTGGCTCTCAACCACTTAAGAGCCACTTGAGTCCTGGGTTCAAGTAGGAGGTCCTGGGTTCGGTTCCTGAGGCCTGCTGGAAAAAGAAAAATAACAACAAGTAAAACCAACCAATCCACCACCCAACTCAGAGGTTGAGCACCGGCTTCCTATATATGAGGTCTCAGGTTCAACCCCTGGGCCCATACCTCAAACAAACAAACAAACAGAAAGAAAGAAACAAAGAAACAGGAAGCAATCACCCAGGCAAAGAAAACCTGGAACTTAACAGACAAAGACTTCTACAAAATGGTCCTGGTCCTAAATATGCTCAAAGACCTAAAGGAAAATATGCACAAAGAACTAAAGGAAATCAGGAAAATGACAGCTATACATAAAAGAATATCAATAGAGAGCTGGAAAATATTAAAAGAACCAAACAGAGCTGAAAATCACAATATCAAATTATTAAAAATTCCCTAAAACAGAGAGATAGAGAGGTGAAGAATTTTCTTGTTACTTGTCTTTATTATTATTATTATTGGAATAATGAAAATGCTCTAATAATGATTGAAGTGATGAATGCACAACTATGTGATTATATCAAATACGACTGATTGCACACTTTGGATGAACGATATGCTTTATTAATATGTACCAATAAAATTGATTTGTTAAAAAAAAAATTCCCTAGAGGGGTCCAACAGCAGATTTGAGCTGGCCACAGAAAGAATCTGAGAGCTTGAAGACAAGGCCACTGAAATCATTCAGTCTGAGGAGCAGAAAGAAGAATGAAAAAAAGTGAAGGGAGCCTGTGGAAGCTGTGGGACACCATTAAGCGTACCAATATACACGTTGTGGGAGTCTCAGAAGGAGAGAGAGAGCAAGGTGCTCGAGAGGATATTCAAAGAAATAATGGCTGGAAACTTCCCAAATGTAATTAAAGGCATGAATATACATGTCCAAGACGCTCAAACAACTCCAAACTGGGTAAGCTCAAATAGACTCATGGCTGCAGCATATTATAATCAAACAGTCAAATGCCAAAGATAAGAGAGAATGCTGAAAGCCACCAGACAGAAAAGTGTCACATACAAGGAAACCTCAATAAGATGCAGTGCCAATTTCTCATCGGAAACCACGGGGGCAAGAAGGAAAGGGTATGACACATTTTAAGTTCTGAAAACAAAAAACTATCAACCAATTGTGTTGATGGCAGAATTAGGTAAAGTTCTCGTTACCACGATGTTACATGGTCTTTTTTAAAAAAATTGCCCATGTTCTTTATAGGGAAATAAAGAAGAGGCGGTGTTACCTGCCGCTTGATGGACTTGGACTTGTGCTGGTTCACAAAGGCCTCCATTTCACCCAGCTCCAGCTGCAGAAACCTGGACACGCAGAGAACTGGCACCTGCACCTTGGACCCACATCCCACAGGTGAAGCCGCAGCCACCCCCTGCTTCCCTGGAGCTTCTGGAGCCCTGGCCCTCCCAATAGCTCTTACCTGAGTGACTGGACAGACAGAGGCACCTCTGCCTTTTCCCTGCAAGGAGAAGGGGCCATTACAACAGGTTGAGGAGAAGAATGGAGCCCTGGGGGCAGGCTGAGAGAAGCTGTCCCCAGAAAGGTCAGAGCTTTGGGATGAAGGAACAGAGAAAGGGGGGGCAGCCAGGGGAAGGAGAGCTCTCACCGGATCCCCTCCAGCATCTCCTTCAGGGTTACAGGGTCAATCCGGTCCTGTGACAACAGGGGAAGAAGAGCCTGTGAGCTCCACAGGGAAGAGGCCAATCCTTGTCCTCTGGCTTCTCCCCCAACCAGCCTGTCTGCACTGAGCCCTAAACTCAAGCCCTTTATTTAAACTCAGCCTCAGGCCATGCACGACATCACCTTCTCTCTGCTTCCAGGCCCTCCCCCTTCTCTGGAGGACCCCTGGCTTCTTGGCTTTCACCTTTCCAAGGGTGGGTGGGGTGTGACTGGTGAGTGCCGAGGGATCCTTGGGGTTCAGCACTTCAAAGAGCTGGGCTGAGTGCCCCCTAGGGGCTGCTGCTCAGGGCTCGAGCACAGCACCTTGCCCAGAAGTGCCACCACTGCTGCCACGGGAGATGGGCTACAGCTGACCTCCCACCATGGGCCCAAGTGGGAGTCAGCACTTCTTCCCGGGAGCCCAGACCTCTTCACTCAGCAGCTGCCATCTCTGCCTTCTTGTTCCCATCCCCCGTGTCGCTTACCTCCTTGGCCTGGTTCCAAAGGTCTTGTTCTAGGGGGTTTGGGGGCAACTGGGGCAGGCTGAACTTGAAGTAGGGCCTAAGGTTCTTATAGACGTAGACACAGGGGCCTGAAGCAAGGGCCAGGGCTGGCGTCCGAGGCTCGTGTTGCTCCATGAGGAAGGTGGCGGCGGCAGCTGGCAGGGCGGGGAGTGGGCTCTCGGACAGCACCGCCGGTCCTTTGAGCACCTTCAGGCAGGGTTGCCGCCCACCAGGGCCAAGATCTCCCACCACCAGCTGTAGGGAGAGGCTGGCTCATTCTGGGGTCAGGGTCCAAAGACCTCTCCACTGGCCCTTTTTGCTGGTGCACATTCACTCCTTCCCACACCAGTGTACCATGGGAAAGGTGGCAAACAAAGGCTTTGCAGTCAGGCTGCATGACCTTGGGAAAGCTGCTTAGCCTTTCTGAGCCTCATTTTCCCCACTTGAAAAATGGGAATACCTACCTCATAACACGTGCAGAAAAGTTAATGTGATCCTGTGTTATGGAACCCCGTGAGGAGTGGGGGGCAGCTGTTGTTTTCTTTATTTGGTTGGCAAACATTTCTAGGCTCTGGGACAGTGACTGAGGTCAGGGGCGGGGTGCCGGACACCCAGATGTGGGCTTCTGGGGCCTGGCTTTCAAGGGGGGGAAGAGGCGAAGAAGCAGAACCACGGATGTGGAGGAGGATGTGTTCTGTGGCCCCAGAGAGGAGGATCAAGCTCCTTGGCTCTCGGGTTCCCCCCTCCAATCTGCCCTCTAAGCCGCTGCGGTTGCCATGTGAGTCTATTCTCCTTCAAGTCCCCTTGTGAGCTGATCTTCGCCTTGTTCCCCGTCACCTTCCCATCGTGTTGTGCTCCCGCGAGAACGGGGCTGCCATGGAGCAGCTGTATGCTGAGCAGGGACAATGTGCCAGGGACCAGGCCAGGACATTCTATTAAATGCATCCTTTCACTTAATCCTCTCAACAGCCTTAGGAGGTAGGCACTATTATTAGCCTCATTTCGTAAATGAGGAAGCCATGGCTCAGAGAAGTTAAGAAAACAGCCCAAAGTCACACAGCTAGGAAGTGGAGGCGCTGGGACAGGAACTTAGGTCTGTCCAAACGCCGTCAGTGCTCATTACTTCTACTTTATCTTGACTGCAACTCTCTCTCACCCTAAATTTACTCTTCACTAAATAAGCCATGAAATTCTAAGCCTCTGTGCCTCTGCTCGTGCTGTTTTCTCTTCCTGGAATGCCTTCCCACCTGCCCTCCCTTGTCTTCCTTGTACATTTTAATCATCCTTCAGTGCCCAGCTCACGTTACCTCCTCCTGCTGCATCCAGAGGGAATCCCTTAGTCTCTCCCTGGTGCTCCCAAAATACTTTCTATATGCTCCATTTTACATCTACTCCTATACCCCACAAATACCTATGGAATACCTAGTATGTGCCAGGCCTTGGGTAGAGGCCAAGAATCAGCGGTGAACAAGCTAGTCATTAAACAAGTTTTTACACAAAGGCACTTAACATTTCAGTTTAGCAATTGTGTCTGCGATTTCCCTACTCCTCACGGCTGTAAACCCAGTGCCAAGCACAAATAATCATCCATCAGTATCACGGATGCATTAAAGAAAGTGTCTGCATCTCCTCCCTACCATGTGCTAATTTCTTTTTGAACATTGCCTGACCCAGATGGGAATCACTGAACACTTGCTGAATTGCTGAATGCTTTAGGGAGAGGAATTTGGGGTAAAAGCCACTGAATCCCCTGCACTGCCCATGTGGGGTATGATTCCAGGGTTTTCTTCTAACTGCCCACATGACACACCCATCGTGGGACCGTTGCCCTTGGGAAGGGCTAAATTACAGGGAACATGCCTCAGAATCTGACAGTAGCCTTAAGGTAAATTGCTCAGCCTCTCTGAATCTTCTTCCCACTAATAAAATGGAGGGCAATAACATCTGTGTATGTGAAAGTGTCTAGCAGAGGATATAGTCCAGAAATGGATGCTTAATATGTTAATTTCCCTTATTTTAGTCCAGGATATTTCTTAACCTTTTCAAAAAGTTGTGTCTTTTTTTTTCTTTTTAAATCAAATGAAAATTAAAAAATTTAACCTCTTTTTTACGCAGAATTTTCAGTCATGTACAAAAGTAGGGAGATGAACCTCAAATATCCATCCTTCAGCCTCAACAATTATCAGCTCATGGCCAGTCTTAAAAATCTATACGCTTTTAAAAAAAATTGAGGTGAAATTCACACAACATAAAATTAACCATTTTTTCAAATGAACAACTCAGTGGCATTTAGTATTATACATTCACCAACTCTATCTAGTTCCAAAACACTTCACCACCCCAAAAAGAAACCTTGTAAAAAATCTATGCTGGGGAGCACATATCGCTCAAGTGGTTGAGCACCTGGAAGGCCCTGGGTTCAGTTCCTGGTGCCTCCTAAAAACAAAAAAACAAACAAAAAGAACACAGGGGAGCCCATGTGGCTCAGTAGTTGAGTGCTGGCTTCCCACATTTGGCTACAGGTTCAATCCCTAGCCTTGGTACCTCAAAAAACAAACAAACAACAACAAAAACAAACAACTATGAGCTTCTGATAAAACTCTCACTTCCTTCCCTCCAGATTCTACAGCACCCCTAGCCTCCAACCAATGGAGGTGCCCTGCCAAGTTAACTAAATTAAGAAGTTTTGTCTTAGTAGAATCTTCAGTAGCATTTTGTTCTGTTTTACTTTCTTCAGTCTGTACTATGAAATCAGTAGCTTCTCTTCACTTTCCACATAAAAATGAAATTTAAAACTAAATATTTTTTCAAGTAAAAATGTGAATTCCTGATCACGCTAAGCCTCTTTGGGGCCATCAGAAAATTTCCATTCTGGGGACTTTCTCCCTCGTCCCCCTTCCTCCAATTCTCTTTCTGCTGGAGTGCTATGCTTACCTTGTACTCCCCGTCCCCATGCAAATCTGCCAGCGCTGGAAAACAACAAAGGACCGTTAGCCAGGGCTCGGGTTCCCAAGGCCTCCCTCTGGGACCAGGACGAGCTCCCAGTCCCTCAGAATCCAGGCTTTCCGCTTCCACAGACTCACCCAGGCAGGAAGAAAAGGTGTGGATATTGGCCACGGGGTCGTAGTGCGCGTCCAGCCATTTCGAATTGGCCTCATTGCTGGGAGGGGCCGAGAAAGAAGGATGGGGAGTGAGTCCCATGGGAGAGGAAAAAAAAACAACAACAAACTTTGAGGGAGCTGGTCTCTGAGCGTGAGGGTGCAGGGAGCACTGAACTCGGGGTACGGAACGTCTGGGTCCAAGGCTGGGCTCGGCCACTTCCCCGTCTGATCTCTAAGAGCCCTTCAGGGATTTCCACCGCTGCCCGAGATCCGCAGGAGCCCTAACCCCAGGAACCGAGGCACCCTCATCACTTCTGGGGAAAAGGAGGCCCGGAGGACCCCGGCTTTCACCTCTCAGCTCCGCTGCCTTCAGCATCCGATGGAGACGCAGCAGCCATCGCCGCCGTGTCGCTCTGGCAACCATCCCCGCCCCAGCCGCCGCGCCTCGCTCAAAAGTGCCCGGGTGCGCGGAGGCGCGCACACAAAAGGTTCCGGGCGCGAAGGTTTCTGGCCAGGCCCTAGTGCCCACCTACACCGTGCTTTGGGCCTCTTTGCATCCTTAGCCAGGGATTCCACCTGCTGAGGCGCAGCCCCTCACCCCACCTCATCTGATTAATCTCTGCGCTTCCCCAGGCTTCTGGGCCCTACATTCTCTGGATCAGTGGCTGGACCCTCTGGCTTTGAAAACTGGGGAGGGGTCCCTTGGGGTGTCTGAGCCATGGCAAGAATTCCTCCTCCCTTCATCATAGTTAACCTGGCTGCAAAGGCGCCAAGCTCAGAGACACGAAGCAACAAGCAGTGAAGACTCAATCCTGCGATTCTGACTGAAGTTAAGGACTTTTATGTTTTTGAGGTTCCTGGCATATTTTTAAATGAAAGAAATGCCAAAGGAGGACTGCAGAAATCGTGCTCCGTTCACCTCCGTGACGATCCTCATATCCTTGTTGAGAGATGACATCAACCCCCTGGTGAATGGGAGGCAAGAAATACCCACCCCAAGCCTTGATCCCACCACTGTGCTAGGAACAAATGAGAAGGCAGACAAAGGAGGAGGAATCGCACACATTGCAAAGACGATGGTTGTTTCCAATATTTATTTTTCTGGTTATAAAAGTAACACACGAAGAGCACTGGATTTGGCAAGATGGTTGGAGGCCTGGCTCGGTCACATACCACCTGCGGGATCTAGACAAGTCATGTCACTTCTCAGAACTTCCGTTTCCTCATCTGGAAAGAAGCCCTGTCTTGCCCATTCCACAGACGGTAGTGCAGATCAAATGAGATAAGAGGGGAAGCACTTGGTAAACTGGAAAGTGCTGACAGATGCAAGGGGTTGTTAGTGTCACCACCCTCGACTGAGGTAGCACCAAGGTCTGAGGTCCTGCCCCTCCCCAGCCCTCCAAAACACACACACTAAAGAAGGACCTTGCAGCCTTGGCCTGATGGAAGGGGGAGGGGCCACGCCAAGCCTCCTCAGGCCTGGCAGGATGGGGCCTCACTGGGGCCTTTCCAGAAGCGGGCGTCGGCCGTGGCCAGCTGGGTGAGGACCTTCTCCAACTCGGGCCCGTCCTCGGGAAAGCGCTCGGAGAAGGACCGGATGAGGCCAGCCGCTGAGGCCTCGTACTCCAGAAGCCTCACTTCTGAGCCTGGGGAGGAGATGGAGAGAAAACAGCAGCAGAAGAAGGTCTGAGGAGGGCAGCAGGATACTACTTATCACAGGAGCAGCAGGTTCTTACTCAGCTCCTCCCGTGGGCCAAAACCTGTGCACCACGTTTTAGGTTAATTATCTAGCCTAATCCTCACAATAACCCTGTGAGGACAGAACTCTTGAAGGGAGAGTGGGAAATGAATTGCTGCCTTCATTCACTCATAAATATATAAAGTGGTTGTGTAATTCCACGTATCAGGCACGTGCCAGGGAGTCACAGCCCTTGGCCACCGAGGGCTTACAGTCCAACAACAACTCCATTTCTGACTACCAGGGGACTGTGGGCAAGTTTCTCAGTCTCCCTAAGCCCCAGTTTCCTCATCTGTAAAGTGGGGACAAGCACAGGGCCCCTTCTCCTGAGGAGCTGTGGCGATGATCAAATGTAACAAGGCACGCAGTGAGTGCTCAATAAATTTTAGCCACAACCAGCATCATTCTCTTTGAGCCTAAATCCTCATCTATTAAATGAGGCCAAGGGCAGGGCATACCTCCTGGGCTGTGCCAAGGGTCCCTGAAGAGCTACCGGGCAGCACTTCTTTCAAGCCCACTTCCACTGCTCCACCTGCTTGTACCATCTCAACCACTCTGTGCCACTGGGAGGCATGCAGTGGCAAAGGGCACAGGCTCCAGGGTCAAAGGGCCCAAATTCAAATCCTGGCTCTGCTACCCACTGGCTGTGTGTCCTCAGGCAAATGCACAGCCCATCTGCATCTTGATTTTTAACTGGAAAATGGGGGGCTGATTACACCTTCTGCACTGGGCTGCTGGGAATTCATCCATGGAAAGTTCTTACCCAGTGCCTGGCACATGGGAGTTCTCATGAGTTAGCCACCACATCGCCACCATCACTACTACCTATGAAAATCTGACCTGCTCTTCAGATCTGCTAACTCCCACTTCCTCCCCAGGACTGTCCCCGTGTCCCTGGAAGGTGGATGTCACCTTCCCCTGGGTTTGTAACTCTGTGACACTCAATTAAAGCTTCCCTCATATTTCATTTCTCCTCATCTTATCAGTCCTGATGGGCTGGGAACTACTTGAAGGCAGGGCCTGGGTCCCATTCGCCTCTTGATCCCCAGCGCCTGGCACAGGGCTGGACAGATCCTAAAACGATGAGATTCTCCACCTCACGAGCATTTACTGTGGCGCCAGCACAACTCGTTCATTCGCTCATTCAGTAGACACGGAGCAGCTCCTGGGTGCCAGGCCCTAGGCTGTGGGTATGTTTCTCTCCCGGAGGACAAGGCAGGCAAGAAAAAGTGCTGGGGACCCCAGGGCTTTGAATGTGAAAGGTACGTGTGCAACGCAGGCAGAGTTGGGGCTTTCTGCAACACAGTCGTCTCTTGAGAAGGGACAGGGTCCACGGGGCTGTGATGGGTGCAAGAAGAAAATGAGGGAAGCGGATCTGGCCCAATGGATAGGGCGTCAGCCTACCATATGGAGGGTCCAGGGTTCAAACCCAGGGCCTCCTGGCCCGTGTGGAGCTGGCCCATGCGCAGTGCTGATGCGCACAAGGAGTGCTGTGCCATGCAGGGGTGTCCCCCGCGTAGGGGAGCCCCACACGCAAGGAATGCGCCCCATAAGGAGAGCTGCCCAGTGTGAAAAAAGTGGAGCCTGCCCAGGAATGGGGCCACACACACGGGGAGCTGACGCAGCAAGATGACGCAACAAAATGAGACACAGATTCCCGGTGCTGCTGACAAGAATACAAGTGGACGCAGAAGAACACACAGCAAATGGAGAGAGAGAGCAGACAACTGGGGGTGGGGCGGGGAAGGGAAGAAAAAATTTAAAAATAAATAAATTAAAAAAAAAAAAAAAAAGGAAAGGACGCTGGGTCAGAGACCAGAGAGGGGCAGAAGGGGTTGGGCTGAGGAGTCAGGGACGACTCCTCTCGGCAGTTGCCATTGAACGGGGAACCAAATGTCTAGAAGGATCAGTCAGGCAAAGATCTGGGGGAACAGAGAGTGCAAAGGCTCCAGGAAGGGGACGAGCTCGGGGCTGGAGGAACACCAACGCCGGTGTGCCTGCAGTGCCAGAAGAGGGGCTGCTGAGACTGGCAGGGCCTGGGGCCAAATCCCACGGAGCCTTTGGCGGGCAGGGCAGGGAGCCTGGATTAAGTCTCGAATTACGGCTTTTTCCTCACCAGGAATGGGTAATGGCACATGACATCATTAGCCCTCACAATGGCGATGGCATGCTCTTAATCTGACTCTTGGCTCCTCCAGCCAAAAGCTGTGAGTTTGGAGTAAAGTGCTTCTCCTCTCTGTGCCTCACTTTGCTAATCTGTAAAACGGGGATAATAAAAACACCTGCCTCTTTGGTTACTGTGGGATAAGGGGCTAACATGTGAACAGCACTTTGAACGCCAAGTACTTGATCCAGTGCTCTACAACACCAGCAGGTGATCAGCACTGGCTGCAGCCCGGAAAGCTCACGGGACTCGGCCAAGGTCACAGGGCAGTTCCAAAGCCAGGCCTTAATGGCCCCTCTGGTGCCTTATATGACAGGTGGTGGTAAAAGATGAGTCAAGGGGTGAGAAGAAAGGGAAGGTAGCACGGTGCTGGGACTCCACGGGCTTTGAATGCCAAAGGGGTATGTGGCAGTTTGATATTATTTATGAATTCCAAAAAGAGATACAGAGGGAAGCTGATGTGGCTCAACTGACAGAGCAGCCGCCTACCATATAAGAGGTCCAGGGTTCAATACCCAGGGACTCCTGGACCGTGTGGTGAGCTGGCCCGTGTGCAGTGCTGCCATGTGCAAGGAGTGCCATGCCATGCAGGGTCGCCCCCAACAGGGGTGCCCCATGTGCAAGAAGTGCATCCCACAAGGTGAGCCGCCCAAGCGAAGAAAGCACAGCCTACCCAGGAGTGGCACTGCACACACAGAGAGCTGATGCAGCAAGATGACGCAACAAGAAGAGACACAGATTCCTGGTGCTGCCTGACAGGAAGGCAAGTGGACACAGAACACACAGCAAATGGACACAGAGAGCAGACAACGGTGGGGGGGGGGGGCGGGAGGCAAGTAAATAAAAAAGAGAGCTACAGAGTAGGTTTGTAAACTGGTCTGCTCCCCTGGGCTGAGACCTCTGATTAAATCAGGTTAAGATTAGGGCTTTGATTTAACCACGTCATTAGAGTAAGACTCAGCGTTGAGGCCCAGCGTCCTTGGTGGGCTGATAAAACAGCCTCTCACATGATACACAGGAGAACAAAGGAAAAAACACAGCAGAAGAGAGAACTTAGTTTTGAGGCTGGAGCCCTGGGAAGAGAGATGACCTGATAGTCTACTGCTGACCTTGTGGAGAAAACAGAGCAGCTGAGCCCAGAGAGAAAAGAGCCCCGGGAAGAGAGAGCAGCCCCGTGCCAGCCCAAGGCTAAGATCGGGAGGAGCTGGACCCATGGAGCCTTGAGAGGGAAGAGGCGGGGTAAACCCTCACAGACCTCGCCTGCCTTCGTGTGTCAACATGTGGCAACAGACTTTGGGTGAGAAAGTACCTCTTACAGCACCTTGAGTTGGACTCTTCAGGGTCTTGTGACTAAGTGTCCACCCCAAATAAATGCCCTCTATAAAACCCAGCGGAGTTGCAGAGCTTTGCATCAGCACCCCTTTGGCTGACGAGTACAGAGCGCAAGCACCACGCAGCTCGGGCTGGGGCTTTTTGAAACGGAGTCATCACTTGAGAAGGGAGTAGGGTGACGGGGCTGCTGCTCTCCCAGTTGCCTCATCCTGCTGGGTCCCAGCTCACTGCCTGACCTGACCTTGCTCCCAGGCATCTGGCACCCCTGAGCTGTGGGAAAGCCCAGGGTCCGTTGGCCCCCCCGAAACGGGCCTGTGCTGGCTGATGCCAAGGTTCTGGCCTGTGCTGCGGCTTCCCTGAGCCCCGGGCGGGTTCCAGGCCGCCTCTGTGCTCCCGCAGGGCCCTGCCTGCGCCCCAGCGAAGGGGGCCTGAAGGCCGGCTACCTTCCAGGCGCGTGTTGGGCTGAACGATGAGCTTCCGAGCCTCCTTGCGCAGCAGCACCGTGTCCCTGAGGGTGAGGAAGCACTCGGGGGGCGCATCGGTGACCGCTGCATACGCCTCGTACAGGGCCCGCCCTCCGGCCACGTCCCCTGTGGACTTCAGCACCTGTGGGGAGGGAGGGAGAGTGAGTGCCAGGGTGGACCCCCCACAGGGCTCTGCCAGGGCCCTCAACAGTCTGTGCCATGCTAGGCCCTGCGTACCAGCTGTGCAACCTCGGACAGGCTACTAAACCCCCCTGAGCTGCTATCCCTATGTGGGGCCAGTGTCTGCTCCCTCCTGGTGTTACTGGGCTGGCAGGTGCAGAAAAAGGGCTCAGCACATAGTCAGTGACCATTGCATTGACGCTCTCGTTTGATGTGTAGACAAGGCAGACAGTACCACTACTCCTTGGTTTTTTTTTAAAAGATTTATTTATTTATTTATTTATTTATTTATTTATTTATTTATTTATTTATCTCTCCCCCCCACACACACGCTGGTTGTCTGTTCTCTGTGTCTATTTGCTGCGTCTTCTTTGTCCACTTCTGTTGTTGTCAGTGGCACAGGAACCTGTGTTTTTATTGCGTCATCTTGCTGTGTCAGCTCTCCGTGTGGGTGGTGCCATTCCTGGGCAGGCTGCACTTTCTTTCGCACTGGGCGCCTCTCCTTACGGGGCGCATTCCTTGCGCGTGGGCCTCTCCTACGCGGGGGACACCACTGCATGGCAGGGTACTCCTTGCGCACATCAGCACTGCACATGGGCCAGCTCCACACGGGTCAAGGAGGCCCGGGGTTTGAACTGCGGACCTCCCATGTGGTAGACGGATGCCCTAACCACTGGGCCAAGTCCGCCCAAAAGTGATTTTTAATGTCGTCAAAAGTATCAATTTTCTCCTTCATGGCTTGTGCTTTTTGCATAAAGATATCCTCTGAACTTTAATTCTTTCCCACTAGGCAACTGCCATGCTGAGCTTAATGAGCTTAGACAAGTTTTGATATGGGGTGGGGGTAGCGGAGCCCCCACACTTGCTTTTCTCCAGGAGTTCCTTGAATACTAACCATGGCTCTTTTCTGCTTCCATTTAAATTTCCCAGAGTGTCAAGTTTGAAGGAAAACTCTATTGGGACTTTACATAACCTGTGAACTTTTTAGTTAATTTCAATAATTTGTCCAGAGAACCTTTAGCTTTTCTATATAACTGTATCATTGGTAAAACAATGGTAGGTTTGTCTCTTCCTTTCTAATCCTTAAACTTCCTATTTCTTTTTTTTGTTTCCTTCCAAGGCTAGGACTTTCAATACCATATTGGACAGAAGTAGAAATCGCAAGCGTTTGTCTTGTACTTGACATTAAAAAGTTTCAGTGTTTCAATAGATGATCTTTATTGCTTTTTTTTTTGAGACACTCTTTATTAGGTGAAGGAAATTCTTTTTGACTGAGTTTGCCAAGAGTCTTCATCCTAAATGGAAATTTTTTCTCTCTCACTGTCCCACCCCCTCCAGTTATCTGCTCTCTCTGTCCATTCACTGTGTGTTCTTCTGTGTCCGCTTGCATTCTTGTCAGTGACACCGGAAATCTGTGTTTCTTCCTGTTGTGTCATTTTGCTGCATCACCTCTCCATGTGTGCGGTGCCAATTCTAGGCAGGCTGCACTTTCTTCGTGCGGGGTGGCTCTCCTTGCAGGGGCGTACTCCTTGCGCCTGGGGTTCCCCTACGTGGGGGACACCCCTGTGTGGCACAGCACTCCTTGCGTGCATCAGCACTGTGCGTGGGCCAGCTCACCACACAGGTCAGGAAGCCCAGGGTTTGAACCGCGGACCTCCCATGTGGTAGACGGACGCCCTAACCACTGGGCCAAGTCCGCTTCCCAATAATGTTTTTTTTTTTTTTTCCTTTATTTATTTATTTATTTATTTAATTCACCCCCCCGTTGTCTGTTCTTGGTGTCTATTTTGCTGCAACTTGTTTCTTTGTCCACTTTTATTTATTTAATTCACACCCCCCCCCCCCGTTGTCTGTTCTTGGTGTCTATTTTGCTGCATCTTGTTTCTTTGTCCACTTCTGTTGTCGTCAGCGGCACGGGAAGTGTGGGCGGTGTCATTCCTGGGCAGGCTGCTCTTTCTTTTCACGCTGGGCGGCTTTCCTCACGGGCGCACTCCTTGTGCGTGGGGCTCCCCCACGCGGGGGGCTCCCCCACGCGGGGGGCTCCCCCACGCGGGGGACACCCTTGCGTGGCACAGCACTCCTTGCGCGCATCAGCGCTGCACATGGCCAGCTCCACATGGGTCAGGGAGGCCCAGGGTTTGAACCGCGGACCTCCCATATGGTAGACGGACGCCCTAACCACTGGGCCAAAGTCCGTTTCCCTCCCAATAATGTTTTTTTTGAATTTCAATTCAAGCTCATGGATCCCTTGTTAAGAACCCGTTTTATGGGAACATGCCTTAAATCTTTTTGGAAACAGGTGGGAGTTTAATCATGAGCTATTTGCCAAGGCGGGGCCTTCTAGAGGTTGAAAAGGCCAGCAGGGCCCCGCTCCAGGGGGAGGTGCTGCACGCTGAAGAGTGGCTGTGCAGAGGTTCGCAGAATCACCTGGAGGGCTAGTAAGCCTGGCGGCCTGGGCTCCACCCCAGAGGTTCTCATCTGTAGATATGGGGGGGGGGGGGAGGGGGCCTGAGAATCTGAATTTCTGTCCTGCCACTGGGGGCTGGTGCTGGCTCCTGGATTCCACTCTGTGCAGCTGGTCTGGCTATGTCGTTTCACTTCGCCCTCACCAGGTGAGGCAGTGGTGTATCCCGCTGGCAGGTGAGAAAAGTCGGATCCAGACGGCGAAGCGTGGTTGCACTGATACAAGCCCGCCTAGTGCTGGCACCAGGGCCCCCAAGGTCCCCCACGCTGAGCACCCCTACGTGGCAGGAGAGCCGCAGCCCACTGCCGGCCTCCGAGGGCTCCAGGGAGGGCGGTCAGGGCTGCACTGACCCGTTCCCCCTCCTCCGTCAGGCGCACTGCGGTTGTAGGGCCTTTGCATTTGCTCTTTCTTCTGCCCTCAGACCTTCTCAAGGCAGCTTCCTCGTTGGTCCTGAAATCTCAGCTCGAATGTCACCTCCTCCCAGAAGCTTTCCTTGATCAGCCCTGCCAAGGTGGTCCTGCATTCCTCTCCCCTCCGATCGCACTTGCCATCCCATCACCCAGTCTTTCTGTCTGCACGGCTCTTGCCGTGATCTGCAATTACCTGGCTCGCTTTCCACCTGCCTGTTTACTGTCTCCTGTCCCTGGCTACCACACACGCTCTGAGAAAGCAGGGCACGTTCATGGCTTATTCGCAGGTAGCTGCACAGGCATGAGACCCCAGGCCCCCTGCCACCCCTCTGAGTGTGCTCTCGAGGACACTAGTGCTGTTGTCTGTTTTTGGATGTCATGCTTGCCGGGTACATTTCATCCTTATCAGGTTCCCCGGACAGTTCTGGGCAAGTCCCCAGTGCCTGGGAGTGCCAGGGATACAGCAGCGATGGGTCAATGACCACACCGATGAGGGGGACAGGGGCGGAGATGGGGGGTGGGGAGGCTGCCAGGGGGAGGAGCCCGCGCGTACCTGGAGCCTCCGCAGGAACCGCTCCAGGGCGGGCTTGCCCACGGAACGGATCCTGCTGCGGTCAAGGCGGACGCGGGCATCCGGGCGCCCGTCGAAGCCCGTGGTGGGCGTGATGGTCACGAGTCCCTCGCCGGCCTCCAGCAAGACCCTGAGGATCACAAAGCGGGCCTGCATGTGGGCCTGCCGGGGAGGGGGAGAGGAGTCACTCGAGAACGACGCCCGTGGCGCTCGGGCCAGGCCCCGCTGACCGTGACTGTCGGGTCACCCTGCCCCGCCCCCGGGCCTTTTCTGCCTGTTCCACTCCCCTCCTCCTTGAGCGGGCTGCCCTGGGGGGGCAGGGAGGCCATTCCCGGGGGTCGCCCCCTGCCGCTCCAGGCCCTCCCGGGTGCCAGCAGTGATCGCCAAGGGCCCCTCGCTGCCCGGCACCCTGAGCACCGTCTTCTCTGGTGGTCTGAGCTCAGCAGTGGGACCGAGGAGGCATCACTGCGCCCAGCTTTCAGGCGGCAAACGGAGGCCCAGAAGGGGTGGGACGCGCTTGGGGTCACACGGCTGGGGCGCCAGGACTCAGACAAGCAAGCGTGTGCTCTTTTGATTGGCTTCCTCCTTTTCCATTTAAATGGCCGCTGCTTACCCTCCTTCCACAGCACTTTCCCACGGATCCTAACCGCCCAGAGACTCTGGAGGCAGCCTGCTTGGATTCAAATCCCGGCTCTGCCGAATTACTCAACCTCTTTGGGTCTCAGTTTCCTCATCTCTAAAATGGGGATAATAACAGTGGCCCCCTCCCGGGGCGGGGCTTGGGAACCGGTGCGTCAATTCACGCGCAGTGCGTAGGACCGCACGTGGCTCGGGCAGGCGCTCTGGAAGTCGCTCTCATTTTAGGCGTCGAGGCTTCTCACGTGCCTCAGCCTGGAGGCTGGACAGGAAGCCAGCCTTCCTCCCATTTCACAGGCGGGGACGCTGCAGCTTAGCACAGCGCCGCGGCCCGTCCCCATCGGCGTGGTCTCCCGGGAGGGGTATCCCCCTCCTCCTGAGGGCCCCCCGGCAGCCCTACCTGTCTCCAGTTGGAGGCCTCGGGGGTGTAGAACTCCAGAGCCAGCAGGCCAGCCCGGACCATGTTGAGCCAGTTCACGTAGACCACATCTTCCGCCTCGGCCCCCTCGAAGCCAAAGATCCTGGGGGAGAGGGGGCGGGGGAGGGCCTCAGTCCTACCTGCCGGCACCCCCCCCACCCAGCGCTGCCCCTGCTTGGCTCCCCCCTGCCGCCGCTTCCTGCTCCTACTCCAGCACTTGAGGGTTCAGGCTGAGGTAGAGGCCCACGCTCTCGGCCCGGCACTCTTCGTAGCTGGAGGCGATGGTGCTGAACTTGCTGTCCCAGGTCTCCCCGCTCCGGTACCAGCTCTGAATCTGTGAGGAGACGCCCAGAAAGTAGGCTCAGGGGGCTTGCTGCCCCACTCATGTCCAACCCCCCCCCTCCCGTGCCCTGGGCTCTGCCGATGCCACCCTCACCTGCTCCCCGGTCTCCGGGTTGATCACTGTCTCCTGGTCAAAGTTGAAGGTTCCTTTCTCATCCTGCAGGAGACGGGTCAAGGATCCGGGGGCGGGGGGGAGAAGGGGGAAGGCGTCCTACCCTGAGCCAGGCCGTCAGTCCCAGGATCTGAGGGCCTGAGTGTTGACAAACCTGCTGCCTCCAAACCTCAGAGGCCTGAACAGCAGCCGTCTACCCAGAGCCACCCACCGCACTGCACAGAGAGGGAAACTGAGGGCCAGGGAGGGAAGGGACTTGCCCAAAGTCCCATGAGGACCCAGACCCAGTATCTCCCGACCCAGCAGGGCGGGTTGCCCCTCCCCTGCTGCTCCCTGCCCACTCCCAGTGCCAGCAGAAACCACAGCGCATGGGCATCCACGGGGCACCGGCACAGCCCTCACTGTCCCCCCAGGGGCACGGTGCCTTTCACATGCCATCCATTTAATCTTCACAACCACCTCGAGGACAGCTCTCCCCACCCCACTTCCCAGATGAGAAACGGAGGCGCAAAGGCTAAGAGCTCCAAATGGACAGAGCACACCATCAGTTCACTGTCTCTTAACAAGGATCCCCATTTGCTGAGGGCCCACTGTGCGCTAGACACACACTAGGGCTTCCTATACATCTTTGCTTTCATGCCTCACGACAGCCTGTGCAGTGAAGGTCATGAACCCCATTTTACAGATGGGCCAACTGAGGCTCAGCGAGGGGAACTGACGTTTAGCCAAGTCCACGGAGTGGTCACATTCGTTCCCACCTCCCTCTGGCTTCCAAGCCTGGACCAGGCACTGTGCCACGCCGCTGCCCGCCTCCGCCACTCTGCATCCTTCCTGGCATCTGAGGCGCAGCCACAGGCCCCACTTTTTGAGAGGCAGCTCTCAGCAGGGCCAGGCCCAGCCCGGAAGCCTGCACCCCCTGGTGGCCCTGCCGACTGCCCTCTTACCTCTGCAGCTCCAGTGCTGGGGACCCCTAAGAAGCTCCCCTCGGCCTGCCCTGAAAAGCTCGGTCTGCCTTTTTCGTATTCCCCCAGCCCCTTTGGCTGGCTGGCAGGCAGGGGCCGCTCCGGGGAGGCAGGGGCTCCCCACAACCGGTAGGACGCAGGCTCCGGGGACAGGAGGGGGAAGGCCCAGAGAGGGCCCCCTCCCAGCCTGTCTGGGGCTGCCCAAGCCACCCTTGAGATCTGTGGGCGGCTTTCCTGGCCGAGCTGCGCTATGGCGGGGACGACAGCTGGAATGACCCGGAGGCCTCCCTGCACCCACTCTCTGAGCTCCTGGGGCGTCATGGGGGAGGGTGACCCAGGGCCTTCCCTAAGGGGCCTTTCCCTCCACCTGACCCAAAGTCCTCTGGGAGCAAGGCCGGGGGCTGCTTTGGCCCCGCGCCCGGCTGAGCCCTCCTTACCTGCACGAACAGCTTGCCGCTGCCGTGGCCCAGCAGCTCGTGCAGCCCCACCTGCACCTCGAAGGAGGGCCCCTTCCAGCGGATGTACAGGTCCTGCCGAGCCAAGCAGAGCCCGCGCTGTCTGCGGCTCCTCCCGCGGCCGCGAGCCTCCCGACCTCCCCTCCCCGGAGCCCGGGGCCCATCGCCACGCACGTGCTTGGCGGAGGCTGACTACGCCACGCCGAGCGCCGCGCAGCCCACTCGTTCCTGCCTCCGTCGTGCGGCAAGACGGGGACACCGAGGCCCTGAAGCAGTGCAAGGCCACGGGGACCCGCGCAGAGCTGGAACCGGAAGCCGAGGGCCTCCCCCTGCACCGCCCTGGGCCAGCCCTCGGGGTGGTGCCAGCGCCCACCTTGTCGTCTTCCTCCAGGAAGGTGAGCTTCTCCCGCTGGGTGGCGTAGGCCACGGCCAGCACGTTCCCCAGCGATACGTTCTTAAAGCCTTCAGTCTGCCGCAGGTCGTCGTCTAGGCAATGGGGCAGGCAACAGGGACAAGGGGCAAAGGTCACGGGCCAGGAGGCCCCTGGAGTCCAGACCAGAGGAACGAGGCCAGACCGTGAACTGGGCAGGTGGTTTGTGGCCGGGAGGAGGTGTGTGTACAGGGGCAGGGGGAGGAGGATTCGAAATGGGAGCTCCGGGGAAGCGGATTATGCTTAACTGATAGAGCGTCCGCCTACCACATGGGAGGTCCAGGGTTCAAACCCAGGGCCTCCTGACCTGTGTGGTGAGCTGGCCCACACGCAGTGCTGATGCACACGCAAGGAGTGCTGTGTCATGCAGGGGTGTCCCCCGCGTAGGAGAGCCCCATGCACAAGGGGTGTGCCCTGCAAGGGAGAGTCGCCCAGCGCGAAAGAAAGTGCAGCCTGCCCAGGAATGGTGCCACACATACGGAGAGCTGACACACAAGATGACGCAACAAAAAGAGACGTGGATTCCCAGTGCCACTGACAAGAATGCAAGTGGACACAGATAGCAGACAACTAGGGGCAGGGGAGGAGGGGAGAGAAATAAATTAAAAAATCCATCTTTTAAAAAAAATAAAAAATTAAAAAAAAAATAAATGGGAGCTCCCGGGGGCTGGGGAGCGCCGGACGCGGTTCGGGGGTCTGGGCCCGAGGAAGCTCACAGTTGGGGATGTTGATGCCGGCGGGGATGCCGGACCCGGCGAAGGTGAGGACATCCAGGGAGGTGAAGTCGGGGGTGAGGAACTTGTCCTTCTCGAAGGCGGGGGGCCAGGGCAGCTCCTTCAGCAGCTGCTCCGCGCTCGCCACCAGCCGCTCGAACTTGGCGCTCATGGCCTTGTTCACCATGGCCACGAAGCCTGCGGGGGAGGGCGCTGCGGGTTGGCAGGGCTCTGGGCGGGGGCCCCGCTCCCCACACCCCGGCCCTGCACACCCCCGCCCCCGGCAGCCGTCACACGTGCGCTGAACGCCTGCAGAGTGCAACGACCCTGTGCTGGCTGCTGGGACAGTGGCAACGGGCCTGGGCCCTGCCCTTAGATGAACTAAGGTCCATAACCCGCCTGGGGTGGTTGGGGCTGTGGAGAGGAGGCTTCACAGGGAAACATCCGAGAGGGCCTTAACGGAGCTTGTAAGGGGTGATGGGGAAAGGAACAGGTTCCAAGTTTAAGGGACTCCATGAGCAAAGAAAGATGCTCTTTTGAGGGGGGAACTGTAAGATGCCCTGGATGGCTGAAGCATCTGGCTCGTCTGGCGGTACGTGAGGCTGTTGTTTTTTAGATTTAATGTAGGTGAGGGTTCCTGGCACAAAGGAGTATTTCCAAAATTACCACATGGAATATATCTTCTAGGAGATCCTTCATAAAGAAAGAGCTCCCTGGTTAAATACATTTGGCCACTGCCACATATTCTATCTCCAACTTCTAGGAGGTTCCCCATGGACATGAGCCTATTAAAGCTACTTAGCAGGTCTGCAGGCAAGATCCCTGGGGGCTTATCCCAGGACACTTCTTAGTATAAGTCCTGTTAACACTGCGGGGATTACACCTATGAAAATGCATGTCTAGACTGGTCTAGACTTGGCAACGCTTCCCTGTCAGGGGCACTGCCACACCAGGTTAGAAAACAGGGTGATTAAAACAGCAAAACCGGAAAAGGAACCTAGACATCCAAAAACTGAGGATTGGTTAAATAAATGCTGGGACAGCTATGTGATGTCACACCTATGTGACTCTGACACGTCCTGTCCCTTATCAAATGCTGTGGGGAATTATTTGTGATATATGCTGACTAGCACACAGATATGAAAAAAAGTGTGGTAGGTCTATATATGGTGATACAACAAGACATCTCAGATATGAAGTTCTGAAGAGCATAATCCCCTCTACCTGGTTGAATCACAAGGAATATGTGTCATTTTCAGTAATTCAGCATGACTAGAGGCCTGGGACATGGCAACTGGATCTGCATTTCAACAGCATTTACTGAGGACTTAGTATTGTGCATCAGACACTGTGAGGAGAAAATCATGAAGGAATGTAAAATCTCGTTGAGGAGAGAAGGCATACATGCAAATAAAGTTAAATTAAAGGAAAAAAATGAAAGAATATTAAGACTGGGCGGGTTGGCCAGTCAGATGTTCCAGGGAGCCACATCCCCCACAGCATCTTTGAACAAAGACTTTAAAAAAAACGATCCTCAGTATGTTCAAGGAAATAAAGGAAAATGCAGACAAAGAACTAAAGGCTATTAGGAAACCAATGAATGAACAGTATGAGAATCTCGATAAAGAGAGAGAAATTTTTAAAAGGAATCAAACGGAAATACTGGAGTTGAAAACCATAATAACTGAAACAAAAAGTTCCTTAAAGGGTTTCAACAGGAGATAAGAAGAAAGAATCAGTGAACTCAAAGATAAAACAACAGAAATGATTCAGGCTGAGAAGTAGAAAAAGAATGAAAATAAGTGAAAAGAGCCTAAGAGACCTGTGGGGCACCACCAAGCATACCAATATACACCTTATGGGAGTCCCTGAGGGAGAAGAAATAGGGAGCGGCAGAAGGAACAATCAAAGAAATAATGGCAGAAAACTCCTGAAATTTAACAAAAGACATGAATATGCACTTTCAAGAATCCCAATGACCTTCAAACTGGAAAAACTCAAAGAGAACACCACTCAAGGGCACTGATCACCCCAATTGATGCAGAAAGGGCATTAGACAAAATCCAACACCCCTTCTTGATGAAAACATTTAGAAAACTAGTAATAGAAAGAAACTTCCTCAACATCATACAGGGCATATATGAAAAACCCATATCTAACATCATACTCAATGGTGAAAGACTGAAAACTGTCCCCCCTAAGATCAGGAACAAGACAAGGATGCCCACTGTCACCACTTATGCAACACTGTACTGGAAGTTCTAGCCAGAGCAATTAGGCAAGAAAAAAGAAATAAGAGGCATCCAAATTGGAACGGAAGAAGTAAAACTTCTCTACTTGCAGATGACATGATTCTATGTTAGAAAATCCTGAAAAACCTACCACAAAGCTACTAGGGCTAATAAAAGAATTCAGCAAAGTAGAGGGGTACAAGATCAACATGCAAAACTCAGGGTTTCTAAACACTAATAATGAACAATCTGAAGAGGAAATCAAGGAAACAATTCCATTTATAATAGCAACTAAAAGAATTACATATCTAGGAATAAATTTAGTCAAGGATGTAAAGGACTTAAACACAGAGAACTATAAAACATTGCCAAAAGAAATCAGCGAAGACCTAAATAAATGGAAGGACATTCCATATTCAAGGACTGGAAGACAAAGTATTAAGATGTCAATTCTACTCAAGGCGATTTAAGATTCAACGCCAACCCAATCAAAATTCCAGCACCCTTCTTTGCAGAAATGGAAAAGCCAATCATCAAATTTATATGGAAGGGTAAGGAGCCCCAAATGCTCCAAAACAAGGTCAAGAACATCTTGAGAAAGAATGAAGTTGGAGGAATCACACTTCCAGATTTTAATACTTATAAAGCAGCAAGGTTCTGGCACAAGGACAGACATAAAGACCAATGGAATCAAATTAAAAGTTCAGAAATAGACTCTTCCATCTATAACCAACTGATTTTTGACAAGGGTGCAGAGTCCAATGGGGAAAGAATAGTCTTTTCAACACATGGTGCTGGGAAAACTGAATAGCCACACACAAAACAATGAAGGTAGACACTTAGTTCATACCATATACAAAAATTAACTCAAAACAGATCAAAGATCTAAATATAAGAACAAAAATATGAAACTCCTAAAAGAAAACAGAGGGAAGCATCTTCCAGACCTTGCATTAGGCAATGGTGTCTTAGACTTTGCATAAAAAGCACAATCAGAAAAAGAAAAAAATACATAATTGGGGCCTAATAAAAATTTAAAACTTTTGTGCATTGAAGGACTTCTTCATGAAAGCAAAAAAGACAACAACCTACAGTGGGAGAAAATATTTGGAAACCACACATCTGATAAGGCTTTAATATCCAGAATATACAAAGAACTCATACAGCTCAACAACAAAAAGACAAATACAATGTTACAAGAAATACGAGAACTTAACAAACCAATCACATTTAAAAAGATATTGAATCCATCATCAAAAATCTCCCAGCAAAGCAAAGTCCAGGACCAGATGGCTTCACAGGTGAATTCTACCAAGCATTATGAAAGAATTAATACCAACCCTGTTTAAACTCTTACAAAAAAACTGAAGAGAAGGGAAAATTACCTAATGCATTTTATGAAGCCATCACCCTAATGCCCTAATACCAAAGCTAGATAAGGATACTACAAGAAAAGAAAATTACAGACCAGTCTTTCTAATGAACATAGATGCAAAAATTCTCAACAAAATACTTGCAAATCGAATTCAACAGCATATTAAAAGACTACTACATCATGACCAAGTAGGATTTATTCTTGGTATGCAAGGCTGGTTCAACATAAGAAAACCAATCAATGTAATACACCTCATTAACAAATTGAAGGAAAAAAAACACATGATCATCTCAATCGATGCAGAAAAGGCATTCTACAAAACCCAGCATCCTTTTTTTGATAAAAACACTTCAAAAGATAGGAATAGAAGGAAAATTCCGCAATCTGATAAAGGCATATATGAAAATCCCACAACCAACATCATACTCAGTGGGGAAAGGTTGAAAGTTTTCCCTCTAAGATTGGGAACAAGACAAGGATGCCCACTGTCAACACTGTTATTCAATATTGTACTAGAAGTTCTAAGTTCCAGCTAGGACAATTAAACAAGAAAAAAAAAAGTTAAAGGCATCCAAATAGGAAAAGAGAAAGTAAAATTCTCACTGTTTGCGGATGACATGATCCTGTGCTTAGAAAATTCTGAAGCATCCATGACAAACCTACTTGAGTTAATAAATGAGGTCAGCAAAATGGCAGGATACAAGATCGCACACAAAAATCAGTAATATTTTTGTACACTAGTACTGAAAAATCTGAGGAAAAAATAGAGGGAAAATTCCATTTACAATAGCAACAAAAACACTCAAATACCTAGGAATTAATTTAGCCAAAGAAGTACAGGACCTATATGCAGAAAACTACAAAACAATGCTAAAATAAATTTTTTAAAAAGGCCTAAACAAATGGAAAGACATTCTGTGTTCATGGACTGGAAGAAAAAATATTGTGAAGATGTCAATCTTACCCAAACTGATTTATAGATTCAATGTAATACCAATCAAAATTCCAACGGCCTACTTTAAGGAATTAGAAAAGGTAATTACCAAATTCATTTGGAAGGGAAAGTGTACCCGAATAGCCAAAAACATTCTAAAAAAGAAGAGTGACATGGGAGGAATTTCGCTGCCTGACCTTGAAACGTATTACAAAGCTAGTGGTCAAAACAGCATGGTACTTGGGAAGCAGATGTGGCTCAAGTGATTGGGTTCCTGTCTACCATATGGGAGTTCCAAGGTTTGATTCCTGGGGTCCCCTGGTAAAGGCAAGCTGGCCCGCATGGCAAGCTGGCCTGAGTGGAGAGCTGGCTTGCGCAGAGCTGGCTTGCGCAGAGTGCTGGCCTGAGCGGACAGCTGGTGCGGCAAGATGATGCAACAAAGAGACACAAAGGAAGATACAATAAGAGACATAGCATATCAGGAAGCTGAAGTGGCACAAGAGATTGAGCACCTCCCTCCCACTCCAGAAGGTGCCAGGATCAGTTCCCAGTGATGCCTAAAGAGAAGACAGGCAGACACAGAAGAACACACAGAAAATGGACACAGAGAGCAGAGAGTGGGGCAGAGTGGGGGAGGGAAAGGAATCCTTAAAGAAACAACAACAAAAAAACAGCATGATACTGACATAAAGATAGATATATCAATCAGTGGAATAGAATTGAGAGTCCAGAAATAAACTCTCACCTATATGGTCAATTGTTGTTTGTTTGTTTAAATTAAACCTCCATTTATTTAAGCTTTACACTCTGTTTACATATCTTTAAATTGCTGACATACAGAATACTCATTCTTTCTAAAATATACCTTTCAGTGCTTAATGAATGGCATGCATACTAGAAATAAATTCTCCCAGTTTCTACCCATCTGCACAATTCCAGTTTAAAGGTTCTTTAAACTGGGTGTAGAAATCTGGCTTGTTATACTTTTTCTTTTCTCACTAAAGTCATCATTCCATCTTGCTTCCATGGATTTGATGAGCAGTCTGTTACATTTAGTTTTTTGTCTTTTTTTTTAACTTTTTAAAGTTTGCAATTTTTTTTTTTGGTATTACTTACGTTTTATTCCTTCATGCCTGTTTTAAAAACTTAATTTTATTTTTTTAACTATCTTTTTAAAAAGTTAATAGATCACACAAAGCGTTACATTAGAAAACATAGGAGGTTTCCATATACCCCACTCTGGTCAACCAAGTCCAAGTTAACGAGACAAAACAGTCTCTTCAACAAATGGTGCTGGGAGAACTGGATATCTATAGCCAAAAGAATGAAAGTGGGGAAGCAGATCTGGCTCAATGGATAGAGAGTCCGCCTACGACATGGGAGGTCCAGGGTTCAAACCCAGGGCCTTCTAACCAGTGTGGTGAGCTGGCCCATGCGCAGTGCTAATGCGCGCAAGGAGTGCCCTGCCACGCAGGGGTGTCCCCTGCGTAGGGGAGCCCCACGCGCAAGGAGTGCGCCCCATAAGGAGAGCCGCCCCACGTGAAAAAAAAGTGCAGCCTGCCCAAGAATGACACCACACGCATGGAGAGCTGACACAGCAAGATGACAAAACAAAAAGGAGACACAGATTCCTGGTGCCACCGAGAATGCAAGTGGACACAGAAGAACACACAGCAAATGGACACAGAGAGCAGACAACTGGGGTGGGGGAAGAGAAGTAAATCTTAAAAAAAAAAAAAAAAGAATATAACCACCCATTAAAAAAAAAAAAAGAATAAAAGAGGACCCCTATCTCACTCCTAAACAAAAATCAGCTCAAAATGGATTAAAGACCTAAATATAAAGGCCAGGACCATAAAACTACTAGAAGATAACGTAGGGAAACATCTTCAAGACCTTGTGGTAGATGGTGGTGTTTTGGACCTGACACCCAAAGCACATGCAACAAAAGAAAAATTAGATAAATGGGACTGTGATGGTTAGGCTATTGTGTCAACTTTGCCAGGTAATTGTGCCCAGTTGCTTGGTCAAGCAAGCACTGGGCTAACTGTAATACAAGGGCATTTACGGACTTTAGTCACCATTGAATTTATTGCAGTGGTATATCAGAGATAGCTGGTTATAATTACATCAATCAGGGAGATTGCCATCAGCAATGAGTGATGCTTAACCCAGTACATTGGAATGTGTTAAAAGGGGAAGTGATTCCAGCATTGAGAAAGAATTTCCCAGCTCGTCTCTGGACAGCCAACATCTCCCAGAACTCGTCAAGAATCTTCACTGGACTTTCATCGGACCTCTTGGTTGCAGCCTGCCTGCAGAGTCTGGACTTTTGCATCCCTACGGCTGCGTGGGAGACTCTGATAAATTTCTTACTATGGACGGATATCCCTTATTTATTCTGTTTCCCTAGAGGACCCTGACTAATACAGCTACCTCCTCAAAATTAGACACTCTTCCACTTCCCAGGGTTTTGTCAAAAGGGTAAGAAGGCAGCTGACTCAATGGAAGGAAATATATGGATGTTAATGTGGACAACTGTGGGAGGGGCTGGGGTAGGCCATAAGGGAATTACATATATTTTTATGTAAACTTTATGTAATCTAAATGTTCTTTAAAAATAAAAAAATCAATAAAAGAAATACAGAAAAAAAAATATGGAAATCACATGTCAGGTAAAAGTTTAATATCTAGGATATACAAAGAGATGTTAATAATTCAACAATAAAAAGACAAACAACCCAATTAAAAAATGGCAAAAGACCCAAATAGACATTTGTCCAGAGAAGAAATACAAATGGCAAAAAAACACAAGGAAAAATGCTCAACATCACACTAATGATTAGGGAAATGGAAATCGAAACTACAGTGAGATATCATTTCATACCTATCGGAATGGCCACTATTAAAAAGACAGAACTACAAGTGCTGGAGAGGATGTGGAGAGATAGAAACACTTATTCACTGTTGGTAGGAATGCAGAATGGTACAGCCCTGCGGAGGACTGTTTGGCAGTTCTTAAAGAAGCCTGAATATAGACTTGTCTCGTGACCCTGCAATACCACTACTGGGTGTATACCCAGAAGAACTGAGAGCAGTGACACGAACAGACATCTGCACATTGATGTTCATAGCGGCATTATTCATGACTGCCAAAAGCTGGAAGCAACCCAGGTGTCCATCAACAGACGAACAGATAAACAAACTGTCGTCTATTCACACGATGGGATATTATGCAGCTGTAAGAAGCAATGAAGTCATGAAGCATATGACAACATGGATGAACCTGGAGGACGTTATGTTGAGGGAGGCAAGCCAGACACAAAAGGACAAATACTATATGACTGCAGTATTATGAACCAAATATCTTGTGTAACATATCATATGATCCCCCACAAAAGTTTATATGTATCCAGTACATTTAATTGAGAAATGTATGTTTTTATTCCATTTTTTATTTTTAAATTATTGTTTATATTTTCAATTGTTAAATGTACAGAATAAAGTTGGAAAAAAAAAAAAAGACTAACAACCCAATTAAAAAATGGGCAAAAGACTTGAGTAGAGGGAGGTCCGCGGTTCAAACCCCGGGCCTCCTTGACCCGTGTGGAGCTGGCCATGCGCAGCGCTGATGCGCGCAAGGAGTGCCCTGCCACGCAAGGGTGTCCCCCGCGTGGGGGAGCCCCACGCGCAAGGAGTGCGCCCGTGAGGAAAAGCCGCCCAGCATGAAAGAAAGTGCAGCCTGCCCAGGAATGGCGCCGCCCACACTTCCCGTGCCACTGACGACAACAGAAGCGGACAAAGAAACAAGACGCAGCAAACAGACACCAAGAACAGACAACCAGGGGAGGGGGGGAAATTAAATAAATAAATAAATCTTAAAAAAAAAAAAAAAAAAGACTTGAGTAGACATTTCTCCAAAGATATACAAATGGCCAAAAATCATTTGATAAGATGCTGAATGTCATTAGCCGTCAGGGAAATGTAAATCAAAACTACAATGAGATACTGTTTCACACCCACTAGAATGGTTACCAGTTCAAAAAAAGGAAAACAAGTGTTGGAGAAGATGTGGAGAAACAGGAACTTGAGTTCACTGTTGCAAGGAATACAAAATGGCTCAGCCACCATGGAAGACAGTTTGTTAGTTTCTCAGGGAGTACAGAATCACCATGATTTGGCAATCTCACTACTAGGTACGTGCCCCAAAGAACTGAAAACAGGGACTTGGAGAGATGTGCACATCATGTTCACAGCAGCATTATTCACAAGATCCAAAAGATGCAAGCAACCCAAATGTCTGTCAACAGAGGAGTGGATAAACAAAACGGGACATATACAAATGATGCCATATTACTTAGCCATAAGAAGGAATGAAGTTCTGATACAAGCAACAACATGGATGGACCTTGAAGACACCAAGTTGAGTGAAATAAACCCAACAGAAAAGGACAAAGATTGTAGGATCTCAGCAATATGAAACAATTACAAGCAAATTCAAAGAGTTAAAAATTAGAATAAAAGTCACCGGGGCCAAGGGTGGGCATAGGGAATGGGGAGTGAATGCTTAGTTGGTGCAAAGTTTGTTTGGGCTGATGGAAAGAGTGTGGTAACGATGGGTGGTAAGGTTAGCACAACAATGTGAATGCAATTAACGCCACTGAATTATATATTTGAATGTGGTTCAAGGGGAAATTTTAGGTTGTCTATGTTACTAGAATAAAAATAAAACTTAAAAGAAAAACAGACTGTGTAACACCAACAGTGAATCTAAATGCAAACTATGGAACTCTGGTTAATAGCATAATAGATTTGTTCATCAACTGTAACAAAGGTACCACACTAATAGGGAAAGCTGTATGTGTGCAGGGGGTGAGGGATATAGGAACACTGTATTTTCTGCTTAATTTTTTTTTGTAAACCTACAACTTCTCAAATTAAAAAAAAAAAAAGAGTAATCTGTGTATGTCAATACTGAGAAGACCTGGAAGGACACTTAATTGCTAACTGGGGCCCTTGGGGGAGGGAAGTAAAGGAGGCCTTTGGCATTTTATCCTACATTCTTCTGTTATCATTCCCATTACTTGCCACAAACATGGACTCCTTTTTAATTATATTGCTATTTCAACGTTCATAGCTCTGTATTAAAAAATCAATCTCAGGGTGGGTGTAACCACAGTTGATTTTGCTTTTTTGTGTTTTCAACCATGAGCATGGAATCCTTGTCTAATACTAGCCACGGGAGAGCTATGGCTGCGTGAACCTGGGCCACCCGCCCCCTTGCGCCCACTGGATCTGTGCCTCCAGATGAGTTTTCCTTCCGGGCTCATTTCTACTTCCAGCAGGTGGAAGGAAGCTCCAGACTCAAGTCCAGGGGCTGGGGCTAAGGGCTGGCAGAAACTAGTCTAAATCCTGCAGCTAGGGTTCCTGCTGCACATAGGTGGGTCCTGGGGCCAGGGGCCAAGATAGCCTGCCACCAGCCCTGGGGTGACAGGCAGGTTCCCAGGGACAGCGCTACTCCTTGGAGCTGCTCCCATTTCCCCAGAGCTTTTCATGTGCGTGGCGCTAAGCTGCTTGTGGTGTCATCCCATGTCCCATGATATCTGAAAGGGAGTAACGGGTGCTCAGAGGCTGGGCTAGTTGGCCAAGGTCATGCAGGCGGTGAGTGGTGAATGGCAAAGCCAGGCTCAGAATGCACGTCCGTCTGTCCCGGGGCCCATGCTGCTGGGCCACTCACCCACTACCTTGCTTCCCATGCCTGAAAGGTGAGGATAACACTCCCCAGGGGCAGATGATGCCCACGTGAGTTAGCACGGGTGAGCTGTGTACAACAGAGCCTGACACCGTCAATCATCAAGGCCGGCTCGTTTATTACTGTTACTGCTGAGGACAGCATGCAGAACCCTCAGGGGTCTCGGACCCTGGGGAAAGGTCCTGAACTGACCTCCCTCCACCCCCCGCCCCCCAGCAGTTACCTTCAAACTCCCCGCGGGAACCAAAGGGGTCGCGGTAGCTCTCGATGAACCCGATGTAACTGGGAGGGAGAGAAGGGCAGCATTGGAGGAGGGCAGGGCGGGAGGGGGGGAGGTGGGCAGGCCGGGCCTCTCACCTCTCCACGATGGGGCCTTTGTCCTGGATCCAGAAGCGGGAGCCCCTCTTGTGCGCCTCGATGGAGCCCTGGGTGAAGCTTTCCATGTACTGGGCCAGCATCTGCTCCTGGTGCGTGTTGGCAGAATACGCCTGGGGGTGGACAAGGCCGGTCAGCCCTCTGGCCTCCTGCCCCGCCCCCAGACTCCTCTCGGCCGCCCAGCGGGGTCCCGGGCCTCGGCCCCCGCCAGCCCTACCTTGGCTTTCTCCAGGTGCTCCACCACCTTCTGGAGGATGGGCCCATAGTCCCCCCGGGTCACCTGGAAACAGCTCCCCTGGAATTCATAGCTCTTCAGCTTGCAAGTCACCTCACCGTCCAGAGGAGGCTCTGAGGGGGAGAGGGATGGCTAGGGAAAAGGTTCACGTGTAACTCCATCCCAGGAGGCGTCTCACCACGGCAACCTTTGGCTCCAAGATCATCAATGGCTCCTTATTGCCTACAGACATTACTATAAACTCTGATCTTCAAAAACATACATCACATGCACTGTTTTAAGTGCTTGTGCTAATTCATCTAATCCTCAGAGCAACCCTAGGAGTGGGGAGCAACTATTATCTCCATTTACACATAAGAAAATCAAGGCACTGAGAGCTTTAGATAATTTCCAGGGTCACACAGGCAGGAAGTGGCAGAGTCAGGGTTCATACCCAGTGTGGCAGGTTCCACTGAGGACACCTGCAATACCTCCCAAGCCACCGTGAGCGATATAAAGCTGCCATGTGAGCTACTTGGGTCCAAAGCCCCGGCTGAGGCCCCACCGCAGCGAGCATCTACTGCCAGGAGCGTGAGCAGGCGAATCTTCAGGTGACTCCAGCTCCCAGCTCTTGTGCCACCCCTAGCCTCCAAGCCTTCCCAGGTGAGGACCCAGACACCGCTGACCAGACGCAAGCTCTTTCTTCTGTCCCCATCCAAATACCTGACCCACAGAGTCCACGGGCATGAGGAAAGGGAGGTTTATGTCACTAAGTTTTGGGAGTGTTTGTTACCCAACCATAGATAACTGATAACACTAAGCGAGCCTGATTCCACAGTCACACTCTTAACAACTGTCCTATACTGAATCCGACACCATAAGCCTAGGCCCAACTTGTAATCCACTGTGATCTATCCCTAGTCCCCTGAAACATTTTCACTGGCCAAACCAAGCTCCTTGCTAATCCCTAAGCTCTCCCAGCACCCTGCCCTGTCTCGTGCTCCTCTCCGCCTGCAGTGCTTTTCCCGCACCTCTTCATTTATTTGCACATCAAGTATCTGGGGGTCGACCAGGCACCGGGGAGACAGCGGTGAAGGAAATTACATTCTCAAGGAGCTTGTAGTCAAATTGGGAAAAAAACAGAAAAAGACTGTGCTGATGGGAAAAGAGAAAGGCAAGGACTCAGTTATGGGAGACTGGGAAAGGTCCTGGAGAGGTGAAAGTGATGGCCAAGCTCAGCCTGAAGGATGAGGAGGAGCTCACCAGGAAGGGTGTTTTAGGCATGGGGACCAGACCATGCAAAGGCTCAAAGAGGGTATGTGAGAACACATTTGGGGAACTGAAAGCTGTCAAGCATGGTTGGGCACGCGTCTGAGCGGGAAGTACAGAGGAATATGAGGCTGGGGGACTGGGAGGTGGCAATGTGGGTGGGTAAGGAAGGGCCAGGTTCAAGGGGCCTCACAGGGCCTTGGCATTTCTGTTGACACTGCATCCATTTCCCCCTTGCCTGGTAAAAGACCCTAATTTCTCTTTGAGAGCCCCTCGACCATCCCCCCACTCCCCAGTCCAGGTGTTTCGGGGAGAGCTGACCCCACTGCCTGGCTCCAGGGGTGGGCTTGGGATCACGTCTGGCCAATCAGAAGCCTGCCCCAACCACTGGAATTGGTTCAGATAGATGACGGACACTCCCAGAAACTCCTCAGAGAGAAGGGCCCTGTTTCTGCTGGAGTGGTCAGGCTGGTGACCATCAGACCCGTGTGGGGAGAGCCTGCCAGTGGATGAAGATGCAGAGAGCAGAGCCAAGAGACCGAGAGAGAGATCTGATAACAAGGAGTGGCTGGATCCAGCTATGCCTGAAGCCACTCATGTAATCCCAGGCTCTTCTTAATTACACGAGGCTGCAGAGTTTCCTGTTGGCTTGAGTGTGTCTGAAATAGTTTTCTCCACCTGTAACCAAAGAGTTCTGACTAATAGAGTCCTTAAAAGCCAGATTTGGGCTTTATCCTGAGGACACCGTGAGAGATACTTAGGAAGCAGAGTTGAGTAAGATAACCCGCCACTTCCTCTATATTCTACCCGGTCTCCGAGGCACGTATAATGGTCACTTCTTCCATTAGGCCTTCCCTGATATGTGGATTTGGGTTTCTCCTCCAGGCCGTCGTGGGACACGTGGTCCAGCCTCTACTCTCATCACTGACGTGGATTATCTCTTCTGCTGCTGCCGAGGGCAGGACTGTGTCCGACGCTTGGCTCCCATCAGAGGCCTGCTGCTATCGTGGTCACCCAGTGGACTGGACTCCTCTTCTGCCCCTCGTGTCTCCCCTCTGTAGCTGGATCTTTACCGCTGGCAACGCCAGGGATGAAGGATAAGTATGGCCATTTCTGCCTTTGGGAAGCTTGGAAAGGGGCCGGGGACGGGACATGGCTGTGGAGTTTACCATCGTCAGGCCAGCTTCATGGTGGGGAGGGGCCTCAGAAGCTTCTAGTCCAAGCCCACAGCTTAGGCTTCAATCGTCACCCCAGTGGTCCTCCATCACACGACCTCTGGTCCCTGCTTAAATGCCTCTGGTGACAGGGCGCTCCCTACCTTTCAAGGCAGCTCCAGGCTGCCTCCATTTTTACACTATCAAGGAAGAATTCTTCTTCTCCCACCAGTAGAGATCAGGAGCTTGGGGAGTCAGACAGACCTGGGTTCAAATCCTAGAACTCTCACTTACTGGTTATGTAACACCAAGTTTCTTCTCCACCCCTCTGAGCTTTGGGGTCGTCTCTGAAAAATGAGGTTAGTGACGGGATCTCCTTCCCAAGGCAGCACTGCTCAGCAGTTAAGAGTTCTGGCTTTGAAATCAAACGAGCTTGAATCCTGCTCTGACATGTCACGGCTGCGTGACATTGGGGAAGTCACTTAATCTCTCTGTGCCTTTTCCAAAAGCATTTTCTGTAAGAGGAGTCCATCTCACAGGTACCACTGCATGCCCAGCGCAGCACTGGGCTCGGCCCCCCGACAGCCTCAGGTCAGCGTCAGCCGCAACTATCGGAACTGTGACTGTTCCCTGTGGCTCCTCAGAACTGGCCAACCCCTGGCCTCAGGTCCGGCCCCCTTCCACCTGGCCCGGGAAGGCCAAGGAGCAGGTAGAAAGTGCGTGAGGATGACCCCTAGGCCCAGCTCACCTGTCCCCAGCATGGAAGCCAGCCGCACCTCGTAGTGCGCCTTCCCGTCCCGGTCGGCCTTCTTGAAGAGCCGTGTGTTGTAGGCACTGAGGTTCTGGAAAAGACCAGAACAGGGATTTGGGGGACAGTGAGGTCTGGAGAGGGCAGAGGGCATAGGGAAGAGGAAAAGGGGTCACATTGGAGAGGCCCAGCAGGCCGGGGCCTCGGAGGGACCTCACCGAGTCTGTGGGGGTGGGCAGGCCAGGGCAAGACCCTCCGGCTGGCTTAGCGCCCTGAGAGCTGACTTGTCCCAAGCACAGGCTCGACTCTGCGCCAGGCCCTGCACCTCAGCTCACCCTCAGCTATGAGAGGTGGGTACCGTCTCCCGGGCGTGGAAGCAGGTCCCGCAGCCGGTGAGCGGCGGAGCCGGGAGCTGAACCCCACAGGTGGCTGCAGAGCCCAAGCTGGCCTTGAGACCCCGCAGCCCGGGTGGGGACGGGGGCAGCGCCATCCTTGGCACATGTGGTCGAATTCTGCATCTGTGCCAGGCTGCCCTCTAAGACGAGGACCTCCCAGGGTCCTCCAGCTCAAGACCCCGGAGCGAGCGCAGTGGAGAGCGGACTGGGGTGAGGGGCCCCATCAACGCCCCACCATGGGTTCCCCAGCCCTGAACCTGAGAGTCCAGGAAGTCCTGGGCCAGTTTGGCATCCTCCATGGTGCAATTCCCGGAGAAATAGGTGGTGATTCCCTGTTGGGGAAGAGGGGAGAGATGGGGGCAGGGGGTTGCCAAGGAAGGGTGCCTGCAGGGGCAAATCATTCCGAGGCTTCCTGTCCTCTGGTCAGCAGCCTCTGCCCTGCCCCCCTCCATTGTCCTCTCCCAATTTATCACTTTCCAAGAAAAAAACTGTAAAAAAAAAAAAAAAAGTAAAAAAAAAAACACATAAAAAAGAAAAAAGGGAAGGATAAAAGCGTTTATGTTTTCTTGTCCTAGAACAGATTTGGACTAACATCCGAGCTGCTCAGTGGGGGACCCCCATGCCCCCATCCTTCCTCCCCAGATGCCCCTCTCCAGCCTTCCTGCCGCTCTGCTCAACAGGCCCCGCTCCCCACCCCATGCCAGCAGCCCCCCAAGGCCAGCAGCCTGCAGACCCCTCTTCCCTCACCGCCCCCTCCTCAGTGCTTCTCTCCATGCCTCCTTCTGCACACAGAATTCTAGATGTTGGAACCGGGGGGCATCCTGAAGCCATGCCACCCAACCCGTGACACACCTGACCATGGCTGAGGCTAGGGGGTGGGCCCTGGGTTTAAATCCTGGTAGCCTCGAGGGACGCCTCACTGTCCCATGCGGGCGGGGGGGTCTCACCTCCTTCCCCAGCCCCAGGTGTCGAAGCCGGGGCTCCAGAGAGAACATGAGCTCCCCGCAGCTCTGCCAGAGGCCCCTGACCTCTTCTGGGTGCTGCCGGGCCGCCTCGCTCCCCAGGATGACTCGCTCCAGCTTCTCCTGCGGGGGAAGTGAAGCCATGGACCTGCAGCCCGCCAGCACCTGCCCTCCACCCTATGCTCCACGCCCCCAGGCCGTCCTGCTCAGCGTGACCCCTGAACCTCCGGGCCCAGCTGCAGACCTGCTGAATCAGAAGCTGCATTTTAACAAGGTCCCCGGGGAATTCATGTGCCCTGAATTGGGAGCAGCCCTGGCAGGGAGCTATCTCTGGCCCCACTGGGCTCGAGCTCACGGTTCCAGAAAGGGTTCCAGAAAGGGCTGCCAGTACCAGGCCTCCTGGGCTGGGCCCAGGACGACCAGCGGCCCCTATCTTGGCAAGCACCTTAGGGTTCGCAGAGCATTTCCACAGACCCGCCGTCCCCCGCCCTTGGGAAGAGCCATCACGTTTCCCTTCTACGCACAGCTGGGTGACGCTCCCAAGGTCATGCAGCACTGACAAGGTCAGGGGTCTGCTCCCGACTCCAGTGGGGGGCCGTCTGCTGCATCACTGCACCCCCACCCCACTGGCTCCCCAGCCCGCCCTTCAGCTCACCTTGGGCAAGTTGGGAACAAACTTGGTGTCGCCAAAGGACTTGTAGTTGCCCATGTTGGAGAAGACGCCCGCGGCATAGACCAAGAACGCCTGGGGGAGGAGGGCATCAAAGAGACAGGGTGGTGAGGATTCCTCTGGAGAGCCCAACACCCCAGAGGAACCAGCCCGGGGGAGGCTGGGAAATCTGGGGGCGCGACCCAGATCCTGGGAAGCCCCAGTCTGGCCCCCACATACTTTCACAGGTCAGTCTTCACACACCAACCAAACTGGTCTCAGCAGTTCCCAGGCACACCCAGGCCGCCATCCACTTCGCTCCCTCTAGCCACAGCACCCTCTTTGCCACCTGTGGCCACCCCAGATGGCCTTGAAGGCTGAGTTTAAACACCGTCCCCTCCACAAAGCCTGTCCTTGGCCTCCCCAGCCTGTCAGGCAGGTGGCATCTGACATGAAGTCCGACCTGGAGGTGTCAACTGCTCTATAGGTTTTGCTGGCCCCAAATCCATTCTCCCCTTCCCTGGTAACAAGACCCTGATTTTCCTTTTGGGGGTTGGGGAATGGGGGCTCTCCCCTCCCCAGCTCCAGGGATGGGTATGGACCCTGACTTGGCCAGTGAGAGTGTCACCTTCCCTGGTGACAGCGATGAGTTCGGGGATGGGCGTGGAGTTTTAGGTGGCCTGTAAGAGCCCTGTCCAGGAAATTTCCATTGGCAAAGAGTCTCCATTTTACACGAAGGATCATCAAGCCTGGAGCCCCCCGACTAGAGCAGGGAGAGGGAAAAGAGCTGCGAGATGACAACTGTGTTCCCGTGACTCGCATCACTGGGCCCCTGAATTCTCGCACTTCTGAAGGCTTCTCTAACACTGGACTTTTCAATGACTTGAATCTATAAATCTCATTTTTCATTTAAGCCCATTTGAGCTGAGTTTCTGTCATTTGCAATCCAAAGAATCCCACTGAATATAGTAACGCTTGGTAGCACTTCTCCATTTATAGACACTCCCCAGAGACTAGCTCTTTTAAGCGGGAAACTGAGACTTAGTAAGGGGAAGTGATTACCCCAAATTCAAAGGCGTTACAAGAGCAGGGAAAGGAAGAAGAGTCTATCAGCAGATAAATGAATAAACCAAAGGTAATGCAGCCATACCATGAAATATTACTCAGCCGTAAAAAGGAAAGCTGTTCTGATACATGCTACACCACGGACGAACCCTGAAGACATCATGTTGAGTCAGACACACAGGGACAGACAGGGTTTAGTTCCGCTAACATAAAATAGCTAGAATCTGCAGACTCATGGGGACATAAAGCAGCATACAGGTCACCAGGGCTGCGGTGGAGGGGGAACGGGGAATGAATTCATAATGGGTGCTGGATTTCTGTGTGGGGCGATGGAAGTTCCAGTAATGGAGGTGGTAATAATAGCACAACACTGTGAATGCGACTGATCCCACCGAACTGGATGCCTGAGAGAGACTGAGATTGGAGAGTTTATGGTATACATATGTTCCCACACTTAAAAAGAGCAACTTTAAGGAGACAACGACGATGAATTGCAATATGCGATCCTGGATTGGATCTACTACTGGAGGAGAAAATGCCCAAAAGAATGTTATTGGGACATATGAAGAAACTGGAATATAGACTGTGTTATAACAACGTTAAATTTCTTGAACTCGGTGACTGTACTTAAGGTGGTCACACAAGTGGATATCCTCGTTCTTAGGTAATGTACGTGAAAGTATCACACGTTCAAGGTGCACGATATATACAACTTACTCTCACTTTTATTGCTTCTTTTTTAAAAATTTATATATTTTTAAAAAATTTTACAACCTACTCTCAAATGTTTAGAAGAGATGGAATGCTAGATAGAATCATACAGCACATGTGACAAAATGTTAAAAGCTAAAAGCTAGTGGGTCTGGGTATCTGGGGGTGTGGGGTATGCTGGAGTTCTCTATATGGGTTTTCCATTATTTTTTTCAAGAATCTTTTAAATTTGAAATAATTACAAAATAAAAAGTTAAAAAACAAAAAGAAAGAAAAGAGACAGCTTGGGTCTTAGCTCAGGGATCAGCAATCCAATCCCTTTATTTCACATACAGAAAAGCAGCCATATCCCCATTCACTCTTGATAGGAACAACACTTGGTGAAGGTGGTTTTTCTTTAGGAGGTACCAGGGATTGAACCCAGGACCTCGTACATGAGAAGCAGGTGCTCAACCACTGAGCGACACCTGCACGGCATGGTAAAGCCTTTTTGGAAGACAATTTAACAGCATCAATCAATTGTAAACATACAGAGACTCTGACCCAGCAAGTCTGCTTCTAGAAACAGATCCTACAAGTATGCTCACCATTGGTAAGAAAAACTAGGAACAACTTAAATGTCCCGCAATAAAGATTAAACTGATTACAGCATGCACTTGTGTAGAATACTCAAGGCCAATAAAAATGAATGTGGTAAGGGAGTAGAGATGGCTCAAATGATTGGGTGCCTCCCTGCCATATGAGAGGTCTTGGGTTCAGTTCCCAGCGCCTTGTAAAAAGAACAGAGAGCAGAGAGTGAACGCAAACGATGGTGGGGGGGGGGAGGGGGGATAAAGAAAATAAATCTTAAAAAAAAAAAATGAAGTGGATTCGTATGTACCCCATAGAAGTTCTCCAAGACACGGTGTTCGGTGAAAACAGTGAGACACAGAAGAACACGGAGAGCATGATCTCGTTTATGTAAAAGAGAAAAGAAGGATCTGACGTGCACATGTAGGTATGCAATACTCAGACAGGACTGAAAAGGCTGGACACCGCTCCGTCGTATCGGGCTCCCTCTGGAGAGGGCCCTGAGAGTGGGTGACCTTCAGGTTGTGCTGTGTCTTTCTCCACGGCTGAATCTTTGACACCAAGAAGACATTCAAATCTTACTCTGCAAATAGACCCCCAAACAAACAGGAAAACAGGAAACAGGCAGAACATTCTTTCTGCCCAAGGAAATACAATGTAGGGAAAGAAGGATCTGATCTAGCCCGCAGACCTCCTGCATCCTACCCTGGACTCATTCCTCTGCCTTCTGAATTTCCAAATCGCTGGCCCTTGTTACAATCTTTACCTTGGAATTAGGCACCTGGCTACATGGGAGCCATCACACCGTGAGAGGTACAGACCACCCACGTGCATCTTTTACAGAAGAGAGGACCAAAGCTCTGGGAGGGGAGGTCCCCGCATTTTAACCTTTGGTCAGATCCTCCTCCTTCAGACCACCTACCTCTTGAGAGAGAGAAAGATCTTTGCACACCCGCACCTGGCCCCTCACACCCGGTGTGGCTCGGGAAATGCAGGTTGACCTGAAGGACTGACCTGATACTCCTCCGGGGTCAGGCCCTCGGCCAGGGCATGCTGGCACAGCTCGTCAGGGTCCTGGGCGCGGAAGAGGCGGCTGAGCAGGGCATAGATGTAAGGGGACTCGGGTGAAGTCTGCAGCAGCACGGCCAGGCCCCCATACCAGGCGGCCCGTGACAGATGGTGGGCATAGAGGCGTTCTGTGGGTGACAGCAGGCGGAAGGCCTCACGGCAGTCCAGACTAGACACGCCGATGTCGTTGGGCAGGATGTACTGGGTGTCCGCCATGGGCCCTGCTGAGAACCATCCCCGTCATCACAGCCTTTATTTACCATGCACCAGCTGCGCGCCTGGTTCTGCACTTTCAAGATCTCATTCAATCCCCCCAAAAAGGCCCAGAGAAGGTGAGGTGACCTGCCTAAAGAGATTTCAAAATTCATGGCCATATTCAGCCTACAGTCCCTCAACTGAAGAGATCGAATCCAATTACCTGGTATTACAGATGGGGAAACTGAGGCTGAACCTGGCTAGGAGCCTCACCTAACCACACAAAGTCCCCTTCATCTGACACCCCTGCCCCTCTCTGATTCCTGGCCTTCTTGGCCATAATTTTCGCCTGCATCCCAAATAGCATTCCCTGAGCCTGGAAAACTCAGATTCCAGCCTGGCTCAGCCCCAGACTCCTGAAAGTGAAGTAAATCACTTCACCTTTCTGCACATGAACTTCCGTCTCTGTAAAACAAGCATGATAATAACCCCAGCCACACTAGATAAGGGGGCAAAGATGAGGTCACATAGGGCGGAACTCATTTATAACAGTAAGTGATTTTCCTTGCATCTTTTCCTCCCTCAGGCTCCCAGGATCTATCCCACCCTCTTTTCTTCCTTTCTCCGACCTCCTGCCCTCTCCCTGAACTCGGACTGGGGAGCCGCTGAGTCGCTGAAGTTCAGAGAGGGAAGAAAACTCATTTTACAGACAGAGCAACGCTGGGTTGGGAAGACCAAGCAATTTACTGAAAGTCATACAGCCGGGCTGGCACCCGGGTTTCCCAGCCCAGGGCCCTCTCCACCCGTCCTCCCCTAGAGGGCAGGAGTTTCCAGCTTCCCCTACTCCCGGTGCTCCGCCCCCAGGGCGCAATCCGCTGGGTGCTGAAGGGTACGTTAACCCTTTGTTGTCCGGGGCATTTCTTGGCCTCGGGGGCGCAATGGACTTGGAAGGGATGCTGGAAGGTGGGGTCAGAAAGGGAATGGCCCTGCATTCGTTCCAGCCTCGCCCCGGACCCCGGGGATGACGCACTGTGACCCCGAAATCCGGGCCCCGCACCTCACCTGCTACAGCTGCTCCGTTCGCAAACTCACTTCCTGCTTCCGGCTCCCCCATTCATTGGGGCTCCGCGAAGCCCGCCCCCACCGGCCAATTGTCGGGCCCCGCAGCCCGGAGGGACGTCGGCTCCAGCCAATAGGCGTTCCCAGGCGCGCTCCCCCCCCCAGGAGCGGCGGGGGCGCGCGCGGATCCGGTTCCGCCCCCTGGGCCTTTTGTCCGCAGGCGGCTCGGTCACCGGCGCCGGGGTTTCTTGGTGCGGGTCCTGGGGCGTCCTAGGCCGGCCCATCGGGGCTAGTAATGTCCCCTGAGCCGAGCGGGGCGGGCGTGGAGGTCGTGGGCGACGCACCTGGGCCCTCCACCCAACACAGCCCCGACCCCGCTCGCCTTGGGGGCTTCACCTCCAGAGCCCCCCGCCTCCCTTCTGCAGATGGGCACCTGCCCAGTGGGAAGGACGTGTCCTCCCACCCCTTCCTTTCCTGATTCGGGGGCTGGACACTCTCCGGAGACTGCAAAGCGCCGCGTGCAGGGAATTGGGGCTACAGGCGAGCGGGCTGCGGCCAGGGGTGCTTGGCGGTGGCCCGGCCGCGCAGGTGTGCAGACAGACCCCGGGTGCTTTCCTCAGCACCAAGGGGGGAGGGCTGAGAGAGGCCGGGCAGTTTCTTGGTGCTGGCCAGGTGCCCGGTAGACAAGAGAGCTGTCTGCGACCCTGGAAACCCGCCGGGGCAGAGCTGGCCTGAGGGTCACTCTTGAGGTCGGGAGAGCACTGCCGGGCTGGGAGCAGAGTGAGGTCCTGGGGTAGAGGCGGGGGTGGTGCCAGGTCACCCACTGGCTGAGTGACCTTGGGTGGGCCACTTCACCTCTCTGGGCTCCAGCAGGGGAAACACCGGGCCAAAAAGGCTGAAGTGTTGGCCTGGAATCCGGCCCATTCTCCTTGCCACACCCTGTCGTGGCCCAGGGCAGTGTCTGCCCAGCGCCAGTTTCTCATCCACGAAGTGCCGTCGATAGTGAAGGCTTTGCTTGCCACATCAGTTGGCATATCAGTGCTACTAACTGTTGGCTCCTACAATTACCATTATAGGGGGAGTTCTCGGCCCTTAGGAAAGCCACTCTTGCCTGTGCCTCCACTGCCAGTCTTTATAATGGATACAAAGCCTTTCCCAGCTGAGGTGAAGCCAAAATGCACACAGGTAAAGGACACAGTGCTGTTGCTGCCACAAGGGGGCAGCTGAGGCAGGTAAAAACCGTGCAGTACCCTTGGGAGCCTCCCCTCCCTCAAGCTGCATTTCTATGGTCACAGCTAACAGGAGCATTTACTGGCAGGTCCTTTGCTAGCTGCTTGACATGGAGGAACTCATATCATCTTTGCAACTACCCTGAGATAAGGTATCATTTTACCCTTTGTACAGGTGGGAAAACTGAGGCTAAGAACCATTTGTTGACGTCTCTAAGGCCACAGAGATTCTTAGGTGTCCCTGGTCCAACCCACTCAAGCCTTCTGCCACACTGTCCCTTCCCCCCTTCCCAACACATACATACACACACACAGCATCACGCTGAGTGAAGTCATGACCTTCCCCAGCCAGGGCTCCAGCTTAGGTACCTCTATCTTAACAGGTGCACTCCACACATTACCCACCACCTGCTGAGGTAGGGCTGGTTATTCCCACTTGACAGCTGAGGAAACTGAGGCTTCACAAACTGGAAAGGACAGGGCTGGGCCAGGACTGGGGCTTGGCCTCAGGTCATGGCTCTGCCGCCCCTCCTCTCAGTCTGAGGTCCCATGCTGGAAATGGCTCTGGAATGCTCCTTTTCCTGGTTCCACACAGGCTCAGAGGAGGGAGCTGGGAGGAGGTGGTTTCCCAGTGCTTATGTGGGGTGTGGGGGGGTCTAGTTGAAATGCTCCCATGTCCACCCCTGCCTCCCCAGCTGGGCTCCCCTGCAGTGGCCAGTGTCATGTTCTGGGTGCAACAATCTGATCCTGTCCCTCATCATGGGGCTGGGCACTGAGCAGGTGGACGCCCATAAATCCACTCTCCAGCCTCCTGAGGACACAGTCTTCAGCTCGGCTCACCCCTGCCTTGCTCAGGGCAGGCACACGGGAAGACAACGAGGGCAGGCTCTGGGGCCAGGAGGCAGCTGTGCATTTGCAGCCCGGCTCGGCCACTTTCTTGCTGTGGGACTTGGAGCCTGTGCCTTAATCTCCCTGTAAACAATCTCCCTGTAAACAGAAATGGTGACACCTCCCCAGCTGGGCCACCCAAGAAGCAGAACGCAGCGCCAGGTGAGTGCTCAATGGAGTTATTATCATTAGCACAGCGCGGGGGCGCGCAGCCCTTGTGTTACAGCCTACGCTCCGAAAAGTGGAGTCCGCGCTCCTCGCGCTGCCGGCTCCTGGCTGCCCCCAACAGGAGGGCCAGAGCTCTCCATCCAGCAGTGCCCCCAATCAGCAGGGCCCCAACCACTTGCTGCAGCCCCCTTTCTGCCCTCCTGCAGCCCACGCGCCAGTCACTGTGAACCTTCTCTTGCACCTGAGCCTTTGCATGGGCTCTTCTACCTCAAACACCTTTCCCACCCTCGTGGACCTGGCCACGAGGCTGAGCTGGCACCTCCTTCGAGACAACTCCCCTGGCTTTTCCACCAGCCAATGAGAACTGCTCCACAGCCCTAGGTCACTCTGATGCCATCGCGCGAGAAGCCACGCTGTCCTCTGCCAACATGGTCTGTCCTCCACTAGACCATGAACTCTACTGGGCAGGAGACCAAGTCTGAGTGCCCCTCTGTCCCCATTGCCCACTTGGCATGGAGTCCAGCGCGCAGCCAGGATCAGCAAGGGCAGGCGCAGCCTGCTGCCCGCCGGCTCTGCTTGGGGGCCGAAGGCATCGCACGCATGCGGGACACGTGGGACTTGAGGGCAGCCGAGCAGGTTTATAGAGGAACCCAGGGCGGCGGCAGGAAGGGTGGGTGTCTGGAACTGGGTTGGCAGGCTCGGGCACAGCCAGCCTAGGCTAAGGGTCAGGGGCCCCTGGGCCCCTTCACTCCCCCAGGAGCACAGTGTAGGCGGCATGACATGGGACGCCCTGGGCAGGGGCAGGCCTCCCTCCATCAACCTGGGTCAGAATTGGTACCAAGGGCCCCCTCTGTCCAACTGGAGTAGGGCTCGCAAGGTTCCCTTGGGGGCCAGAGTTAAGCAAGAGGGCGCAACCCGTCCGACGCATCCATCTGGTGTGGCCGTTTCCCAGCAGGTCGAGTCCCACGTGCAGAGCTCCCTCTGGGCTGCAGGAGGTGGGTGCCCTGGGTGGGCAGGCGGGTGTGGCAGCAGGAGGCCCCAGAGAGCCTAGTCCAGCGGCCCCTGGAAAATGAGGCGGACGCAGCCATGCTCGCCGGTGAGCCAGGCCCCGCAAAAGGGGCAGGCGGCGTGGAACGCGTGGGTGCCATGGGGCAGTGGTGTCTGGGCCCAGTAGCGGGCAGTCTTCTCAGAGCAGACGTGGCCACAGGGCGCAAAGGCGTGGCTGGGCGGCCCGGGGTCCAGGCAGAGGCCGGCCTCCTGGCCGAGCCACAGCGGCACGTAGGGCCCCACGAGGCGGCAGAGGGGACACTCGCGTTCCTGTGGGCCCCGCTCCCGCCGGCAGCCCCAGCCGTGGTAGCCGTGGACGTGGCCGCAGCGCACGTAGACCCAGGGCTGCTGCTTGTCGGGCGCCGTGCGGCCACGGGCCGGACTGGGGAAGGCCAGGGTGCTGAGGCCCACGGGGCACTGCGGCCGGGCCGCGTTGGCCTCCTGCCGCTGGGCCTCCAGCTGCTTCAGCGTGGGCGCCCGCAGCAGCCCCGCCGGCGTGCGCCACAGCAGCGTGGCTCCGCACAGGTCGATGAGCGAGCCGTCCTGCAGCACGTTGGACTCCTTTTCCACCTGCCGGGGCAGCAGACGGGCTTTACTGCCGGCGGGCAGCCCTCGCCCCAGCCCAGCTCCTGTCCAGCCCGCCGAGCTACCCTGGAGAGGACACCCTCCAGGACAGAGCCGGGCCGGCTGGGAGGGCAGGCCCGACGTCCCCCAGGTGTGCCCTTATCCCTCCCTCTCAGCGGGACATGGGCCGGTGTTTCCCAATCTGTCAAGTCAGCAGGTTTGGACCCAGACAGGTGTTTCGAAATGATTTCCCAAGCTCTCCCTAAGGGCAGAAGCAGGAGGCTCCTCTTCCTAGAAAGCTGGGGCCTTCGCCCCAGGCAGCTGTCCCAAGCGTCATTAGACACCAGGACTCTGGAGCATGACAGCGGGGCTTGAAGAGCCTCCCTGCCATGGACAAGCCCTGGCCGAGGAGCTCGACCACAAGCAGGGTACGGCTTCCTGCCGTGTCGTGCCGCTCTCAGGAGGTTATGTGGATAACCCAACGCAGAAACTTGGGAAGGCACCCGGCACACAGTAGGTGCTCAGCAAGTGCGCGCCAGTGAAACACCCAGGGCATAATTTTTTAAAAATCATGTTTTCCCAAATCTCCCAGTAAAGCTGATACTCTCAAAAAAAATGAGGTGTGTCCTGAGGTTTCGAGTCCCCCTGCCAGGTGTCCCCACACCCAGGAAGGGCTCTGCAGAGCTCAAAACAAGCCCCTGGCCCTCTCCATGGTGCACCCCCCGCACCTCGCCTCAGCCCCCTGACCTGCGCCGCGTGGAGCAGCCACGGCCGCCTCTGTCAGAGCTACTCCAAGGGCCCTTTCCCATTTAGTATCCCAGAGCGGATACTAAAGCCAGAGCCGCCTGAACGTGACAGACGTGCTACAAACTGCTGACTCTCCAGGCTTTCGCCTGTTCACACCCAGGCCGGGTGTCACCCGCACGAGAGGGTGCGATGTCTAAACTGCTGGTGTTCGCAGAGCTGTAACTGCAAGGCGTGTGCACGCGGGCTCTACTTTCCATCACTCCGTGGACTCCCGTGATCTGTGGGCTACACCTGGGGACCCTGGTCTAGTTGTGGCTTGGGAGCAAGTGGCACATACTGAGAACTCCTGAGTCCAGGGCTCCCCTCCACTGGCAGAGCTTGCCAGAGCACCCTTGGCCAGGGGGGACTGGGGATCACCTCCTGGCTGGGGCAGGGGGCCTGGCAGCCTGGGAGGGCCCGCACAGCAAGAGACAAGTGGCGCGGGTGGGGTGGGGGGCAGGGGGGCGTGGATCAGGCCAGAAACCTCCGGGCCAAGCCACCTACCAGCTTCCCCCGCTGCTGTGCCGAGCGGCTGTCCCGCAGCGTGTACACGTTCCCGCAGACAGAGATCTCCCGCCAGACCCCCGGGGCTGAGTCCTCGGAGAAGCCGCCCGCCGGGTGCATCACCAGGACCCCGTTGGTGGTCAGGCCGTCCATGAGGCCGTCGGGTGTCCGCCATTTGGCCGCCCGCTCCTGGGACCACATGGGGGATCCAGTCACACATCCCCGAGTGGCCCTCGGCAGTGGGCTGGTGGGGGTGCTGTCCCTCCTCCGGAGCCCTCTGCGAACATCCCTCGGGGTCGGAGGTAGCCCGGAAAGTACAGGAGTCGGAGCTGCCAGCCTGGTTTGGCTCACCGGCTGGTCCCCACGTGGGTCTCAGAGAGGACAGTGGGTGGGACCCATCTCCCTGGGATGGGCAGCCCCCGGCCTACCCCTCTGCTCTCTCCCAGGTGACAGGACGGCCCTGCCTGGGGGCTCACTCACTCCAAGGAAGATGTTACTGGAGGCGTCGAAACCGGCGGCGTAGATGCGGGCCGTGTAGGGCTGGCGGCGGTCGCACAGGATGCGGCAGGCATAGCGGGAGATGGTGCTCTGGGCCGAGGGGCCCTCCGCAGCGCCCCCTCCTGGGGACGTGTCTGTCACCACAAAGTCAATCATGTTCTCCGTGGAGCGGCCAATCTGGTGGGGGGCGGGCATGCAGTCAGAGACGCACAGGGGGAACCTGTGGGCTTCGCCCCGGCGCTACCCGCAGCTGCTGTGGGTGTCGGAGGGGTCACCTACACAACCACCAGGCCCTGAGGAGAAAGAGCACCCTCCCAGCTCCCCAGGCCCTCTGGGCTCCCAGGTGGGGTCTCCAAGTCCAATAAACAGCAGTCAGGGCTTCTCTGTCTCCCCCACAGCCCTGGAGCTGGGCAGGGGGCCCTCACCCAATAGAAGGTAATCGATTTGTTGATAGAACATCTGAGAGTGCAGAAAATGGTGACATTTTAGTAAGTATTTACTGTGTGCCAGGCACCGTGCTAAGCAATTTCTGTGCACCACCTCATTTAACCTTCCCAACAATTCCCCAGGGGGCAGGGGTACTATTATGGTCCCACTTTACAGATGAGGAAACTGAGGCCCAGAGAGGTTAAGCGACGGAGCTGGGATCTGAACCCTGGCAGCATGACCTGTACTCTGAACCTCTAAAGCTTATGGGCTCCCACAGAGCAGAGCCTGGCCTGGAGGTGGAGTTGTGACACGGCCACCGACTTGCTGGGAGACTGCAAAGCCAACAGCCGGGCGGGGACATCTCACTGCCTCAGTAGAACCGGAGTCGGCTGCCCTGCGTGCCCCGAAGCACCTTCCCCACGGCCCTTCAGTCCTCTAGCCCCACCCTGGGGAAGCCTGCAGAGCCAAGGGTTGCAGCCTGGTGGGCAGGAGGCCACGGAGGGGCCTGGTCATACCTGGAACATGTCTGTGTCACTGTCATGAGTGTACTCCACTATGACGGAGTGGCTCCGGGACAGCGTGTACGAGATGCTGTGCTGGCCACGATTACTCAGGGCCTGGTGGGGAGAAAGGAGAAGTCACTTCCCAAGGCACGTGGGTATGGGAAGTGTGAGCCTCTGAGCCAGAAGCTGGGGCTCCCTGGGATGAGGGCTCCTAGGGCGAGTTTGGGCAGCAGGTGCTTTACACAGGTACCTTATTCCCTTCCTGCTTCCACCTCATGGAGGAGGCACAGTTATCAGCCCCATATACAGGTGAGGGAACTGCAGGTCAGAGAGAAGAAACTGGCCTAAAGCCACACAGCTGGAAACAGCAGGGCCTGAATTCTAACCCCAATCCCCGAAGCCAAAGGCTTGTCCTCTGCCATTGCCATGTGACTGTCACATCCCCTCTTTGGGCCTTGGCTGCTTCTAAAAGGATGCTGATCATGTCTGTCCAGCGGATGGGGTCTGATGGCCCAAGAGGCTTCAAGAAGGCAAGGCTGGGTAGGGGACGCACTTTGCAAACTGTAAAAGACGGTGCCCTCTGCAAAGGACTTCCCATCATCCCCGTTTCCCGGGTAGCCCCAGAGGCAGCGACGACACTGTGGGCTCCCCCACTCCAGTGGGGCTGTGGGCAGGTAGGTCTGGGAAGGCTGGAGACCTGAGACCTGGGCAGGAAGGACAGGACAGGGGCCCAGGTCTGCTGGGACATGCCGCGTGCCTTGGAGACGAGCGGGGTGGAGATGTGGTGCATGACGTCCGGCTTCACCCCGTTGGCATGCGGTCGGCGGCTCAGGGCCAGGCGGCTCCGCCGGCGGCCCTTGTCCCCACTTGCCAGACACCCGTTGTAGCTGTGGCGGTGGGAGGTGAAGAAGAAAGCATTCGGGGGGAGAGAGAGAAAGAGACAAAGTGAGCCCCGGACGAGGCTGGGGGGAACTGCCAACTGCTCGGCAGGTCCCGCCTCAATAAGCACGTCCTAGAGCACGTGGGACTAGAGGACGCTACGCTCTCAAGTCGACGCGTACACGAGTGGGAAGGGGCTGGAACATCTTCAAAAGGCCTTTTGCTCAATGAATTGAGCGCTTCCTGGACACGGGAGCCCGTTCTGGCCAGGTGCTGGGCGCTGGGCAAGAAGGAATGACACACCACAGGCCGGTTCTGTGCCTCAGGGGGTGGGACGGGAATGTCCCTCGGCTTTCCAAGGAAGCTGGCCACCACCTGCACTCACCCAGGCATAAGCCCACCGTGCCATAAGCCCAGAGGCTGGAGAAGGGAATTCTGGCCACAGCATCAGGGTTTTGGAAAAGGGAACAACTCTACTGGGCCTGGAAGAACTGGAAAGGATTCCTCTTTAGCAAACTGTCATTTATTCCACCACAATCACCAGTGGAAACAAAAATGAAGGAAAAAATAGACCCACAGTGCTACTACCTCCATCGAGCCATATACGTCAATTTTCCACCTTGCTTTCTGGCTCTTGTCGGGAGGGAATGACTGAGAGTCAGAATGGGGCAAATCACAGCCTTGATCACTACCATGTGTTGGTGCCTCCTGAGTCCCCTAGCTTCCAGTTATTAGTTACCTGAGGGATTCTGTGCAATGTCCTGCCAGGCAAGTGTCTTTTTTCTCATTTTACAAATGAGGAAAATCAAGGCTCAGGGAGGTAAACTGAGTTGCCTGAAGTCTCAGGCCAGTAAGTGAAAAAGTCCAGATTTGAGCTTGGTCTGCCTGACTCCAGCCTCTCTTGCAAAAGCCCTTCTAGATGGACAGCTCCCCTGAGCCACAGTCCTGGAGCTGGCAGGGTTTGGTGGGATGGTGGCAGAATGTAGCAGGGGAAAATGACGCCCAAAAGGTTGGCGGAAGGGCCCTGGACACCAGCTGAGAAGTATGGCCTTTATTTTGGAATCAGTAGGGAGCCACAGAAAGTTGTAGAACAGGGAGTGGCAGGATGAAAGCTGCCAAATACAGACATGGACCACCTGAATCAAAATCTCCCAGTGACCTTGTTGAATACAGATCCCTAGGCCCCACCTTGGAGACTCTTGATTCCTTAAGGTTTGGGATGGGTCTGGCTACGTGTAGTTTCAGGGAGCTCTCCAAATGGCCCTGATGAGCAGCCAGCATGGGGTTCACTGCTCGGCCAAGGACAAGGGTCTATCAAGAGGGTCGGGACCTTAGGTCTGCAGTCTCCCCCACCAGTGGCCTCACCCTTGGCTGGAAGGTCATCCCTTCTTTTGGGCCACCAAGCAGCTGCTTTTCCAAGGCAAGCATCTCAGAGGGGTTTCACTTTTATCCTTGTGTGTGCGTCACACTGATGGGGGTTAGGTTTTGAGGTGGGTGTGCTTAAGGCACAGGCTTAGACTCAGACTTAAAATTCTGGCTCTTGCACTTGTCACGTGACCTCTGTTAAATGGGCTAATATAGCAGGGTCCACCTCGCAGGTTCATTGTGAGAATTAAATGAGCCAAAGCATTACAAAGTGCCTGGCAGTTTGGCATATATTACAGTAAGCCCTTGACAGATGTTAGCTATTATGGTCATCAGAATGAAAGTACATGGCGTGTGTCAACAAAGTAACCATTATTACTTCTAAATAATCATCATGATGATAACACCGTTTATTGGGTTATTTTCATCATGACCAATGGCAGAGAGAGAAGCCTAAAGGAGCCATGGAAGCAGGCGGGAGAAGAGGCGTCTGTGCTGGGGCGAGCAGCTCCGCGGTGGTGCAGGGGTCCAATGCTGGGGAGCAGGCAAAAAAACCAGCCACCAATTCACGTTGCTTCCTCTCTCCTGGCCTCAGTTTTCTCATCTGTGGCATGAGGGTCAGCTGTGGCTTAGTGAAAGTGCACTAGACTTAGTGTAAGAAAGACCTGGGTCCAAATCCCAGCCCTGCCACTTACCAGCTGTGTGCCCTTGGGCCAGTCACTTCCCCTCTCTGAGCCTCCGTTTCCTCACCTCCTTCCTCACAGCATCTTTGTGAAGATTGAAATGAAATAATGTCCATGAAAGGGCTTGGCACAGGCCTGCCTCACAGAACACTCAACACGTGCCAGGCACTGGCTACCTACATTACAGAAATCACCTCATTCATTCCTTCGACAACCCTCCGAAGTAGGCATTATCATTATCCCTCTCTGTAAAACGGGAAAACTGAGGCACAGGGAAGGCAGTTCAGCAACTTGCAGAGGCAGGATTTGAACTAAGCAGTTTTGCTCGAGAATCAGGGTACTTTGCCCCAAACTACACACAGGTGCCCTAGGAAAGGAAGCCGGTGACACACTGTTTTGCTTTATCTGGTCAGAAGCTTGGGCAGTTTGAGTTGTCTCAGTAATTTATGAAAAATGGGAAGATACAGTAACTATTATGAATCTAGGCAGGTTTTGCCAACTCAGCCTCTCAGCCGGGAAGGTGAGGAGGGACAAAGAGCAGGCAGGCCCATCACGGGGAGACCGTGGCCCTTCTGCTGGCTGCCCTGGGGGTGCTGGTGCCCCGCCCCAGTGGCCCAGGGCCGCTCACCCCAGGACGATGAGTTCGCCATACTTGACAGGCTCCTCCCCTGGCTGCACGTCTTCTCCCGGAGAAGACAGGACACAGGAGCCCTTGTTCCCGGGGTGCCGGAGGTCTGAGGTTCGGGGGGACCCCACTTCGGGGTTTCCTTCCAGCACCATTCTGGGCAGAATGGGAGAGGAAGAAAAGAGCTTGGTAGCCTCCCATCCCCGGCCCCCTCCTGCTGCCCACCTGCCCAGGCTAAGGCCAGAGTGACCTTTCACCGCCTCTGTTGCTATGGCAACCACGTCACCTCTGCCTCCCCTAACTTGCCGGGATTGCTGGGATGCCGGGCGGAGAGACAGATGGGGTAGAACCAAGAAGTGGGGTGGCCGCAGAAGCAGAGGGTGAGGACACCCCCCCCCCCCAGAGGCTGCTTCTTGGCCAAGACTCCCGTCTGGGACGTTCTTGGAAAAGGGCACCCCAGGAGTTGGGGGAGCTTACCCCTCAACTCAGTCTCAGTTTCTGGGCTTAGCTCTCTCAGCCCCGGCACCTCTGAGATCGCCCCTCCGTGAGGTTCTTGGAATCTGTCTGTCCATTTTAATCCTTCTGCCCCTTTGCCGGCCCAGGCCTCTGTCGGTCTGTCTGTTTTCTCAATGACTCTCTGTCCTCCCAGCCGCTGTCCTCTTCGCCGTCTCTCTCCCCATCTCTGCCTGTCTGCCCGCCTCCACTCGCCCCTCCGTCTGCCTCAGTCTCCCCACCTCGGCCCCGCCCCGCAGGCAGGCCCCTGGCCTCGCTCCGGGTGCGACCCCTCCCTCCGTCAGGTGTCTGCGGTGCCCGGGCCGCCCGGGTCCCTGGAGGCCTGCGGGGGCGGCGCCCCCCCTCCAGCTCGGGCTGCAGCAGAGCCCGGCTCGCGCAGGAAGCCTGTTGGGGAGACATCCCCGCGCCCCGCGCCCCGCGCCCCGCGCCCGGCGGCCACAATGCCGGCCCAGCGCATACGCAGATACACACCCGGCGGCCCCTCGGCACCCACCCGCGCGCGCGCACGGGCCCGCACTCCCGGAGCCCGGCGGGCAGAGCCCGGACCCGCGCGGAGCCCACCCCGGCCCCGCGGACGCCCGCCCCCTGACCCACTCCCCCGCCGCCCCCAGACGCGCAAACACGCCCCCCGCGCCCGCCCCCGCCCCTCCGCCCCGGCCGCCTCACCTCGCCGCGCTCGGGGCCCCGCTCGCGCCGCCCCCTCCCCGCCTCGCCCCTGCGCCGGCCCGGGACCGCTGCGGCGGGATGGGCCCGGCCCGCGGCCGCTCCGCGCTGCCTCGTCACGGGGACACCCGGGGCCCGGGGAGGGGGACGAGCGCGGACCGCCGGCGCTCCGCCCCTGGGCCAGGCCCCGCCCCGCCCGCCGGCCCCGCCCCTAGCAGCGCCCCGCCCACACGAGGCCCCGCCCCCTGCGGCGGAGCTTTGCCCCCGTCGGCGAGGCCCCGCCCCTTTGGAGGCCCCGCCCCTCCCAGGCCCCGCCCAGCGCGCCGGCTCGGCGTCGCCCTTGCCCCTGCTCGCGGGTGCGGGGACTCCCCGGTAGTCTCCGAGACCCCTCCCCCCAGGTCGGGGACTCCCGGGCCCCGCCCCCCCTTCCGGGGACTCCCGAGTTCTCCGCAGTTCTGGGCGGTCGTCCTGGGCCCGAAGCCCCTTCCCCCGGCGTTGACCCCGGGGCGCCCCACTGCCGCCCCCCGCCCGCACCCCAGCTCGCGAAGCCGCGGGATTAGAGGAGGCGGGAAGCGGGGGCCGGGCGGAGCGAGAGGAAAGCACGGCGGAGGAGGCCGGGGGCTGCCGGGGGCTGCCGGGGGCTGCCGGGGCCCGGCGCACAGCTGCTTCCAGCCCGGCTCGGCCCCCTCCTCGCCGGGGGACCCTGGGCCCGGCTCTGGGCCCCGGGGCCCCTTCCTGGTCCGCGGCTGGCGAGAGAGCAGGTCAATCAGTGTGTGCTGGGCGCAGGGCGCTGGGCTTGGAGCCCAAAGACCCTTGGATCTGGGGGAGGAAGGCACGATAATCGCCCATTTCCCAGATGAGGAAAGTGAGATGTACGCAGGTGACCTGCTCACGGTTACGGCGTGACTCCACGGCCTTGCTTCCGTACCTTGTCGCTGTCACTAGGCATGGTCCTACCTGGAATCAGCGGGCAGGGGAGCCCCGGCGACGCGCCTGCTAATCTCCCTGCCGCTCAGCCTTCTTGGCCTGCTGAAGAGCTCCAACCAAGGCTGGGGGAGCCAGGAGGGAGGCCCATGAATCCTGTCTTCGGGCTGCGTGTGTGTGTGTGTGTTAGGAAATCAAGGAAGGCTGCACAGAGGAGGTGGCTTTTGGCTTCGGGCATGAAGAATGAGTGGAAGTTGGCTCCCACAGCTCTGAGAGGGAGCATCCACCGCCTCCCACCCCCCACTTGGTGCATGTGAAGCTCCTGGCCCACCAGACTTGCTCTGGGCCTGACCACGTCCACACACCTCACCAACTCTCCCACCTAAAAATAGTCCAGGATACCAACTGCTTCACCAACTGTCCTGGAGCCTGAGCAGCCAGTTGTAACAAGAAAGCAGCGGACAGCATGTCCCTTTCGGACAAAGGCATTCATTAATCAAAGAGGAAATTACGGGATGGGCCAGCCACAGGGCCTGCCTATCCTATACCGCAGGATGTCTTCCGCCCTGGAATGCCGACGGCATGCCTGCCTGAGACCAGGTGTGCACAGTCACTGTGTGACCGGGAGACACTGGGGCCGTTTTTACTCCATCAGTGTCTGCCCCGACCAGGCCTACTGTGAACATGTGCCGAATTGTTATTATAATCCCCTATGACAGACGAGGAAACCGAGGCTCGGGGAGAGGGAGAAGCTAGTCCCAAGTCAAGCAGTCTGACAAGCGCAAAGCTGAGGTTTGACTCGAGCCCCAGGGCTACCTGCTGACCCCAGACCTCAGGAAGGAGAGGGAGAGTCCAGGGCCCACTGCCAGAAGCAGAGGTTTCTCCTGGGTCGAGTGCTGGCATCGGGACGTACATGGCAGGCACAGGCAGACCACCGAGGGAGCCAGGGCTGGGGCTGACCCAGCATTGTCCAGGTTGAGGAGACGAGCCAGGAGTTGGGGCCCCACCAGCGGGCACCCATGCCCAAGTTGCAGCCCTAGCTTTGGGCTCTCAATCCAGTTCTCAGCCCCAAGAGCTCCAACCTCGTCATTTCTCCAGGCCTCCGTTGCCTTCGTGTGAAAGGGGAATGATAATAATTCCTGCCTGTGGTGGGATGATGTTTTGCAAGATTGTTCCTGATCCTCTTTGTTCCATCTAAAATTTGCTTGGAGAATGGACAAAGAAGGGAACAAGACTGTGCAACAAAAACATGGACTAGAGTTAATAGTACAATTATCATAATATTATTTCATCAACTCTAACAAAAGTACCGTGCTAATAATGCAAGGTGTTAATAATGGGAGGTGCCTGAGAACTCTGTATTTTCAGCATAATTTTTCTGTCAACCTACAACTTCTCTAATTAAAAAGAAGCCATGAAAGAGAATTCCCGGAAGATCAACACATAGCCGAGAGTGGCAGTCAGTGCAAAGCTTCCGAGCGAAAGCGCTTGCTCAGGTCCTGAGATTTTTGCAGCTCTCCAAAAGCTTCTCTGAGGACAAATACTGTATGATCATGCTTATACGGAATAATTAGAATATGCAAATTTATATAGTCAGAAACTGAAATAAAGGTTACCAGGGGCTGGCATAGAGTAGAAAATGGGGAGTTCCTGCTTAATTTGTGCAGAGCATCTGTTTGGGGGATGTTAAAGTTTTGGTAATGGATAGTGGTCCTGATGGTGCGAGCTTTAAATGTAATTAACACCATTGCATTGTATATCTGAAAGTGGTTAAAATGGGAAGTTTTAGGTTGCATGTATGTTACCGGAATAAAAATTAAAAAACAAAAACAAAAACCACAGAACTGTACAACACAAAAAATGAATCATTACATAAACTATGAACTAACGTTAATAATATAATAATATTGTTTCATCAGTTGTAACAAAGATACCACACTAATGCAAAATGTTAATAATAGGGAAAGCTGTGTGGGTGGGCGGCATAATATGGTAACTTTATACTTTCTGTGTGATTTTTCTGTAAACAACTGCTATAAGAAACAAAGAATGTTTAAGAAACAAAACAAAAAGCAACAGGAAACTCTGGGCTAGGATATTTGGAGGGTTAGGAGGGGAGGGTGGCAGGGATCTTGCTGTAGGTGGGAGAGTGGGGTTGGGAAAAGCCAGAACCCCCAGATAAATTTGGGGATCCAGAGCAGGGGAGTTCTGGACCGATTTCTCGGGGTGTAGCTTTGGAGGGAAGCTCTGGGAGCAGAATGACAACAGTGGGGTGTGGGGTGTGTGCCTGTGCTCCTGCGAGCCAGCCCATGGAGTTTTGGATGCATCGGCATGGGCCGGGAAAGCCATGGAATTTCTGTGCCCAAGAAGGGCTGAGCTGAGAGAGATTGGAAGGTCCTGAGGGGTCTCACAGCTGACAGGAGTGGGGTTCAGGGTACCAGGATTGACATCCAGAGCCCAGTGAGCTATGGCATCTCAGCAGAAGCCAGCGAGGACAGCTAATCTCCAGGACCAATGGAAGGATGACATCTCCAGGGACACTGGTTTAGATTTGGGGGAAGTGCCCTAGGATCTGAGAAGGCATTCTAAGTAGAAGGGGGCTGGGGGGAACAGGCAAGTGCCTGATTTCATCTGAAAGTGAGAAGAGCGGAAACCTTCTAGACCACACTGTCTCCCAACAGGTGCAATGGGAGCTGGAAAGAGAGATGATGCTTTGTTCTAGAACAAGGGTGGGTCAGCAAACCATAGCCTGCAGACCAAATACAGCCTGCAGACCAAATACAGCCTGCCACCTGATTTTGTAAATGAAGTTTTATTGGTGCATAACCACACCCATTTGTTTACGTGTTGTTTACGGCTGCTTTTGTGTTGCTACGGCAGAGTTAAGGCGTTGTGAGAAAGGCTGTGTGAGTCTTACACAATTTTGCTGACCCCAGCTCTGGAAGGTGATGAAAGTTATAATTTATGGCCCCTTTTACAATTAAAGGACTGATGACTTAAATATACTGTATTCTTAATAACCCACCTAGGGAAGTGGATTTGCCTTAATGGATTGTGTCCGTCTACCACATGGGAGGTCCGAGGTTCAAATCCCAGGCCTCCTTGACCTGTGGGAAGCCAGCCCATGCGCAGTGCTGATGCATGCAAGGAGTGTGCCCTGCCATGCAGGGGTGTCCCCCGCATAGGGGAGCCTCATGCACAAAGAGTGCGCCCTGTAAGGAGAGCCACCCAGCGCAAAAGTAAGTGCAGCCTGCCCAGGAGTGGCACCTCATGCACGGAGAGCTGACACAGCAAGATGATGCAACAAAAAGAGACACAGATTCCTGGTGCCGCTGACAAGAATAGAAGTGGACACAGATGAACACACAGCGAATGGACACAGAGAAGACAGCTGGGGGGGGCAGGGAAAGGAAGAGAAATAAATAAAAATAAATAAATCATCAAAAAAGAAAATAAATAACCCACCTACTGTCGTCATGGGGATTAAAACAAATGGTGCTTGTTCATCTCATTGCCTGGCTGTTATTACTTATCTAGTGCTGTGTAGCAAGTTAGCCCAAAACTAAGTGGTTTAAAATAATAAACAAGTATTATCTTACATGGTTCTGGCTGTCTGGGATCTGGGAGCAGCTTAGCTGTGTGGTTCTAGCTTGGGGTCACTCTTGTGGTTGCAGTTGTCAGCTGGGGACAAAATCATATGAAAGTTTCACTGGGGTTGGAGGAGCCCCTTCCAGAAAAGCCCATACACCTGGCAAGTCAGTGCCAGTTGTTGGCAAGAGGCCAACCATTCCTTCTCCATTTGGACTTGCAGTGCTTGAATGTCCTCATGTCAAAACAGCTGGCATTCCCCAGAGTGAGTGATCCAAGAAAGCAAGGTGAAAGCTGCAATGGCTTTTTTTGACCCAGCTTCAGAAGCCACACGCTGTCATTTCTGTAATACCCTATTAGATCTTAATAGACCTATCTTAGTAGGCCAGCCCTATTCATTGTGTGAATACCAGCAGGCAGGGATTATTGGGGGGGGGGCGGGTGGTATCTTGGAGGCTGGTACCAGGGACTGTTCTCTGACTCCCGTCCCATATTCAAAATGCACTCAACCCTTCCCAACCCCCTCACCCCCCCAAATCTCACCCCATTACAGCATCAGCTGGAAGTCCAAGACCTCACCATCTCCATCAGGTCCAGATGTGCATGGGGTATGGCTTTCTGGATACAGCTCCTCAAGGACAGTTCCTTTCTAAGTGAAGATCTGCGAATGAAAGAGATAAATTATCTTCCCCGACACACTCAACATACAGTGGTGGGGCAGGCATAGGGTAAATGCTATATATGTCTTCCTGTTCATAAAAGGGGAATATGGCAGGTGCACAGGAGTCAGTGGTACACAGCAATTCTGAAATCTAGCAGGACAGAAGATGGCAGTTATTTGATTAAGACTCCAAGACCTGGAGGTAATTATCCATGGCTCCCTCTAGTGGGGCTCCCTTTTCCGTAAAAACTGGCCTGTGTTTGCAACTGAGTAGTGTCCTCAGCCTACTTTCTGTCTGAAGAAGTTTGGGGAGCCAAGAGCCTCTTTTCCACTTATGCTGACCTTTCAGCCCAAGCCAGCAGTGCTGCTGCCAATACAATTCTCTTAAAAAAAACTGTTGATTTCTGTTACTCTTATTGGAGTTCCTTCCACAAGACTATACCTATAAATCTCTTTGCAATTAGCCTTTCTCTACCTTATGCTGACAGACAACTCCATCAAGCTTCCAGGAAGCCTAATGATTTGACTGAGTGGTTCTTCTGCCTTAGGTCTTTCTGAGGTCTTACCAAGGATTTCCCAGCCATGCCCTTGGCTTCATCTTTACACCATATTTTCCTGACAGTGCCCTGGGTCTGCTCTTTTCCCAGAAGCCATTTCTTTCTTTTTTTTTTAAAGATTTATTTATTTATTTCTCTCCCCTCCCCACCCCCACCCCGGTTGTCTGTTCTCTGTGTCTATTTGCTGCATCTTCTTTGTCCACTTCTGTTGTTGTCAGCGGCACGGTCATCTGTGTTTCTTTTTGTTGCATCATCTTGCTGTGTCAGCTCTCCGTGTGTGTGGCGCCATTCCTGGGCAGGCTGCACTTTCTTTCGTGCTGGGCGGCTCTCCTTACGGGGCGCACTCCTTGCACGTGGGGCTCCCTTACGTGGGGGACACCCCTACGCGAGGGACACCCCTGCGTGGCAGGGCACTCCTTGCGCGCATCAGCACTGCACATGGGCCAGCTGCACACGGGTCAAGGACGCCCGGGGTTTAAACCGGTAGACGGACGCCCTAACCACTGGGCCAAGTCCGCCGCCCAGAAGCCATTTCTTAATTTTAAAACTGTTGCTGTCTGGAGCAGCTGGGATTTTCAGAATCATCAAGTCCTAACTCCTTTTTGATTAACAGTGCTTCTTTCAGTTTATACATGTCCTCTCAGATTTTATTCTAAGCAGGAAGAAGAAATGAGGTGATACCATCAACATTTTGCCTGGAAATCTTCCTACCCAGATCATGCTGTTCATTAGGTACATTTTCTACTTCTCACATCATCACAGGTGACAGGATTGGTAAATTTTCTGTTACTATATAACAAGAATCTCCTTGCCTCCTTAAGTTTCCAGTAACGTTTTTCTCACTTTCCTTTCAGCCCTCGCTGACAGCTTCTACTAACAGTGTCCTTACCGCTAAGGTGGACCCACAATCCCAGCCTCCTGGAATCCACATCCTTGTGGTCTCCGCTCCCCCTGAGTGTGGACAGGCCCTGTGACTTGCTTCTAACCAATAGCATATGGCAAAGGTGACGGGATGTACATGATTCCATGTACGTGATTCCATGTACGTGTTTGTAGGATGTGTGACGTAAGCGTGTGCTGCCCCTCACTCTTAGATGGCTCTGAAGAAGCCAGCTCCCCCTTTGTGGGCTGCCTCTGTTGGGAAGCCCACATGGCAAGGAGCCGAGGACAATCCCTAGAATGGCCAACAGCCAGCGGAAAACTGAAGGCCTCAGTCCTATATCCTGCCAGCCAAAGTGGATTCTCTCCCAGCTGCGCCTCAGATAAGACCTCAGCAGGGACCCTAAGCAGAGGACCCAGTTAGGCCATGTTTGGGTGCCAAACCTCACAGAAATTGTGAGGTAATAAATGTGGGTTGTATTAAGCTGTTAAGTTCATGGTGATATTGTTATACAGCAATAGATTAATTCAAAGGTTCTTTTATTTTCAAGGGTTCTTTCTTGAGACTTTCACTGACAGCATTCCCCAAGCCTTCCTAGCCTCTGCTCACGATCCAGTTCCAAACTCACCCCCTCTTAGGTATTGTTGTACTCATCCTGGTATCCAAATCTGTATATAGTAATCTTTTTTTTTAATTAAAAAAAATTTATTTCTTGCCCCCCCCTCCCCATTGTCTGCTCTCTGTGTCCATTTGCTTTATGTTCTTCTGTGTCTGTTTGTATTCTCATTAGGTGGCTCTAGGGAACCTTCCAGAGTGGGGGAAGAGGCGATCATTTTCCTGTGCCACCTCAGCTCCCTGGTCTGTTGCGTCTCTTATTGTCTCTCCTCTGTGTCTCTTTTTGTTGTGTCATCTCACTGCATCAGCCCTCCACATTGGCCAGCTCACCACACGGGCCAGTTTGCCTTCACCAGGAGGCCCTGGGTATTGAACCGTGGACATCCTATATGGTAGACAGGAGCCCAATTGCTTGAGCCACATCCACTTCCCCTGTTTATGATTATCTATTGATGATTAGACAAATTACCCCCAAACCAAGTAGCTTAAAACAAAATGTATGATCCCACAAGATTTCTGTGGCTCAGGGACTTGGGAGCAGTGTAGCTGGGTGGTTCTGGCTCAGGGTCTCTCATGGGGTTGTAGTCAAGAGGTCAGCTGGGGTTGTCATCATAAAGAGAAGTTTCTCTGGGGTTGGAGGACCCGCTAAGAAGGAGGCCTACACATATGCCTGGAAAGTTAGTGCTGGCTTTTGGCAGGAGACCTTGTTTATTCTCCAAGTGGACCTCTCCATAGGACTGCCTGAGTGTTCTCACAACGTGGCAGCTGGATGCCCCAAAACAAGTAATCCAAGAGTGTGGAACGGCAGCCACAATGGTGCACTGAATCATCTGGCTCTCCTCTATTCATTAAAGCTGTCACATGCCGGTCCAGAGTCAAAAGGAGGAGTTTAGAGCCCCCCCGCTTGGTGGGAGAAGTGTCAAAGAATTTTCAGGCACATATATGTTTTTTTAACAAATCAATTTTATTGATACATGTTAATAAAGCATACGATTCATCCCAAGTGTACAATCAGTGGTTTTTGGTATAATCACCTATTGTGATTTCATCACTTGAATCATTATTAGAGCATTTTAATTTTCTCAATTGTAATAAAAATAAACAAAAACCAGAAAAACAAACAATCAAACAAGGAAATTCTTTACCTCTCAGTCTCTATGCTTGCCCTGCTGTACATAGCTACTTTTTCTGGCTATTTTTGCAGAATTATTTTACTTATTATTAAGCAGTTTTATTGAGATATATTCAGATGCCATATGATCTTTCCAAAGTGGCTTTTAATATAATCATAATGTTGCACATTCATCACCACAAAAAATTTTAAAACAATTTCATTATTCTAAAAAGAAAAACTCCACATCCCTTAGCAATCATTTCCCAGCCCTACTAATCTAATTGCATCTTTCTAAATTGATTTATATTTACATTTTATATAAATGGAATCATAAAATATGTAGTACTTTGTGTTTTGTTTCCTTCACTTAGTATAATGGTTAATTTTGGTCTGATATTAACATCTTGTATCATTAATGTACATTTGTTCAGTTTCAAAGAAGAAGAGTTTCATATATGCAATTTTACCTATATTCATATTTCACATGTGGTTTTTCTATGCTTCACAGTCCCATGTTACATTTTTTAGCTTTCCTTTTAGTGATATATATGACCTTAGACTTTCCCTTTAAAACACTTTCATAACCACATAATAGTACTGCTAGTTACAAATATTGTGTTGGGCTTTTACCTTTTCTATTCATTTCCAAAGATTGACACAGATCCTTTCTACCAGTACTGTACAAGTTAACCCCAGGTTTTCATTCTCTAACCTCATTCTAATTTCTGGTGATCCATATTCAAGTTACTAACTCCATGAAATTATACAATATATTTGGTTTATAGTAGTGCTCATACAGCATTTGTCCTTTTGGGTTTGGCTTGCTTCACTCAACATAAGGTCCTCCAGGTTCAACCATGTTGTAATATTCTTTATGACTTCATTTCTTCTTACAGCTGCATAATAGTCCATCATGTGATTACACCACATTTTGTTTATCATTCATCAGTTGATGGACACCTATGTTGTTTCCAATGTTTGGCAATCATGAATAAAGCCACTGTGAACATTGGTGTGCAGATGTCTGTTTGTGTCATTGCTCTCAGTTCTCCTGGGTATATATATATACTCAGCAGTGGTATTGCCAGATGACGTGGCAAATCCATTTTCAACTTCTTTAGGAACTGTCAAACAATCCTCCACAGTGGCTGTACCATTCTGCATTCCCCCCAACAGTGAATAAGTGTTCCTATCTCTCCATATCATCTCCAACACTTGTAATTTTCTTTTTATTTTCTTTTTATTTTTTAAAAAGATTTATTTATTTATTTATTTATTTATTTGTCTCCCCTTCCCCCCGCCTGGGTTGTCTGTTCTCTGTGTCTCTTTGCTGCGTCGTCTTCTTTTATCGTCTTCTGCTGTTGTCAGCAGCACAGGAATCTGTGTTTCTTTTTGTTGTGTCATCTTGTTGTGTCAGCTCTCCGTGTGTGCGGCACCATTCCTGGGCGGGCTGCGCTTTCTTTTGCGCTGGGTGGCTCTCCTTACAGGGCGCACTCCTTGCGTGTGGGGATCCCCTACGCAGAGGACACCCTGTGTGGCACGGCACTCCTTGCACACATCAGCACTGTGTATGGACCAGCTCCACATGGGTCAAGGAGGACCGGGGTTTGAACAGCAGACCTCCCATGTGGTAGACGGACGCCCTAACCACTGGGCCAAGTCCGCTTCCCTTTCTTTTTAATAGTGGCCATTCTAATAGGTGTGAAATGATATCTCATTATAACTTTGATTTGTGTTTCTCTAATTGCTAGTGATGTTGAACATTTTTTCATGTGTTTGGTTTTTTTTTTGCCATTTGTATTTCTTCTTTGGACAAATGTCTATTAAAGTTTTTTGCCCATTTTAAAATCAGGTTGTTTGTCTTTTTATCATTGAGTTGTAGCATCTCTTTATATATCATAGATATTAAACCCTTATTGGATGTGTGATTTCCAAATATTTTCTCCCATTGAGTCAGCTACCTTTACACCCTTTTGAAAAAGTTGTATGATGTGCAAAAGTGTTTAATTCTTATACACTGAGAACTATACAAGACTGTTCAAGGAAATCAGAGAAGACCTAAATAAATGGAAGAATATTCCTTGTTCATGGATAGGAAGACTGAATATTATTAAGATGTCTATCCTACCAAAACTGATCTACACATTCAATGCAATCCCAATAAAAATCAACACAGCCTTCTTTAAGGAACTAGAAAAACTAACTATGAAATTTATTTGGAAAGGAAAGAGGCCCCGAATAGCCAAAGACATACTGAAAAAGAAAAACAAAATAGGGGAAATAACACTTCCTAACTTCAAAACATACTACAAAGCTACAGTAGTGAAAACAGCATGGTATTGGCATAAAGAGAGACACAGAGACCAATGGAATCGAATTGAAAGTTCAGATATAGAACCTCACGTATATAGCCATATAATATTTGATAAAGCCACCAAACCCTCTCAACTGGGAGAGAATGGCCTATTCAACAAATGGTGCCTGGAGAACTGGATAGCCATATGTAGAAGAATGAAAGAGGATTACCATCTCACACCTTATACAAAGATCAACTCAAGATGGATTAAAGACCTAAATATAAGAGCCAAGACCATAAAGATCTTGGAAAGCAGTGTAGGGAAACATCTACAGGACCTTGTAATAGGAAATGGCTTCATGAATATCACACCAAAAGCACGAGCAGCAAAAGAACAAATAGATAAATGGGACTTCCTCAAAATTAAAGCCTTCTGCACCTCAAAGGAGTTTGTCAAGAAAGTAAAAAGGGAACCCACACAATGGGAGAAAATATTTGGCAACCATATATCTGATAAGGGGCTTATAACTTGCATATATAAAGAACTCATAAATCTTGAAAACAAAAAGATAAACAACCCATTTAAAAAATGGGAAAAAGATTTAAACAGACACTTCTCCAAAGAAGAAATACAAATGGCTAAAAAGCACATGAAAAAATGCTCCAAATCTCTAGCTATCAGGGAAATGCAAATCAAAACTACAATGAGATACCATCTTACTCCCATAAGATTGGCAGCTATGAAAAAAACAGAAGAATACAAATGCTGGGAGATATGAAGAAAGGGGAACACTTATCCACTGCTGGTGGGAATGCAGAAGGATCCAACCATTCTGGAGGACAGTTTGGCAGTTTCTCAAAAAACTAACCATAGATTTGCCATATGACCCAGCAATACCACTGCTGGGTATATACCCATCAGAACTGAAAACAAGGACACAAACAGATATATGTACACCAATGTTCATAGCAGCATTGTTTACTATCGCCAAAAGTTGGAATCAATCCAAATGTCCATCAACAGACGAGTGGATCAATAAAATGTGGTATATACACACAATGGAATACTACTCGGCTGTTAGAACAAATACACTACAATCACACGTGATAACATGGATGAACCTTGAGAATCTTATGTTGAGTGAAGCAACCCAGGCATTGAAGGACAAATACTAAATGACCTCAATGATATGAAATAAGCAAACTGCCTCAGAGAGCTAGAATCCGGAAAAGGGGCTTACAGGAAATCGGGGGGTGGAGGAAGGATATGAGTTAACGTCTGTAGGGGTAGAATCTGTGATGAGCTGGCGGTAAGTATGAGCACAAAGAAGGGACAAAATGGGGGCAAGGGGTTACCTTCGGGTGGGGCTTTGTGGGTTTGAGGGGGGCTGGGGATGGGCAGAGGGGTAATACTGTCCAAAAATTGGGGGGAGGGAGGGGCAACATACGAACATGGGAGAGTGTCAGGTGTTCGTTGAGAACAAAATGTTGAGAAAATCGTATCAAAGTATAAGTAGGAGGGACACCTGTTTAGGATGCTCAGGGGGTATGGTCTGATGCGGGACGGACTCTGGGCGAATAGCTGAAGGTTCATTTTGCCAAGGTGGGTTGTACCATTGGGAAGAGACCCAAGAAGTGAGAGTTGGGGTGGACCCACATCCTGGGGAGAACTAATGCCGTCAAATAGAGAGAACTATATCTCTAGTGAGAAAGGATGGCTCCCAGGGCATTAGGGCAGTTGAGAAAGTCAGGCCCTGAATACTGCTGCAAGTATCTCTGGACATGGCTTCTCGGGAAATGGAGATTGGCTGGTGTTGTGGGCCCCAAGGGGAGGGGAAAATGGATGTGGAATGGATGGAACCAAGGTAAATATGGGGGCAAGAGAGGAGTTTTGTGAGAGTACACGAAGATGAATATAAAACATGTAATATTACACCAAAAACATATAGGGGACGACAGACTAATAATGTAAACCATAAGGCAAAACACAGGATAACTAAAAAATTTAGAAAACTGTACAACCTAAAGTATGGACCACATAGTAAGCATAGATGTCATCTTGTTTGAAAGCTATTGTCTCGGAATCTGTACATCAGTTTCAGGAAATATATGAACAAGTTAAAAGATTATCGCTGTGGAAGGGAAAAGGTTTTATGGTGAATCTGGGGAAGTACTGTATATTTTATATATGAATTTCGGTGATCTAAGACTCTTGTGAAGCTGACATTATGTTGGGATTCACTTTACAAGAAGTGTTGGATCACAGAGTGGTTCAACAATGGCAGCGGAGGAATACTGATATAGGATGTTATTGACAGGATATATATGATTGACAGGGAGCTATACAGGGCATATGCCCAGGGTATATAGTAATGTCTAGATATACTCATAGTGGAAACAATTAAAAACAACTGCTGGGGGGGTACTGGGCCCCTGGCCGGGGGGTCACTGTCGTGGACCCTGGGGGAGCAGCGGCAGTCCCCCAGGTGCAACGGCAAGAACTAGGAAGGAAGGAGGGCCCAACAGTGGGCTCCTGATACTAATGGCTATGCTTTTGAGCCTATACACCTGCAATAAGAATAAGGCCTAGAGTAGCACTGTGCCTGGGAGTTTCCTCCTGACAGCCTTCATGTTACTCAAATGTGGCCACTCTCACAGCCAAACTCAGCATGTAGATGCAGTGCATTCCCCCCAGCGTGGGACATGACACCCAGGGATGAACCTCCCTGGCACTGAGGGATCACTACCACATACCAGCTGAAGATGCAACTAGAAAAGGACCTTGAATTAAAGGTTCAACACGGATCAGCAGAATATCCCTGTCTACATATAATAACATGACTTCAAAATGCTGTTTGATCTAATGTAAGGGGGAAATGGAAAGGAGAAATGAGAATATAAGGCTATGAGTCTCTAAAAAAGAGTCTGGAGGTTGTCAGAAGGAATGCCCTTATGCACAACTGAGCAGAGTCTGAGAGACAGATAAAGTAGATACAACCCCAGGTATTGGTTCTTTTGAGGAATAAAGAGACCCATGGGTTCTATGGTCATGGCAGATGGGGTTCACTGCCATGGCAGATGGCCCTTCTTTGGAGCTGGTGTTTCTGCGTGATGGAATTGGACTCAGAGGGGATCTCTTTTCACAAGACTTGCATGCTACTTTATTGGAATTGTAGTTGGTGCTGGGGTTTTAGATATATTTAGGGGATTTGAATCTCTGGACTGATAATATGACACCCAGGCCCAGAGCCTCAACAGACTTCAGCTCCTACACTTTGATTTATTGGACTTACCCCACTCAGCTAACATCGAGTTGAAGAAGGTCAACCACCACACCATGGAGCCTAGAGTGTCTACAACTGAAAGCAGGAGGAGTGCATCCAGTATCCATGTGGAATCTAAGCCCCCACTTGACATAGATGTGCAATGGACACAACCAATCCAATGTCCACAGAGAAAATGTGGAATGGGTGTGGGAAGGGTAGCCATGGTGGCTGCTGGGTTTGGGGAATGGGAGGAAGAGATGAGATGTGGAGGTGTTTTCGGGACGAGGAGATGTCCTGGGTGGTGCTTCACGGACAATTACGGGACATTGTAGATCCCCCCAGGGCCCACTGGATGGAACGTGGGAGAGTGTGGGCTATGATGTGGACCATTGACTATGGGGTGCAGCGATGCCCAGAGATGTACTTACCAGGTGTAATGGATGTGTCACGATGATGGGAGAGAGTGTTGCTGTGGGGGGAGTGGGGGGTGGGAACGGTGGGGTTGAATGGGACCTCATATTTTTTTAATGTAATTTTTAAAAATAAATAAATAATTAAAAAAATAAAATAAAATAAAAGTGTTTAATTCTAAGGAGGTCCCATTTATCTATTTTTTCTTTTGATACTTGTGCTTTGGGTGGAAAGTCCAAGAAACCAACACCTACCACAAGTTAAGATGTTTCCCTACATTTTCTTCTAGTGGTTTTATGGTCCTGGCCTTTATATTTAGGTCTTTGATCCATTTTGAGTTGATTCTTGTATAGAGAGTGAGATAGGGGTCCTCTTTCATTATTTTGGCTATAGATATCAGGTTCTCCTGCACCATTTGTTGAAGGGACTGTTTTGTCCTGTGAGCATGGCTTTGGTAGGTCTGTCAAAAACTAGTTGGCAGTAGAGGTGAGGGTTTATTTCTGAACTCTCAGTTCTATTCCACTGATTGATGTGTCTAATTTATACCAATACCATGCTGTTTTGACCACTGTAGCTTTGTAATACAGTCCAAGGTCAGGCAGTGAAATTCCTTCCATGTCGCTCTTCTCTTTTAGAATGCTTTTGACTATTTGGGTACACTTTCCCTTCCAAAAGAATTTGGGAATTGCCTTTCCTTTTCTGTTGGAATTTTGATTGGTATTGTATTGACTCTATAAATCAGTTTGGGTAGGACTGACATCTTCACAATATTTAGTCTTCCATTCCATGAATACGGAATGTCTTTCCATTTGTTTAGGTCTTCATTGATTTTTATTTTTTATTTATTTTTTCTCCTTGTGTGCACTCCTTGTGTTCATCAGCACTGTGTGTGGGCCAGCTCATCTCATAGGTCCTGTATTTCTTTTTTTTTTTTTTTAAGATTTTTACTTTTATTTATTTCTCTCCCCTTCCCCATCCCCCACCAGTTGTCTGTTCTCTGTGTCCATTCACTGTGTGTTCTTCTGTGTCCACTTCTATTCTTGTCAGCGGCACTGGGAATTTGTGTCTCTTTTTGTTGCATCATCTTGCTGCGTCAGCTCTCTGTGTTTGTGGCTGACACTCCTGGGCAGGCTGAACTTTCTTTCACGCTGGGCGGCTCTCCTTATGGGGCGCACTTCTTGTGTGTGGGGCTCCCCTACACCGGGGACACCCCTGCATGGCAGGGCACTCCTTGCGTGCATCAGCACTGCATATGGGCCAGCTCCACATGGGTCAAGGAGGCCCGGGGTTTGAACCACGGACCTCCCATGTGGTAGGCAGATGGTTTATCCATTGAGCCAAGTCCGCTTCCCTGTATTTCTTTGGTTAAATTGACTCTTAGGTATTTGAGGCTTTTTGTTGCTATTGTAAATGGAATTTTTTCCTGCTGTCCTCTTCAGATTGTTCAGTACTAGTGTATAAAAATAATACTGATTTTTGTGTGTTGATCTTGTATCTTGCCACTTTGCAGAACATGTTTATTAGCTCAAGCAGCTTTTTTGTAGACATTTCAGCATTTTCTAAATATAAGATCATGTCAACAGCAGTGAGAGTTTTACTTCCTCTTTTCCTATTTGGATGCCTTTTATATTCTTGTCTAATGCTCTAGCTAGAACTTCTAGCACAATGTTGAATAGCAATGGTGACAGCGGGCATCCTTGTCTTCTTCCCAATATTAGAGGTAAAGCTTTCAAACTTTCCCCATAGAGTACGAGGTTGGCTGTGGGGTTTCACATACACCCTTTATCATACTGAGGAATTTCCTTCTCTTCCTATTTTTTGAAGTGTTTTTATCAAGAAAGGATACTGGATTTTGTTGAATGCCTTTTCTGCATCAGTTGAGATAATCATGTGTTTTTTTTCCCTTCAATTCTTTAATGTCGTGTATTATGTTCATTGTTTTGCTTATATTGAACCACCCTTGCATACCAGGAATAAATCCCACTTTGTCTTGGTGTATAAGTCTTTCGACATGCTGTTGGATTCTGCTTTTTTTTAAGATTTATTTTATTTATTTATTTCCCCTGTTCCCCCCGTTGTCTGCTCTCTGTGTCCATTCACTGCATGTTCTTCTCTGTCTGCTGTATTCTCATTAGGCGGCTCTGGGAACCAATCCTGGGACTTTACGGAGTGGGAGAGAGGTGATTACTCTCTTGAGCCACCTCAACTCCCTGTTCTGCTATGTCTTCTTATTTTCTCTCCTCTGTGTTTCTTGTTGTGTCATCCTTCTGTGACAGCTCTCCACGTTGGCCGGCACTCCTGCATGGGGCAGCTTTCCTGCGCTGGGCAGCATTCCCACACAAGGCAGCACTCCTGTGCGGGGCAGCATTCCTGTGTTGGCTGGCACTCTGTGTGGGCCAGCTTGCCGCATGGGCCAGCTTGCCCCACCAGGAGGCCCTGGGTATAAAACCCTGGACCTCCTATATGGTAGATGGGAGCCCAATTGGCTGAGCCACATCTGTTTCCTGCTGTTGGATTCTATTTGCAGGTATTTTGGTGAGAATTTCTGCATCTATGTTTATTAGAGCGATTGGTATGTAATTTCTTTTCTTGTAGTGTCTTTATCTGGCTTTGGAATTAGGGTGATGTTGGCTTCATAAAATGCATTGAGTAATTTTCCTTCCTCTTTTTTGGAAGAGTTTAAACAGGATTGGTGTTAATTCTTTATGAAATGCTTCATAGAATTCACCTGGGAAGCTATCTGTCCTGGACTTTTCTCTCTTGGGAGATTTTTGATGATGAATTCAATGTCTTTAAATGTGACTTGTTTGTTAAGTTCTTGTATTTCTTGTAGAGTCAGTGTAGGTTGGTTGTGCATTTCTAGGAATTTGTCCATTTCATCTAGGTCGTCTAGTTTGGTGGCATACAGTTTCTCATAATATCCTCTTATTTTTAAAAATTTATTATTTCTTTCTTTCTCTCCTCTTACCCCTCCCCCCATTGTCTGTTCTCTGTGTCCATTCGCTGTGTGTTCTGTGTCTGCTTGTATTCTTGTCAGTGGCACCAGAAATCTGTGTCTCTTTTTGTTATGTTATCTCGTATGTCAGCTCTCCATGTGTGCAGCACCACTCCTGGGCAGGCTGCACTATTTTCACATGGGGCAGTTCTCCTTGTGGGCCGTGCTCCTTGAGCATGGGGTTCTCCTATGTGGGGGACACCCCTGTGTGGCACAGCACTACTTGCACACATCAGCACTACACATGGGCCAGTTCACCACACAGGTCAGGAGGCCCTGGGTTTGAACCTTGGACCTCTTATATGGTAGGCAGGTGCTCTATCAGTTGAGTCAATTCCACTGCCCTCATAATATCCTCTTATGATCCTTTTTATTTCTGTGGGATTGATTGTAACTTCACCCCTTTCATTTCTGATTTTATTTATTTGCATCTTCTCTCTTTTCTTTGGTAGTATTTCTAAGGGCTTGTCAATTTTATTGATCTTATCAGAGAACCAGCTTTTTGTTTTGTTGATTTTCTCTTTTCTTTTCTCAATTTCATTTATTTCTATTTTAATCTTTATTATTTATTTCCTTCTGCTTCTTTGGGAATAGTTTGCTATTCTTTTTCTAGTTTCTCCAGTTGTTCAGTTAGGTTTTTTATTTTAGCTCTTCATTCTTGTTTAATATAAAGGTTTAGGGCTATAAATTTCCCTCTCGGCACTGCCTTTGCTGTATCCCATTAGTTTTTATAAGTTATGTTCTTATTCTCGTTCATCTCAATGTATTTACTAATTTCACTCGCAATTTCTTCTTTGACCCACTGATTATTTAGGAGTGTGTTGTTCAGCCTCCACCCATTCGAGATTTTACCTCTTTCTTGTTTATTATTGATTTCAACTTTCATTCCATTATTATCTGAGAAGGTGCTTTGTATAATTTCAATCTTTTTATATTTATTGAGTCCTGCATTGTGATCTAACATGTGGTTTATACTGGAGCTCTTGAGCTCTTGAGAAGAATGGGCTCTTGAGAAGAATGTATGACCTGCTGAGTTTGGGTGCAATGTTCTGTATAAGTCTGTTAGATCTAGCTAGTTTATCATATTGTTCAAGTTCTCTGTTTCCTTGTTGATCTGTCTAGTTGTTCTATCTAATTATGAGAGTGGGGTGTTGAAGTCTCCAACTATTATTGTATTTCTCTCTCAGTTTTACTAGAGTTTATCTCATGTATTTTGGGGCACCACGGTTAGATACATAGATATTTATGACTATTATTTCTTCCTTGTGGATTGTCCCTTTTATTAATTTATAATGGCCTTCTGTATCTCTTATAACTTTTTTGCATTTAAAGTCTGTTTTGTCCAATATTAGTATAGCTACCCTCTTCTTTTTTATTTACTATTTGTGTGTAGTGTCTTTTTCTAACTTTTCACTTTTAGCTGGTTTGTATCTCTAGGCAGCATATGGATGGCTCATGTTTTTTATCCATTCTGTTAGCCTGTATCTTTTTTTTAAAGATTTATTTTTTATTTATTTCTCTCCCCTTCCCCCCTCCCCCCAGTTGTCTGTTCTCTGTGTCCATTTGCTGCGTGTTCTTGGTTTTGTCCGCTTCTGTTGTTGTCAGCGGCATGGGAATCTGTGTTTCTTTTTGTTGCATCATCTTGCTGCGTCAGCTCTCCATGTGTGCGGCGCCATTCCTGGGTAGGCTGCGCTTTCTTTCGTGCTGGGCGGCTCTCCTTACAGGGCACACTCCTTGTGCTTGGGGCTCCCCTACACGGGGGCACCGCTGCACGGCAGTGCACTCCTTGTGTGCATCAGCACTGCGCATGGACCAGCTCCACATGGGTCAAGGAGGCCCAGGGTTTGAACTGCGGACCTCCCATGTGGTAGACGGATGCCCTATCTACTGGGCCAAGTCCGTTTCCCAGCCTATATCTTTTGACTAGGGAGTTTAATCCATTCACATTTCATGATGTTACTGTAAATGCATTATTTACTTCCACAATTTTATTCTTTGTTTTTCATATGTCATATCTTAGGTTTTGTCTGTCTTTTTACTCTTTTGTTTATCCTTTCTGCTATTCTTTCTTCTATACTCTCCTCCAAGTTTCTTTCCTGTCTTTTCCTTTCAGGCTGTGGGGTTTCCTTTAATATTTTCTGCGAAGGTAGATTCTTTTTTACCAGCTCTTTTAGTTTCTGTTTGCTTGTGAATACTTTAAACTGACCTTCATATTTGAGGGACAGTTTTTCTGGATAATGAATTCTTGGTTGGTAGTTTTTCTCTTTCAGTATCCTGATTGTATCATACCACTGTCTTCTAGCCTCCATGGTTTCTTTTTTTCTTTTCCCATGGTTTTTGATGACAATTCGACACTAAGTCTTACTGGACTTCTCTTGTATATGATGGTTTGCTTCTCCCTTGCTGCTTTCTTTCACATCTGAAATTCTGTTTATTATGTGTCTTGGAGTAGTTCTATTCACATTTACTCTGATTGGGGTATGCTGAGCTTCTTGGAAGTGTAAGTTCAATTCTTACATGAGAGTTGGAAAATTTTCAGCTATTATTTTCTCAAATACTCTTTCTTCCCCTTTTCCATTCTCTTCTCCTTCTGGAACTCCAATTATATGTATGTTGTGCTTCATGTTATCATTCAACTCCCTGAGCCCTTGCCCAATTTTTTTCCATTCTCTCTCTTAAATTTCAGCTGTTCTGTCTTCTGTATGACTTATTCTTTCTTCTATCATTTTAAGTCTGCAGTTGTATGCCTCTACATTTTTTTTTTTTTTGAGGTACCAGGGCCAGGGATTGAACCCAGGACCTCGCATGTAGAAAGCCAGTGCTCAACCACTGAAATACACCAGCTCCACCTCTAATGTGTTTTTTATCTCACCTATTGTGTCTTTTACTTTTCTATTCAGGTTTTCAAATTCTTGTTTGTGCTCATTCAATGTCTTCTTGATGTCCTTTATCTCTTTAGCCATAATATCCTTCAACTCATTAATCTGATTTTGGAAATTTATGTACATCTCATTAATTAGTTCTCTCAAATTCTGCATCTTTTTTGGGGCTTTGATATATTCCTTTTCTTGGGCTATTTCTTTCATTTTCTTAGTATGACTTGTAACTTTTTGCTGATATCTAGACATCTGGTTACGATGGTGTGTTTACTCAGATGCTTGATTTCTCTCTCTTTTGTACAGATTTAGTGGTGGGAGGCTATGTTACTGGTGTTCTTTGACATTTGGTTCAAAGCCTTCTGGTTCTTTAGGATTGTCCCTGTTAGTTGCTCAAATCTGGGTCCTGGACCCAGCAATGCTTCTCAGGCCTGCTTCCTAGGGCCTTTGGGAGGGGTGCTGTAAAGGCCAGAAAAAGTCTCTCTCACTTACTTTTAATTTCCTCACACGGACTTTGTTTGTCAGCCAGCAGATGGCGCTATTTGGAAGCCCTCTCAGTTCAAGGCCTGGTAGGAGTGTGTTTGCTGCAACAGACTGGATCAGTGTGACAAAGGATCCTGCCTGGAGGCTAAGAGCCTGTAATTAAAACTTTCTCAGCAGTACTCTCCAACCTTTGCTGGCAGCCTCTCCCTTTACCAGGTAGGAAATTGTTAGAGGTTTCTCCCTTACAAGGATTATAATAATGAACTGATCACAAGGATTACAATGATTTACAAACAGTAACTTGCATTCCCGTGACATAGAACAGCCCCTCACCCAGAGCCTACGTGTTCAGATACAGTTTGTTTCCTCACAAGAATAGACAAAGAAGCCACTTGACAGCACCAACGCCTCCCACATCCTTAGAATTCACTACACCCAGTCCACCACCCCCTAGCCATCCCTATTGGCTCTCGGGTCTTATGCAAACCCCAACCCACTCCCACTAACTAAGCGTGTTCCCACCTATAGATGTACTGTAGAAATTCATGACTGCCTCTGCCAGAAGCAGGCTGAAGTCTCTCTTCAGACCTCTGCCATGCTGGCGGGGTGTGTGTGTGTGTGCTGAAGTCTAATCTTCAGACCACCTCCATTGGGAGAGCTTCCCAGTAAACTTCCTGCCTGCAGCCACGTCAGTCTCCATGTCCCAGTGAGCACCGTTTTTCCCTCTGACATTTGGTGCTGAAAACCCGGGACTGGGGTCATGTTGCGACTGACTGATTGGAAAGGAATCTCCCTCTGCCTCTGCTGAGAACCCATCCAACACGAGACACTGAATCATAGCTGGATGAGTCAAGGATTTTTCCACCAGAGGATCCTGCTCATTCTCACTCTCTCCCCTTTCTTCCATTGTCCAGAACAACCCACCAAAAGAGCTAGCACTATGTTAATGATCTTCACTGTCCCCAGGACCACAGTGGGCAGAAGCCTGCATCCTTGTGGGAAGAATTCTTTGGCTCTAGAGACGTCTGGCTCCAAGCACAGTTTCCTGTTTCCTTGGAGATTTCTGACTGATTCAGAGACAACTGTCTCACTCGGAATCTCCCCTGTTCTTTCCTTTATAGAGATTTTTAGTCTTGCCCAAGCCACCTAAAATGGGGAATTCAATTTTGGCCACCCCCAAAGCCACACCTCTAGGCTGTCTCCTTTATAACCTAAAATCTCTGTACCCAGAAAAAAAATCAGACCTAAAAAACTCATTTTCTAGTCAACCTCCGTGAAGTTGAACAATGGAAGTCAATGGCCAAAAGGCGGCACTTTCAATTTCCAAATTTTCTAAAACTTAGAAAACTATCTCAAGCTCAGTGGCTGGTAGTCTGAGGTTCCTTATGTTCAGGCTTTCCTTTTCCTTTGTTTCTGCCTACAATCCCAGTGAGCAAACCGCCCCTCCCTCTGCCAATCCTGTTCTTTTTTTTTTTTAAGATTTATCTTTATACTTATTTCTCTCTCCTGCTCCACGCCCCCCCCCATTGTCTGCGTTCTGTGTCCATTCACGAGTGTTCTTCTGCGTCCCTTGCATTCTTGTCAGCAGCACCAGGACTCTGTGTCTCTTTTTGTTGCATCATCTTGGTGCGTCAGCCATCCGTGTGTGTAGCACCAGTCTTGGGCAGGCTGCGTTTTTTTTTTTTTTTGCACTAGGGAGCTCTCCTTGAGGGGTGCACTCCTTGCTCATGGGGGTTCCTTACGTGGAGGACACCCCTGTGTGGCATGGCACTCCTTATGCACGTCAGCGCTGCATGTGGGCCAGCTCCACACGGGTCAGGAGGCCCTGGGTTTGAACCGCGGACCTCCCATGTGGTAGGCGGACGCCCTATCAGTTGAGCCAAATCTGCTTCCCCTTGTTCTTCTTTTACACTAGAACCCCCTCAAAAACTTTCATCTCCTCTCACCCACCTCCCAAATCTCCTGAAAATCTTAACTTTGAGCCGGCAAGCCAAGGTCTTCCTGCACCCCCTCCCTCCATGCCTCCAACTTCACCTCCGCCCTCATCCTTGCCACCACCTTGCGCCCCTCGGCCCTCGGCCTACCGCTTTCTGCCCCTCCTTTCTCCCCTCCTCATAATCGTTCGTAAAGACAACGTTCTCCCCACCCCCCGCCATCCACCTCCACCTCCATAAACACAAAAGTTAACCCTCTTAATTCTACACAAACATCAACACTCCTCATACCTCTCAGAAAAAACAGAAGAAGCTGAAAGAATAAAGTGCACATTCCCTTCTCACTCTCAGATTTAAGTCAGATAAAAAACCAGTTAGGCTTGTTCTCTGAAAATCCTGCCACACACATCAAAAACTTCCAACACCTCACCCATTCTTTTTTTTTTTAAAGATTTATTTATTTTACTTATTTCTCTCCCCTTCACCCCTCCCCCCCGCCCCAGTTGTCTCTTCTCTGTGTCTATTTGCTGCATGTTCTTCTTTGTCCGCTTCTGTTGTTGTCAGCAGCACGGGAGTCTGTGTTTCTTTTTGTTGCGTCATCTTGTGTCAGTTTTCCGTGTGTGCGGCACCATTCCTGGGCAGGCTGCACTTTCTTTTGCACTGGGTGGCTCTCCTTACAGGGCGCACTCCTTGCGTGTGGGGCTCCCCTATGCGGGGACACCCCTGGGTGGCAGAGCACTGCTTGCGTGCATCAGCACTGCGCATGGGCCAGCTCCACACGGGTCAAGGAGGCCCGGGGTTTGAACCGTGGACCTCTCATGTGGTAGACGGACGCCCTAACCACTGGGCCAAGTCTGCTTCCCTCACCCACTCTTATAATCACACATATCAGGATATATACATTATCCTTACCTCTTCAACTACACCTGAAGAAAAATCGCATTTAAAGTGTTGCTGCCGCTTTTGCAGATTCCATGCATACTCAAAACCCCAACGCACACCCAGCAAGCCCCACTGCAGTTCAGCCGCTAACCCAACCTGAAACTGTCAGCTAAAATCTGCTCACTTTCCCCACATGGTCCACTTTTTAACCTGTATAATAGAAGGCATGAAAAAGGCTGCCATGAAGGCAGGTAATTATGATAAAATTAAAAAGATTTCACAAAGGCTTGATAAAAATCCAGCTGCTTTTATGACTAGATTAACTGAGTTCCTCCTTAAATACACCCATTTAAATCCTGAGTCAGACTCTGGTCAGCTACACCTACACACCCACTTTATTACACAATCTGATCCTAACATCAGAAAAAATTTTAAAAAGCCCTCAAACCCCTCAGAAAAACCTGCTTAAAGCAGTTTTTAGAGTCTTTAACAATAGAGAAGAGGAAGCCAAATTGGAAAAAATACAAACAAGACCAGGCTAACACCTCCCTCCAGGCTGGTCCAATTTTCAGAAACCTAAGCCCCCTTCTTCTCTTCGGCCACCTCTGAAACCCTGTTTTAAGGGCAGAAAGGAAGGGCAGTGGGCACGGTCCTGCCCCAATCCCAGGCCTCCACTGGGGCCTTGCCCCGTATGTTGTTGTAAAGGTTATTGGAAGTCAGACTGTCCTGAAAACGCTGTTTCCAGAAAGTTCCTCCCGCACACCCTACCGACCCAGAGCCGAAATCCTCCTTTTCAAGCCTCCTGAAATTAACAACAAATGACTGACAGGTCCCTGGTTCAAGACGGCCCCACATCTCCACCAGTAAGTCGACCAAGGGTTAGCATCAAGGTCAGAGGTGAGCTGATCTCCTTCTTAATTAACATGAGAGCTGCATATTCAGTCCTCCGAGAAATTCAGAATCTTTATCCACTTCCTCAGTCTCTACTGTAGGAGCTAACGGGGCATCCCCTCTTCTTTAATCACCAAATCAGTTATATGCTCATTACGGAATTTCACATTTTTTCATCAGTTCCTTGTAATCCCCACTAGCCCTTAACTAAGTTATTGCCTATTCCTCCAAGCAGTTAAATCCTGTCACTCTTGGCTACACTGCTTGCCTTAAAATCCTCACTGCTGTCACAAGAAGTACCTGTGCAAGCATAAATGAAACCTGTTGCTTCTACATTAACAGAACAGAACGAATAGAGAAAAATCTCAAAATTTTAAAAGAAAATGTAAAAATCATCCAGAAAGTGTGAAATAACAGCTGTGAAAATCAATCATAACTCTCCTCATTCCTCTCATTTTTCTTCACTCTTAAAATCAATCCTTTACCTATTATTACACCGCTACTGATAGTATTGCTGCTGCTTCTCTTTAGTCCTTGTCTTTTTCAGCTCCTCCTCCAATTCATATGCTGAGTCATATAGTCAACAACTCAAGAATATGTAGACATTCTCTTTCCGCTGAGTGAAAACAAATGCCAGCCTCTCCAGACCCAGAAATCAGAACCCACGGGGCAGGATGGGAGGGAACCCCTCATCGCCCCTTGACAGCAGGAAGTAGCTAGATGGAATCAACACCCCCAGCCCCCTCACCCTTCTGTCCAGCCCAGCACCTTACACCCCTACTTAGACTTCTTACCATATATATATATATATAAAACACCAGAGAGTTAAGTGTTAGAGGTTTCTCCCTTACAAGGTTTATAATGATTAACTGATAACAAGATTACAATGACTTACAGTGACTTGCATTCCCATGACATAGAACAGCCCCCCACCCAGAGCCTACGTGTTCAGATACAGTTTGTTTACTCACAAAAATAGACAAAAAAGCCACATGATACCACCAACCCGTCCCACATCCCTAGAATTCACTACGCCCAGCCCACCACCCCCTAGCCATCCCTATTGGCTCTCGGGTCTTACCCAAACCCCAACTCACTCCCACTAACTACGCATGTTCCCACCTATAGATGCACTGTAGAAATTCATGACTGCCTCTGCCAGAAGCGGGCTGAAGCCTCACTTCAGACCTCTGCCATGATGGTGGGAGCACTGAAGGCTAATCTTCAGACCCCCTTTGCTGGGAGAGCTTCCCAATAAACTTTCTGCCTGCAATCATGTCAGTCTCCATGTCCCAGTGAGTGCCGTTTTTTTCTTTACCAGAAATAATTCCAATCCCCTCTGCATCCTCAGTAACCAGTCCTCCTCAGTAGAGAGGAAAATTGAGAGGGTTGGATCTCTTTAGTCCCTTGCAGGCTCCCAAGGCAAACCATGGTGTGGCCCCACCCAGCCAGGAAGGGTTCGTGGGACACAGCAGACCAAATTTATGGGTCGAAAACTGCATCAGCCTCAGGCTGTGCTCCTCTCTTCCCCTTTCATGGGGAAGTGTGTCCATGGGACCCCTTTTGTAACTGCTGGCCCTTAGGTCTGAGAACTCAAAAGTGTCTATAGGGTGGGGGTGGATGCTGGCAGTTGCAGCTTTTAACTCACAGTTTTGCTGCACTATTCTTTTCCTTTGCCCCTCTCTCTTCTGGGCAGTGTAAACCTTCCCCTGGTGTCCTAAACTCTAGAAGATTTTTCCAGGCTTTTCTGCCTGTCCTCTAGCTATTTTTCTGGGAAAGAAGGGAGTCCTGTGTCTTCCTAATCCACCATCTTCCCAGAAGCCTCTCCAGCCATATCTTTTGTACCAAGTGACGCTTGCCCGCTTCCCTCACATCTGACTGGTTCATAAATGTGCACCTGACTTAAAAGAAGCCAATCTATAGGCCATGAAACATCTAATGCCCTCACCAGTGTTAAAAGATAACTAACAAATATAAACTGTGTACACTCATAAAAGGAAGCAATGAAAATGGATGAACTATAGCCATATACAAGAAAATGAGTTAAACACAAAACATTGAGGCTCTCTACTTCCATCATGACAAAGTGTGGAGCTCAGAAGACCCCTTCTCCCCTTTTGGGGTTGAATCAGATCTCCCACAAAAGACATGTTCAAATCTTAATCCATGTTCCTGGAGTGTGTTTCCATTGGTAAATAGGACCTTTGAAGATGTTATTATTAGTTCAGGTGTGGACTCATTTGTGAATAGAAATGTTGAAGGTCCTATTTTATTTTATTTTATTTTTTAAGATTTATTTTATTTATTTATTTCCCTTTGCCCTCCCTCCCCCATTGTCTGTTCTCTGTGTCCATTTGCTGCGTGTTCTTGTTTTTGTCCGCTTTTGTTGTTGTCAGCGGCACGGGAATCTGTGTTTCTTTTGTTGTTGTTGTTGCATCATCTTGCTGCATCAACTCTCCGTGTGTGCGGTGCCATTCCTGGGCAGGCTGCACTTTCTTTTGCGCTGGGCGGCTCTCCTTACGGGGTGCATTCCTTGCACATGGGGCCCCCCTATGCAGGGGACACCCCTACACAGGGGACACCCCTGCATGGCACAGCGCTGTTTGCGCGTATCAGCACTGTATGTGGGTCAGCTCCATACAGGTCAAGGAGGCCCAGGGTTTGAACCATGGACCTCACATGTAGTAGACAGACGCCCTATCCACTGGGCCAAGTCCGTTTCCCGAAGTTCCTATTTTAGATGTGGCTAAAGTGAGTAAGGGTGGGCCTTAATCCATATGACTGGAGTCCTAATAAGCAAAGGAAATTCAGGTGGTCAGTTGGAAGAAGTCAGAGAAAATCAAAGGAGCAGACAGGAAAGAGATTGCCATGTGACAAAGGCAGAGATGTTAGGTGCAAAAGTAATTGCAGGTTAGCATTGTTCAAATTTGCTGCTTGATGTTGGCATATATTCTTTTATTTTCTAAAAGATTTATTTATTTAGTTATTCCACCCCCACCCCATTTTCTGCTCTCTGTGTCCATTGCTGTGCATTCGTCTGTGTCTGCTTGTCTTCTCTCGAGGCAGCACCAGAAACCGATCCTGGGAACTTCTGCAGTGGGAGAGGTGATCAATCTCTTGTGCCACCTCAGTGCCCTGGTCTGCTGTGTCTCTTACTGTCTCTCCTCTGTCTTTTTTTGTTGTTGCATCATCTTGCTATGCCAGCTCTCCACTCAGGCCAGCTTGCCGCATGGGCCAGCACTCCTGTTCAGGTCAGCACTTTGTGTGGGCCAGCTCTCCTCTCAGGCCAGCTCACTGTGTGGGTCAGCCTGTCTTCACCAGGAGGTCCTGGGAATTGAACCCTGGACCTCGCATATGGTAAATGGGAGCCCAACTGCTTGAGCCACATCTGCTTGCCAGCATACATTCTTAAATAAATGTGGTTATGTTATACATCATTTTAATGAGCATTTCTCTCTTTGTTTTTTTGCTATTGACTTATTACTTGCTGTTTATTTTATATTTATTTTAGACTGTGGAAATGATGTTAGACAAAAAAACAAAACAAAACAAATTCGAACAAATCTCTTATTTGAGTACAAAATGGGTCATAAAGCAGCGGAGACAACTTGCAACATCTACAACGTATTTAGCCGGGAACTGCTAACAAATGTACAGTGCAGTGGTGGTTCAAGAAGTTTTGCAAAGGAGACGAGAGCCTTGAAGATGAGGTGCAGAGTGGCCAGCCATCAGAGGTTGACAACTACCAATGGAGAGCAATCATCCAAACTCATCCTTTTAAACTACATGAGAAGTTGCTGAAGAACTCAACGTCAACCTTTCTATGGTCATTTGGCATTTGAATAAAACTGGAAAGGTGAAAAAGCTCAGTAAGTGGGTGCCTCATGAGCTGACCAAAAATTTTAAAAATCGTCATTTTGAAGTGTTGTTTTCTCTTATTCTACACAGCAACAATGAACCATTTCTTGATTGGATTGTGAAGTGTGATGAAAAGTGGATTTTATATAACAATCAGCGATGATCAGCTACTCAGTGGATGGACCAAGAAGAAGCTCCAAAGCAATTCCCAAAGCCAAACTTGCACCAAGAAAAGGTCATAGTCATGTTTGGTGGTCTGCTGCCCATCTGATCCACTACAGCTTTTTTAATCCCAATGAAACCATTACATTTGAGAAGTATGCTCAGCAAATCAATGAGATGCACCAAATTTGCAATGCCTGCAGCCAACATTGGTCAACAGAAGGGCCCAATTCTTCTTCATGACAACGCTCAACTGCACATTGCATAACAACACTGCAAAAGTTGAACGAATTGAGCTATGAAGTTTTGCTTCATCTGCCATATTCCCCTACGTCTCACTAACTCACTACCATTTCTTCAAGCATCTCAACAACATTTTGCAGGGAAAATGCTTTCACACCCAGCAGGATGCAGAAAATGCTTTCCAAGAGTTCTTTGAATCCCAAACCATGGATTTTTAAGTTACAGGAATAAACCAACTTATTTCTCATCGGCAAAAATGTGTTGATTGTAATGGCTCCTATTTTGATTAATAAAGATATGTTTGAGCCTAGTTATAATGAATTAAAATTTATAGTCCAAAACCACAATTCCTTTTGCACTAACCTAATCAAGCCAAGAAACACCTAGGATTAGAGCCAGCCACCACCAGAACGCTACAGGTTCCGGGAAGAGCAAGGCCTATGGAGACCTTGAGTTTGGACTTTTATCCTCCAGAACCATTTTCTCTCAATTGGCATTTACATCCCTAGACTACCATTTTCAGCCACATCCCCATTTATAAACCAGCTATTACTCACTGTGTGCTACAATCCACTCTTTACATTTCCACACGTTTACAGTAAAGCTAATTAAAACTTCTACATACATTAAACATCAGTAGTCCATCTCAGGCCTCCTCTTATGTCCTTTAAGAACCACCTACCACCAGGTCTTGAAGATATTTTCCTATAATTTCTTCTAGAAGTTTTACGAGTCTTGCTTTTATTTTTAGGTCTTTGATCCTTTTTGGTTAAGTTTTGGATAAGGTCTGAGACAGGGGTCCCCTTCCTTCTTTCAGCTATGGATATCCAATTCTTTCAGCATCATTTGTTGAATGGACTGTTCTGCCCGAGCTGTGTGGGTTTGAAAGGCTAGTCAAAAATCACTTGACTATACATGTGAGGGTCTGTTTCTGAACCATAAATTTGGTTCCATTGGTCTACGTGTTTGTCTTAATGCCAGTACCATGCTGTTTTTACCACTATAGCTAGGTAATATGATTTAAAGTCTGGAGATGAGGGTTCACTTGTTCTTTTTATGATATTTCTGGCTATTTGGGATCCCTTACCCTTCCAAATAAATTTCATGATTATGTTTTCAATTTTTTTAAAATGCTGGTGGAATTTTTGTTGGGATTGCATTGAATCTGTATATCAGTTTGAGTAGAATTGACATCTTAATGATATTCAGTCTTCCAATCCATGAGCATGGAATGTTCTTCCAGTTATTTATGCCATTTTTTATTTCTTTTAACAGTGAATTGTGGATTTCTGAATACAAGTGCTTTACATCATTGGTTAAGTTTATTTCTATTTGAGTTTAATCTGTCATATTTTATTTTCACCACTCTTTTGACACTTTTAGTTACTTTTATTGGTATCTTCATTTCTAGAATCTCTTCCAGATCTCCTTCCTGTCTTTTCTTTTCAGGCTCTAGCACACCCATTAGTATTTCCTGAAAATCTGGTCTCTTGCTTAGAAATTCTCTCAGTTTCTGTTTATCTGTGAATATTCTAATCTTGCCCTCATTTTTAATAGACAGTCTTGCTGGATATAAGATTCTTGGCTGGAGGTTTTTCTCTTGTAGTGTCTTAAATACTAGACTGTCTTTTTGCCTCCATGGTTTCTGGTGAGAAATCAGCACTTAATCTTATTGGATATCCCTTATATGTTATGCACTGCTTTTCTCTTGCTGCTCTCAGAATTCTCTCTTTGTCTTTGGAATTTGACATTCTGATGAGTATATGTCTTGGGGTGAGTCTATTCAGATTTTTTCAGATGGAAGTATGTTGTGCTTCTTGGACATGGATATCTATATCCTTCAATAGGATTGGGAAATTTCTACCATTATTTCTTCAAATATTCCTTCTGCCCCTTTTCCCTTCTCTTCTCCTTCTGGGACACCCATGACACATATGTTTGCATGCCTCTTGCTGTAATTTAGTTTCATGAGACCTTGTTCAATTTTTTCCATTCTTGTCTTCATCTGTTCTTTTGTATGTTCACTTTCAGAGGCCATTTCTTCAAGCTCACCAATCCTTTCTTCTGCCTCCTCAAATCTGCTATTATATGATCCCAATGTTTTTAAAATTTCATTTATTGGACCTTTCATTCCCATAAGATCTGCTATTTTTCTATGTATGCTTTCAAATTCTTCTCTGTGCTCATCCACTATCTTCTTAATATCCTTACTCTCTGTAGCCATCTCATTGAATTAATTAAGGAGATTTGTTTGAACATCTATGATTAGTTGTCTCAACTCCTTTATGTCATCTGGAGGCTTATCTTGGGCCATAGCTTCCTGTTTCTTCGTGTGGATTGTAATTTTTTGTTGGTGTCTTGGCATCTGGATTAGTAAACTATTTATTCTGGGTGCAGTTTTTCTCTTTAAAGTTTAGGGCTTCCTGCCCTTTCTCCCTTGCTGGTTTTTCAGTATTTTTCAGTATTTTCAAGGTTGTAATTGGTCCTATAAGCTGTGGAGGCTCAAGCTGCCCTCATTACCCCAGGGATGGATGAAGCTTGTCCCAACTTTTTCCTTTGCCATGGGTAGGGACAGAGTCACAGCTGTGTGGAATAATCCAAGTCATGCAGGCTTGCCCAGAGAGACTGATGAAGCTTCATGCCCCTTTCTCCCCTGCCTGGGGCAGGGATAGAGCTACTGGTGTGGGCAGCAATCTATGCAGTACAGGCCCAAGATGACTGCAGTTGCCCTGGTAGACTTCCAATTTTCAGTCTGTGCCAGCCAAAGATACCTGCAGTTACCTGGATAGGCTGTTGCAGGGTCTGCCAGCCTCCTCCCTGCCAGAGGCGGGGCTGAAGCCTAGGCTAGGGCTGCAGGCTGATCTGGGTGAAAGAAACTGGTTCCTACCGTCACTGTGATTTCCGGTCCTGGCTTCCCTCAGGCTGGGGGTGGGGTCAAAATGGCAGCCACAGGCCTCTTTCTGACTTGGACAGATTTACACCTTACCTGTTCCCAAGGTGGTATCTTAGCCAGCTGAGTTTACCAATCAGTAGCCAAAACTGGCAGCCAACTGTCTCCTCCTCCCCCTGTTTTTGGGAAATGGAGCTTCCAATTCCAGCCACAGAATAACCCCTGGGGCATCTCCTGCTGCCAGAGTAGGATAATCACTGGCCTTCATGGCTTGGCCAGTAATTTCCTAGAGAGAATGGCACAGGTCCCTGCAGCCTCCTCCCTGCTGGATGTGGCACTGGGGCCTAGGCTAGAGCTGCAATCTAACATGGATGGAAAGAAGCCAGTCCCTACCAGCACTGGGATTTTCAGTCCGCCCCACTTCCCCTCATGCCAGGAGTGGAGTTAAGATGATGGCTCCTGGCCTCTTTCTGACTTGGACAGGCTCAAACTTCAGTTGTTCTCAGGATTATACTTTACCCGCTGAATTTACTCATCAGTAGCTGAAGTTGTTGCCCAACTATCTCTTCCTCCCCTGTTTTGGGAAGTGGAGCTTTCAATTCCAGCCACAGAACAGCTCCTGAGGTGGCTTGTGCCTCCAGTGGAGGATGGGCACTGGCCTCTGTGGCATGGAGCACTGTACTCACGAGTCTTCCCTGCAGATGGGTAGTCTCCTCCTTCCATTCCTTCAAGGATGTTGAAGGATGCTCTTCTGGCCTCCTGGAGCCCCTAAACAGGTGCTTCAGCTAGCTCCATAGCTCTGGGTATTTACTAACTGCCCTGCAGCAGGAGCTGACTCTAGGAGCTCCTTACTCTGCCACCATCTTGCTGGTTTTTCTTCCCTTGCTCTTTTTAAATGCTGAGCCTTCATCCCACCCTTGGTCCCCATCCCAGGCCCTCTCTCACACAACCCTGGCTTCAAGGACAACCCAACTGTGTGCCACAGATGCCCATCTCTGCCTGCAGCCCAGGCTTCTCCCCCAGACCACACCCTCTAAGTGGGCATCACACAGGCACTCCCACACCCAACCCATCCTCCTCTATCTACATCTACAACTCCACATTTCCTTTGCCTAGACTGTACATGGTAGCATCAGTGATGCCTCTCTCTCCCTCCCCTTGCAACTGACCCATCAGGTCCTAAGACTGCTAATTTTTGTGACAGTCTATGCAGTGGATAAACATATGGATCCTAGAGCCAGGTGACCTGGGTTCAAATGCAAGTTCTGCCACTTTCTAGCAGTGTGCCTTTGGACAAGTGATGTCACTTCCTTGTGCCTTAGCTTCCTCATCTGTAAAAATGGGGACAATAATAGCAACTATCTCTCATAGAATTGTGATGAGGTTTAAATGAGTAAGCATTAGTGAAGAATGAGCCAGTTCATGCTGTGGAAGTATTTGTTGAATAAAAATAAATGTTATCTTCTTTTTTTTTTATTTATTTAATTCCCCTCCCCTCTCCCGGTTGTCCGTTTTCTGTGTCTTTTTGCTGCGTCTTGTTTCTTTGTCCGCTTCTGTTGTCGTCAGCGGCACGAGAAGTGTGGGCGGCACCATTCCTCGGCAGGCTGCACTTTCCTTCGCGCTGGGCGGCTCTCCTTATGGGTGCACTCCTTGCACGTGGGGCTCCCCTACGCGGGGGACACCCCTGTGTGGCACGGCACTCCTTGCGCGCATCAGCACTGCGCATGGGCCAGCTCCACACGGGTCAAGGAGGCCCAGGGCTTGAATCGCGGGCCTCCCATGTGGTAGACGGATGCCCTAACCACTGGGCCAAAGTCCGTTTCCCTATCTTCTTTTTTTAAAAGATTGATTTATTTCTTTCTTCCCCCTCCCTCCATTGTCTGCTCTCTGTGCCCATTTGCTGTGTGTTCCCCTGTGTCTGCTTGCATTCTCATTAGGCAGCTCTGGGAACTGATCCTGGGACCTTCCGGAGTGGGAGAGAGGCAATCATTTTCTTATGCCACCTCAGCTCCCTGTTCTGCTGTGTCTCTTATTGTCTCTCTGCTGTGTCTTTTTTTGTTGTGTCATCTTGCTGTGCCAGCTCTCTGTGTTGGCTGGCACTCCCTCCTGTGAGGGGTGGCATTCCTGCGTGGGGTGGCACTCCCATGCAGGGCAGCTCTCCTGCATAGGGTGGCTCTCCTGTGTGGGGCAGCATTCTGCATGGGCCAGGACTTGGCGTGGACCAGCTCACTGCGTGGGCCAGCTTGCTTTCACCAGGAGGCCCTGGGAATCGAACCCTGGACTTCCTATATAGTAGATGGGAGCCCAAATTGCTTGAGCCATATCCGCTTCCCAATGTTATCGTCTTAATATTTTTTGAATTAGGCCTCTCCTCTTCCCTGGACCAGAACACCACCCCCTCCTTCCTCCGTACCTAATCCAGGGTGACCTTTTCAAAATGCAAATAAAATGCAAATGCAAACACCATCTGGTGGCTTCCTGTTGCAGCCCACACTGCTTAGCCTGCACGATCCCACACCCACTCACCCATCCAGCCTCACTTTTGCCACAGCCACTGATCACTCTGACTTGACACATTTCCAGAGTAGCCTGGGGAGTTTCTTTATAACCTGTAAAAGCCGGAGTAAATAAGACTGGGTCTTTAACAGACAGGAGCCCTGGCTGTCCCAGGCTGCTTTCTTAGCCTCCCAGTGCATAGACTGCTGGTCAGCTCCCTGATCCCTTCACTCAGTAAGGGTTTCTTCTTTATTTGTAAAAGGATTAAGTGAGCACCTATTTTCTGTGTAGCCTCAGGCTGGCCTGTGTGTGGCACAGAGAGATAAGCCAGACACAGACTGGCCAGGCCTTCCTCTGAGTGCTTGAAGTAAATTAATTAAATTCCTATGATGCAGGGAGTGGATGTGGCTCAAGTGGTTGAGTGCCTGCCTCCCACACGGGAGGTCCCAGGTTTGGTTCCTGGTGCCTTATGAAAAAAACAAACAAGCAAAACAAATGAAAAAAACAACTCAGGGAAGCTGATGTGGCTCAGTGATTGAGTGTTAGCTTCCCTCATACAATGCCCCAGGTTCAATCCCCAGTACCTCAAAAAGAAAAAAATTCCTATGATGTAGGTACTATTATTAGCCCCATTTTACTTCTCAGGAAACTGAAGCACAGAGAGGTTGATTATCTTGCCCAAGGTCTTACAACTCATAAATCTGATTCCAGGGTCCTGATAAGGTTAACAAGGCTGAAGGACATGAAGACTTCAGAAGCAGAACATGGCCTTCATTAGTGGGAGTCCAACAAGAATTCATAATAATAGGAAATTTATATTGTGTCTCACAGTTTACAGTGTGGCTTTACGTAGATTACCTCATGTTACTAGTAAAGTGGTCCAGAGATGTGGGGATAAGTTCTAGAAACATCCCCAAGATTTGTTTCCCAGCCCTGTCACTAATGGTGAGGTGTCATCTTTTTGAGCCTCAACTTCCTAATTTGTAAAGTGGGTACAATCAAAGTGAGGCTTAAATGAAACAATGATGCCCTCAAAGTGCTTAGCACAGTATCTGGCACACAGCAAGTGCTCAAAAAAAAAAAAAAAAACAAAACATTAAGTGCTATAATAAAATGCTAGCTTATTTTATTAGACACTAGGTATCAAATGTGTTCTAGGCCTGTGAAGCCTCCCAACATATCTGTTTAGGGCTTGTCTCCATTGTACAAAGATTAATAAAAACAACACATGCTTACTAGACACAAGGCACTGTTTAAAACATTTTGCTAACTCAATCCTTACAACGTCCCGAGAGGTAGGTGCAACATATTATAATCCCCATTGTAGAGGTGAGGAAATCAAGCACATAAATTAAGTAACTTGATCAAAGTCAAAACCAGCAAGAGGAGCAGTTGGCTTCCAGGGTCTATACTTGTTTTAGTTTCCTAAGTGGCTGAAAGCAGATATATGAAATGATTTGGCTCAACAATGGGAATTACTTCGCTTACAGTTTAGATACTGAGAAAAATGTCCAAAGCAAGGCATCATCAAGGCAACGCTTTCTTCCTGGAGACTGCCTGCCGGTGATCCTTTGGTCCTCTGCCACATGACAAGGCACATGAGGGCATCCACTGGTCTCTCCCTTCTTTTCCGGGTCTTGTTGCTTTCAACTTCTTGCTTCCAAGGCTTTCTGTCTCTAGGTCTCTCGGTGTATTCATCCCATTTATAAAGAACTCCAGTAAGAGGATTAAGAGCCATTCTGAATGAGGAGGGTCCCACCTTACCTGAAGTAGGTCCTATTTACAATGGGTTTATAGCCACAGGAATGGGGTACTTAAAATTTCAAACTACCACAATACTCTTAACCATACTGTTTGTCAACAACAGATGAGCAAACGGAGGTTCAGGAAGTAAAGAGACATGTCTCTGAGGACCGGCTTTTGAGTCCTTTCAAACCCAACGTTTATCCCTATGTCCAGCAGATGGCTCCGCAGCGCATGTCAATACGCTAGACAGGCAGGAAGGGTCGAAACTACCATACCCACAATGCTGTGCAGGTAGCAAGGTTTTTTCCGACAACCCCGCCCCCTTTAGCTGTCCGAGGCATTGCCTGTGCTCGCTCCTGTCGAAATGTGTGTACTGGGGTCATTCGAGTCCTTTTCTTATCTGAAGAAAGTAAGTTAAGAGTTCTTCCTCTCCGTCTTATTCGTCTTGTCTTATTCGTTGGTGAACAGAAGAACTGAAGCAATGCTGTGATTTGTTGGCCGCACCTGCCCTACCCTGACATGAGGCCCCTTGACCTTTGCCTCAAGATGGCGGCGCCCATCTTGCCGCTACTGTGAACTGAGTCCCTGAGCCCCGCTTCATGTCGAAACTAAGCCGGGCCACTCGGGCCCTCAAAAAGCCCGAGGCCGGAGGTGTGATTCGGACCATCGTGCGGGCAGGCCAGGCCATGCCTGGGCCCCCACTAGGCCCCATTCTCGGTCAGGTACGGCTGCGGCAGGAGCCAGCGTGGGAGGAGCGGGAGGCTGGGGGCGAGTTCCGCGGGCGGATGGTAGAGGGTGCGGGCTCTGGGGCCCAGGAGGTCTCGGTTCAAAGCTTGGCTCCGCTTCGCGCGCTTTATGTGCTTCTGGTAGTCACAGAGCCGCTCTGAGCCTCAGCGTCCTCAACCGTGCCTCAGTGGCCTGTGAGGATAAAGTGAGATGATATATGCAAATCCCTAGCACTTAAAGTGGTAGTTGAATCTGGGCTCTGAGGAAAGGGGGTTGGGAACATAGAGAACAGGAGACTTAGGAGGAACAAGAAGAGTCTCCTGAGTGATAGGAAACCGGTCCTCACCCCTCCCCGTCCACCCCTCACCCCTAACACCCATCTCCTATGGTTCCCTCACAGCGAGGCGTTTCCATCAGCCAATTCTGCAAGGAATTCAACGAGAAGACAAAGGACATCATAGAAGGCATTCCTTTGCCTACTAAGATTTTTGTGAAGGTACAGAATCAGAACTCTGATCTCCAACATTCCTCTTCTCTTCCCCCAACACCCCATCTTCCCTTGGCCCTGGGACTGGCCAAGTGGGATTGCTATTCGGCAAGTCCTTTCCTGTGTCTGAGCTCCATTTCCCCCATTTACACAGTGAAGACTGGGACCTATCCTATCTTTTACCACGCCCTGCCCTGTTGCAGTACCTTCCTTTGCTCCTCCGTTTTCTTGGGGCTTCCAGAGCAGAATTTGACCTGGAATAGAGGTGACAGGAAAGTTTACTGCTGATTTCATTTTCCCTGTGGCTTTGTGGTGTTAAAGGGACATGATAGATGATGGGGAGGTGAGTAGATGGAATGGAATCTGGGCAGGAAGTTAGAGGTTTCCTGGGCTGGGGCAGCTGGGGCTGTGGGAAGCAGGGAGAAATATCTCATATATCTTCTATCTGATAAGCCTGACAGGACATTTGAAATCAAGATTGGACAACCCACTGTTTCCTACTTTCTGAAGGCAGCTGCTGGAATTGAGAAGGGGGCCCGGCAGACAGGTGAAGGCTGGGGCGAGCTGAATTTTCCTGTCTTGGAAAGAAGCAGTGACAGCTGAAGGGCTTCTTGTTCCTTCCTTCCAGGGAAAGAGGTGGCAGGCCTGGTGACCCTGAAGCACGTGTATGAGATTGCCCGCATCAAAGCTCAGGATGACGCCTTTGCCCTGCAGGACGTGCCCTTGTCCTCTGTTGTCCGCTCCATCATCGGCTCTGCCCGTTCCCTGGGCATTCGTGTGGTGAAGGAGTGAGTGCCTTGGGGAGGCAGGCTGTGAGGGGCAGGTCCAGAAAAGTCTTATTTCTGGGGCAAAGCTGAGAGGGCCTATTACAGTGGGAGAGTCAGCTTCTAAGTCAGAGGACCTTAGATTCTTGGAGGGTTGTGGGGGCAGGGCAGCCTCATTCATTCATTTAGAATACAGTTATTATATACTTGTGTGTGTTAGGCGTTGCTCTGAACATTGGATACAGCTGGGAATGAGGCAGCCATGTTTGCTCTGCTCCTAAAGTGCTCACAGAATGCAGATCCATAAATGGAGCATTAGACTGCTGGAGGGTCAGTGTGGTTTTTGGGGACCAGAGAGGAGGGTTCTTGATTTTGTCCTGATTTTGTCTGATGCGTCGGTAAGGACTTCTGGGGGTGGGGAATCAGCCAGGACAAGGATTGTCGTGAGAAGTGGAGCAGGGGACCCTTCTCATGGGGCTTCGGATAATCTCAGGAATTGTTTTCCTGAGGTATGGTGATGGGTAGGAGGGGCCTGGCCTCTTGCTGCTTCTGTTGTGCCATACTGAGGCTGTTGGTTGTTTCCCAGGAGGAGTAGGGTTAGGCCTGGAGTGGGGGGGACTGGGCTTTTCTCAAACCTTCACTTTTACTGAGTGTTCAGAGATAAGTAAATCTCATCCCCACCCTAGGGGAGACACACATGCCCAGCCCGTGACCTACTTGTACAAACTGTGTTTGGAGCAAAGAGGAGGAGCCTATTAATCTGAACTGGGATGCAGTTGAGGCCTCAAAGGATGAGTAGGGCTTTGATAAGAAGAAAATAGGTGGGGTGTGCATGTGTGTGTGGTATTCTTGGCAGAGAGTACAGATAAGCAGATAGGGAGGCTGGGATGTCAAAATGGGGAGAAAGGGCTGGGAAAACTGGGTCCTGAGACAATGACATGGGCACTTGTGAGTCCCTACCAGTGACCAACCACTCACCTGTTGTCTGTTTTTTCTATACCTGCAGCCTCAGTTCAGAGGAACTGGCAGCTTTCCAGAAGGAGCGAGCCGTATTTCTGGCTGCTCAGAAAGAGGCAGATTTGGCAGCTGAGGCAGAAGCAGCCAAGAAGTGACCTCTACCCCCTACACCCCAGGGCTTTTAAATTATGTATTCTTGGACCTATGGATGTAGAAGGGATAAACTCTAATAAAGTCCTCTGTCACCCACACTGGCCTTCTGTCTTGGAACCCCAGGGGAAAGGGACCAGTACTGATGGTACCAACATGGACAGACATCCGCTGCTCTGGGAAGTTGAGGTCTTCATGCCGCTTCTCAGATCTGTAAACGGGCTCAGCTGAGCAGAGCAACCTGCCCAGGTTCTGAGTTGTTGACAGAGGTAAGAGTCGAACCCAGGCCTTTGGATTATCAGTCTTCTGTTCTTCTCTCCCAAAGGGCGAGGGAAAGAGCAGAGTGGGCAATGGCCTTGGATGCTGGGCTTGACTATACAGAAGCAGCAGAGGTTGCTTGTTTCTTCCATCAGAAAATCTCTTGAGGAGTTGCTGTCTCCATAGAAACACACCATTGTGGGGATTTCAGGTCAGAGTGCCCCAGATCCCAGGGCCTGCTTCAGGCCCCCCTCTAAGGTCCCTGGGCCCTTGTTTTCCCTATTATTCAGAACATCAAGGATTCTTGTCCTGTGTAACAGTTTGATATTGTTTATGAGTTCCAAAAATAGATATTCAATTATGTTTGTGAACTGGTCTCTTCCTCTGGGCATATTAGATTGTATTAGATTCAGAGGTTTCGCTTTTACTTGATTAAATTATGATTAAGACTTTGATTGGGCCACGTAAGTAGGATGTTGCGTCCCCATCAGTGGGTGGGAACTCAGAAAACTATATGGTAGAGGTGTTAGAGTTTTGGATGCTGGAACCCCAGGAAACACACAGGAGAAGAACACAGAGGAGGGAAACGGACTTTGGCCCAGCGGTTAGGGCGTCAGTCTACCATATGGGAGGTCCGCGGTTCAAACCCTGGGCCTCCTTGACCCATGTGGAGCTGGCCATGCGCAGCGCTGATGCGCGCAAGGAGTGCCTTGCCACGCAAGGGTGTCCCCTGCGTGGGGGAGCCCCACGCACAAGGAGTGTGCCCGTGAGGAAAAGCCGCCCAGCGTGAAAAGAAAGAGCAGCCTGCCCAGGAATGGCGCCGCCCACACTTCCCGTGCCGCTGACGACAACAGAAGCGGACAAAGAAACAAGACGCAGCAAACAGACACCAAGAACAGACAACCAGGGGAGGGGGGGACATTAAATAAAATAAATAAATCTTTAAAAAAAAAAAAAAAAGAACACAGAGGAATAGAGACAGCTCCATAGATACAGCAGAGGCCACCGGAAGAGAGAGAGCCCAATAGTCTATGACTGACCTTGTGAAGAGAACAGAGCAGCTGAGCCCAGAGAGGAACAAGCCCTGGGAGAGAGATGAGACTTATCCCAGCCTACAGCTGATTTTGGAAGAAGTTGGGACTACGGAGCCTTAAGAGGAAGAGGAAAGTTGAACCCTTGCAAACGTCAGCAGCCATCTTGCTCCAACACATGGTAGCAGACTTTGGTGGGGGAAGTAACATGCTTTATGGCCTGTTAATAGTAAGCTTATACTCCAAATAAATACCCTTTATAAAAGCCAACAGATTTCTGGTATTTTGCATCAGCACCCCTTTGGCTGACTAATAAATCCTGTCAAAGAAAAAGGGAGGAATTGGGGGAAAAATGGGATTTGCAATTATTGAGTGTCGATTATGTGCTTCATTCTATGCTGAGGAGATTTTGAAAGCATAGAAAACATAAAATAAAAATCACATAATTCCACCACTCCGATGAGACTCCTGCTAATATTCTGGTGTATACCTTTAAAAATCTTTTTTTTCTTTTGGTATGTATGTGTATTATAATGCTTTAAAAAACAACAAATTGGGCCTGTACTTCATATACTGTTGCAATCTACTTCTAAGTGAGCAATTATTTAGAATATTTTTTCATTATCTTTTTAAAACAAATTTTAATGACTGCCTAGTATTCTGTATTATTGGTGAACCCTTTATTCAACCAGTCTTCAACTGTAGGATATTTTGCAAACACCTGTGATGTACATCATTTGGAAAACATTTTTCGAGTGACTCTTTTGGATGAGACACTTGTGTCAGAGTTTGATGCTACTACTGAGGAGTGGTTGGTCTTCAGTGCAATGGACACGGCTCCCATCTTCAGCGCTTACAGGAGGCATGGATATATTTAATGTATAGTTACACTAAAAATTAGTTACAATTGTGATTACTGCTACAAAGGAGAAATATGATGGACTGAAAGGTTATAATAGAGGGTTATAGCCAGGCCTGGAGATTCAGTGACATCTTTCCACAGAAAGTGATTTTTAAGCTGAGACCTGAATGATAAATAGGATTTAGCTAGGGGTGTGTGCAAGGGGACAGGATTCCAGGCAGAGCTGTTATTAGCTATTGCTTTGTAACAGTACCACAACATACCAGCTCAAAATAATGTGCTGTCTTATCTCACAGTTTCTGTGGATCAGGAGTCTGGACCCGACTTAGCTGGTCCTCTGCTTCAGAGTCTCACAAAGCGACCGTCATAGTGTCAGCCAGGGACCGTGGTCTCATCTGGGGCTCGCCCGGGGAAGAATTGGCTTCCAAACTCACGCAATTGTTGGTGGCTTTTAGTTCATTATGGGCAGTTGGACTGAGGACCTCAAGTTCTTGCTGGCTGTTGGCTGAGGCTGCCCTCAGTTCCTTACTATGTGGGTCTTCCCAACATGCCCACTTGCTTGCTCAAAGCTAGTGAGGAAGAGTGTCTCCTCAGAAGACGAGCATGACAATCTTATGTAACGCCGTTGAGTACACCTAATCCCAGGCTTCCCATTCCTTACCTTTGCCACATTCTATTGGTTAGAAGCAATTTCAGGTCCTGCCTATCCTCAGGAAGAGGGGATCATCCTAAGGTGTGAATACCAGGAGGTGAGGATTATGAGGGCCACCTTAAACTCTGTCCACCACAAAAGTCAAGAGCTTGTGCTGAGTGGGTGTGTGAAACTCATTGAGTTCTGCTCTCAGTGTTTCTGGTTCTCCCTCTTAGCTTGGGAACTACACTTCCCTGCTTCTTGGATATGAGAGGCCGTATTACTTGCTTTCACCAGTGAAATGTAAGCAGAGGTAATGTGTGTGGAGTTAGACACTGTGAGACTCCAGTGCTCCTGACCCCCTACTGCAGCAAGCAGAATCCCATACTGATGTGGAGATACAATGGCGAGCCATCACTGGGAGGACAGCTGCACTGAAGGCCCATTTAAACTCACGGTGATCTTTGTGTGAGCAAGACATGAGAATTGTTAAGGTCTGATATTTTGGGGTTTGTTGCTGCAACAAAACAGCCTATCTTGATGGTTCAGCAATGAGTGTGGTGATTTGGAAAAATGAAATGAAGCCCAGAATGATAGATCCCTGATTATTTCCTTTGGATAAGTTCTGAGAAATGGAATTGCTGAGTTGCTCTCTTTTTAATTTCTCCAAGAATCATGTGATATGGATACCATTAACCCCATTTTATATGTGAAGAAGGTGACTCTCAAGGTTAAATAACTTGCCCAGGACCACACCTAGCCCCATACTTCACTGAGGAAATAAAAAACATGAGGTAGAAAACTCCTCTAACTTTGACTGAATCTACAAACCTACCAGCTTTCACTTCTTGCTTATCAAGTGGTCTTTTCTTGTTCCATGCAAGACAAACCCCTTCTGAAGGCCCTGTCTCCTTCACTTCTCAAACCACACACCCCTCCTCTGTCACCAGTTTCCCCAAGATGTGCTAAGATGTAATAGTTCAACCTGCCTGAGTTCAAATCTCAGCTCCACACTCCCTAGCTGTGTCATCTTGGGTCACTTATTTAGCTATCTGTGCTTAGACCCCTATCTATAAAATAGGGAAAATGGAACCTACCTGAAAAACATGTAAAGAATAAATGAATTGCCAGTCAACCAAGATGACAGAGTGAAATGTTCCAGGTTCCATTTCCTCACAGAATATTTGAACAACAAGCAAAAATGGATAGTGCCATCTTTATCAGAGCTCTGGAAAACAGTTAAAGGGTTGCAGGAACTGGGTGAGTGCCAAATAAAGAAAAAAGCAATATTAAAATGATAGGAAAATCTTGTGGCACTCTTGCTGGCGCACCTCCACCCTTCCCTGGCTTGGTGTGGAACCTGCCTGCACTCGTTCTTTGAGAGCAGAGCAACCCCAATGCACATACTGAGCGCATGTATGTCTTTGTCAGTCTACCTGGTGGCAAGTCTGATGAGCTGAACCAAGACACTCATCTCTGGCTCACCATCCCAAAACTTGCCTTACAGACAACTAAATCAGTGTAAGAAAGAATCAAATTGAAAAAGCCTGGGGCAAAAGATCACCAGCTTTAAGACATACAGTAGAGTATGTGGGAACAGAAGGAAAACTATTTCATAGGGAGAAGAGGGAGCACTTGGATTCCTGCAAATGGGGGTATTCCTAGGGTGATGAGCACATGCCCAGGACAAGATATAAGCTCAGATAATACTGGAGAGGATCTTGTACTTCCACCTTGGGCTGTTGTTCAGGTTCACTGGTAAAAGGGCTAAGTTCTGAAGGAGAACATCAGCCATTACAGAGCCAATTTGCAAAGACTATGAAAGGTGTCTATTTTTAGTAGCTCCTGGCGTTTAAGGAAATCCCTGTCATTTCAGTAGCTGGATATAAACTTAAGGAACAGACAGCTTAGGAACTAAATTACACATTTATATTAAATTTATATTTATATTAAATATAACTTTCACATTTATATTAAAAGATTAAGATGTACAGTGTGCAACAGAAGATTACAAGGCATACAAAGAAGCAGGAAAAGGTGGCTCATCCACAGGAACAAGATAAAACATCAGAAACTACCAACAAAGAATACAAGATTTTGCACATACCAAAGACTTTTTAAAAATGGTCTTAAATGTACTCAAAGAGAGAACAACAACAAAAAACCCACAAATAAATAATATCAGGAAAATGATTTAAAAACAAAATGAGAATTTTAATAAAGAGAAAGAAATTATACAAAGAACCAAACAAAAAAGACAGGGGGGAAAAAAGGACCAAACAGAAAAATTGAAGACCATAATAACTGAAAAAATTTCCTGAAAGATTTCAAGAGCAGATTGGAGCTGACAAAAGAAAGAATCAGTGAACTTGAAGATAAGACCATTGAAATTATTCAGTCAGGGGGTGGGGTGGGGGGTGCAGAAAGAAAAAAGAATGAAGAAAAGTGAACAGAGCCTAAGAGACCTGTGGGACAGCAAGTGTACCAATATACATATTATGAGAGTTCCAGAAGGATAAGAAAGAAAGGAGCAGAAGGAGAAGTCAAAGAAATAATGGCTGAAAACACCCCCAATTTAACAAAAGACATGAATATACACTTCCAAAAAGTCCAACGAAACCAAATAGGATAAACCCAGACCCACAATAATCAAACTGCTGAATGCCAAAAAGAAAGAATCGTGAAAGATGCAAGAGAGAAGCAATGAGTTATTTACTAGAAAGCCTCAAAAAAAGTGAGTGCCAGGAGAATACATGTCTCAAGGGATGGAGCTCCTGCCTCCCACATGGGAGGTCCTAGGTTCAGTGGTGCCTCCTAAAAAAAACAAAAGCAAACAAGCAAAACCAAATGATAAGACCAACTCAGGGAAGCTGATGTGCTCAGTGTTTGAGTGCTGGCTTCCCATATACAAGGTCCCAGGTTCAATCCCTGAGCCTCAGAAACCTAAAAAGATTGAGTGCCAATTTCTTAGAAACTACAGAGGCGTATATTTTTTAAAGATATATTTTATTTACTTTATTTTCTTTACTTACTGCCAACCCCCACCCCCCCAGATGGTTCTTCCGTCTGTCTGCTCATTGTTTGCTTGCCTTCTCCAGGAAGCACCAGGAACTGAAACCAGGACCTCCCACATGAGAAGTGAGTGCTCAATGGCCTGAGTCACATCTGCTCCCTGCAGGCTGTGGCAGGGATGACATATTTAAAACTCTGAAAGAAAGTAATTGCCAACCAAGAATTTTACATTTGGTGAAACTTTCAAAAATGAGGGAGAGATTAGGAAATTACCAGATAAACAAAAGCTGAAGGAATTCATCACTACCTAAGCAGCCCTACAAGAGATGCTAAAGAGTTCTGCAAGTTGAAAAGAAAGGACTCTAAACATTAGATCAAAGATACATGAAAAAAAAAACAAAAAAGAATCTCCAGTAAGGATAATGACATGGATAAATATAAATGCCAATATTATTGTATTTTAGGCTTATAACTCCACTTTTTACTTCCTACAGAATCCAAAAACGTAATGATAAATCAGTGGAATTTGATTCATGATACATAAGCATGTAATTTGTAATAAGAACTACATAAACCTGGTGTAACAGAGAGGTACAGGAACATAGTGTGTGTATATCATTGAAGTTAGGTTGGTATCTAAGCAAAAGAGTGTTATATTCTTAGGATGTTAAATTTAAGTTCCATGGTAAATACAAAGAATATATTAGAATATATGCAAACTCATAGAGAAAGAAATTAGCATACAGGTTGCCAGGGGTGAAGGGGCAGGGGAAATGGGGCATTAATGCTTAATGGGTGTAGGGTTTCTCTTTGGGGAAATGATAAAATTTTAGTAATGGAAGGTGGTGAGGGTACTGCAACAGTGTAAATAGGAGTTATCCCACTGAATAGCATGCTTGGGAGTGGATGAGATGGAAAGATTATGTTGTCTGTATGTTCCCACAATTACAAGAATGAGCAACTAAAGAGACAATGATAATTAATACAATATGTGATCCTGGATGGGATTTAGTAATGGAGAAGAAAAGATCCCAAAGGACGTTTTTTAGAACATATGAAAAACTTGGAATAGAGTTTTGTAAGCTACCTCACAATGTTAAATTGTTGAGCTTGGTAACTGTATTTAAGATGATTTCATAAGTAATATCCTTGTTCTTGGGAAATGTATATGGTAATATTAAGTTTTCAAAAGCTTGATGTATGCACACTTCACGCGAAGTTCAGAAAATGATTGATAGACAAACAGATGGACACAGGGATAGGTGGAGTGATAGACTGATGGATGATAGATAGAATGATGCAGCAAATATGGCTAAATTGTCAAAATTGGTGGTTCTGGGTATGTGGGGAGGAAGGGATATGTTGAAGTTCTCTGTATGGTTTTTTTTTTAATTTTAATTTGATTTTTAAGGAAGCTTAGGAGTCTATAAATGTTACATTGAAAATGTAGGGGATTCCCATATACCTCACCTTTCCCCCTCCCACACTTTTCCTCATTAACAGCATCTTTCATTAATGTGATATATTTGTTACAATTGATGAACACATATTGAAGTATTGCTGCAAACCATGGTATATAGTTTACATTGTGGTTTACACTTTGCATCAGTTTTATAGGTTTTGACAAAATGTATAATGGCCTGTATCTGTCATTGCAATGTCATGCAGAACAATTCCAATGTCCAATAATGCCCCATGTTACACATATTCTTTTCTCTCTGTCTCCTCAGAACTTCTGGGTTCCACTGTCTTTATATCGATGTTACAAGTTCTTTCATTACTAGAATAATAATAAGTCTACTTTAGTCCAAATTTTCATTCCCAACTTTGTTTGTTCATTCCTCAGTCTTGAGGATTTTGTGGTGGTGATGCCCACTCTGCTTCTGACTGAGAAGGGGCTTAGATCCCGTGGGGCAGGTGGGTAGATATGTCTTGCTTGCAGTTGTAGATACTCTCTGGTTTTCGGGATGGGTGTTGTCCATCATCATCCTTTTGTTAGTTGTCCTGGTTGAGTCTGATGAACTGGAGAGTAGGTTTTGTATGGGGTTTGTAACTGTCCTATAAGATTGAAAGTATTTCAAAATAAAAAGTTTAAAAAATAGCAAAATGGTTGAAGAAAGTCCTGTTTTGTCAGTAGTTACTTTAAATGTAAATTGATTAAACTCTTTGGTCAAAAGGCAGAGATTGGTAGAATGGATTTAAAAAGCATGGCCCAACTATATGCTGTTTACTAGAGACTCACATTGAATCCAAAGACACAAGTCGGTGGAAAACGAAAGCATGGAAAAATACAAGCCATGGAAATAGTAACCCAAAACAAGCTGGAGTAGTTACACTAATATAAAATAAAATGGACTTTAAATAAACTGTTATGAGAAACAAAGAAGTTCACTATATACAGGTAAAGAAGGTAATTCAACAAGGAAATAACAACTATAAATACATGTGCACCTGATAGCAGAGCCCTAAAATATATGAAACAAATATAGATGGATTTGAAGGGAGAAATGGATCTATATTAATGGTAGGAGACTTCAGTACACCACTTTCAATAATGGATAGAACATCTAGCAGAAAATCTGTAAGGAAATAGATGACTTGAATGACACTATTAACCGACTAGACCTAACAGACATATACAACACTTTAGCAAATGCAGCAGAATACACATTCTTCTCTAGTACACACAGAATATGTTCCTGGCTAGACCATATGTTAGGTCACAAAACAAGTCTCAATGAATTAAAAATATTGAATTAAGACAATGTATCTTCTTTGAATGCAATGGAATGAACTGGAAATTAATAACAGTGAGAACTAGAAAATTCATGCTTACATAGAAGCTAAATAATGCACTCTTAAACAACCAATGGGGCAAAGAAATTAGGAACTATTTTGAGAAGAATGAAAACAAAAATGGAACATACCAAAACCTATGGAATAACACAGTGCTGAGGGAAATTTTAGCCCAAATTTGTCTACATTAAAAAAAGAATGATTTCAAATCAGAGACCTAACCTCAAACCTATAGTAATATAATTAGAAAAAGAAGAGCAAACTAAAACCAATGTGAGCAGAAAGAATGAAATAACAAAGATCAGAGCTGAGATAAATGAAGTAGAGAGTAGAAAAACAATGAAACAAAAAGTTGGTTCTTTGAAAATATTAATAAAGTTGATAAAACTTTAGCTAGATTGTGGCAGTTTGATATTATTTATGATATATAAATAACAAAAGCCTTATGTCAACCTGCAGCTGAGACTGGAAGAAGCTGAGACCACAGAGCCTTAAAAGGAAGAAGGAAGGCTGAACCCTTGTAGACATCGTCCGCCATCTTGCTTCAACACGTAGCCAATGACTCTAGGTGAGGAAGTACCTCTTATGGTACTGTGAGTTGGACTCTTTAGGGTTTTCCAACTGTAAGCTTCTACCCCAAATAAATACCCTTTATAAAAGCCAACAGATTTCTGGTACTTTGCATCAGTACCCCTTTGGGCTGACTAATACATAGACTGACAAAGGAAAAATGAGAGAGGACACAGATAAATAAAAGCAGAAATGAAAGGGCAAATATTTCTACTGCTCCACAGAAATAAAAAGGGTTATGAGAGGATACTGGGAACTATTGTAACCAACAAATTAGATGACCTAGGTGAAATGGACAAATTCTAGAAATACCTAAATTACCTAAACTGAATCAAGGAGAAATAGAAGACCTCAATAGACCAATAACAAGTAAAGATGTTGAAAAAGTAATCAGGGAAACGGACTTTGGCCCAGCGGTTAGGGCGTCCGTCTACCACATGGGAGGTCCGCGGTTCAAGCCCCAGGCCTCTTTGACCCGTGTGGAGCTGGCCCATGCGCAGTGCTGATGCGCGCAAGGAGTGCTGTGCTGTGCAGGGGTGTCCCCCGCATAGGGGAGCCCCACGCACAAGGAGTGTGCCCCACAAGGAGAGCCACCCCACATGAAAAAAGCACAGCCTGCCCAGGAATGGCGCCACACACACGGAGAGCTGATGCAGCAAGATGATGCAACAAAGAGAGACAGATTCCCAGTGCAGCTGACAAGAATACAAGTGGACACAGAAGAACACAGCAAATGGACACAGAGAGCAGACAACTGGGGGGGTGGGGGAAGGGGAGAGAAATAAATAATAAATAAATCTTTAAAAACAAACAAACATAGGGGAACATCTTCAGGATCTTGTTTTGGGTATGGGTTCCTAGACTTTATCTCAAAAGCATGAGAAACCAAAGAAGAAAGTAAATTGGACCTCATCAAAATTTAAACTTTTGTGCATCAAACACAAGTACTGGCTCTGCCACTTCACTTCTCATGTGACAAATAGTTACAACACCTACGTGTGCCAAGAGCTATACTGGGGACTGGGGTTGCAGCAATGAAAAAGACAAGGTTTCTGGGCTCACAGAGCTTACGTTCTAGTTGTAGGGCAACATAACAAAAGGTAAACAAGCAATTTAACTGGAGGTTTAAGTACTTGCAATAAAGGACAGAAGTATGATGCTGGCATGATGAAGATTAACTGGAGGGTGTGTGTGTCTAATTTAGAGTGAGGTATCAGAAAGCCCTTTCTAAGGAGGTAACAATGAGATAACATTTTAAAAATGTTATGTAAATGGCATCATACAATATATGGCGTTTTGAAAATATCTCTTTTTTTCATTTAGCATAATGCCCTTGAGATCCATCCAAGTTTTGCATGTATCGATTGTTTGTTCCTTTTTATGGCCGAGTAGTATTCCATGAGTCAGATGTACTACAGTTTGTTTGCTCATTCCCCTACTGGAGGACATTTTGTTGTTTCCATTTTTTTTTAAAAGAGTCTCTCCCTTTCTCCCTCCCCCCATTGTCTGCTCTCTTGTGTCCATTCGCTGTGAGTTCTTCTGTGTCTGCTTGCATTCTTGGTGGCACCAGGAATCTGTGTCTCTTTTTGTTGCATCATCTTGCTGAGTCAGCTCTCCGTGTGTGTGGCGCCACTCCTGGTCAGGCTGCGCTTTTTTCATGTGGGGTGGCTCTCCTTGTGGGGCATACTCCTTGTGCGTGGGGCTCCCCTACGCGGGGGACACCCCTGCGTGGCATGGCACTCCTTGCGCGCAGCAGCACTGTGTGTCAGCCAGCTCACCACTGCAGGGCTTGAACCCTGGACTTCCTATATAGTAGGTGGATGCTCTATCAGTTGAGCCACATTCGCTTCCCTCCACTTTTTTGAATATTACAAATTAAGCCACTATGAACATTCCTGTACAGATGTAATTTGCATTTCTCTGGGATGAGTGCTCAGAAGTGCAGTTGCTGGGTCATATGGTTAGTGGATGTTAGCTGTACTATTTTACATCCCCACCAGCAATATATGAGTGATCCAGTTCTCTACATCTCTGCCATCGTTTGATATTGTCACATTTTAAAAAAAAATTTAGCCATCCTAATAAGTGTATGATGATATCTTAATCTTAATTTATATTTCCCTAATGGCTAGTGATGTTGAACAGCTTTTCATGTGCTTATTTGCCATCCGTATATTCTCTTTGATGAAATGTCTCTTCATGTCATTTGTCCATTTTCTAATTGGATTGTTTGTTTTTTGCTGTTGTGGTTTTTTTCAATTTTAGATATGAGTCCTCATCAGATATGTGGTTTGCAAATATTTTCCCCTACCAGGTAGTTGTCTTTTCATCCTCGCAACAAGTCCTCTCACAAAACAAAAGTTTTTAATTCTGATGAAGTACAATTTATCATTTTTCTTTTATGGGCTGCTTTTGGTGTCATGCCTAAAAACTCTTCACCAAGCCCTAGATTTCTAAGATTTGCTCCTATATTTTCTTTTTTAAAAGTTTTATAGGGAAACGGACTTGGCCCAGTGGTTAGAATGTCCGTCTACCACATGGGAGGTCCGCGGTTCAAACCCCGGGCCTCCTTGGTTCCGTGTGGAGCTGGCCCATGCGCAGTGCTGATGCGCGCAAGGAGTGCCCTGCCACGCAGGGGTGTCCCCCACGTAGGGGAGCCCCAGGCGCAAGGAGTGCGCCCCGTAAGGAGAGCCGCCCAGCGCGAAAGAAAGTGCAGCCTGCCCAGGAATGGCGCCGCCCACACTTCCCGTGCTGCTGATGACAACAGAAGCGGAAACTAGACGCAGCAAACAGACACAGAGAACAGACAACTAGGGGAGGGGGGGAAATTAAAAGTAAATAAATAAATCTTTAAAAAAAAAGTTTTATAGCTGTGTTTTGCATTTAAATCTATGATCCACTTAAAAAACAAAAAAAGATTTATTTATTTTTCTCCCCTTCCCCCCCACCCCGGTTGTCTGTTCTCTGTGTCTGTTTGCTGTGTCTTCTTTGTCCGCTTCTGTCAGCGGCACAGGAATCTATGTTTCTTTTTGTTGTGTCATCTTGTTGTGTCAGCTCTCCGTGTGGGCGGCGCCATTCCTGGGCAGGCTGCACTTTCTTTTCACGCTGGGTGGCTCTCCTTACGGGTCGCATTCCTTGCGCCTGGGGCTCCCCTACGAGGGGGACACCCCTGCATGGCAGGGCACTCCTTGCGGGCATCAGCACTGCGCATGGGCCAGCTCCACACGGGTCAAGGAGGCCCGGGATTTGAACCATGGACCTCCCATGTGGTAGACGGACGCCCTAACCACTGGGCCAAGTCCGCCACCCTATGATCCACTTTTGAGCTAATTTTCATGTAAGATGTGAGATTTAGGTTGAGGGTCTTTTTTTTTTGCCCAAGGATACCCAATTACTCTGGACTACTTTATTTTATTTTGTTATCCCATTTACTCCCCTATAATAATTTTTAACTTGTATCTTATTTTTCAAGAGACCCTGCTTCCTCCGTTGAGCTTTTGCACCTTTTTCAAAAATCAATTAGCTGTACTTGTGTGGATCAGTTTCGGGGTTCTCTCTTTTGTTCCATGGATCTATGTTTATATCTCTTTGCTAATATCCCACAGTCTTGATTACTATAACTATATACTAAATCTTAAAATTAGATTGAGTGATTCCTCCCACTTTATTCTTCTTTTTCAAAATTGTTTTCGCTATTCTTTTTCCTTTATTTTCCCAAAAAAATTTTAGATATGTTTGTCTATATCTATAAAAAATCTTATTGGGAATTTATTCTTTAAAAAATTAAAACATACAGTAAAGTGCACAAACAGGAATTTTTATGTATTTGTACACATTTGTAACCAGCACCCAGATTAAAATACAGAATATTTCTAGTACACTAGGAGGTGCTCCCATGTTCTTCCCAGTCAAATCCACCCCCAGAGTACCCTCTTCTCTAACTTCTATGACTTTAAGTTAGTTTTGCTCACTCCTGAACTTCGTATGGATGAAATACAGCACATAATATTTTGTTTCTGACCTATTTCTCTAATCAACCATGAGATGATACCTACAACCTGGCTTTATATTTTCTATTTGTCCTAGCTGTTCTTTGTCCTTTATTTTCCTTTCTTGTCTCCTTTTGGACTGATGAGGTATTTTCTTTTTTATCCCATTTCCTTCTCTCTAATAATTTTTAATTTGTATTTTATTTTTCAAGTGGTTAGACAAGATTTCAGTGTGCATGCTTGGATTTATTAAAATCTTTCTTATGTTATACACACTTTTACCACTTCCCAAAGAAAGATTTTTACAACAGTCTGATTCTATTCACCCAGCTCCTACTTTGTGCTCTTGTCATATATTTTCATTCCTGTGGGCTTTATACCACATAGAGAAATAAGATACGTGGCAACAATGCACAGAGGGTTCCTGTTAATTTACGTAGCTAATATTCTTTTCTGTTTATCCACATATTTACCTTCTCTGGTGCTTTTCATTCTTTCCGGCAGCTCTATGTTTCCACACGAAAACATTTTCCTTCATTCTGGAAGACTTCCTTTAGTATTTCTTATAGTGATGATCTGCTGGCAACAAATTCTCTCAGCTTATTTTTGTCTTTATTTAACCTTCCCTTAAAAAGAAAAGAAAGTGGGGCTTATTTTCCACCAACCTTATTTCCATTTTAGGTTTCAGAGCCTACTGGCCCGTGCTTCCTGCTGAGTCCATGGCCTGAGCAGGGGGTGCTGCAGACCCGAATTCAGCTGCAGGCTGAGCGCTCCATTCTTCAATCGAGAACTGCTGAGTGGGCGCTGAGGGCACCTGCCTGCCTTCAGACCAGTCTGTGGCCCCGGGTTGAGTAGCAGAAAATTCAGGAGCTGGAGCTGTCCACTCCCCCGAAATTCCTGCTTGGTCATGGCCTGCTCGGCAGCGGCCTGCTCTGTTCAGTCTCTTCAGGATCTCCATAGAAGCAGGGCCAGGCATGCTCCCTGGTGGGTGTTCCCGGGAGATGCTGCCACACCTGCGCAGAACGTCCCAGGCCAGCATCCAGCCCACCAGGCCCACTGAGTGAGCCCTTGTTGCCTGGGATGGCAAAGCCCACCCAGCCCCGAGGAAATTCTGCAGTGGTCATCAGGCTAACGTACAACGCCTCTGCAAGAGCCTGGGGTCGGTCACCACCAGAAGTGCAGCTCCCAGAAGGCTGCCCTCATCTGGTTAGAGAAGGTTCCAGGAGGGAAGTGCCTGGCAATAGCTTTAGTGGCAGCAGCAAACGTTAGCAGAGCCCACTGGGCAGAATTCCCGGAGGATATGACACTGATAGTGGCCAGGTTTTCAATGGCGACAGGGGCACGAGCCACCAGCAGAAGCTTCTCCCAGGTCCTCTTCACTTTGCCCTTTGCAGATGTACTGTTCCATTTGGAACTCAAGGTTGGCTCCACCTAAGTGGGCTCCTGCAAGGAATTGGAGGACATCCTTCATCTGCAGGACATCAAGGACTCCAGACATTATGAAAGTTGCCCTTTAAGTTATGACAGGAACCTAGGACAACAACATGTGGCCCCTTCTCTGGGTAGCATGGGAAACTTAACTTAAACTTTTTTTTTTTTAGAAGGTACCAGGTGTTGAACCCGGGACTCATATATGCGAAGCAGGCGCTCAGCCACTGAGCTCCATCCACTCCCCAGGCTCATCCTTTTTTTTTGCCTGGATTTACTGCAGAAGCCTAACTGGTCTCTGACTCTACTCCTGTCTCCTCCAATCTATTCTCCATCCAGTTGTCAGAGGGATGATTTTAAAATATGGATCATATTTCCATTGTACATGGAATAAAATCTAAATTCCTTTTCATGGTCCAAAGTCCCTGTGAAATCTTTTTCCTCCTCTCCAACCACTCTCCCTCTTGCTTGCCTTGACCCAGTCGCACTGACTTCCTTTTTGTCCGTTGAGCAGGTTGAATCCTTTCCAATTTTATTCCCTTTATATTCACCTTCCTTTAGCTAGAACTATTTTCCCTGTTTCTTATATTTCAGGTCTTATCTCATTGTCACCTCCTCAGAAAGCGCTTTCTGACACCTCACTCTAAATTAGACTTCCCTCCAATTAATCTTCATCACACCAGCATCATAGTTCTTTCCTTTATGGCAAGTATTTAAATCTCCTATTTAAATTGTTTATTTACTTTTTGTTATGTGGCCCTACAACTAGAATGTAAGCTCCGTGAGCCCAGAGACCTCGTCTCTTCCATTGCTGCAACCCCAGCACCCGGCATAGCTCTTGGCACGTGTAGGTGTTGTAATCATTTGTCACATGAAAAATGAGGTGTCGGAGGCAATGCTTGAGCCCAATCTTTCTGACTCCAAAACTTGAGTCCTTTCTCCTACATCCTCTCCCAGGGAGCATATCTGAGGTTGGTAGGAAAGGTCTGGAATGAGATTCAGGAGATCAAGGATCTTCAACTGACTCTAGGAGCACCGCTGGGAAAGGTTTTCCCCTCTCTTTGGGCCTCAGTTTACCTATATGTTCTAAACTATGGTGCTCTGAGCCACGGGGAGAGGAAAAGAAGCAGATACTTCTATGTCCAGCAGGTGGCGACATTGGATTTACTAATTTTTCCTACCTGCTGGTCAAGGCAGCCTGACTACCTACCTGGTTCTGAATTGTCAGCATCTTCTTAAAACATACACAGTTACGTGAAAGAACCATGAAAACACTGTGCTCAGTTAACCAAGCAAGGGAAAAAAGTCTGCTTTCTAGATGACTAGAAATAGCAAATACACAGGGATAGAAAGCAGATTAGATACCCAGGAGGGGGAAGGAAGAGTGTTCGTAAAACTAACAATTTTTTAAAAGAAACTTTGAGAAAAAAAGGACTTTTGTAAATGCATTGGTGATTGCTAAAATAATGGAGGTTCCTCTGGGCCTAAAACAAAGAGGCAGCTGAAAGCCGGATGATAATTTCAAATTGATGTGCTGGCTGCCCCTTGGGAAAGAGGTCTTGGCAATCTAGAAAAGAAAACAAACACTTTCCTAGGCTCTATCATCACCCACCACCACCAAACACCAGTGAGGTGTTTTTTTCATTGTATGTGCCTATATTTTACTTTTTAAATAAACTTTTAATGTTAGAATACAATTACACTTACAGAAAAGTTGTGACAATATTACAGACAATTTCCATATACTCCACACCCATTTCCCCTATTCTTAACAACTTACTTTAGTAGGGTACATGTGTCACAATTAATGAGCCACTGTTGATACATCATTATTAACTAAGGTCCATATTTGATTCAGAATTCCTTGGTTTTTGCCTGATGTCCTTATTCAATCCAGGACCCCACCCACGATACCACCTTATATTTTGTCATCATGTCTCCTTGGCTGTGACAGTGTCTAGATTTTCCTTGTTTTTGATGACACCAGTGGCCTTTTCAGAAGGGACTCCAATGTGTTCCTTGAGCTCATGGTTCTCTAAAATTCAAAGCAAAAAGTTACAATCCTTTGCCCTCTGGGGAACTTAGGAACACATTTTTGCAGAATTTGGTGCTTCCTACTCAAATCCTGGGGCTGATCCTTGCAGGCGGTCCTCTCAAGCAAATACTGACCGTGTGCCTGCCCTGCACTCGGTGCTCGGGACGGAGCGGCACCAAGACAGGGTTTTCTTGGGGCTTACAGGCGTGTTCTCATGTCCGGGCTGGAAGCATGCACAAGGAAGGCAGGGGTAAGACCTCACCCTCCTGGTCCACCCAAGGACTCATTCCAGGTGGACAAGGGGTGACAGGCCCCTGGGAACATCTTCCTGTGGGACCCTCTGAAGGTCGCGGTCCCAGTCTGGAGGATTTGGAATGAGAGGTTTAGGAGACTTTCCAGTGTTCTCAGCCACTGGAGCCCAGCCCTTGTATCCACTGGGGGAAGACTAGGGTCTGGGGTAGGGCACAAAGCTCCCTCTAAGATGTTGTCGTCACCATTGCCTTCTTTTCTAAAAAAAAAAAAAAAGATTTAGTTTGTTTATTGCTCTCCCCTTCCTCCCATTGTCTGTTTTCTGTGTCCATTTGCTGTGTGTTTTGCATCCACTTGGATTATTAGGTGGCACTGGGAATCTGTGTCTCTTTTCGTTGTGTCAGCTCTCCGTATGTGCAGCACCACTCCTGGGCGGGCTGCGCTTTTTTCATACGGGGTGGCTCTCCTTGCAGGCACACTCCTTGCACGTGGGGCTCCCCTACACAAGGGCGTCCCTGCGTGGCACGGCACTCCTTGCACACTGCAGCACTGCACATGGGCCAGCTCATCACATGGGTCAGGAGGCCCTGGGTATCAAACCCTGGACCCTCCATATGGTAGGCGGATGCTCTATCAGTTGAACCACATCTGCTTCCCACACCATTGCCTTCTAATTCAATTTCATAACTATGTCCGTTCTGTGCTCCTCAGCTTATAAAGAGACGGCATCTTTGAGAGTTAAGTGCCATCGTTGTTGGTTTCATTATTCACAGTTTCACCCATGTAGAAACAAGCTCAGATCACACTCAGCAAATAACTGGTGGAGGCAAGATTTGAACCCAGATCTTCCCCCCCCTAATTTCCATTCCCTCCTAACCATCCCCTGTGCCTGTTGGGCCCTCAAACTTGGAAACTGTTTCTCTTGAACCCACTAATTATAGTCTGTTCATAAGATTAGGGTCTGCTCTAGTTCAAAGACATGGAGGTGTCAAAAGTGGGGAGTTCCGTAACCCATGATCAGGGGACCGTCTTCCGCCCCAGCCCAAGTCTACCCTTCTTGGGTAATCTGGGATGACTTGAGACATCTGGGTCATTGGTTTTTGGGGCAAAGGAGCCAGCCCAGGGCTTGTTGGCAGGTGATGAGAGTGTGTTGCCCACCTGTGCCTCTCACCAAGTGTGGAGGCAAACCGCCTTGTAAGTGTGATCCTTGTTTTTTTTATCAGTGAAAGTGGGCTAGTCCGCCTGCACCACAGGCTTTATTACAGTGAATAAGGACTGTAAGAGGGTTTGCCAGTGAAAGCCCCCTGTGGGGGATAGCAGAGGTGGTTACAATTTCCAATGAAGGGATCCAGGACCCCAAAGAGAAGTTGCTTCCCAACAGGCTCAGGCCAAAGAAAGAAGCATGTCAGAAGCTTTAAGTCCCTCCCCAGAACTAATGCCAAGTCAAATCCCCTGGTCCGTCCCCAGGCCCTTCTCCTCCCGCACTGTGGACACGGCAAGCCTGGAGCAGGGGGGAGACCCCCTAGCATCCTCGGTGTTGGATATTGAGCACCTTGAAAGCAAGATGTAGCATCCTTTCAGCTCCAAGCTTGCTTCTAGCACAGGATGGGCCACACTTCACATGCAGGTGTTGACTCATATTCACCATCATCGCTGAATGAGTGAATGAGTGAATGCAGAAGTACCAGGGCTGTAAGCAGGTCCAGCCTTTACCTCCTGAACCCCAGCTCCCCCCACCCTTCCCTTTTCACCGCAGTGCATGACACCAGGGGTACCAAAAAGGCAAACTGGACTTTATTATAAAGTTGGCTACAAAGTCACCGCAGCACCACGAGGTGGCCGTCTGGGCAGGCCCCGGCGGTCTGGTGGCCATGAGTCCCGCACCAGGTACACGCTCTCGTGCAAGCACACGTGTGACGGCAGGTCTGCCTTCCTCCATCGGAAAGGAACGTAGCGTCTCTTCGCGCCCCTCACCCCAGGCGCGGGGCGCAAAAGTCACAGGAAGGACCGCCAGGGCGGCAGAGTCCATCGGAATTGAAATCCCGTTACTGGAGTGTAGAGAATTCTACGTGGATGTCGAGAGCCCCTTGGGGCACAGGCTGGCCTGGGGTGGGCCCTGCCTTTCCCCCACCAAGGCCCAGGGGCGGCTGGGCCCCTGGGAGTGGAGAACTCGTCCAGGCCCATGGGGCAGTGCGGGGTGGAAGGTGACACGCCCCCACTCTCCGCTTGAAATCCCATTCAAGGAAACTCACTACGAGTGAATACAGATTGAAATGGAAACTGGGATCGCTCGAAGTCTCTTGATTTTAAAAAGAAGCTCCCTCCCTTGCCCTCCCACCTCCCCTCCCAAATCCTGCAGGGCCTGGAGAATCAGATACATCCCCCTCCGGCCCCCAGAATCCCCCCAACAGTCCCGGGGGGGTGGAGAGCGGCTCCACGTCTTGATGACAATATGCCATACTTGACGACGTTAAGTCACAGACTTATTCAAAACGTTGGTTCCCCTCCACTTCCATCTGCAGGGAGAGAGAGAGAGAGGATGATCAGATAAGGCCTATTAAGAAAGAGAGTCTCGTGGGCTGAGGATATGGTGCAGGGCTGGCATAGGGGATGGGCCTCTAAATATGGTGGCCCAGTGGCTGAGTGATCACTGGAGGCTCAGCAGATGAGGGGGCGATTTGTTTGGAGGAAGTGAAACTAGGACTGCTCTTAGACAGGCCTGGGCCATAAGCAGGGAGCCTACGGTGGGGCCAGGGCTTGAGTCCCACCCTCTTCCTTGCCCCACTCCTATAAAATCTTGTTCTGTATCTCCTTCGGGGGGCAAGAATACTGGAAGAGATCTCAAATCCCTCTTCCATCCATTTGCTCTGTGACCTTAGGCAAGTTTCCTTAACTCAGGTACCTTGATTGTCTTCATCTGTAAAATGGGCTGATGATGACTGATTTAGGGTTAAGAAGCAGAAATCATCATCTAAGAATCCTCTAGCATTCTATCCCACCTCCCCTGCCTCTGCCCTCCACGCCTTCTTGTCAGAACTTTCGTATACATTTTTAAAAATTTGTTCTTATCCTTACTGCTGTGCTGGGCAGCAGCCGATGCCATCCTATCAACAAAATCAAGGTACAGAGAGGGGAACTGACTTGCCCAATGCTACGCAGCATCTCATTGTCAGGACAGGGACTTGAGTTTTTGGACATTTTGCCTGTACTCACCTTCATGGAAGCTGTCTTGAACTTGGCTCTGGAGTTGATGCAACTCATCAGTGAACCCATCGTAGGGGAATGCTGAGACACCTGTCTCAAAGGCGGTTTCGTATGTGGCCAGGTCCTCCAGGAAGCTGTGGTCTTCTGGGGACAGATTGTTGCAAGGCGATGGGGCCTCTCCTGGGCCCACTGCCTCAGGATCCTCTGAACCCCACTCCCCATTGGGGGCTGGGGTGGAGAGATCCATGAAGATGTCTTCCACGGGCATCTCTTCCAGGAATATGTTATCAGGGTCAGCCAGGAAGTCCAGCTCCTGGCATTTCCAGGGTTTCAGGTCCAGGCTGAGCACAGGGGGGCCAGCCCCTGACAGGGACAGGTTGGAGTCCAGGGGCTCCAGCCCTCCCAGTGGCTCCAGTCCGCCAGTGGCAGCCTCGGCTGAGAAGGGCCTATCCATGCCCTGAGCCAACTGGCTGATCTGCTGAATGAGACGGTCTATCTCATTCTGCTCCTTCTCAGAGTAGTGGAAGAAACTCTGCTTAACCGGAGAGGCCTCTGGTGTGAGCAGGCCATCGGGCACCAGGGGGACGTCCACAGAGAGGGGGCCCCGGAGCTGGGCCAGGGCCAGGAGTGTGCAGTCCCCATTACCAGGGCTGCTAGGACTTGGCGGCAACTTCTCATAGAGAAAACTGCATCCCTCCTGGGCGAAGTAAGTCTTGGTGGGGTTGGGGCTCAACTGTTCTGGGAAAGTTTGGCTGGGGCTGCTCAGGTGTGCTTGGAATGCCGTGGTGGGAGGAGTCAGCTGCTCGTGGGAAGGGCTGCTCAGAGACTCTGGGAAGGTGGCAGTGCTGGGCAGCAGTTGTTCTGGGAAGGTGGAGGTGCAAGGAGTCAGCTGGTCTTCATAGATTCTGGCCGAGGCTTCGGTCAACTGGCTTTGCAGAGGGCTGGTTAGTGGATCTGGGAAGGTTGCACTGCTGGGTGTCAACTGATCAGAGAAGGTGGTGGTGCTCGGAGTCAGCTGTTCTTGGAGAGAGCTGGAGGGGGTGGCCAGGTGGGTCTGAAAGGGCTCATGGAGACTGAAGAGGAAGGCACAGCCTCCTGGCTGGTGGGGTGTGTAGGGTGGGGTGCACACAAGGTCCTTGCTCATGTCTGCTTGGAGAGAAGGCTCTGGCCCAGCAGGGAATGGCAGGTAACGGAAGTCCAGCTCTTTGAGGGGCTGGGGAAGCTCTTCTGATGTTGAGGCAACACCTAGTTCAGTAGCGCTGGGGAAACTGGTGCTTCTGGCAGTCGCCAGGGCTGGGGTGAAGAGTGGGTTAGAGCTGGAGCATTGCTCCTGGGAGAGGATATTCTCAGAGAAGGAAGGAAGCATGGTGGAAGTACCCAGGACGTAGGCTGCCTGGGTGTCTTCAGAGTTCAGCTGTTGGCGGAGGCTCCAGGCTTCCGAGTCACTGGAGAGGAGAGAGAAGGCAGCTGGTAAGGGTTTGATGTCCATTCCCAGAGCAGCGGCCTGCATTGTGTCTCCTCCATGCCAACCTCGGCTGCCACCCAGGCCCCTGCCTGGCAGCTCACCTGATTGGGTAGTTATTTGCGGTAATGGGACCTTCCGGACCTTCTGAGTACAAAAGGCAGTAAATCCATGCCCAGCCTCCAGGCTTGGCTTGCAGTCTCACCACCATCTCTGCCTGAATATCTCCACTCTCAGCCACTGGAGAGAAAGAAGAGATACAGAGTTAGGATGCGTATCAGGCAACACCACCTAAACGTCCCCCTTGCTCAATCTCTCCACTGAATTGAGGTAGCCATGGCATCCTCATCTCTGACTACTCTAACCTGCACCATTCAGATCCTCCCCTTGACCTCACCACTCAGAAGGCACCAGTTCCCATTCTATTCTCACCTTACAGTTCACCCTATAGCATCCAAAACTGCTGACCTCTGGTCTCTCCCCAAACTAAGTCTTGACCCCAGCCCATTCCTGGTCTGGTCTCCCATACCCTTTCCCAGCTCCCTGTCTTGCCCCCCAGCCTCTCTGGACACTCACACAGGCGGTAGTGTTGAGCAGAAGCGTGGGCCAGGTCCTCAGGGTGCAGCAGTCCATACCATGATTTACAAAGCAGTTCACTGCGCTCAAAGCCCAGGTAGATTAGGACACTGGGAAAGTGGAAAGGGTGAGGTCAGCTTTCTGTTTTCTCTCCTTGATTCCCAGATTCTCACTCCCTCCCAGGTCCTCTGGCCCCCTAAACCCCATTCTCCCTGCCCCTGGCTCTCCAGAATCTAGGTGTCCCCTCCTCTCTGGCATGCCTTCGTCCTGGGGTCTGAGAACTCTAGGCTTACCTCTCAGAGATGTCCAGTAGGGCCAGGTCCTTGGCATGATGGCTCTGGAACATGGCCAAGAAGAGTGAGGCAGGGCCAGGGCCAGGGCCAGGCCCAGGGCCAGGGCGGGGTCTCGGCTCCAGTGGGGCACAGAAAGCCGTGAACACTGGGTTTCCTGCCCAGTAGGCCCCAGGCGGATGAGGGTGGAATCGGCCTCGAATAAGCACCAGCTTGTTGCCAGCGCTCTGGCGCCTGAGGGACTTGGAGGTGTTGAAACGACAGCGGAAGAGGCGATCTAGGTGGATGAAAAGAAAAACTGGTAAGCAGGTGGGTGGCTGAGAGAGACTGGCAGATGGGGGAGTAGCAGGGAAGCGGAGGGAGAATGGAGAGAGGGAGGAGAGAGTCCTCACCGGTGTCCAGGGCAGAGGGCAGGGTGAGCTGCTGGCGCACCGTGAGGTGATCAGCTGGGTCAATGATGTCGTAGATGCTGTCACCCTGGGCAACCAGGTCCACCTGGAAGGAGGAAGGAGGGAGATGACCATGAGGGAGGGCGGCAAGAGCCAATCCTGGGCCCCTCTTCCCTCCCTCCCCAGTAATTCTCCGATTCTCAGAATGGGAAGTGCTTTGCGTCCCATCTCTGCGCTGGCCTGCACTCACCATGGAGTGCCCCAGATGCTCGCTCACGCTCTCGGACAGGTACAGCAGCTTCCCTTCAGCCGTGAACACAAGCAGAAAGCCGGGCAGTGCCGCCACGATGTCTTCAAGCTCCTGAGCTGAGAGAAGCCCCGTGGGGCCCGCCAGAGGAGTGCCTGCCGGACAAGAAGTGGAGAGCCGGAGTAAGACTGGGAGGCAGAGCCCGGGTGAGAAAGGCATGGACTGAGATTCAGAGAATCCAGAGCAACTTCCCATGGACCTGCCTCTGCACACACCTGTTGACCCGCTGCCCTCAGCTCTTGGCCGGGAAACCTGTTGCTAGATGGCTCCAGCCAAACAGCCCTTGGAATTCTAACCCGCGGCAGGCGCCTCGGAAGCCCTGGGCTACAGGACCGAGGACAGCGCCCAAGTCCCTCCCAAACAGTCGGCACCGCGGACAGCGCCCGACTCGCAGCGGCGGTTTCAGCACCGCGGACAGCACCCCAGAGGCGGCCGCGAAGTCCATTCAGCTTCGCCGGCGGCCGCCGCGCTTCCTCGGGCTTCGGCGGCTCCATCCCCGCAACAACCCGCGCTTCCTTCCCCGGGCTCCCGAAGCGCTTCTGCGCTCGTGAGGACTGGGGCCGTTCGGATCTAACTCCTCGCCTTCCAGAAGTCTGGCACCAGGGACAGCACCCCCGCTTTCTAACCCTCAAGCAGAACTAAGGTGAGCCCTGGAAAGAGCTCAAGAGGAAAAGTAGGAAGTCTTGAGTCCCCGAGTCCCCTCTCGCCCCGGCTCCCCGCCACGCTGCCTAGACCCGCAGCAGTCCTAGCGGGTTCCCTAAGCTCCACGGTCCCCGGTGCTCGCCAGCTCGGGTCTCGGGCAGCCCCAGCTTGCTCACCTCCAGCGAAGAAGACGCCCTTGCGAGTGTAGATGCAGGCAAGACTCATAATGTGCAGGTAGGACAGCCGGACCTTGTCCGCCTCGGCCAGCGGCAGCAGCTCCTTGAGGTTCCGGATCTCCGCGTTGATCTGGTCGCGGCGCGCCTTGGAGGCGCCTTTGGTGGAGCGGTACATGACTGGCGGCTGCGGAGCTCCAGCTCGGGCGCCCCGAACACCTGCGTTCCTAGCCCGACGCGCCGGTGGCTTCCTCCTTGCTCCCCGTCTCTCGCTCAGGCTCGCTCGCTCTCCTCTCCGGGGCTCTGCTCGGCTGCGCTGCCCTTCCAGCCTGCCTCGTTCCGCCTTATATAGCTCCTGAAGAGCGTGGGGGGCTCGCTTTAGAGACGGGGGGGGGGGGGGGGGGCGGGAAAGCGGGAGGCTGGGCTAAGCAAGCTGCAGCGGGAGACGCCGGCTTGGGAGGGGGGCGCTCCTCCTCCCTCCCCGGCTTCCGACGTCATCCCATGACGTAGAACGAGAGCGGGAGGGGGCCGAGGGGAGGGCGAGAACCGAGGCTGCGGAGGGGGCTGCGCCTGGCGGGCGCTGCGCAGGGAGGCGGGCGCTGCCTTAGGAAGGCCTGCAAGCGGGGTGCAGGGACCCAGGCGTGCGAGGGTCCTCAGCCCAGGGCAGCGACAGGGCAAGGGCTGGGGCGATCTGAGTCCCTTGCAGGAGCGCCTGTACAGGGCAGGGAGGGGCTGGGTCCGACAGCAATTTTTCTGGAGAGTTAAGGGAATGGGGAGAGCAGGTGGTCCATAAATCCCCCCCCCCCCGTCGCTATTTGGCAGACAAAGGGTGAGGAAGGGTCTCCCTTGGCCTCTGTGGACTAGGTCCCAGATGGCGTTTCTCTTTAGGGACTAATCAGTCTGGGATTCCCTTGGCTGCTTTCAAAGATCAAATCCCCTCCTCCTTTCCCAAACCCGGGTCTTGGCGACTTGGGGGTGGGGGGAGGTGACACGAGGGCCCAAGTCCCTTGGGTGGGGTGGAACGAGGGTCCTGAGGGAGGGGGACTAACTGAATTTGGCTCTGGTCCTATTTTCCCAGAGCCAAGCGGAGGAACACACTCGGGTCCGCCGCGATTCTTTGTTTGCCTGTCAATGAATGAACCTCGATCACTGACAGGGGAAACTGAGGCAGGGCCTCAGGGCACGGTGAGGATCTGGGTTTGCACCCAGAAAGGCCTCCCTTCCCCCCGTGGCCCGCCCCCACAGCCAGGCGCCTGCCCCAGCCGCTCGCAGCCTCCCGCGCCGGGCCGGGGGCGGGGGCGGGGCCGGGGGAATCCCAGCTCCATATTAGGGCAGGAATCCTCGGCGGCGGCCGCGGCGGCGGCGGGCGGGGCCGGCTGCCTCCGCACCGCTCCCGAGGGCTCCCCGCGCCGGCCGCCCCCGCCCCTCGACACACAAGCACGCCTCGGGCGGGGAGGAGGGGGAAGCCGCCGCGGAGCGAGGGGTCCGTGCTGGGCCCTCCGCGACCCCCGCGCCTAACAGAGGCCCCCTAACGCTGGCAGGCTGCCCTCCACCCTCGCCCCCTCCCGGTTGGGACTCCTCGCTCCTTCAGTCTTCGGCCCTCCGCATTGCCCCCCCCCCCCCACCTCACCCCGGTTTCTGTATCTCCTTGCTTACTGGGTGGTCTGTGTCAGCTTTGGGTGCCCCCTACCCCAAAGTTTCCCCTTCTCTTCTGTCTGCCGCCCTCCCTCCCTTCCCATTTTTTGTCAGTTTTGCCTCCACATTGTGCCAACATTGCTCTACCCCACCCCCTTTTCTTCTTTCTTTCTTCACCACGGGTGATTGCTCTCTGCAGGGGTTGGGTGGGGGTTGTGTTTCTTTCCCCAGGGTCCCACAAAGGGAGAAGGAGGCGGGATGGGGGACATGTTATCTGAAACCTCATTTGACGGTGTGTGTGTGCAGGGGGAGGGGGAGTGAAATCACTTCAGGGGGCTGGAGCGAGGCCACTTAAAAATAGAAGACAGGCGATTGGCTCGACTGGAGAAAGCCATGTAGGAAGGGTGGAGATGAGCTTTGACACCAACAAGAAAAACGTGGGGTCCAAGGAGGCAGACTGGGAAGATGCAACCAAGCCGTAGGGTGTCTGGGAAGAGGGGTACGTGAGAGCAGAGGTCCTATCCAGGCCTCTTGGGCCATTTGGGCTGAAGCTGGAGCCATCCACGTTTACCATCCCGTGTTCAGCGGCACAACTGAGGCAGAGGGGATGGGGGGGTGTCCATCCGCCCTGCCACTGTCTCCACCTCTATTAGCCCGGGCCCCAGAGAGGTGGTCCCTTCAGGGAGGGTGCTTCTGATGCCACTTAAGTCAGTCTGATTTCCTGAAGTTCTCACCCACCTTCCTCAAACTTTATTTGGATAAGCCATTGGTCTTTGGACCCCCGATCCTGTATGAAAATCCAGGGCAGTGTCCCTGTTTCTGTCACCCCCTGCTGCTTTAGGCCCTGACTGGGAGACATTCTTAGTATCCCTTGCCACACAAAGATGTGTCTATTGGCTGGGCCCCCCTGGTCTCCAGCGAGGGGACTGTTAGTGAACGAAATGGGCGCGGGTCGCTGTCCACGGTCCTGGAAGATTCACAGGGGACGTCAGATTGGCCAAGGTCTGCCCGGGACATCATAGTAGAGCTTGGGCTCCTGCAGCCCTAGAGTGAGACCCCTTTGACTATCTCCTTCTCCTCCGAGACTGAATATGAGGGAAGGGGGTTGCAAGGAGACACGATGCCTGGGGTATAGAAGTAAGAAACATGGGGGAAGCACCGGGCTCAGCGAAAGAGCCATTGGCTTTTTCCAGGAGAATGGGATTGGGGAGAAGACACTCTGGATGGGAAGAAGGGTCTAGAAAGGGATGGGAGAGGGGCAGAGAAGGGCCCACTCTTATTCAAGTCGAGAAGCTCTGTATGCCCCAAAGTCTCCTCTCCCCAGGCCAGCGCCCACCTCCCTAGCCTCCCACCTCTACAAAGCTATTTTTAACTGCAGAGAACCAAAAATAGCTTGGCAGCAGCTTCAGGCCGTGGGAGAGGAGCTATTTATATCACCAGTGATGGTTCCGAAATAGCAAGCAGGAGGAGGGGGGCGGCTGGCATGCTAGAGAGCTCCTGGCCGCTGCTAAAAATACTGGCAGTGTGAGTCATCCTGGCCTGGCTGAGTCACCCCATTCCCCCCCTCCCGGCGGCAGGAGGCAGCAGCAGAACAGGCTAAGGGATTGGCGGCCTGAGGTGGGGGAGGCATCAGAGCCCATTCGTTATGGGAAATTGGGCAAGGGTGTGAATTGGGAGAGGGGCTTTGGGGTGAGTGTGTGGAGGGTATGTGGAGGGGAGCAGGAGCCACCCAGCCAAACCCACTGGGTAAGCCTGTAGCATTCTCTGCTATGCACTGTTGCTCAGGGATGCTTGGGCAATTGAAGGGAGGTAGCCAGACAGTGAGCGTTTGTGTCTGTCTGTCTGTTTGACGGTGACTGCGTCTGTGTGTCTTGGTGTGTCTGCAGCTGAGCCAGTGTCTGAATATGTGACTCTATGTTTGTACATCTCTATCTGTGCAGCTGTCTGCATGTGTCTTGTGGCTGTGTCTGTATCCCTGTACGTCTATGGATTTGCCGATGCCCACCTCTATTTCTGTCTTTTATAAAGCCTGAAACTTCCTGTGTTGTGTGTCTGCGTCTGTATGTTCCTACATGTTTGCAGTTCTGTGTCTCTGTGTGTGTGTGTGTCCATATCTGAGTCTCTCTCGGTGCCTTTGTCTGTCAGCATCTGACCAGGTGGGGGGCTTTTATGCCTCCTCAGCCCCCAAGCGTCTTCTCTCGCCCTCTCTGACATCACTTGTAGGGCTCTTTCCCCCTCCGCCCCTGGATCACCTCTCCCCACCCAGGACCTCCGCCTTTCCAGCCCTTGGCCTGAACCTTTGGGAAGGAAGGTCTTTCTGTTGTATGCAATCTCTAGGGGAGGGTTCAGAGGAAGGAGCCATTCAGACCCGCCCCCCAACCCGAACCATCCTGAATCTTCCCTGGTCTTCCAGAGTAAGTGTGTTTCCATCACTCCATATTTGGGGAACTGAGAGAAGAGAAGGGCTTTCTTTAGTTCTAAAAAAAAAAGTCCTCATGTGGGCATGGGCGTGCGCAGCACACCACACACACACACAACTGAGAGAGAATGAGAGAGAAAAAAATATCAAGGTCCCTTCTTTACGGAGACGAGCTCCCATCTGTTGCCATGGCAACCCGCCCACTCCTTCCCCGAAAAATCACCAAGAAGAGGTGATGGCATCGAGAAGGGATTGGCTGATTTTTTTCTTTATTATTTTTCCGAAAAAGGGCTTTTCACAGCAAGAACAGGCCGTGTCCCTTGCCCTCTCTTGCATAGCTTTAGCAGGGACCTGCAGGGACAACACCCTTCCTCCTTTATCAGAGAATAGGAGGTGGGTCTTTTCCAGAGTTTGGGGAGAGCATCACTTGATGGGAGGGGGTTAGAAGGTGGGCAGGAAGTCTGGCTCTCCAGAATAGCATGGGAACCCCTGATTAGGGCTGCTTTTCTGGAGACTTGGAGCAAGGACCTGGACAGAGGAGTCAGTGTATCTTGTCTTGCTCTGAACAAATACATCTATGAGGAAGAGACAGCAAGAGGGAGGGAGGGAGGAAAAAGGGAGGGGGAAGTACTCGATGGGTCTTCAGAGAAGATGACAAGATGTCAGAGGAGCCAAGCTTTCAGGGTCACCGGCCCAGAGAGGTGGACAAGACAGCTCAAGAAAGATCCACTGATACAAGTGTTGGTGCACAAGTCACCCCTAAGCTGCAGCTGTGGCTACTTGGCTTTGCCCCAAGAGGGCTGGGGCCATGGATGAATATCCGAGGGAAGCATTGAGGCTCACATTTCTTAATTCTAGTCCCAGCCTGAGTCTCAAAGACCTCTTCCAAAGCCTGGCCACCGGCCACTGCAGCCACATCACTTTCTAGAGTGAACTGTAGCCTCTTGCCAAATGACTCGTTGGTAGAAAGGAAGGAATTCCTCGTTCCCTCCTGGGCTTGGCCTGCTAGAGAAATGGGGTCACTTGGGGTTGGAAGTTGGAAAGCCAGACCAAGAATCTGTCTCTGGAGAGAGACACCAAAGTCTGATAGGCTGTTGCCTCTAGCAGGTTTTCTGAGCAAGTGCAGGGCCTGGTGGGGTCAAAGCAGGGCAGGCAGCACCACCCAAAGTGAGGAGCAGAGGGACAAAAATACTTCAGATTTGCTGGCACCAGTTAGACACGTCCTCCTGACAAATCTGGCGGATAATACTATGCCCATTTGATAGATGGTGATACTGAGGCTTGAAGACAGACAAATGACTTTCTCAAACTCACATTGCAAGTCCGTGGCAACGCAGGACCTTAAGCCCAGCTCATGCCTCCCAACTCAGACTTCTTCTCTTGCACCATGGGGTAGAGCAGGGATCAGCAAACTATTGTCTTTGTGCCAAATCTGACCCGCCATCTGTTTTTATCAATAAAGAGTTCACTGGAACCCAGCCGTGTCCATTTGTTTATGTATTGTCTATGGCTGCTTTCACACTACGACATAGAATTGAGTAGTTACAGCAGCGACCATATGGTCTGCAAAACTGAAAATACTTACCAACTGACCCTTTACAGAAAAAATTGGCCAATCTTTAGATTAGAGGATGAAGTCACACTAGGAATGTCTCCACTTGTCTCTTTCTTGTACTAAGGCTCTCTGAGCCCAGTCACTTCCTTTACTCTACCGAATGCCACAGAACACACCTTAAAAGAGGGAAATTGGGAAGCTCTGCCGGCCAGCCTCCTTGCTCACATCTAGCCCACTTTTGGCTGTGTGGATGTAACCTTCCATGCAGGAGACACGCTCCACATCCTGTTCCCATGGCAACAGGAGTTGAAATTGGCAACGAGGAGGCAGTGCACCCCATCCCATCTCTATCCGACCCCAGGCCTCAGGACTGCATTTTGGGAGGAGGGGGTGTCTGGTGGCTGGTTTTGTTTTGTTTTTATGTAGTTTTGTTGCGATATAGTCACATACCATATCCTGGCTGGTTATTGAGGTACTGTCAGGAAGACATTTCCTGGTGAGAAGAAAATGAGGGAACACTGGAGCCTCCAGTTAACCCAGGGGAAGAATTTCTCTACACCTTCTCAGAGAGAGCTGAGTAACTTGTTCAGGTCATGCAGCTGAGTTAGAGAACCGAGGTTGCCTGACTTCTACTTGTTTTTGCTTTCTACTAGATTGTTATTTTGAATAGATGGGTTTGAGAAGCGGATGTGGCTCAAGCAGTGGGGTGTCCACCGACCACTTGGGAGGTCCTGGGTTCAGTTCCTGGTGCCTCCTAAAGAAGACCGACACAGTGAACAGACACAGCGAGCAGACGGTGAGCACAAATAACCAGGGGGGTGGGGGGAGAAAGAAAAATAAATAAAAAAATAGAGATAAAACAGCTAAAAAAAGAGAACTGACAGGTTTGAAAACACATAAATGTCTTCTAACAAAATTCCCAAGCGCCTCCCCGGGCCTGTGTCTACAGCTCACCACCCCGTGAAGTGAAAACAATCAGCCTGGAGAGCGGCTTTGCGCAACGGCTGGGCTGGGTTCGGCTGCCTCTAGCAGGCTGTTTTCTCTCTCCTAAGGCGTTTTCATTATGTTATCACTCCCCCGGTTCTGCTTGCACAGGGAAGCATTCGGAACATTTGATCTATTTATGGGCATGAAATCAACAAATCCCATGTGAGGAGGGTACACACTGGCACCCACGCCTTGCGAGGGGCACAGCCAGGTGAGGGGGCTGAGCTGAGAAGGTGAGGGACATGGAAGCCCGGGCAGGGGCCTGGAGGCAGGGCTGAGAGGAGCAGAGGTGAGGAGCCTGGAGCCAGGCAGGGAAGGCAAATCAACCAGTCCAGTCTTGGGCGCTTTTTGAATACAGAGCAGGGACCCAATGCTCTTCTAGGTGGGAAGACAGGGGGGTAGGGCACGGGCTTTGTCCCCAAGGGGCTAAAGGAGGGGACAGGCCCTCCACATCTCCATGGCTTACGTCCATCCAGTTTCAGGGCCCCATCGCCTGCTGCTGGTCCCCAGTTGGGTCTGGCACCCCTCCCTGGGGCCCACACAGCCTTCTGTGCTTCCGCCTCAAGCCACTCTTCCTGCAGTGCCCCTGCCTGCCCACTTGTCTGTCTCCCCCACCAGCATCTGCATCTCGTCTCCACCTTTGCAGCATCCAGCAGACCCCGCCCAGGGCAGGGGCTCCGGGGTGTCATTCGGCCGTGCCACCAACATCTGTTGGTCGGGTTTGTGCCACTCTCTGTGCTGGGCACTGGAGGTGCAATGGTTTGAAAACACAGGCTGGTAGAAAGTGAGAACTTGGCAACGTCATCCAAAGCAGAGGATTTTTGTAAAGGAGGCACACAGGGTGTCTTGGGAGAGCCAAATGCGGGGGTGACCTGGTCGGGGGAGGCAAGGGCAGTCTCCATGTGGAAGCATGTTTGAGTCAAGTTTCTGAGTGTCAAGAGATTGGTTTGTTGGGCTAGGCAGGGTGGGGGTGGGTGGGTGGGGTGGCTGGGTTGGGGTGGGACGGACAGAATAGAGCATAATCATCATCAAGACCTTACACAGCGACAAGAAGCCACCAGAGAAGCTGCTGTGGGCTGAGGCTGTCCCAGAAGTGGGGAGCAAGGTGGAGGGAGGCTGGCTCCTGCACGGCTGAGCCTCCGCCCCAGCCAGGAAGTTTGGTTCAGGTTGCTGCGCTCTGGCTGGGATGGAGATAAAGATAAAGTGCCCCAACCTTGTGCAGGGTGGCCGGCGGGATGCTGGACCCTGTGAGGAGTGATCCAGATTCCCACAGCCTGCGAGGTCCCAGGCTCGTCTGGCTCCTGCCATCCTCTGTGGCCCTACCTTGCCTTATGCCTTACACTCTCTCTTCCAGCTACATCTGCCTTTTCTCAGTCCCCGGCCTGGCTGCCTACCACAGTGCCTTTGCACATGCTTTCCCCGCTGCCTGGAGTGTGTGCTCCTCTCCTCTCTGCCTAGTTCATCCCACATTTTCTTCATGCCTTAGCTCAAAGGAAGGATCGCCTTCCCTGACCCTTCCCAGTTAAGTGTTCCCAGGCACCCCGTGCCTCTCTTAGCACTTGTCACAACAGCAATGGGACATTTTATTCGGGTGATGAACTGAATATGGCCTCCCCTCCACTAGACTGTGGCCACCATGGCAGGGACCGTGTCTGCTTTGCTCATCACTGACTCTTCACTAGGGAGTTGGCCACCCCATAAAGATTTGTAAAAATATTTAAAAGACAGAAGTGGGGAACAGATGTAGCTCACTGGTTGAGCACCTGCTTTCCCTGTACAAGGTCCTGGGTTCAATCTCAGGTTCCTCCTAAAAGAAAAGAAAAGTAAAAAGACAGAAGGAAAGGAGCTCCTTTACTTGGAGAAGAGAAGGCTTGACAGGGGTCGTTTAGGGTTCTCGGATACTCGAAGGGAGGCAAGAGCTAGTGGATTACACAGGCTGTTGGGATGGGGCCTGGGGCTACAAGGTGGGAGAGAGTGGAGGCTGGGAGGGTGGGCTCTGGGGGAGCCTGCCTGTGGCTCAGTCATGGCTCCTTGCTAACTGACTTTGTGACATTGAGCAAGTTACTCAACCTCTTGTGCTTCAGTTTCCCCATCTGTTATATAGCTTTGTGAGGGGGATAATAACACATACATCAAGGGATTTATGTGAGGGATTTAGTTAAATCATTAAAGCACTTAGAATAATGCCTGGCACACAAAAGGAGCACTACGCATGTTGAATGAATGAATGAAAAATATGATTTTGAGTAAAGCTACGCAGCAATGGAATGGGGTGGTTTGATAGGTAGTGAGTGTCCTGTTGCTGGAAGTATGCAAGCAGAACCTAAACCCCACTGCCTAGGCTTTTCGCAGCTTTGATCCAGGCTTGGTCTGAGAGCACCAGATGGGGGTGGGCCACGCTGGGGGCTGCAGCAATTCAGCAGTTCCAAAGAGAAGGACAAAGATGGCATCTGGGATCCGGGTGGTGGTGGGGTTGCTGGAAGACAAGGGGTGCACAGGAAGTCATCCCAGGGGCTCAGGCTTGAGTCATGCCAGCGCTCCTTCCTGGGCATCACAGCAGGCCCCAGCACTGCTCACCAGGGCCAGGGATGGCGAGCCATTCCAGGTTGAACATGCCTTCCAGGGCTCCCCTTGTTCTTCCAGCAGCAAACGATAATGCTTTTTCCCAGCTCATCGCTCCATTACCCCCACTACCCAAACTTCTCCTGGCCCTTCCACCCACGTGTGCCTAAGTCATCACAAGCTCCAGCTGCAAGGGTCTCCCGTTATCCCCTAAAAACACCTGGTAACATACGAGTTTATAGACGCTGCACTTACCTGTGCCTTACATGTATTGACTCATTAAAACCTCACGGCAACTCTATGACACGTGGGCTACTACGATCCCCACTGGCCCTAGGTCCGGTGGGGGGAGAGTCTGCAGGGCATGGTCGGTAAAATCCCAGGAGAGGCTGATGGGGTTAAAGTCTGGGCACTCGGGGGCAAGTGGTAGGCTTGACTGGGCCAGGGCCAGAAAGGAAGCCCTAAAGAGATTGCCAAGACGGGAGAATGAGGACCCCCGCCCCTGAGAATGCTGGGACTGCATGAAGATGGTGGACCCACAGCAAGAAGGGGGAAGCAGCAGCTGTGGCCTGTTGATGGAGAAACCCCTGGAACCAGGAAGATGTGGGTCGGGAGGGAGGGTCACTCCAGGAGGCTTTAGTGGAAAGGACCATTGGGCTGAAGGGCCGCTCCTGCAGCACTCAGCCTGGATAGGTCAAGGCTTCCAAGGTCAAGGAGGAAGAGGAGGTGACATCAGGCTAGATGGGTAATGTTTGGTGGGGGGAAAGTCCTGGACAGAGGACCGGGAGACATGGACTTTTGTCCTAGCTCTGCCACCAACCTACCGCGGGCATTATGCAAGCCCCTTCCCTCCTTTGGGCCTCAGTGTCCCTTCTTACAATGTGTCAGCGCCAGTGTGTTGGGCCACTTGGCCTCGAAGAACCACCCGTCTCTGGCACTCTGAGCCTCTCTGGCCTGGGCCCACCTGGCCCCGTGCCTCCCGCACCTTGGAGGTTAAGTGCCGCAGTCCTGAGACCCGGTTTCAGCTGGGGATGGGCCCGTGCGCCCAGTGCTGGGGGCCACGTGGCCCTGAAGTCTCCCAGAGGCTCAAGTCCTCAGGCCTGGGTGAGGGTGAGCAGGGCCACCTTGGGCCCCTGGAGACCTGGCCTGTGTGGTCATGGGGGAAGAGGGAACTGGGACTGACCCCGTGGGTTTCCTTCCCCAAACCCATCAGGGTCCTTTCGTACAGGCCTGTGCCAGGGGCACCAGGGGACTCACCGTTGGTGGGATCCAGAAGATTCCACAGGGTGCCAACAGCTCCCCGGGTCATTCCAAGTAGTCCGACCAGCTCGTGGCTGAAGCAACAACTGCGTCCAGCATTCCTTCACTTCAGCACCCTCAGCAGGGTCCCATGGGCAGCCTGCCAAGACACCCTATTTCAGAGCATCCCAGCTCACAGATGGGGTGAGGAGCCCTTCGAGATCATCCACTTTTGGTGACTGAGGCCCAGTGCAAAGAATGGAGTGGCCCAAGTGACACGGCCAACACATGGTGGAGGTGGACCAGAGCCAGCCCCGGGCACTGTGCCCTCTGGGCTCCTCTCAAAGGCTGAGGTCAAGGTGCAGGGAAAGAGCCTGGGCAGGAGGCAGGGTTCAAGGTCTTGGTCTCAGCCCTGCATTGACTTGTCATGTGACCTTGACAAATCACTTATCTCCAAGGGCTGCCCTGGTTTCCCCTTCTCTGCACCGAAGCCTTGGCCCTGGCAATGGACGCTCCTTGGAAGGACCAAAGCCTGCCTCTCTCTCCTTTGCCAGACTTGGAAGGCTGTATGGGGCTGATCCACCTCTAGGTCCTCGACTCTGGTCCAGAGGAAGGGCCCAGAGATGTCTGGAACCAGCTCGGCTCCTTGGGCATGGTCAAATACTTTGCAACTGTCCTCAGAGAGTCCTGGTTAAACCCCTCCTGTAGGTGCTGCAGGGAGAGAGGGCAGGCACATCAAATTTGAGCAGAAGGATCCAAAAAGCTGAATCCACATGGCTCTGGGTCCGAACCCAGCAGGCCACGTTTCTATCCAGAACATCTGGAAGAGCCAACTGGCACTTGTAGGCAGCCTGGAAAAGGTTTGGTTCCAGAAAGTTCCAGAGAGGTAACAGGCTGCAGGAAGCCTTCAGTGGAAGCAGACATTTGCAAGCAGCAACCTGGTTGGTTGGTGGCGAAGTCCATGAGGTCCAGAAGTTTGTCCAGAGTGACCAGGGGCCAGAAAGCACACTGGGTCTGGACTGTGCAGAAGAGGAGGCGGCACCTTCCAGATCCGGGCAGCCAGCTGTTGGCAGCACGCAGAGCCACGTGGCCCCTCCTGTGGGTGCAGGACAGAGGCCAGAGCTAATGCTGGGAGGCTAAGGCCCAGCGGAGTGACCTCTGGCCAGGAACTCAGCATCCCTGGGCCGTGAGCCACGTTCTTCCAGGAACCTGCCATGTGACCCTGGTCAAGCACTACTCTTCTCTTGGCCTCAGTTTCCCTTTCAATATAAGGAGGGGGGTGGTGGTAGCAACTGCTAAGGGGCCTCCCGGCTGGGATCCTATCCACGGTCCCAGGCTGAGCCCAAGGCACAAAGGTCAAGGCAGGACGCTGGAGAGGGGCGCGGGTCTCCGGAGACCCGGGATGACCCCGCGGGTACAACCTCACCTGGAGTTTTCACTCGGTGGCCTTGTCCATGAGGATCCCAACGCACTTGGCATCTCGCTTCCTTCCAAGGCTCCTATAGACGAACAGGCCCCCTCTCTTGGGGGAGGGGCTGGGGGTCGAGGGCAAGGGCAGGGCCCCCTTGCTCCAAGGTTGAAATGTCCCCTGGAAGGGTGGAGGAGGCTAAGAGGGGCGTGGAGAGCCGGGGGCGCAGGGGCTCCCCGGGCCGGGCGCGGGGCTCGCGGCTGGGGGCGGGGGCAGCTCCCCGGCTCTGGCGGAGCCGCCACCCCGCCGCTTGCCTTTAAAAGGCGCCAGCGCGCGCGCATCGGCAGAAGGGCCGCGGCTCTCTTCCAAAATAGGCAAGAATTGGGAGGCCGCCGGAGACGAGCTGGGAGCCGCGCGGACGTCACCGCGGGCCTCCGCCCCCCCAGCCTGCATCACGTCTCCATGACAACGGCGTACCGCGGCTGCAGATGAATGAGCCGCGGCGAGGCGGGGGGAGCGCGCCGGGATGCGCGCGCCCTCTTTCAGGCCGCCGAGCGGGGAGGCTCCCTGGGGCAGGGGTGCAGAGCCGGCGCGCGGCGCAAGGGGGCGCCCTCGCACCCAAAACGCCCCCCGGACCCATTCATTCCCAACCGATCCTTTTGTGTCCCGGGACTCTGTCCAAGGTTCCCCGACCCTTTGGTTCAGGCCTCCTCGGATCGCAGGGAGCCTCCTTGCCCCCAACTACCGTCTCACTCTGTCTCCTCTTCCGGCTCCCCAAAGTCTGCGGAAAGCCCGCCGTTCCCTGACCTGGCGCCATCGCGTGGCCGACAGCGGCTCTGCGTCGGGCGCGCCTGTGGCGGGTGTCCCGCCGTCTCTGTCGCCCTCTGGCGGTCACGAGGGGAAAGAGCAGAAAAGAATTCAGCGGATGTGGCTCTAGCGATTGCGCTCCCGCCTACCACATGGGAGGTCCTTGGTTCCTTCCCGTGCCTCCTAAAGACAGCGAGCCGGCGGGCCGGGCGGGCACGGCAAGCTGACACAACAAGGTGAGGCAACAAGAGACACAAGGAGAAAAACATGAGAGACACAACAAAGCAGGGACCGGACATGGCTCAAGTGATTAGGCGCCTCCCTCCCACATCGGAGGTCCTGGGTTCAGTTTCCGGTGCCTCCTAAAGAAACAAGGAAGAGGAACAGACACAGCAAGTGCAAACAGTGAGGGCTTGGGGAGAAATAAATAAATCTTAAAAAACAAAAAAACAAAACCCAGCAATCTTCACAATAGAATGGGAATTAGCAAAGTTATGACATTAGTAGCCAACGTTTAGTCTGGCCCTGTGCTGCACTCTTTCCCGGTATCACATCATCTCATTGTCACAGCAACCCAAGTAGCAGACTACTATTATTCTTATCATTTTACAGGTGAGAAAAACTGAGGCTCAGAGAGGGGTTGCAACTTGTCTAAGATCCCACAGCTGGTAAGCGGCCGAGCTGCCTCCAGATCTCCTGACTGTGTGCTCCCAGAGCAGGCAGGCACTTCTCATCCCCTCGCTTCCACGCCCAGGATCTCTTCTGATCCACTTCACACTTCACAGTATCTTGAGAGGAGCAGGACAGAGTTCATTACAAATTCTTCCCCTTTCACAGATCAGGAGACCGAGACTCAGAGAAGTCAAAGAAAGGGTTTGCCTGAGGTTTCAGGCAGCCATGGATGGAGCCCGAGTCTCTAAGGCCCCTGACCTAGGGAGTCTTCTATGCTTAGGGGATCAGATAAAGGGGAATCGAGAAATGCCGTTGAGGCCTTACCCCTTAGCCTTGGGGACACGAGGAACTCAGCCGGAGCTACTCTTCCAGCAGCAAGCGGTGGCTCGCATCAGGAGAGGGGCAGGATCTCCCCTCTCAAGGGCTTCCAGAGTTCCTGGGGCAGATGCTTCAGCCCATCAGACATTCTGAGAGGTAGAGACAGAGAGATAAAGTAGATAAATGCTAGATAGACAGAGAGATAATTTTATACTTACCGTGAACCACATTTTACTATTGTTTTCTCACAATGCAGGCTTCCTGCTGCTGGTAAATGCCTTCACTCACCTGCAATTGGAGTGAGAAAACACCTCCTGGTTCCATCTTGTGGTTTTTTGACTGACCTGCCATGTTTTCCAGGGAAAAACTGTTCTCAGGCCCATTGCTTTCTTCTGTTTTTCCTTCAAAGATGCGGATTCCCTGTAGGGGGCGCTGTTGGTGACATGTTTTTACCTGCCTGTATTCGTCAGTTGTGGGTAGACCTTGTTCTCTAGTTTTGTTGCAAATTTTGTCCACGTGTTCTGATTTTATTATCTAGTTGATGTGACTTAACCAAATATTTATTTTATTTTATTTTTTAATTATCTTTTTAAAAAGTTAATAGATCACACAAAAATAATTTATTTTTAATTGTGGTAAAATATACATTATGTGAAATAATATTTACCACTGTAAGTGGGTATTTCTTTAACAGTAAGTACATTGTCAATGTAACTTTCACCACTGTTACCCGACGATTTTCATGATCCCAAACCAAATCTCATATTCATTTAGCAACAACTGCCCCATCTCGCCGCTCCTATGACCACTTTCCTTTCTGTCCCCATGAATTTGTTTAGTCTGAGTATTCCACTATTGGGCCTTTTGTGCCTGCCTGCAGGTCACTCACCGTGAAGTGTTCAAGGTCATCCACGGTGGAGCATGTCCCAGCACTTCACGCTTTTTACTGCTGAGTTATAGTCCGTTGTGTGGATAGAGCACATTTGTTTATCCAGTCATCTGTTGACTGACTCTTGGGTTGCTTCCAGCCTTTAGCTCTTGTGCGTAATGCTGTGATGAACACTGGTGTATGAGTATCTTTCAGGTACATACCTAGGGGGGGGATTGCCAGGTCATATGGAAATTCTATACTTAACTTTATGAGGAACCAAAAACTGTCTTCCCAGCCACTGTATCATTTTACATTCTCACCAACAATGAATGAGTGTTCCTACTTCTCCACATCCTCTCCAACACTTGTAATTTTCCATTAAAAAAAAAAAAAGCAGCCATTTTAGTGGGTGTGAAGTGGTATTTCATTGTAGTTTTAATTTGCATTTCTCTAATGGCTTATGAGGTTGTGTCTTTTCATATGCTTTTTGGCCATTCAAATATCTTTTTTTTTTTTAAGATTTATTTTTATTTATTTATTTCCCCTCCCCCCCCACCCCCCCAATTGCTCACTGTGTTCATTTGCTGTGTGTTTTTCTGTATCCGCTTGTATTCTTGTCAGTGGCACCGGGAATCTGTTTCCCTTTTTTGTTTCGTCATCTTGTTGTGTCAGCTCTCCGTGTGTGCGGCGCCACTCCTGGGCAGGCTGGGCTTTCTTTTGCACAGGGCGACTCTCCTTGCAGGGCACACTCCTTGTGTGTGGGGCTCCCCTACGTGGGGGACACCCCTGTGTGGCACGGCACTCCTTGCGCACATCAGCACTGCGCGTGGGTCAGCTCACCACACAGATCAGGAGGCCCTGGGTTTGAACCCTGGACCTCCCATGTGGTAGGTGGATGCTCTATCCATTGAGTCAAGTCCGTTTCCCTCGAATATCTTCTTTGGAGTAGTATCTATTCAAATCCTTGGCCCAGTTTTCAGTTGGGTTGTCTTTTTTTTAAAAAGATTTATTTTATTTATTTCTCCCCCACTCCCCCCTTCCCAGTCCCCCCACTATCTGCCCTCTGTGTCCATTCGCTGTTTGTTCTTCTGTGTCTGCTTGTATTCTCATTAGGTGGCTCCGGGAACAGATCCTGACACCTTCCAGAGTGGGAGAGAGGTGATTACTCTCTTGTGACATCTCAACTCCCTGCTCTGCTACATCTTCTTATTTTCTCTTCTCTGTGTCTCCTATTGCGTCATCTTGCTGTGCCAGCTATACTTATTGGCCGGTACTCCTGTGCAGGGTGGCATTCCAGCGTGGGCTGGCACTCCACATGGGGCAGCTTGCCCTCACCAGGAGGCCCTGGGCATTGAACCCTGGACCTCCTATGTGGTAGACAGGAGCCCAATTGCTTGAGCCACATCCATTTCCCTGGGTTGTCTATTAACTGATGAGTTGTGGGAGTTCTTTATATATTCTGGATATTAAACCTGTATTAGATATATGGTTTCCAAGTATTTGCTCACATTCTGTATGTTATCTTCATTTTTCTGATAATGTCCTGAGATGCACAAAAGTTTTCTCTCTTTCCTTGTGTTGCTTCTACTTTAGGGATGTAAAAATCTGAAAATCCACTGTGTACTACAAGGTCCTGAAGATGTTTCCCTAAATATTCTTGTAAGAGTTCTATAGTACTAGCTCTTACATTTAGGTTGTTGATCCATTTGGAATTAAATTTTTTTAAACAAATCAATTTTATTGATATGTGTTAATAAAGCACACAAATCAAATCCAAAGTGTACAATCAATAGGATTTGGTAAAATATATAGCTGTACATTCAACACTTCAATCATTATTAGAGCATTTTCATTATTTCAATAATAGTAAACAAAGCACAGACCAAGAAAATTCTTCATCTCGCAATCTCTGTTTCCTCTGATGTATATAACCGCTATTTCTGGTTATTCTTGTGCATTTATTTATTTATTTATTCAGCAGTTTTACTGATATATACTCACATACCATACAATCTATCCAAAGTGTAGAATCAATGGCTTTTAGTATAATCACATTGTTGTGCACTCCACAAAAGATTTCAGAACAATTTCATTACTACAAAAAGAAAATCCCCACACCCCTAAACAACCGTTCCCCAGCCCTAGATAACCACTAATCTAAATTCGTCTTTATAACTTGATTTATATTTACATTTTATATGCGGTAAATGGAACCATACAATATGCTACACAATATATTTAGTTCATAGTAGCACAATCATGCAGTATTTGTCCTTTTCTGTCTGGCTTGCTTCACTCAACGTAATGTCCTCCGGGTTCATCCACGTTGTCATCTGCTTTACGACTTGATTTCTTCTTACAGCTGCATGATGGTTCATTGTGTGAATACACCAGTTGTTTATCCATTCATCGTTGATGGACACCCGGGTTGCTTCCAGCTTTTGGCAACCGTGACTAATGCCGCTAGGAAGCTAAGTGTGCAGATGTCTGTTCTTGTCACTGCTGTTTTTCTGAGTGTATACCTAGTAATGACATTGTCAGGTCACGTCGCAAATCAGTATTCAACTTCCTTAGGAAGTGCCAAACAGTCCTCCACAGTGGACTAAGAAATCATGGAATTAGTTTTTCGTATATGGTGAGATGTAGGGGTCCACATTCATTCTTTTGCATATGGACAGATTTCCAGTTGTCCCAGCATCATTTGTGGAAGAGACTATTATTTCCCCCCCTGAGTGGAACTGACACCCCTGTCAAAAAACAACTCAGCACCCACGCGGGTTCGTCGTGGAGGCGGGGCCCCTGTGCCAACGGCCCGTGGCCTGGCGCGCCCGCGGCCCCCCCCCCCCCCACCCGCGATGGCGCGCCGAGGCCTCGAGGGGTCGCCGCCGGGTGCCCACGGGCAGCCAGGCCCTCCAGCGGCGCCGCCGTGGCCCCCGGCCCGGGCTCCCGCGCCTGCCGAGCGCCCTGGGGAGCCTCCCCCCGCCCTGGCCTGCGCGAGGTCACCGGTGGGCAAGCTGCTGCTTCAAGGAAGTCCACCCCCGCGTTTACGGCCACTGGGCGGAGTCCCCAGAGCACCCGGAGTCCCCCAGGCCTCAAGCGGCCTCGTCACCGGGTACCTGGAGAGGAAGGAGCGGGCAGCCAGCGCCCTGTCCCTCCACCACCCGCCGCCAGGCGGCGCCACCAGGCAGGTTTGCTTTTTATTTTTCCCTTTTTTAAAAGTTGGCTTCTTTTTTTTTTTAAAGGCTATATATATATTTTTTAATTTTCTCCCACCACTCCCCCACCCCGCCCACCGCAGTTGTCTGCTCTCTCTGTCCATTCGCTGTGTGTTCTTCTGTGGCCGCTTCTATCCTTATCAGCGGCACCAGGAATCTGTGTTTATTTTTGTTGCGTCATCTTGCTGTGTCAGCTCTCCGTGTGTGCGGTGCCATTCCTGGGCAGGCTGCACTTTCTTTCGCGCTGGGCGGCTCTCCTTACGGGGTGCACTCCTTGCGCATGGGGCTCCCCTACTCAGGGGACACCCTTGCGTGGCAGGGCACTCCTTCCACATGGGTCAGGAGGCCCAGGGTTTGAACCTTGGACCTCCCATGTGGTAGGCAGACACCCTATCCGCTGGGCCAAATCTGCTTGCCTTGGGTTCTTTTAACATCAACAAAGCAAAACACCAAAAAGGAAGCCGTGGGAACCCCATTCTACTCTCCAAGTCACATGCAAGTCCCCTGACGCTTGTAACTGCTCACCTTGCACTGACTGCAAAATAAACCCGACGTAGCCTTGGGGAGAACAAAAAAATAAATTAAAAAAACCCTGCCCATACCTGTGTATGTTTATCTCTGGGCTGTCAGTTCTATTCCCTTGGTCTGTACGTTTATCCTTATGGAACTTCCACACTGCTGTAATTACTGCAGCTTTATGGTAAGTTTTGAAGTTAAGAAGAGTGAGTCCTCCAACCTACTTTGTCTTTTTCAAAACTGCTTTAGCTATTCGGGGCCCCTTCCAATTGCAAATGAAATTGAGCCTACGTTTCTCCATTTCTGGAAAAAAAAAAAAAAGACTACTGGAAATTTGACAGGGATTGCATTGACTTTGTAGATTGCTTTAGACAGTATAGACATCTTCCAATCCATGAAAGCAGGATGTCTTCCCATTTATTTAGTCTCCTTTAATTTCTTTCAGCAATGTTGTTTTCAGTATAGAAGTCTTTCAACTCCTTGGCTAAATTTATTCCTGGATATTTTATTCTTTTAAAGGCTAATTGCACAAAAACAAAAATATATATATTTTTTAAAACACAAAAGAAAATAAATGCTATTGTAAATGGAATTATTTACTTGATTTCCTTTTTGGGTTGTTCATTATTGGTGTTTAGAAAACCAACTGTCAGGAAGCGGACTTGGCCCAGTGGTTAGGGTGTCCGTCTACCACATGGGAGATCCGCGGTTCAAACCCTGGGCCTCCTTGACCCGTGTGGCGCTGGCCCATACATGGTGCTGATGCACACAAAGAGTGCCGAGCCACGCAAGGGTGCCCCCTGCGTAGGGGAGCCCCACACGCAAGGAGTGCGCCCCATGAGGAGAGCCGCCCAGCGCGAAAGAAAGTGCGGCCTGCCCAGGAATGGCGCCACACACACGGAGAGCTGACACAACAAGATGCATAACAAAAAGAAACATAGATTCCCGGTGCCGCTGATAAGGATGGAAGCGGTCACAGAGGAACGCACAGCGATTGTCCACAGAGAGTGGACAACTGGGGGGGAAGGGGAGAGAAATAAATAAAAAATAAATCTTAAAAAAAAAAAAAATAGAGACTTCCGGCAAGATGGTGGCTGAGTGAGCTTGCCTTGCTGTCTCTCCTGGGAAGAGGCAGCTGGGCGCCACCAGAGGTTCTCTGGGACCAGGCTTTTTCAGGATTTTTGCAGGGCAGGAAGTGTCTGGACATCGATTTGGTAGGAAGGTAACGGAGAGGATTGGTCTATAAGATACAATTTGGGTTCTATTGCCCGGGGTGAGACCTGCACACGGGTTGCTCCCTCCTTGGGGGTGGGTGGAGCCGCGGAACCCGCACTGCGGCCGTGCTTTTTGGTGGCTCTGCGGTGTTGGGGAATTCGCGAGTCCTGGGCGGGCTGTTGGGGGGTTGACAGGACAGGGCGCCTTTGCGGATCAATTTGGGGAGACAGACAGTGTTTTGTTGTGAAGCAGGGGAATTTTTGATTGCGGACACAAATAATAGCGCTTCCGCCTGGAGTCCCGCCCCCACAGGCCCGGCTGCTGATCCGCAACGGAATCAGAGTGTTGGCAATAAAGGGATGTAATTGCAGGTTGTTACAGGGTGCGGCGAGGGAGGGGGACACGTCTGGAAGCCGATTGGGGAATATTTTGCGAAGCTTGGGAATTCCGGTTGTGGAATCTGTTTTTGGCGTTTCCAACTGGAGCCCAACCCACGGGCTGGGCTTCAGATCTGCATCATTAAATCGGCTGCAGTGTAGAGGCGCCCCCAGGTGGCCGTTTTGTGGGATCATAGGGTGGGAGTGGTCCAAAAGCTGAATTGACAAAATATCCACAAAAATAAACCCTAGTGAGTAAGTGAATTGCAGGGTTCAGACATAATATAGAGTTTGCGGATCTGACTTCCCCCATAGGGCTGGCACCCAGCTGCAGGGATCCCTGAGGGCTGTGTTACACTGCGGGGCTCCTAGGCTTCCTGTTGACCAGATAAGAGGTTGCCAGGTCTGAGTCCCCTAAACTCTGGTGGCCCACACCCCAGAGACTCACACCTCTTGAGTCTTCAATATCTCAGACTTTCCACCCCTGAATCCATCACGCCCTGAGGTCCATCTGAGGTCCTTGAATGCCCTAGCCTTCAACGTTTGCATTTTTTCTTTACCGTTTCATTTTGTTTTGTTTTTATTTTCATTTTATCTTATTTTTTACTTTTTTTAATGTCCTGATCGCTAATATTGCATAATCCCCTAGTCTTTTCTCCCAGCGTATCCCCCAAAGTCTTTTTTTTTTTTAATTCAGTTATTTAGGGTTTTTTGTTGTTGTTGTTGTAGTTAGTGTTGCAATTGTGGTTCACGTATATCTGTTTTTTTCTTACCCCTACCTGTTCCCCACCCTTTGCCCACCCCCCCCCTTTTTCTTTTTTCCTTTCTTCTCTTCTTTCTTTTTTTTTTCATTTTTTCTTTTTTCTTTTTCTGTTTTTGCTCTCCCTCTTGCCCCTCATTTTCTACTTATTTTATTTTAACTCAGTTATACAATAGGTGCTGCAGGGACCTGCAGCCCAGCTCACATTTGCTGGGCTCTCTCATTCTCCACTGCCTCATTTCTAAGTGAACTGATTTAGGCTACCTACACTATCCCCTTTCACCTACATCTTTTTTTTTTTTTTTTTTATTGACTTTGTAATAATATTACATTAAAAATATATATGTGAGGTCCCATTCAACCCCATCCCCCCACCCCCCCCCCTCTCCCCCCCCCCCCCCCCAACAACACTCGTTCCCATCATCATGACACATCCATTGGATTTGGTAAGTACATCTTTGGGCACCTCTGCACCTCATATACATTGGTTCACATCATAGCCCATACTCTCCTCCATTCCATCCAGTGGGCCCTGTGAGGATTTACAATGTCCGGTGATTGCCTCTGAAGTACCATCCAGGGCAGCTCCATGTCCCAAAGACGCCTCCACCTCTCATCTCTAAAAATATGGAACGCTTCACGAATTTGCGTGTCATCCTTGCGCAGGGGCCATGCTAATCTTCTCTGTATCGTTCCAATTTTAGTATATGTGCTGCCGAAGCGAGCACTCACCTACATCTTGATATCCGCCATCATCTACTGTCTCTCCTATATTCCACCTCCCATCTCCCTTTCTTTGATCCACAAAGTATCTAACTCTTAATTCCTAATACCCTTGTTTTGTTTACTCTCTGTTATCCACTCTTGAAACTATTACCTTTCTTTTCTCTTTCCCTCTCTCACGAAAACAATAGCTTTTTAGCTCATACCATATTCCTCCCATATTCAGTCAGCTACCTCATAATAGGTACTCTACCTACTGCTATAACTCTACACAATTTTACATGAATCTAACCTCCATCCTCCCAGATCTCATATTCTTGCTTTATTAACAAAATATCACCAATACTACCTTACACTTTTTCCTTGCTTACACAATTACCTTTCCCTGGCACTAATACTTCCTTTAAAGTGAACGTAACCAGCAATAAGAAATTAGAATAAGAAGAACAAAGTGACAAAGAGAAGATATAACACTTATGCAACAACAGCTAATTAATCTCTTAAGAGTAGACAAAGAAGCTAAGGAACTGATTAAACCTGTCAAGATAAAATGATGACCAGACAGCAACAAAAACCTATAAACCAAACCAGTAATCAGGAAAACATGGCTGAATCCAATGAACAAACTAAAAATCAGGAAGGGGAACAGAACTTCGCTCAAGCAATGAAAGATTTCAGAACATTTATCACAGACAAATTTGATGAAGTAATGAAAGAGGTTAACAACATGAAGACAACACTCGGAGGGGAAATTGCAGACATACACAAAAAGATAACAGATATGATGGGAATGAACACCACAGTTCAAGAAATCAAAAATACACTTGCAGCAAATATCAGCAGACTAGAAGAGGCAGAGCAGAGAATTAGTTATGTGGAAGACAGTACATCAGAAATCAAACAGATAGTAGAAGGGGTCGATAAAAAGATAGAAAAAATCCAGCTAGGACTTAGGGACCTGAATGACAATGCAAAACGCTCAAACATATGTATTATAGGCATTCCAGAAGGAGAAGAGAAGGGAAAGGGGTCAGAAGGAGTGTTGCAGGAAATAATGGCTGAAAACTTCCCAAATCTACTGAAAGAGACAGATGTACATATCCAAGAAGCACAGCACACTCCACTAGTCATAAACCCCAACAGGCCCACCCTAAGACACATACTTGTCAAATTATCCAATGCTGAAGACAAAGAGAAAATCCTAAAAGCAGCAAGAGAAAAGAAAACCATCACATACAAGGGAAGCTCCATAAGATTAAGTGCTGACTTCTCATCTGAAACCATGGAGGCAAGAAGGCAGTGGTATGATATAATCAAAGTACTAAAGGAAAAAAATTTCCAGCCAAGAATACTCTATCCAGCTAAACTAGCATTCAAACATGATGGAGAGTTCAAAATATTCGCAGATAAACAAACTGAAAGAGTATACCAACAAGAAACCTCCCCTTCAAGAAATTCTAAAGGGAGTTCTGCAGGAAGAAAGGAAAAAACAGGACAGGCAGAGTTGGAGGAGAGTATAAGAGCAACAAAAAAAGACAAAAATAGAAGGGAAAAAGAAATACAAACAAAATATGACAAACACAAATCCAATCAAAATATGGCTAACACAAATAATTCCTTGAAAGTAATAACACTGAATGTCAATGGATTAAACTCACCTATCAAAAGATTCAGACTGGGACATTGGATAAGGAAATACGACCCATCCGTATGCTGTCTACAAGAGACACATCTTAGACCCAGAGACGCAAGGAGATTGAAAGTGAATGGCTGACTGCGCCAACGCCAGCCTGGCCAACCTCACGTGCGACCAGCTGGCCGACTGGCGGTCCCCCGTCATCGAGTTCTGGGAGAACAAAGTCCTGCGGCTTTCGGGGGGCTGGAGGTGCCCGGGGCCCTGAACTGGGAGGTGACCCTGTGTCTGCTGGCCTGCTGGGTCCTGGTCTACTTCTGCATCTGGAAGGGGGTCAGGTCGACAGGAAAGCTGGTCACACGCACTCCGTCCAAGACAGAACTCTTCCTGTGTGGCCCTGCCCCGTCCGGTTCTTTTCCTCGACGACCCATGTCTGTCGATCGCATCACCTGCCGCCAGTTTTGGCACAGCCTGGACCCCATCCTTGGAAACGCTCTTCTTCGCCCTCCCCATCCGGGACCCCCTGTGGACTTGCCTCTCGTGGGCTCTCCCCTGCCTCTCCTCTACTCCTCCCGAATCATGTCCCTGCCTGCCGCCTCCCTCCCAGGGCACCCTCGTCTCCAGCCTGCCTCTTCCTGCCGCCGGTAATCCCGTATGTGCCGTTTGCCTCCACATTTCAGGGCGGGCGCAGCCTTCCTGCTCTCCGACGGGTGCGCTGCCCTGGCAGGCGGTTCCGGGTCGTGCGCCACCTTGTGCGCGTTTCCCGCCTATCGGCCTCCATCCGGCCGTGTTCGGGGTGGACCTGAAAGTGGGGGGCTGTTGGCACTCCTGCTCAGCCAGCACGGCCAAGAGTCCTGGGATAAATGCCTCAGATTCTCGTGTGTTGGCGGAAAAATTTCGAGGTACCGCTGTCTGTTGTTGAGTGAGTGAAAACAAACGAGTGGATAGAAATGGGAGCGGAAAACCGTGCACCAGCTTATGCCCGTGTTGTTGCCGAGCTCAGCTGGAGGGGGACGTGGGGTGACGGAAGGCTGCTGGGTTACTCCATGGCCGTCTGTGTTAAGTGAAGCATTTGTCACGGGACTGCATTCATCGTTATACATGGAATAAAAGTGAAAGGGAAAAGCAGGAAGAAAACTGAGGCGATCTCTATTGGAGTTTCGGATGGGGAACGATTTCGTAGGCATAGTCACGATGGAATAGTGATGATCGGTACCGTTTCTCGGGGGATTACCGTGTTCTAAGCACTTAGCAAGATTCAGCTCATTTCCTCACGGCGTGCATCCAGATTTCCAGTGTGGTTATCTTTAGGAGTGAAATAATGGTCTATTTTTATCTCTTTTTTGAACTTGCCTGTGTTTTCTATTTTCTTCAGTGACTGTGTATCGCAGATATTAGAAGAAAACCTGCTTTAGAGAGCTTTTCAGTAATGGTTGTGGAGGAAAACTTCTCATTAGTTCCCAGGTGGACGACCTGGCTGAAGTTCTAATTACCCTGAGCAGGCCCCTCGAGGCCTGCTTCTTCCTTTGAAAGTTCCTCTGATTGGCATGTTGTCGTGATGCAGCTAAGAGGACTGTGCCGCGAAGCCCCTGAAGTCACGGAGCCACAGGGCTGAGGCTGGACACCGCGGGGAAATGGGATGGTGCCAGCCGCAGCGCCGCCGTGGCTTTGAGCTGCTTCCAGGAAGTGGCACTTTCTAATCTGCGCACCTGGTGCTCGTCCTGCCGGGCAAGGTCCTCCTGCAGCGGGCGACTCTGACTGCGCTCCCCTAGCGCGTCATCAGTATCACGCCGTGAAATGGCTTTTCTTCTGCCTCTCCCGAGGACTCCTGTGTCAGCACGTGCAGGGACACAATGCGGGCACACACAGAGGTGCTCAGGCGCATCCAGCGAGCCACGCCCTCCTCTGTGTCGCTGCAGTCCTCCTGGACGTGCCTTGCCTGCATAGCAGTCAGGGCCTTCGGTTCCTCAATCAGAGACTTGTCTGGAATCTATGAAGTATATTGAAAACCACAGGCAGCGGATGGAGCTCAAGCGGTCGCGCGCCCGCTTCCCATGTACAAGGCCCCAGGTTTGATCGCTGGTACCTCCTAAAAATGAAAACAAAGAACAAGAGAACCAGCTGTCATTGGGGAGGGGACGTCGCTCAGTGCTTGAGCGCCTGCTTCCCATGGACAAGTCCCTGGGGTCGGTCCCTGGTACCTCCTAAAGCCCCCTGCCCCCAAATAACACACTCAACGTCGTCTGTCATGGCCAAGGCTAAGAGGGGCCAGGCCCAGGGTGGAGTAAGTCCCGTCAGGTCATGGTTAAATAAGCAAGGACCTGTTTTCCAGGTTCCAGATACTAAGCACCTTTCTTCCCTTTTTTTCCTTAAGGATTTATTTATTTCCTCCTACCCGCCTTCCCCCCCCCCCCCATTGTTTGCACTCGCTGTCTGCTTTCTGTGGCTGTTCACTGTCTGCTTGGCTGCTTTTTAGGAGGCATCAGGAACCGAACCTGGGACCTCCCATGTGGGAGGGAGGCGCACAATGGCTTGAGCCACCTCCGCTCCCACTTGTTGTGTCTCTTCATTGCGTCATCATGTTGTGTCATCTTGTTGTATCAAAAAAAAAAAAAAGAAAGAAAGTGAATGGCTGGAAAACAATCATACAAGCAAACAATAACCAAAAAAAGGCAGGAGTAGCTATATTAATATCAGACAAAATAGACTTTAAAGGTGAAACAATTGTGAGAGACAAAGAAGGATACTACATTTTAGTGAAAGGGAAAATCTGTCAAGAAGATCAAACAATCATAAATACTTATGCTCCTAACAAGGGTGCCTCTAAATATGTGAGGCAAACGCTGGAAAAACTAAGTGAAACAATAGATGCATCTACAATTATAGTGGGGGATTTTAATACACCACTATCTACCTTGGATAGAACATCTCAAAAGGGAATCACTAAAGAAACAAAACACTTGAACAGTATATTAGAGGAGCTGGATCTAATAGACATATATAGATCATTACACCCAAACACAGCAGAATATACATTTTTCTCAAGCACACATGGATCATTCTCCAAGATAGACCATATGCTAGGCCACAAAGAAAAGCTTAATGAATTCAGAAAGATTGAAATCATACAAAACAATATCTCTGACCACAGTGGAGTCAAGCTGGAAATTTGTAAGGGACAGAGGCCCAGGTTTCACACCACTATTTGGAAATTAAACAGCACAATCTTAGAAAAACAGTGGGTCAAAGAGGAAATCTCAAAAGAAATCAATGACTACCTTGAAACAAATGATAATGATAACACAACATACCAAAATTTATGGGATGCAGCAAAAGCAGTACTGAGAGGGAAATTTATAGCCATAAATTCATATATCAAAAAAGAAGAAAGAGCAAAAATTGAAGAACTAACTGCACATTTGAAGGAATTAGAAAAACAACAACAAAGTAACCCAACAGGAAGAAGAAGGAAGGAAATAACAAAGATAAGAGCAGAACTAAATGAAATAGAAAATAAGAAAGCACTTGAAAAGATAAACAAGACCAAGAGCTGGTTTTTTGAGAAGATCAACAAAATTGACAAACCTTTAGCGAGACTAACAAAGGAAAAAAGAGAGAAGATGCAAATACACAAAATAAGAAATGAGAAAGGCGATATCACCACTGACCCCACAGAAATAAAGACTATAAGAGGATACTTTGAAAAACTATATTCCAGCAAAAATGACAATTTAGAGGAAATGGACAAATTCCTAGAAACAAATAAGCAACCCATATTGACGAAAGAAGAAATTGATGATCTTAACAAACCAATCACAAGCAGAGAGATAGAATCAGTCATTAAAAATCTCCCAACTAAGAAGAGCCCAGGGCCAGACGGCTTCACAGGTGAATTCTACAAAACATTCCGGAAAGAACTAACACCAATCCTGCTGAAACTATCCAAAAAAATCGAAACAGAACGAACATTGCCGAACTCCTTCTATGATGCCAACATTACCCTAGTACCAAAGCCAAACAAAGATACCACAAGAAAGGTAAATTACAGACCAATTTCTCTAATGAACCTAGACGCAAAAATACTTAACAAAATACTTGCTAATCGTATCCAACAACACATTAAACAAATTATACACTACGACCAAGTGAGATTTATTCCAGGTATGCAAGGATGGTTCAACATAAGAAAATCAATCAACGTAATACACCATATAAACAGATTGAAGGAAAAAAATCACATGATTATATCTATAGATGCAGAAAAAGCATTTGACAAAATACAGCGCCCTTTCTTGATAAAAACACTCCAAAAGATTGGAATACAAGGAAATTTTTTGAACATGATAAAGAGTATATACGAAAAACCTAAAGCCAACATTGTTTACAATGGAGAAATCCTAAAATCCTTCCCTCTAAACTCAGGAACAAGACAAGGATGCCTATTGTCTCCGCTCCTATTTAACATTGTCTTAGAAGTACTTGCTCGAGCACTGAGGCAAGAACCAGATATAAAAGGCATTCAAATTGGAAAGGAAGAAGTCAAAATTTCACTATTTGCAGATGACATGATCCTATACATAGAAAACCCTGAGAGATCTATAACAAAGCTTCTAGAACTCATAAATGAGTTTAGTAAAGTCGCAGGTTATAAGGTCAATGCGCAAAAATCAGTAGCATTTCTGTAACCAAAAATGAGCAAGATCAGGAGGAAATCAAGAAACAAATACCATTCACAATAGTAAATAAAAAAATCAAATACTTAGGAATAAATTTAACTAAAGAGGCAAAAAACTTATACACCGAGAACTATACAAGACTGTTCAAGGAAATCAAAGAAGACCTAAATAAATGGAAGAATATTCCTTGTTCATGGATAGGAAGACTGAATATTATTAAGATGTCTATCCTACCAAAACTGATCTACACAGTCAATGCAATCCCAATAAAAATCAACACAGCCTTCTTTAATAACTAGAAAAGCTAACTATGAAATTTATTTGGAAAGGAAAGAGACCCCAAATAGCCAAAGACATACTGAAAAAGAAAAACGAAATTGGAGGAATCACACTTCCTGACTTCAAAACATACTACAAAGCTACAGTAGTGAAAACAGCATGGTATTGGCATAAGGAGAGACACACAGACCAATGGAATCGAATTGAAAGCTCAGATATAGAACCTCACATATATAGCCATATAGTATTCGATAAAGCCATCAAACCCTCTCAACTGGGAGAGAGTGGCCTATTCAACAAATGGTGCCTGGAGAACTGGATAGCCATATGTAGAAGAATGAAAGAGGATTACCATCTCACACCTTATACAAAGATCAACTCAAGATGGATCAAAGACCTAAATATAAGAGCCAAAACCATAAAGATCTTGGAAAGCAGTGTAGGGAAACATCTACAGGACCTTGTAATAGGAAATGGATTCATGAATATCACACCAAAAGGATGAGCAGCAAAAGAACTAATATATAAATGGGACTTCCTCAAAATTAAATCCTTCTGCACCTCAAAGGAGTTTGTCAAGAAAGTAAAAAAGGAGCCAACACAGTGGGAGAAAATATTTGGCAACCATATATCTGATAAGAAACTTATAACTTGCATATATAAAGAACTCCTATATCTTGAAAATAAAAAGATAAACAACCCATTTAAAAAATGGGGAAAAGATTTAAACAGACACTTCTCCAAAGAAGAAATACAAATGGCTAAAAAGCACATGAAAAAATGCTCCAAATCTCTAGCTATCAGGGAAATGCAAATCAAAACTACAATGAGATACCATCTTACTCCCATAAGATTGGCAGCTATGAAAAAAACAGAAGAATACAAATGCTGGAGAGGATGTGAAGAAAGGGGAACACTCATCCACTGCTGGTGGGAATGCAGAAGGATCCAACCATTCTGGAGGACAGTTTGGTGGTTTCTCAAAAAACTAACCATAGATTTGCCATATGATCCAGCAATACCACTGCTGGGTATATACCCAGCAGAACAGAAAACAAGGACACAAACTGATATATGTACACCAATGTTCATAGCAGCATTGTTCACTATTGCCAAAAGTTGGAATCAACCCAAATGCCCATCAACAGATGAGTGGATCAATAAAATGTGATATATACACACAGTGGAATACTACTCGGCTGTAAGAACAAATACACTACAAACACACGTGATAACATGGATGAATCTTGAGAACCTTATGTTGAGTGAAGCAACCCAGGCATTGAAGGACAAATACTACATGAACTCAATGATATGAAATAAGAAAACTGCCTCAGAGAGCTAGAGACTGAACGATAGGCTTACAGGAAATCGGGGGGTGGAGGAAGGATGTGAGCCGACGTCTGCAGGGGTGGAATTTATGATGAGCTGGTGGTAAGTATGAACACAAAGAAGAGATAAAATGGGGGCAAGGGGTTGCCTTTGGGTGGGGCTTTACGGGTTTGAGGGGGGCTGGGGATGGGCGGATGGGTAATATTGCCCAAAAGTGGGGGGAGGGAGGGGTAGCATACGAACATAGGAGAGTGTCAGGTGTTGGTCGAGAGTAAAATGCTGAGAAAATCGTATCAAAATATAATTACGAGGGTTGCCTGTTTAGGATGCTCGGAGGGGATGGTCGGATGTGAGACGGGCTCCTGGGGAATGTCTGAATGCTCATTTTGCCAGAGTGGATGGTACCATTGGGTAGAGACCCAAGTAATGAGAGTGGGGGTGGACCCACATCCTGGGGAGGACTAATGCCATCAGATAGAGGGAACCGTATCTCTCGAGAGAAAGGGTGGCTCCCAGGGCATTGGGGTAGTTGAGCAAGTTAGGCCCTGAACACTGTTGCAAGTATCTCTGGATGGGGCTCCTCAGGAAATGGAGGTTGGCTGTCGCTGTGGGCACCAAGGGGATGGGAAAATGGACGTTAAATGTGTGGAACCAAAGTAAATGTGGGGTAAGGGAGGAGTTTCACGAGAGTACACAAGGATAGATATAAAACATGTAATATTACACCATAAACATATAGGGGACGACAGACTAATAAAGTAAACCACCATGTAAAACATAGGATAACTAAAAATTTAGAAAACTGTATATCCTAAAGTATGGAACACAATGTAAGCACGGATGTCACCTTGTTTGAAAGCTATTGTCTCAGAGTCTGTACATCACTTTAAGTAAATATGATATGAATAAGTTATAAGAATATCGCTGTGGAAGGGAAAAGGTTTAATGGTAGATGTGGGGGAGTACTGTATATTGTATATATGAATTACTGTGGACTAGGGCCCTTGTGAAGAGAAGTTCAATAATTAGGGAAAAAAAAAAGAAAAAGATAGGATGTAGAATTTTTCCAAGTCAACACGTATTCTATATCTAACCTTTAAATCCATCGCTATATGCCATCTTACTAGTAAGGGAACCTGACATTATATTGGGTTTCAATTTTCAGGAAGTTTTGGATCACAGAGTGGTTCAACAATGGCAGCGGAGGAATACTGGTATAGTATACTATCGACAGGTGATATATGGCTGACAGGGAGCTGTACAGGGCATATGTCCAGGGTGCATGGTAATGTTTGGATATACTCATAGTGGCAACAATTAAAAACTACAGCTGGGGCGGGGTACTGAGTTCCTGGCCAGAGGTGCTCTGTCGTGGTCCCTAGGGGAACAGCGGCAATCCCCCAGGTGCAACGGTAAGGACCAGGAAGGAATGAGGGTCCAACAGGGAGAGCATGATACTAATGACTGCTTGTGAGCCTATATGCCTGAAATAAGAACAAGGCCTAGAGCAGTGCTGTGCCTGGGAATTTCCTCCTGACAGCCTTCATGTTACTCAAATGTGGCCAGTCTCGAAGCCAAACTCAGCTTGTAGATGCAGTGCATTCCCCCCAGCGTGGGACACGACACCCGGGGATGAGCCTCCCTGGCACCGAGGGATCACTACCAAATACCAGCTGAAGATGGAACTAGAAAATGACCTTGAATTAAAGGTTCAATGCGGATCAGCAGAATATCCCTGTCTACATATAATAACATGGCTTTAAAATGCTGTTTGACCTAATGTAAGGGGGAAATGGAAAGCAGAAATGAGTTTATATGGCTACGAGTCTCTAAAAAAGAGTCTGGAGGCTGTCAGAAGGATTGCCCCTGTGCACAGCCGAGCAGAGTCTGGGAGACAGATGGAGTGGATGCAATCCCCAGGTGTTGGTTGCTTTGAGGGCTAAAGAGACCCACGGGTTCTATGGTCATGGCAGACGGGGTTCACTGCCATGTCAGATGGCCCTTCTTTGGAGCTGGTGTTTCTGCGTGATGGAACTGGACTCAGATGGGATCTCTTTTCATAAGACTTTCATCCTACTTTACTGGAATTGTAGTTGGTGTTGGGGTTTAAGATATATTTAGGGAATTTGAATCTCTGGACTGACAATAGATAGCCAGGCCCTGAGTGTCAACAGACTCCAGCTCCTACAATCTGATTTATTGAACTCACCTCACTCAGCCAAGATGGAGTTGAAGAAGGACAAGCACCACACCGTGGAGCCTAGAGTGCCTACAACTGAAAGCAGGAGGATTACATCCAGTATCCATGTGGAATATGAGCCTCCTCCTGACATAGAGGTGCAACAGATACAACCAATCCAAGGCCCACAGAGAAAAGGTGGCATTGGAATGGGAAAAGTGGACATGGTGGCTGATGGATATGGGGAATGGCAGGAAGAGATGAGATGTGGAGGCGCCTTTGGGACTTGGAGTTGCCCTGGATGGTGCTTCAGGGGCAATCACCGGACATTGTAAATCCTCCCAGGGCCCACTGGATGGAATGGGGGAGAGTATGGGCCATGATGTGGACCATTGACCATGAGGTGCAGAGATGCCCAGAGATGTACTTACAAATGCAATTGATGTGTCATGATGAAGGGAGTGAGTGTTGCTGGGGGGGAGTGGTGGGGTGAGGGTGGTGGGGTTGAATGGTACCTCATATAATTTTTCTTTAATGTAATATTTTTACAAAATCAATTAAAAAATAGAAAACCAACTTTCTTCTGCACATTTACCTTATATCCTGCAACTTTGCTGAATTTATTAGTTCTAGCAGCTTTCTTGTAGACTTCTTGGGATTTTCTCTTTATAGGATCTTGTCATATGCAAATAGGGATAATTTGACATCTTCCTTTCCAATTTGAATGCTTTACATTTCTTTTTCCTAATTGCTCTGGCTAGAACTTACAGTATGATGTTGAGTAACAGTGGTGACAGTGGGCATCCTTGCCTTGTTCCTGATCTTAAGGGAAAAACATTCAGTCTTTCACCACTGGGTATGATATTTGCTGCAAGCTTTTCATAAATGTCTCTTATCATGTTGAGAAAGTTTCCTTTTATTCCTAATTTTCTGAGTTTTTTTTTTTTTAATCATGAAAGGATCTTGGGTTTCGCCAAATGCCTTTTTTTGGTATCACTTTAGATGATTGTGTGATTTTTCCCCCTTGATTCTATTAATGAGGTGAATTAGACCGATTGATTTTCTAATGCTGGATCATCCTTGAATTCTTCTGTTAAGTCCCACTTAGTCATGGTGTATAATCCTTTTGATACACTGTTGATTAGGTTTTTCGGTATTTTGTTGAGAATTTTTGCATTTCTATTCATAAGGGATTTTTTTCTCTAATTTTCTTTCCTGTGATATCTTAATCTGGTTTTGGTATTAGGGTGATGACGGCCTCATAGAGGCAATAGAATGTAAAACTTTACATAAAATGCATAAAATGTAAGGATAAATCAATGATTTTGGACTCAATGTATAAACATGTAATTTCCTACAAAAGCCACATAAAGTTTGGGGAAGAGAGGGGTATAGTAACATAGTTTATGTATGATATTGAAGTTGTTACGTGGTATCAAAGTGAAGGAGAATGTTGTAGATTTGAGACATTAAATTTAAGCCTCATGGTAACCACAAAGAAACTATCAGAGAATATGCAAACTCATAGAGGTAGAAAGTAGAACACAGGTTATGGGGGCAGGGGCAATGGAGAGTTAGTGCAAAAGGAGTGTAGGTTTTCTGTTTGGGGTGAAGGGAAAGTACTGGATGGTGGTGAGGGCATTGCCACATGGTGAGTGTAATTACGCTCCCTGAATGATGCGCTTGGGAGGGGTTGGTGTGGGAAGATTTGTATATATATGTTCCACAATTTAAAAAAGAGAAACTAAAGAGATAATCATAATTAATTTTAGTACACACTGAGAGATAATAATCAACTGCAATACATGACAGGGTCTAAGAATGCAGGAGAAAGGCTCAAAAGGGCAGTACTGGGACATGAGAAAAAACTGGAATAGAAAATGTAAGCTTGATATCAACATTAAATTTCTTGAATTTGATAATGGCACTTAAAGTGTTTATATACGTGAATATCCTTGTTTGTAAAATATACATGGAAGCATTATGTGCTCAAAGAGTTGACATGTGCCGCAACCTGCTCTTAAATGTTCAGAAAATAGATAGGTAATAGAATGATACAGTAAAGGTGGCAAAATGTTAAGATTGTGGGTATCTGAGGGGGTAGAAGTATTTTGGAGTTCTCTGTATAGGGTTTGTATTATTTTTGCAACTGTCTCATAAGTTTGAGATTATTTCAGAATAAAAAGTTTTTTAAACATTAAAAAAACGGAACACCCAAATGCAAGGGGAAGGCACTAAATCCCCATGCATGGGAAGCAGGCACTCAACTAATGAGCTACATTTGCTCCCCAAAAGATTTAAAATTACAGGAAAATCCTCACCTTTTGATGATGGACATGTCAAAGAACTTGCAGCCATCTTCAACCACACCACACTTACATTCTTTGGATAAATTCATCTTGGTACAAATGTATTGGGTTTTTTTCCACACTTATGGATTTGGTTTATTAATATTTTGTTTAGAAATGTAATTTTTATGTTCATGAGTGAAATCAACTTTTAATCTTTCTTTTCTTGTAAGGTTCTTGGCTAGTTTTAATATTGAGTTTAAATCAGAAGCATAAAATGAGTTGAAGAACATTTCCTAATATTGTATGTTCTAGAAGAGTTTAGGATGGGAATAATATGCTGCTTGAAACTTTGGTGTAACTCAACTGTAGTATCATTTGGACCAGGTCCATTATTTTGAGAATATTTCAAATTGCTGGTTTGATTTATTTAATGGCTATAGGACTATTCGAGTTTTCTATTTCTTCTTGAATTCAGTTTTTCTGAATTATATAACCCTAGTTTTACCACATATATATGTACCTTAAAAAAATATATTGCTTAGTTTTTCCTGCTTTTGAATCTTATATAAATGGAAGCACACTCTATGTAATTTTTTTACAACTTACTTTTTTACATTCAAGGTATTATTAGAGTTGTGTCACTCAGGGTCCAGTCAAGATATGGAAACCAGACCAGCAATTTATATAGAGAATTGTTAAAAGTAAATATGAATTAATTTCTAAGAGGAGTAAAAAGAACTTTAAGTAATATAGGAATGGGAGATTTTAGGCATAGCCAATACCTTTCAGGCTGAGGGATAGCATATAAACATGTTTCTCTCGTGGGAAGTGAATGTGGCTCAAGCAATTGGGCTCCCGTCTACCATATAGGAGGTCCAGTTTTCGATACCCAGGGCTTCCTGGTGAAGGCAAGCTGGCCTGTGTAGTGAGCTGGCCCACACATAGTGCTGCCCCATGTGGGAGCGCTGGCCCACGTGGAGAGCTGGTGCAGCAAGATGACACAACAAAAAGAGACAAAGAGGAGAGATAATAAGATTCATAGCAGAGCACGGAGCTGAGGTGGCACAAGAGAATGATCACCTCTCTCTCACTCCAGAAGGTCCCAGGATCGGTTCTCAGAGCTGCTTAATGAGAGTACAAGCAGACACAGGAGAACACACAGCGAATGGACACAGAGAGCAGACAATGGAGGGAGGGGGGAGAAATAAATAAATAAATCTTTTTAAAAAAGAAAATGTTTCTCACAGATTTGTAACAAATGTAACACTTTTGCAAAGTGTTGATGATAAAGTGGTGTATGGGAACTCTGTATGTTATGAATGATTTTTCTGTAAACCTACAACTTCTCTAATTAAAAAAAATTTGTCAGGAAAAGGTTGTATTGAAAGTCATATATGTATATGTAAGTATTACACAATATTTATATAACAGAATATATAAAATTTTACTATATATAAATTATAATTTATTAAAATTTATATAAAATATAAAATTTATGTAGTATATATAGAAAATATTATACATAAATATATATAATAGAATAAAGCAAATAATTATGTTAATGCTTTAGGAACTAAATTTTTAGTGGAAGAAAAAAGAGATACAAGTATAAAATCACTTTATACTTATATAAAATCACTACCTAGAAAGAGATATCAAAGTTAGCATTGTGAACGAGTTATTTTGTACCTCCTAATAGGATGCAACATATTATACATAGATCACCTATGAATATTTTTCCCAAAATGTTTTGTCTAAACTCAATCAACACTTTTGATCTAATTTCAAGTTAATAAGGAAGCCAGGGAAGAGGAAAAAAATAAAAAATGACAGTAGGAAGAGATCAGATAACTCCAGGAGGTGGGACATTCTATAAGAAGTGGAATACATATCACAAAGGGCAGAGTAGGGTGGGGTGAGGTGGGGTGGATATTTGAGATTAAAAGAGACTTAAGCATCACATCCCAATACAATGAATAGTCCTTGATTGGATCTTGGTTTGAAAAAGCCAATTATAAGAGACATTTTGGGAATATCAGGGAACTTGAATGTGGCCTATATATTAGGTAATGATACTCAATTTTTGTTATTTTGTTAGGTGTGATAATTGTAGGGAAAGTTCCTTTTAGAGATGCTAATGAAGTATTTAGAGGTAAGAGGTTATGAGATCTGTGATTACCTTTTAAATATTTCAGCAAAGAAAAACCAATGAGGGGAACCAATATGACAGTGTGGTTGAGTGCCAGCCTCCCATATACGAGGTCCAGGGCTCAATCCTTGGCCCTGGGACCTCGAAAAAAAAAAATCGATGAGGAAAACCCAGCAAAAGGTTAATTGTGCGTGTGTGGTTTTTTTTTTTAAGATTTATTTATTTATTTATTTCTCTCCCCTACCACCCCCTCACCCTGGTTGTCTGTTCTCTGTGTCTATTTGCTTCGTCTTGTTTCTTTGTTCGCTTCTGTTGTTGTGAGTGGCATGGGAATCTGTGTCTCTTTTTGTTGCGTCATCTTGTTGTGTCAGCTCTCCGTGTGGGAGGCGCCATTCCTGGGCAGGCTGCACTTTCTTTCGCGCTGGGCGGCTCTCCTTATGGGGCGCACTCCTTGCGTGTGGGGCTCCCCTACGCGGGGGACACCCCTGCGTGGCAGGGCACTCCTTGCGCGCATCAGCACTGCACATGGGCCAGCTCCACACGGGTCAAGGAGGCCCGGGGTTTGAACCGCGGACCTCCCGTGTGGTAGACGGACGCCCTAACCACTGGGCCAAGTCCGCTTCCCAAGGTTAATTGTTAACACTAGGTGATAGGCACATGGCTTGTTTTGCCACCCTCCCTACTTTACAGTGTGCTTAAAAACTCTCACAACATGGCTGGAAGGGGCAGTCTAGGGATGTAAATGTCAACTGAAAGAAAGCTAGAGAATAATCCAGGGACTGAAAAACATAGTGAACCCAGAAATGGATGAGAATTGTGGTTAATAGTATAAACATAAGAAAGTTCTTCTATGAACTAGAACAAATATACATTATTATTACAAGGTGGTAACTCTCCTGTGGAGAGCCACAGGAAAAATACAATTAATATAACCTATTATATTGTGGACTTGGCTTAATAGATAGAGTATCCTCCTACCACATGAGAGGTCCAGGGTTCAAACCCAGGGCCTGCTGACCCACGTGCTGAGCTGGCCCATGCGCAGTGCTGATGCGTGCAAGGAGTGCCATGCCACGCAGGGGTGTCCCCCATGTAAGGGAGCACCATGTGTAAGGAGTGCGCCCCATAAGGAGAATTGCCTCATGCAAAAGAAAGTCCAGCCTGCTCAGGAGTGGTGCCGCACACACAGAGAGCTAACACAGCAAGATGACGCAACAAAAAGAAACACAGATTCCCGGTGCCGCTGACAAGAATACAAGCGGACACAGAAGAACACACAGTGAATGGACACAGAGAGCAGACAACTGGGAGGGTTGGGGGGAAGGGGAGAGAAATAAATAAAAATAAAATCTTTAAAAATATATATATATATAACCTATGGACTATAATTAACAACAATATTGTAATACTCTTGCATCAATGTCAAAAAAGTACTATGTTAATAATAGGAGAGCATGGAACAAATATATCAAATGTATGACATAGACCATAATCACTGGTAATATTCCGATCATTTTATTTCATCATCTGTAACAAACATTCCAAAACAATGCAATGTGTAATGTGCCGGTGGAGGGGTGTTATATAGGAGTTCGTATATTTGCATGATTGTTTTGTAAGTTCACAACCTCTCTAATTAAATAAATAAATATATACATATATACTTAAAAACTCTCACAATAAAAATACAAAGTAAAATAACAAAACTTTTGGAAATGACCTAGATCTGTAAGTGAAATGGGAAGCCACTGGAGGCTTTATTTCCCCTTTTCTGGCAATAACACCAGGAGGCATCCTATCTCCTATAAAAACACATTATCTTAAAAATCTTAACATATATAACATGCACAAGATTACAAAAGTAGTCCAAAGGTAATGTCATTGTATGATACAGCCGTCACCCAGCTTCCGCTCTCACCCTCACGTAGCCAATCTTGATTCCTCTCTACCCCTGCGCATCTCCCGCACAGGGAGCAAATCCATAGGAAGCAAATCCATAGGAAGTTTTGAGCACCAGTGGCATTCTCTGTCTTGCTCGGGATGCTGTGTTGACCAGGTGACAACGCAAAAGTTGGAGCAGTGGGGTCCTTTGCCCCCCTCTTCCAATAATCCAGAGAGATGATGGTGGTGTGGGCAAGGCTGAGGGTGGTAGAGACAGGAAGTGGTTGAATTCTGAAGAGAGTTGGAAGGTGGAATCCAAAAACCCTGCCGCTTGATTTGATGTGGGTTATGAAGCAAAAACTAGTGGCAAGGATGACACCAAGACAGAGCTGTTATTTACTGAAATGAGAAGACTTCAGGGGGAGCAGAATTGGGCAGGGCGGTTCTGGGCAGAAGACATAGAAGGAAGAGATTTAAAAAAAAAAAAATCATAAGCAAGTACTACATAAAACTCGAGACCAATAAATAGAAAAACCTGGATGAAATGGATTTTTTCCTAAAAAGAAGAAAAAAATTGTCTCCACAAGGAGTAGAAAATTTGAATAGAAAAATAAACATTGAAAAAGTGACAGGAAGTCCAGTCTTCCCCTGGAGAAGGTACTAGGCTTCAGGTCAGGTCTATTGAACTTTCATATCATTCTTACAGATTTAGGAAAAAAAAAAGAATTCTCAGTTCATTTTATGTGACAGGCATGAGTTTGATATTTAAACCAAAGAACGATACTTTTTAAAAAGGAGGCTACAGATCATTTTCATGAATGAATGGGGATTTTAACATCCTAGGTAAACCCCGAGCAAGTCCAGTCCAGCCTTGGGATGGAAGTTGGCGGAGCAAGCAAAGCAGCGGCTGGGGCATCCCTGGCCGGGGGCCCTCAGCCAGCGGCACCCTCCTTTCCTGCAGCGCAGCGCGGCAAACCCGGTGGCGGTAACTGGGTGTGGATGATTGGATTTGAAGCCCCGCCCTGCCTTGGCCTCCTGGCCCTATTTACAGGGAGGGACACAGAGCCATCTCGTTTCTCCAGTCACCAGGGTCAAAGCAGTAGGAACAGATTCGAGGCTGCAGCCCTTCTCAGCAAGTGCGACTGGGGGCAACTGGGGAGGGGGATCAGGGGATCATCCAGGGACAGTGCCGTCTGGTTTCTAGCTTCTCCCGAAGGGCCCCCCTCTGGCAGCCAGCAATCAGGTTGTAGCTGGGAGCATCCGAGGGGCCAGGGGCCCCTTGGCCTGCATTCCAGGTGTGCATCTGGGGCCCTCTTCTCTCCCAGGGAGGGGATCTGTGTTTCGTCACCTTTAGGCCCCCTCCTGCGGGTTACCTGCTTGGATGGGGCAGGAGCAGGGAGGTGAGGGCCTGGCAGGCTTTAGCAAGTTCTAGCCGTCTCCAGGAAGGGGGCCAAATCGGGCAGCATGCCTCCCAGCCATCACCTGTGGCCAGCATCTCCTAAACTCAGTGCACTGTTGGAGAGATTCTGGTAGACCCATTTTACAGAACCTGCAGAGGCAGGTTGACTCACACAGCTAGTGCGCACCAGCACGGGTCTGGGTGTTTCCAGAATGGCCCTCCCAGGCACCCACTCTGTAAGAAAAGGAGATTAGTTCAGTTTTCACGTAAAGGAAGAAAATATTAATTAATGTAACCTGGCAGCCTACTGCTTCAGTCTCCCACTCCCGGGTTAAGCAGGAACAAAGGAAACCAGCTTAAGCCAGTCCTATAGCTGGTAAAAAAGATGCACAAGAAAGCACTAAGGGAAGCGCATTTGACTTAATGGATAGAGCATCTTCCTACCACATGCAAGGTCCAGGGTTCAAACCCAGGGCCTCCGGATCCGTGTGGTGAGCTGACCCATGCACAGAGCTAATGTGCGCAAAGAGTGTCCCCCATGTAGGGCAGCCCCACGCACAAGGAATGCGCCCCATAAGGAGAGCTGCCCAACACGAAAAAAGTGCAGCCTGCCCAGGAGTGGCACCACACACATGGAGAGCTGACGCAGCAAGATGACACAACAAAAAGAGACACAGATTCCGGGTGCCGCTGACAAGAATCCAAGTGGAGACAGAAGTACACACAGTGAATGGACAGACAGCAGACAACTGGGGGGTGGGGGGGAAGGGGAGAGAAATAAATAAAAACTAAATCTTTAAAAAAAAGCTAGAATCATAATAAAAAAAAAGAAATTGCTAAGGCAATACCAATTCAGCACTAAATTCCATTCCCTATTTGGCAAAAGGAGCAGGTAAAAGCTAAAACGGCTGGAACGTGATGGGGGAAGCGGTTGATAAAAAACTGGTAAACTTGGGTGGGAAAGTTAGATTTCTAGGATAAGCTGTAACCTCTGAAGTAACCTCCGAAGTATGGAGAAACAGAGGAAGGGCTTGCTGTGCTAGGCTTAGGGGTATAAACTGTGTCATTTTATTTTGTTCCAGGAGCCAGCCACATTTTCTGGTTGTGTGCCCCTTCTTGCAAGATTGAGAATAAATTCTTTTCTTCTCCACAATGGGGTGAGCCTTATTTTCTTCCAGAAGGGGATTTCTTTCTTAACAACACGCTCTTTGGCAGCTGTGGGGGCACAAGAACCACAGACGCGAGGCAGCACCGAGGGGTCCTGCTGGAGGGCGGGTCTCAGGGTGGGGAATGGTCACAGGCTGGTCCGCCTGGGTCCTCCTGCAGCCGGCAGGATGGACAGATTCCCAACTCCAGGCGCCCCCAGGAGCCTCCCAGTCCAGGCGAGTTCTTTTCACCCCGCCCCCTCCAACTTCCCATCCTCGCCCAAAGGCGCTGGGTCAGCTCCCTCCCGCCACCTTGGTGCCCCTAACTGGCGCTTGCTGCCCCCTGCCTGCCCCCACCAGCTCGGTCTGGTGTCCGGCCAGGTGCCCAGCCCGGGGCAGGCAGAGGGAGCCCTCGGGTCAGGCTCTCACGCCTCACTCGCGCCTTTCCTGGGACCCCCAGCAGGTCGCCTCTGGGTCCACCGGGAGCCAGTTCAGGACCCGCGCCCCTACCAGGAAGGCTCCCGAAGCTCCCCCAGATGAGTGTCCTCAGCCTCCCGAGGGCTCGAGGGCTCGGGACATCTCGGGTGACCCGGCCCACAGGCTGGGGGCGGAGTCAACCCGGGCCCGCCCACTTCTCCCTCTGCCCCGCAGGCCCTGCAAGTTCGCGCCCATCTGAGCACCCACGAGGTCGAGACGCTGGGGGGCATTCTCTGGCTGACCGGTCCCTGAGTGGCGCTGTTGCTAGCTCGGGGCGCCGGGCCTGCCCAGGAAGGAAGCGGGGAGGTGCGGCGCCGCGGGTTTACCCCGCAGGGCGGCGGGCTGGTCCTCCCGCGCAAGCCCAGGGTGCGCCTCCCGCGGCCCACGCCCCTGCGCCCTCGGCCGCGCCCTCGGCGCTAGGCCCGGCTGGGTCCCCCGGCCCGCGCAGGCTGTCCGGAGTTCCACCTCTGTGTTGCTGCACATTTGGCTTAGAAAAGGGGACGCAATCCTGACGCCCTCTGTTTTGAGCCAGAGGAGGTGCAAACACCCAAGAATCGTTCACACAGACCCAGGGCGCAAGCAGCCCCTCTCCAGCCTCTCCAGCCGTGCCCACCTCCAGGGTGGGCCCCAGGCCCAGCAGGACTTCTTTATGCTTTGCTTTAGTTCTGTGACTCTAATGGCTAGCATGTAATTGCTCTCACCGGGAGTTTCTGTTGTCTCCTTTTTGGGGGTGCATGGGTCTTACTTGCCTGTTTCTTTGCATGATGTAATCTTTTGCTGGAAATTGGACATTTTAGATCATTGTAGCTACTCTGTTACTGAGCGAACGGGTTCGACTGCCTGATGTGCCAAGTCAATGCCATGACGTGGGGATTTTGAGAAGAGAAAGTTTTAATGCAAGATAGATGGGCATGGAGAGGGCGCCCTCTCCCAGATCGAATCTGTCTGTGAATTTAAAGAGTTTGGGGTTTTTATACGACCCAAACAAGGGGAGGTGGAAATGTTACCTAGCAGTGTTGCAAATCACTTTGTTAACATGTGATAACAACTACAATACCAAGTAAAGGAAAGGAAATAAGCTAAAGTAACCTTTACAGTAAATAAGAAGTAAAACCAATGTAGTCAGCGGTTCCACTGCTGGGTACTGAGCCTCCTCCCCTACTGGTTATTTTCATTCGCTTGTTTGTTTACTGACTGCCTGGATTCTTTCCTGAATTCTGCTCCTCTGCTGTGCGAAGCCTCTGTTCTTCAGGGTATGTCCACATCACCCTGGAGGGGAGGAGATTTGGGCAGGGCTCTCTTGGGCTGTTTCCTTAACCTCACCCTACTGTTGTCACTGGATTTTGTCTAGGTTCTATACTATGCTGCAGAAATGAATTTCAAGAGCATGCCAGGAGAGTTAGGCCAGTAATTGATCCAGGTAGGGAGGGAAGAGAAATGGGAGAAAATAACAGATCATGGGTCCCAGGTAGAGAGGAAGGGGCTGAAAAGTGATAAAGCGGGCTGACTTACAGACTACAGTTCCCCATTATAGAGTATAAATGCCCGGGCTTCACTTGCGTGTTGATCGGTGCATGGCAGGACACAGGGAGACCAGGGTGCAGAAGGCAAGGACAGGGGTCAAAGGCAAGAGAGAGCAGATGAGGCTTTGCACTTGCTTTTTTTTTTTTTTTAGCCCCCCCTTTGTGTCTTGCTTGCTGTCTGCTCTCTGTGTCCATTCTCTGTGCGTTCTTCTGTGTGTCTGTATTTATTTTCATTTATCCACGCTCCCCCGTGGCTTGCTTGTTGTCTGCTCTGTGTCCCCTCACTACACGCACTTCTGTGTTTTTACTTGTCTCCCTTTTTGTTGTGTCACCTTGCTGAGTTGGCATTCTGCAGCGCTTGCGGGCCAGCGGAACTCCGCGGCGCTCGGGCGGGCAGCCCTCCGCAGCATGCAGGTGAACCTGCCTTCACCAGGAGGCCCCGGGATGTGAACCCAGGGCCTCCCAAATGGTAGACGGGAGCCCAACTGATTGAGCCACAGCTGCTTCCCTGCGCTTGCTTTTTAACCCCCTAATTATTCTTCCCTTTGCTAATGACACAGGAGTTCCAGCTATTTGCTGTTTTGATTGATTACCCCACCCATCAATCCCCCAGGAGGGCCCAATAATAAGGCCCCTGGAGGACATCCAGGGCTTCTCCTGGCTTCTGGAGGAAATCTCTTGTCTCTCGTGAGGATCTTCCAGCAGCCATCTTGGGGGAATTGATGTCCCCTGAACTTCTTGCCAGGTTCCAGATCCATCTATTGATTCCCTTACTAGCCTGGGCCGTTCCACAAGCCCAGAGGATGGGAGGCAACTGTCCAACCCCATAGAGCTCTCAGCTCCTAGAGAAGAGAGAGAGCTCAGAGAGAAGGGGGCCTGGATCTACCCCCCAGCCCCAGAATCTTGACTCAGAGATCTTGCCTGAGGTGGGGGACAGGTATAAAGCTGATAACTCCTAATCTTGTCCTGTATCAGTCAGCCAAAGTGGTGCTGATGAAAAATACCAGAAATTGGTTCGTTTTTATACAGGGTATTTATTTGGGGTAGGAGCTTACAGATACCAGGCCATAAAGCATAAGTTACTTCCCTCACCAATGTCTGTTTTCACATGTTGGAGCAAGATGGCTGCCGGCGCTTGTGAGGGTTCAGTGTTCCTGGGTTCCTCCCTTCCAGGGTCTTGCTTCTCTCTGGGTTCAGAGTTCCTCTCTTCCCAGGGCTTGCTTCTTCCTGGGCTTAGGGTTCCTCTCTTCCTGGGGCTTGCTTCTGTTTCCTCTGTGTGCTGACTTCCTGGGGCTCCAGCTTAAGACTTCAGCATTAAACTCCAACATCAAAACTCAAACATCAAAAGCCCTTAGCTCTGTCCTTTGCCATGCCTTTTATCTGTGAGTCCCCACCCATGTCCTAATGATGTAGCCCAACCAAAGCCCCAATCATAACTCAATCATGCCCAGGTATAGACCAGATTACAAACATAATCCAATATTTATTTTTGGAATTCATAACCATATCAAATTGCTACACTTACCAAAGGAACTGAGCTCATTTACAACAGAGCATGGAGAAGTTTGGACCTAAGGGCATTTTCAAAACCAGTGGAGTTGTGGAGTAGGGTATGGTAAGGAGATGCCTGGGTTTAAAGATGATACAACCAAGGCCATAGGCTGGCTGGTTTGCTGGTGAGAAATGGGGAATAACACGAAATAAGACAGCTGGGGGAGCCCTCCTGGGCTCCTGATCTCAGAACTATTCCTTCAAATAACCTGAATTTGATTGCATCAGTTTGTGGAGCAATGTATGATCCAAGACCTCGTTGAAAAAACAGAGCAATAAATTGGCAAGTTTTCTGTGACCACAGTGAGGTTGTATATATAATTACTTTATGATAACTGTAGTGGTTGGGCTATTGTGTCAATTTGGCCAGGTAATTGTGCCCAGTTGTTTGGTCAAGCAAGCACTGGGCTAACTGTAATACAAGAACATTTATGGACTTTAGTCACCTTTACTGCAGTGGTAAATCATAGATAGCTGGTTATAATTACATCAATCAGGGAGATTGCCATCAGCAATGAGTGATGCTTAACCCAATCAGTTGAATGCCTTGAAAGGGGAAGTGATTCCAGCATTGAGAGAGAATTTCCCAGCTCGTCTTTGGACAGCCAACATCTCCCAGAACTTGTCAAGAACCTTCACTGGACTTTAATTGCAGCCCTGGCTGTGACCTGCCTGCAGAACCTGGACTTGTGCATCCCCATGGCTGTGTGAGAGACTCTTATAGAATCGCATTCTATTGACAGATATCTCTTGTTGATTCTGTTTCTCTAGACAACCCTGACTAATACAGCTTGGTACCAGGAGTGGTTCTTGAGGAACAGAATCTTAAACATGGTGTGTCTGAGATGGTTCTGGGAGTTTTGCAATTGTCTCTCTACCCTAATTGGACTCAAGGGTACTGACAACTCCCTTTCCAATAACAGAAAGGCTGTTAACAGTCCATGTCAGGAGTTGGCAATCGAGATATACAAAATAGCATTGTTGCAGCAAAGCCAGGAGTTCTGAGTGGCAGAAAACCAAAATGGCATTCAGAAAGGCAGAGTAACAGATTTATTAGGTGCAGGCCCAGGGGAGAACCAATTTCCAAATTCTGGGCCCTGTTTTCCAGTTTTCATAGGTTTATACAGGATTTTATGTGGGATCAGCATGACTTTTGCTCATTAGCTGATGCATTGCTAAGTGAAATTTTGCAAGTGGGGTTACAGAAGCAGAATGCAGGTGCAAAGTCACGGTCTGATCTACGTAAGTGGGGGCAGGAGTCGTTTGTTTGATATTCTCCTGCAAGGCCATGTCCTCACAAGCTGATTACAGAAGTGGGGCAGGAGTGTCTTATTAGATATTTTTTCTGCAAGGTTCTACTTTTTATTTCTCAACAATTCCTCCCTCTAACACCCTTATAATTTTTATAGGGTGTTACTTGAGCTACATGGAAAAATAACTTAAGGTAGTAAAGCATTTTACAAAACACAAGTATATTATTAAGATTAGTATGTTTGTAACTACATTCCAGTTTCTGGGAGCTGTAGTTGTTAGTTCAGTGCCAAACAGTAATCTGAGCAGTTTGAAGAGGAGCAGGAACTATAGGGAACAGGAGTCCATCTAGTCAGGTGATGGCAATTCTCAGTGGCTCCAGGTAATTTGGATTTTCAAGGGACAGTCAGGTACAGGGTGAGTTGTCCAGTTGTCTTGTCTTTTGTTGGAGTGTGCCCTTTTAACTCTAGTATGATGAATCCAAGGGGCAATATCTGAAACTTTGAGAGCAGTAGGGGTTACAAGGATAACAGTATGTGGGCCCATGCAGGTGGGCTAGAGGGGCTCCTTTTTTTAGTCTTTTATCCAAACTAGGTATCCAGACAAATGTGGGTGTACTGGGTGGCCTAATGGTATGGGATCCTGAGACAGGGCAGTTTTGTGTATTTGGGTTAGGGTTTTTTAACTGCTGAATGGTAGAATCCTGGCCAGTTTTTCTTAAGAGCCTCAGATTTCCCTTGAAGGTTTGAATAATTGGGGGTGGTTGTTTAAACAGAATTTCAAAAGGTCACTAGCCTGAGGGTCTGGGGGTGCATCTGACTTTAAGGAGGGCTAATGGGAGTAGATTGACTCACAGGAGGCCAGTCGTTTGTTTTTGTTTGTTTTTACAAAACTTGGCTAGGGTGGTTTTGAGGGTTTGATTTCTGTGTTTTACTCTCCCTGAGCTCTGAGGCCTATATCCTGTGTGGAGTTTTCACTTAATTCCTAACATTTTGCTAGTTCTTGGACGACAGCTGCCACAAAAGCTGGGCCATTGTTGCTGCTTATGGGTAAAGGTATCTGTGCCGGGGAACTATTTCTCAGAGCAAAGCTTTAGTTACTTCTCTTGCGTTTTCAGGGTGGGTGGGAAAGGCTTTGACCCAGCCCAAGACGGCGCCTGCTATTACTAGTAAGTGCCTATACCCTCAGCTTGGTTTTATTTTTGTAAAGTCCATTGTTAAGTTTTCAAAAGGGGCAGTTCCTGTGTGTTGGATGCCAGCCAGAGCCTGAGGACCGTGGGAGGAGTTGTTTTAGTGTGGCTTTGGCCTTGGCTGCTAACAGTGGTGCAGAGCGAAGTCATCCGGGCAATGTAGTAATACTTTCTGAGCAGGTTTTTAAAGCAGTCTTTCCCAGGCGGGTGAGCTGGTGGCACTGTTGAACCAGGACATAGGCGGCCCCCTTTGGGATGAAGACTCAGCTATCCAGGACTGGCCAGTTTTCCCTCTGGGGCCTGGTGCCCTCCTTTTCTCTTTGCCCACTCCTCTTCCTCCCTGGTATGGTTGTTTTTCAATGTGTGGTTCTAAAGGGGACAGATGAGGCACTGGCGGCGGGGCTTGCAGTTTGAGGGTTTTTTGGCTGCCTGTCAAGCCACTGCATCGGCTAGAGTATTTCCTTGAGTAACTGCATCCATTCCCTTCCGATGTTCCTGAGAGTATATGACAGTGACCCTGCTTGGCTTCCAGACTGCCTCCAGTAGTTGAAGGATTTTCTCTTTATTTTTTATTTCTTTTTTCCCTGCAGGTAGGAGTTTCCTTTTCTTATAAATTGCTTCATGGGTATGCACAGTAGCGAATGCATACTTAGAATTAGTGTAAACGTTTACTGTTTGCCCGGTGTAGGGCTCATATTAGCAACCAGAGTTTTGCTCGCTGTGCAGACTACCTTTTAGGTACGGGATCCGCTTTCAGCTGAAGAGTTGTGAAAGGCTGATAAAACAGGATTGGCCTCCCGGGTTGGACTGTTCTGCCTGCACTGATCTGGGCTGGACCCTGTGTTTCACGGAGAGGCATCTGAAGCGCAGGTTGTGCTGACCAGAGGTTTGTTTTTGTTTTTCGTTTTTGCCAAAGGGGTTTCAGGATCCCCCTTGGGGGTGGGGTTGATGGGCGGGGAGACCGAAGGTGGAGGAGCCTCTGGGAGATCTGCCTGCGGAGTCTCCAGGGCAAGGAGATGCCCTGGAATGGCTGGAACATATGGCAGGGGGAGTGGGTTTTCTTCTGGAGATTTTTGTAGAATATGTTTTCAAGGTCTGGCCATTTGATTTACTAGGACCCTATTCTGACCCTTCCTTTAAACACATAATTGAACCTAAGGGGGCAGGGTTTGGGCAATTTTTAACCAGGAATTGATATAGGGAAACTGATCAGGGTGGCTGGGGGTCCCACTGACTGCCTGCCAAGCTGCATGAACCTTGGCCACTTCTAGGGTTCCTTCTGACAGCTAGTTAACACCAAACTTTGGCGGGGACTTGGCCCAGTGGTTAGGGCATCTGTCTACCACATGGGAGGTCCGCGGTTCAAACCCCAGGCCTCCTTGACCTGTGTGGAGCTGGCCCATGCGTGGTGCTGATGCATGCAAGGAGTGCCCTGCCACTCAGGGGTGTCCCCCGCATAGGGGACCCCCACACACAAGGAGTGCACCCCTAAGGAGAGCCGCCCAGCGTGAAAGAAAGTGCAGCCTGCCCAGGAATGGTGCCGCACACACCGAGAGCTGACACAACAAGATGACGCAACCAAAAGAAACACAGATTCCCATGCTGCTGACAACAGAAGCGGACAAAGAAGATGCAGCAAATAGACACAGAGAACAGACAACCAGGGTTGGGGGGAGGGGGAGAGAAATAAATAAATAAATAAATCTTTAAAAAAACAAAAACAAACACAAAAAAAACCCCACCAAACTTAGGCCGCTCCAGTTTGCACAGAGTCCAGAGAGTTCTGCAGGACATACAGACTCCATAATCCCCAGAAAAGCCTTTTTTTGAAATTTTTAACATACAATTTAAGACTGTGAGTTTGGATTGTGATGATCTCATCCCTGAACCAGTGTCTCAGGACAAACAAAGAAGGGGAGCCTCTCATGAGGCCACTCAGATGCCCACCTGTCCATGTCTCTCACGAGATTTCAAGCTCATCTTACCTAAGGTGTCCGTGTAGAATCCCGATTAACCATTATGCCGTGTGACATAGCCACAGGGTGCACATTGGGGCCCACTTGGACTCCATAGCGCAGGCCGTGGAGCCGCAGACTGGAGCAGCAGAGGCCTCTGCAGTCCCCATTCATTCACTCAATCACTCAGAGAGGTTACACAGTCCCACCTAAGGGACTGCCCTATCGGAATCTCAAATCCTGAGATTTTGGGAGGTGATCAGTCTCCCCTTCTGTCCGGAGATGGGCCTGACTGGGACTAAGAACCCCGGGGCCTTACCTTTCCAGTGTCTTCTGGTGTTCAATCCACCTCTCCACTGAGTCAGGCCAGGTCAGAGGATGTGACCTGTGAGGGGGATCCTTTCCCCGAAGGAGGCCTTGTCAAGGAGACAGGTGGCCCAGCCTTGTTTGTGTGTGGAGATCTCTGCCAGCCACGCCTACCAGTCCCAAATGGGAGGCTCAAAGGACCTGCTTGGTTGGGTTTCCCAGTCAGGGAACCAAATGTTGCAGCAAAGCCAGGAGTTCTGAGCGGCAGAAAAACCCAAAACTGCACTCAGAGAGGCCGCGGAACAGATTTATTATGTGTGGGCCCAGAGGAGAGTCAATCTCCAAATTCTGAGGCCTACTTTTCAGTTTTCAAAGGTTTATATAGGATTTTATGTGGGATCAGCATGCCTTTTGCTCATTTTTCTCCTTCTGGAACTCTCATAACACATATGTTGTTGCATTTTCTATTGTTGTTCAACTCCCTGAGCCCGTGCTCAATTTTTCCCAGTCTTTTCTTTCTGTTTTTTTCTCTCTTTAGTTTCAGCTGTTATGTCTTTGGTATCACTTACTCTTTCTTCTATCATTTTGAGTCTGCTGTTGTGTGCCTCTAATGTGTTTGATCTTACCTATTGTGTCTTTGATTCCCATGAGCTTTGTTACTTTTTCATTCAAGGTTTCAAATTCTTCTTTTTGCTCATTTAATGTTTTCTTGTTGTTATTTATCTCTTTAGTCATATTGTCTTTCAACTCATTAATTTGATTTTGGAAATGTGTGTGCCTCTCATTAATTAGGTCCCTCAAATCATGCATCTCTTCTGAGACTTTGATATATTCCTTTTCTTGGGCCATTTCTTCCATTTTCTTAGTATGACTTGTCATTTTTTGCTGATTTCTAGGCATCTGATTAGGATGGTAGTTTACTCAGATGCTCGATTTCTTTCCCTCTTGTAGGGATTTAGTGGCAGGAGGCTGTGTGTTATTGCTGCTCTTTGATTCCTGGTTTGACCTAGATTGTTAGGATTGGCCCTGTTAGTTGCTCAAAACTGCTCTGGACCCAGTAATGGGTTGTTGACCCGCTTCCTAAGGCAGCAGCTCCACCGGCCTGGAAGTGCTCAAGGGACACAGCAGACCAAATCTGTGGGTCCAAAGCCGAGTCAGCCTTAGGCTGTGTCCCTCTCTCTCCCCTTTCCTAGGGCAGTGGATCCCTGGAGCCCCCTTTGTCTGCAGCCAACTCTGAGGCCTGAGAATTCTAAAGTGCCTTTAGTGTGGGAAGTACGCCGGCAGTAGCAGGTGCTGGTTTCAACTGACGGTTCTGCGGTTGCAATTCCCCTCCTTTGTCCCTCTCTTCTGGGTGGTGTCCAACCTTCACCTCGTTTCCTAAGCCCTAGGAGATTTTTTTTCAGGCTGTTTCAGCCTGTCTTCTAGCTATTTTTCTGGAGAAGAAAAGTGTCCCAGGTCTTTCTTTTTTTTTTTTTTTTTTTTTTTAAAGATTTATTTATTTATTTAATTTCCCCCCCTCCCCCGGTTGTCTGTTCTTGGTGTCTATTTGCTGCATCTTGTTTCTTTGTCCGCTTCTGTTGTCGTCAGCGGCGCGGGAAGTGTGGGCGGCGCCATTCCTGGGCAGGCTGCTCTTTCTTTTCACGCTGGGCGGCTTTCCTCACGGGCGCACTCCTTGCGCGTGGGGCTCCCCTACGCGGGGGACACCCTTGCGTGGCGCGGCACTCCTTGCGCGCATCAGCACTGCGCATGGCCAGCTCCACACGGGTTAGGGAGGCCCGGGGTTTGAACCGTGGACCTCCCATATGGTAGACGGACGCCCCAACCACTGGGCCAAAGTCCGTTTCCCCCAGGTCTTTCTAGTACACCATCTTCCCAGAAGTCCTGCATGTAATAAAGATTTTTAAACATTTATACAGGGCAACCCCACATAAGGGAAAGCTGTCCTATGTTCTGCACAAGTTTTTAAATGCTTCATATTATTAAGGTTATATTTTTAAGTATTTATAACCTAATGATAAGACATCTACAGAATGGAAATCACACATTGAAATTATTCACTTCTTTGATATTACCTGGATTTTTAAAAATCTTAGATACTATTCCCAGAAGATACAATCAACTAACTACAACCTCTTATACTACTGCTTGTTTTTTCCAATGTACTCTATATTTCTCTTTGCCTAGTAAAAGACATTGTGGTCTCCAATTTCTTAAGTACTAGAGAGTCCCTTTATTTCTCAACATGAGGTAAGATTTCAAACCAGGAGATACATCTTCTGTCATATTTCATCACTACCCTAACCTCACCTCATTATAGCAGGAATTATTTTGACATTAAACTCATAAAATAAAGCTCATGTCTTGTGAAAGGAATTGTTTGCAAGGTTTAAATGTATAGCCTTTTCTTTTTCAGTTACACAAACTATTACTGTCTAAGTAGAGGGACAGCTGCACTCTGTTTTGTTGGGAAGTTGGCCAAAACTTGGTCATCCTTTCAGAAAAGCACACACCAAAGGCACACTGGCAATATCTGAGCATCTGTTCCAGGGCTGCCTGTGCCACCGCCACGTGCACTGTGGTTTCTGAAAGTGGGGACATCACCTGGTCCCTTCCTTGTGCCTGAGCATCAGTGTATTGAAATAACTGTGATTTTATTATTAAATGCTTTCCTTTATTCCCCTGTAATACAAAGAGGATATCACATTGACATTAACACTTTTTGTGTATAGGTAGATTTTATCACATACGAATATGCTTGTAGGATAGTAAGAATATTCATTATAAAAAGGACGAATGGGTCTGATGGAGTTGAGAACCACTGCTTCAAGTGGAAACCCAACCTCCTGTCTCACCCCTCCAGCTTGTCACAACCAGCCCAGCCCTGGCCCTGCCCCCTCCTGCCACTCCTCCAGCCAGAGGGATCTATTTGTATATCCAGGATGTGTCAGTGCTGGTCTAGGTACAGGCTGTTCTCTCCCTGACCTGCCCTCATCCTCCCCCGTTCACTGCCTGGACAAATCCAGTGCCTCCCAAACTTCTGCTCTTTGTGTCCTTCCTTCCCAACTTGAGCCATTGCTGCACCCACCTGTAGTCTCGCTTACTCTACTTTCTTTAAATGACTCATTTTCCATAAATAAATTTGTTTTTAAAAGAAAAGTTTACATAGAGTTAAAAATTAGAATACAGCTCACCAGGGGAGGGGATGGGGAGTTGGGAGTGGATGCTTAATGGGTTGGGGGTGAGAGAAATGTTTTGGTGGTGGCGATGGTGGCTCAGCAACTGTCAATGTGATTAGCACTGAATTGTATACTTGAAAGGGTTAACATGGGAAAGTTCATGTTGTATGTATGTTACAACAATGAAAAATAAACTTAAACCATAGAACTGTACAACAAGAAGAGTGAACCCAGGGAAACGTGTGGCTCAAGCAATTGGGCTCCCATCTACCATAGAGGACGCCCAGGGTTCGATGCCCAGAGCCTCCTGGTGAAGGCAAGCTGGCATGTGTGGCAAGCTGTCCCACGCAGAGTGCTGGCCCACACGGGAGTGCTAGTCCACATGGAGAGCTTGCTCAGCAAGACAACACAACAAAAAGAGACACAGAGAAGAGACAATAGGAGACACAACAGACCAGGAAGCTGAGGTGGCACAAGAGAATGATCACCTCTCTCCCACTCTGGAAGTTCCCAGAATTGGTTCCTAGAGCCGCCTAGTGAGAATACAAGCAGACATAGAAGAACACACAGAGAGCAGGCAACAGGGAGGGGGGGAGAAATAAATAAAAACAAATAAATCTTTTAAAAAAGAGAGAGATAACCCTAATGTCACCTTGGACAATAGTTAATAATGTAATTTTACTAATATTGGTTCATCAATTGCAATAAATGAACCACACTAAGGCAAAATGTTAATAATAGGGAAAACTGAGTGGGGCTGGGGGTAGATGGGAATTCTATACTTCTACATTTTTCTGCATATGTCCAACTGCTCTTAAAAAATATATGTGTAAAGAAAAGCTTATATCCCTATTATAAATAGGAAACCAGTATCCATAGCCCTAAAAATAAACCATAAGACAACATAAATTAAATATATAAATATAAGGAAACAAAAGAAAACATGAATATATATGGAAAACAAAAGTGATTAGCCTCTATTATGATAAAGTTGTCGGCAGAAACCCTAAAGCCAGCTCTTTGTGTGTGTGTGTGTGAGTGAGAGAGAGAGAGAGAGAGAGAGAGAGAGAGTTTCATAGGCATTAGATCTTTAAAACATGTTTTAGTACTGAATTGAGCCTTTCCCCTGGGTATATTCTGAAGGCTTGAGAGAAAATTGAAGAGAAGCACTTTCTCTTTCAGTGTGGTTTAATGCAATCCCTGTTCTCCCTAAAATCACTCTAGCATTACAATCCATTGATTTGCCAAACATTTATTAAGCACTCGTTATGGACCAGACTTTGGCGCTGGGTGCTGGCAATGAAACAGTGAACCAGACAAGCACAATCTTTGCCCCACAGGCTCGCAGCATGCTGGGAGAAAAACACAAGCAACCTGGAAATGACCACCTGGAGGGGTCCCAGTGAGCCAGGTGTGGTAAGGGCCCCACGGGGCATGGAGAGGCAAGGAGGGCTCCACGAAGGTGCCACTTATCTCCACCTGAGCCTGGCCGCTGCACCCTTTGCCAGGATAGCTTGTTCCTACAGTTCCTGCGCAGGCCCATCCAGTCCACCCTCCCTCGCGAAGCCAGAGAGGGCTGTTCAAAATGCAGCTCTGAGCATGCCCCCCACCCCCACCCCGGCCCATGGAATAAAGACCAGACACCTTAGCATGGCAGAGGAGGCCCCATGTGGCCATGACATTCCATTGCTTAAGACTCTCCTCTTCTCCAGCGTCCCAGATATACAGGTGGTTGCAGAGAAACCATACTCACTTTTAAGTGACATGTCAGTTGGAGCAAAATAATTGCAATGGTTAAAAGGGTGGAAGCAACCCCAATGCTCCTCAGCAGACAAATGGATAACAAAACGTGAACTGTCTGTACAATGGCATAGTACTCAGCCCTGAAAAGGAATGAAGTTCCGATACATGTTGCAACACTTCGTGGGTGCATCTTGAAGACAGGTTGAGAGAAATAAGTCAGACACAAAGAGTCAGATCATGTATGCTTCCACTTACATGAAGTAACTAGAATATATAAACTCGGAGAGGCAGAAAGCGGAGTGCAGGCACCAGGGGCTGGGGGAGGAGGAGTGGGGAATTAACTCATTACGGTAACGGGTGGTGGTGAGTGAAGCACACCACGGGGGAAGTGATTAATCCAGTCCTGGGTTGGATCTAATAATGCAGGAGAAAAGGCTCAAAAGGCAGTGACTGGAGCATATGAAAACATTGGAAAATAGATTGGAAGCTTTATGTCAACATTAAATTTCTTGAGCTTGATAACTGTCCATCCCCGGCCAGCGGGGCAAGGAATGGGGGCTCGTGGCTGCGTGGAGGAAAATGGTGAGACATGAGACGCGAGGAATGACAGCAAGACAGGGTGATGGTCTTGCAGGATGAAGCTGCAAGATTTTATTGAGGGAACAAAGCATATATACTCTTGGGAAGGGGAGGAGTGGTGGGTGAGGAGGTGGAGGCTAGGGATTGGCTGTCGCTGTTGCTGGGGTAAGTGGCAGGGTTTAGGGATTGGTGGCTGCTGTTGCTGGGGTGGAAGGCAGACTTCAGTTTCCCGCCTTGCGCCTGCTTCATCAGCCTGGGCAGTGGCGGGAAACGGAGAACAAAGGAGTGGGGAGGAAGAAGGAAGTGGGCTCTGCTCTGGGGGCCATGTTACCGGTATTGCTGAACTCAGTGTATACTCGCATTGACTGCTCCCAACAGATAACTGTACTTAGGTGGTTACATAAAGAATATCCTAGTTCTTAGGAAATGCACATGGAAGTGTTCTGTGTTCAAGGGACATGATACCTTCGACCTACTCTCAAATGTTTAGAAAATATTTAATAGAGATGATGGATGACTATAGATTAGAGATAGAGTGATACATAAATAATAGATGATAGATGGTAGATAGATGATAGAACGATGGGCAAATGCGGCACAATGTTAAAATTGCTGGATCTGGGTATTTGGGTTTTGCATTATTTTCCTAACTGTCATGTAGATTTGAAATGACTTCGCAATAGAAAGTTCAAGGGAAAAAAGTGTAATGGCGATCATCTTTTCCAAGGTTTTCACAAAAAAAATTAAAAGTGGGAGGTGGGTGCACGTTCACACTGTTCACACGTTTGCTTGATGTGGGTGGGACCGCCGGAAGCAACGGGCTTTCAAGGCCTCGCGGCGGCGAGCAGAGGCCGGGGAGGGCGCCTGGCGCATCTTCGCCGTGGCCCTCCTGTCCTTCGACTCTTCGCACTGGACTTAGCGCAGCCTCCTCGTCCCGGGGAAGCCCCCCAGGAAGCCCGGGCGGGCCCGCACCCGAGCAGGTGCGCCCCAAAGGCTGGGCGCTCCCCCAGGTACCCGCCGGCAGAGGAGGGTCGGTTTGTCCGCCTGTCTTCCAGACAGGTCTGCGGGCTCCTGGGTGTAGGGAGCCACCCGCTGTGAAGCCTATTCTCAGCCCTTCACAACATGGCATAATTCACAAATCTACTCTGTCATTTCCTTGTTCTCCTTCCTCCCTGCTCCTTTGTTCTCCGTTTCCCGCCACTGCCCAGGCGAATATAGCAATGCGCAGGCGCAAGGCGCGAAACTGCATACCAGACACGAACTTTCAGCCAATCCCCTCCCTAGACCTCTGCCTTCCTCCCTAGACCCGTCACCCCCCTCCTCCCTGGAGTATATATGCTCAGTCCCCTCAATAACATTTTGCAGCTTGATCAGAACACTGTCTTACTGTCATTCTTCGTGTCTCTTGTCCCATCATATTCCTCCCTGACAGGTGCTCGAGCCCTCGTTAGTGTCCCGCGGGCCGGACACCTGGGCACCTGGCTGTGTCCTTGGGGCTACGCGGAAGCCCCTTTCGGGGCCGCGGGCCAGGGCCGCGGGCGAGCTCGGCGCTCCGGTTGCCCCCGGTGCCGGCCCGCGCGCGTGGACGCCCCCCGGCTGGAGCCATCGGGAGGGGGCCCGCGCGCGCGGCTCCAGCACCAGGTCCAAGTTGGCGCAGAGCAAAGCACCCCGCGCCGAGTCCGCTGCAGGGCGCTCTCAGCGCGGGTGCAGGGAGCGGACCGAGCCCGCTGGCAGTGGCGCGGGACAGACCCCCGCGTGGAGCGCCCGGGGGCCACGGCCAGCCCTGCCCGCATCGCCCCCAAACACCACCGGGGAGGCGCGGGAAGCCGGGGGGCCCGGAGACGCCTGGTAGGGCCGGGGGAGGACGTGGCGGGTAGGAAGGGTGGTGCCACCGTCTGTCCCCGCCCCGGGGGCGGAGCCGAGGTCCGAGCCTGAGGAACGTGAGGCCCGCCAAAGGCGGCGCGGGGCTCCCTGGGCGGCCGCCGCTTCCCCGCTCGGGTCCCCGCGTCGGGCCAGGTGCGGGCCCCCCCAGCCTCTCCCTCCCGAGCGCGGCCCCCCGCGGCGGCCATGGCGAGAGGAAACGCCCCGCGGGACAGGTGAGTGGGCAGCGAGGAGGGTGCGCCCGGGCAGCCGGCGGCGGCCGCCCGCGCCCTGGGCGCAGGGACCCGGCGGAACTACAGTTCCCAGCAGCCGCCTCCCGCGCCGCCCGCGCCGGGGCCCTGGGGCTTGTAGTCCGCTCTGCGGAGGGGCGGCCCGGGGCCCGGGAGGGGCGCCCGGGCTGCCGCGTCCTCGGGGTGACCTTCTGACTGCTCACAGCTACCACCTGGTCGGCATCAGCTTCTTTATCCTGGGCCTGGGCACCCTCCTTCCCTGGAACTTCTTCATCACCGCCTTTCCGGTGAGAGCGCCGCGGGAGGGACGCGGGGGTCAGAGCTGTCCATCCCGCTCGCTCCGCTGCCCGGGGAGGGGGGGGGAGGAAGGCAAGCGCCTCCTCCCGCGGCTGGCAGAGGAAAGCCAAACTTTTAGGGACGCCCGGTTGCTAGAGGGGCCAGGCCACCAGCTCAGGGGTCTTGAGGGACCAGCAGAGGAGCTACCCACCCATCTCCCCCGCTGTGCCACTTGCAACCAAAGTGGCTTATCCAGGCCTTTGGCTCTCTTTGAAATCGCATGAAGTGCATCGTTCAGTCAACAAACATGTAACAAGAGCGGGCTGTGGACCAGGCACCCTTCACCCTGGGAGCCTGGCAGGAAACAAAACAGAAGGCCCGGTGCTCAGAAGCGTCCGCTCTCTTAGGAGGAGGCAGGAGCTCAGCGTTTGCGGGCTCCTTGGGACGGGGTGATCTGCAGAGCCAGTGCAGCGGCTTTTCAGAGGCCTCCTGGCTCTGCACTGGGCCCTGGGGACCCAAAGAAGAACCTGACCCTGGTCTGAGAGCGAGAGATGGGTGCCAAAGAGCTATTAATAATGCAACATGACACGTGCGTCCCAGGCTGGGAGCAGAGTCCTGTGTCCCCAGGGCCAGCTGAGAAATTCCTTTTGCTGTGGCTTGGGAGAAGGATAGGCAGCGTGGGTGGGTGGGGGGCCAGGGGGAGGCCACAGCCACGCGAAGGCACAGATGCAGGAGAGTGCTGGCCTGGTCAGAGAAGAAGGTGCCTGGAGCCTAGAGGGGATGGAGCTGGAGAGGAGCACCGAAGGGAGGCGGGGATCTAATTCCTAAGGGCCCCGAACCCTGTTCTAAAGACTTGGGGCTTGACCCTGTGGGCGTCGGGGAGTCTTGGGGTGTTTTCAAGCAGAGGAGTGACAGGACGTGTTCCAGAGAGAGAACGCGGTTGGTCAGCACCTAAGCCAGAGACTGGCATGCAGTAGGTGCTCCGTAAATGCCCAGGGCGTGAATGAATTTAGAAGCAGCTGCAGGAGTGAGGCTAGGAGCTGGCCCCAGGGCACTGGAGAGAAGGAGGGGCCCAAAGATGGAGCCAGGCTGGGGGTTCTTGGGCCATTCAATTAAATGCACTTTCCCTGGGCTCTGCCCCTGTCCCCAGGAGCCGGGCACAGTGCAAGGAGAGGGCAGACATGAACCAAGCAAGCCCAGGGTGCACAGCAGGAGGCTGAGGGGCCCCTGAGGGCGGGCCGGGGGCTCACCCAGCACTCCCCCATCCTGCCAGTACTTCCAGGGACGGCTGTCAGGGGCCAACAGCACAGCCGGGAGCCCGGGCGCCAACCACACCAGCTCGGGCCCCGCAGACGCCTTCAATTTCAACAACTGGGTGACGCTGCTGTCCCAGCTGCCCCTGCTGCTCTTCACGCTGCTCAACTCCTTCCTGTACCAGTGGTGAGAGGCCACGCCCCCCGGGGCGCACCCCCGATTGCCCCTCCCCGGGCCCCTCAGGGCCTTCGGGGTGCAGAGGAGACCCCCATCCTTCCTCGACTTCCCCCGCCTCTTCCCCCAGCCCCCGCCACCCAGCCCCAGGCTGAACCTCTCGCCCTCCTCCGCCGTCTGGCCTGGGCCCGGCCGATGCCCTCTGCCCTCTGCCCTCTGCCCCTTTCCGAGCAGCATCCCTGAGACGGTGCGGATCCTGGGCAGCCTGCTGGCCATCCTCTTCCTCTTTGCCCTGACGGCGGCGCTGGTCAAGGTGGACATGAGCCCCAGGCCCTTCTTCTCCATCACCTTGGCCTCCGTCTGGTTCATCAACTGTGAGGATCTCAGCCCCCACCCGCCTCCCCACCCAGCCCACCTCAGCACTGCAGGCAGCCTCCTCCTGAAAGGGCCCAGTAAATCTAAGGGATGACGATGTCACCCTCACCCGTGCCCCTGACGAAGAACCTGAGGTCCAGAGGGAGAAATCACTTGCCCGAGCCCCACAGCAGCAAGGCCTCAGACCAGCCTCCTGTGGCTGCACCTCCGAAGAAGAGGGAATGGGGGGGTGGCACCAGGGTGCCCACAGGCCCCAGGGCACTCACCCCTGCCCGACCTAGTCCAGAGTCTCCGAGCACCCTGCTGACACCTCCTCCAGGAAGCCTCTGAGGCCCACCTCACTGAGCGGCGGCCCCGTCCCTCCACAGCCTTCTGTGCAGTTCTGCAGGGCAGCCTCTTCGGGCAGCTGGGCACCATGCCCTCCACCTACAACACCCTCTTCCTCAGCGGCCAGGGCCTGGCGGGGATCTCCGCTGCCCTTGCCATGCTCCTGTCCATGGCCAGTGAGTGGCCGTGTTGAGGCTGGAGGGCGGGGTGGGCCCCTGGGTTCCCAGGAGAGCGGGGCTCTCGGGGTCTGCGGTGGGGAGAATGACGGGGGGAGGAGGCTCACTCGGGGCCAGGAACAGGAGTCTTGGGATCAGCCCCGTTTTTCGGCAGTCGGTTGAGGTTGCGGGGAGGGTGGGTTTGGGATTCAAGTAGACTTGACTTGACTCCCAGTTCTGCTGCTCAGAAGCGGGGAATTGGACAAGGCCCTGAAGCGCCCTGTGCTTCGGTTTTCCCCCCTACATGCTTTTCCCAGCTCCCTCCTCAGGCTACCAAGAGCCGCTGTTCAGTATGCACAAGCTCCGGGGCACATAATAGGTGCTCACAAAAGGACATGCAGGGAGAAGCAGGGAGAAGCGCAGGGCTGGTCTGGGCCTTGCACAAGACGCCCAAGTTTGTCAGTGAAGGAAGGAGCGGGACAGCCTGGGAGGGGATCTGACAAGTGCCTTAGAAGCAAGAGCAGAGCTGGGGGCCGCGGGGAGCCCGGGGCCCGGGCGCCTCTCCTCTGCAGCTGATGCTTCTGCTGCAGGTGGCGTGGATTCGGAGACCTCCGCCCTGGGGTACTTCATCACGCCGTGCGTGGGCATCCTCGTGTCCATTGGGTGTTACCTGAGCCTGCTGCACCTGGTGAGCCTGGAGGCCGGGGTGGGGGGGGGGACGACGACGACACCAACAAGGGAGTCAGCCCCAGGAGACCCTGGCCTCCGCACCGCGGGCGTGGGGTGGGCCCCGGACTCCTGAGCCGAGGCCGGGCCGGGCCAACAAGCTCTTCCTTCCTTTTGCAGGAGTTTGCCCGCTACTACCTGGCCAAAAAACCGTCTCAAGGCCGAGCTCGTGAGCTGGAGACCAAAACTGAGCTCCTCCAGGCTGGTGAGCTCTGGGACCCCCACTGGGGAGGGGGACGACCCAGAGGAGGCACGTCCCCTCTGTCCCCAACCAGAGTGCCACTCCGAGAGCCTTGAGTGAGCAGAGGCAGGAGATCTTGAAGGGAAGTCCGCGGGATCAAAGCCCTCCTGCCCTGCTGCCCTTTGGGCCTCGGGATCCTCCTCTGTAAAATGGGGAGGCAGTAGAGCGTCATGCGTGCACGCTCTGGATCCTGGTGCCTCTTGGTGTGAGGCCTGGCTTCACAGCATCCAAGCTGTGTGACCTTAGGCAAGTCACTTAACCCCTCTGAACCTGGGTTTCTTCATAAAGTGACAGCGGTGAGATTGAGGTGCTTAAGGACCAGTGGCTATGAATACTTGATCATTTCTTACTCTTTGCTCGCTGGCTGGGAGGAACTCTAGCTCTCAGGGAAACCCGGGTCACCGGCTGTGACCCGCCCTCCCCCCTTCCCCCAGATGAGAAGAACGGGATTCCCAACAGCCCCCAGCAGGCAGCCCTGACTGTGGATCTTGACCCTGAGAAGGAGCTGGAGAAGGAGCTGAAGCCGGAGCTGGAGGAGTCCCAGAAGCCAGGAAAACCTTCTGTTTTAGTGGTCTTCCGAAAGGTTTGCCGCTGCGCCGGGGAGGGTGGGGGGAGCCTCGCCCCGGCCCTCCCCAGGGAACCTTGGAGGGGGCCTAAGTATGCCCGCTGCCCAGCCGGGGCCCAGGGGCCCGGGGGCCGGGCTCGGCCGGGTGGGCCTGGGTGTCGGCTCACGCCCCTGCTCCGGCTCCCAGATCTGGCTGGTGGCGCTGTGCCTGGTGCTGGTCTTCACCGTCACCCTGTCGGTGTTCCCCGCCATCACGGCCATGGTGACCAGCTCCACCGGCCCCGGGAAGTGGAGTGAGTGCCGGGGCGCAGAGGGGGACGAGCGGGGGGCGCCGGGCGGAGCGGGGCTGGGAGCCGGGGCCCAGGACACACCGCCCTCTCTCCCTCCCAGGCCGGTACTTCAACCCCATCTGCTGCTTCCTTCTCTTCAACCTCATGGACTGTCTGGGGCGGAGCCTCACCTCGTACTTCCTGTGGGTGAGCGCACCTGCGCTGGGCGGGTGGGAGGGCTTGGAAGAGCAGGTGGGGCCCGAGGGCACGAGAGAGCACAGAAGGGCGCCCTGGCGGCCCACGCGGGGCTGGCGGGGGGGACGGCTGGAGCCAGGAGGAATGCAAACCAGGCTTGGGCTGGGAGCTGCTCCAAAACAGAGCCCCGTCTGGGTGACCCCGGCGACCCGGCATCCAGCCCGGGGCTCGGCCTGCGGTGCTCGAGGGCCCCACGGAGGTTCCCGCACCAGTGAGGGGTTGGGCGAGATTCCCAGGGTTTGGATTGCTTTTATTTTTTATTTACTTTTAATAACATTTTTTTAAATTAAAGTTAACAGATCACAGAATGTTATATTAAAAAAACATAAGAGGTTCCCATATAAACCACCCTCCACCCCCCCACCCCCCTCATTTTTGTAAATTATATTTTATTGAAGGTATATACATCCCAAAAAAGGTTACATTATAAAGAACATAAGAGGTTCCCATATACCCCCCACCCGCCCACCCCACTCCTCCCACACCAACAACCTCCTCCATCACTGTGGCACACTCATCGCACTCGGTGAACACATTTTAGAGCACTGCTGTACCATGTGGAGAGTAGTTTACCCTGTAGTTCACTCTCTCCCCCAGTACATTCAGTGGGTTATGGCACGATATATAATGTCCAGCATCTGACTCTGCAATATTCTTTAGGACAACTCCAATTCCCAAAAATGCCCCCTCATCACATCTCTTCTTCCCACTCCCTGCCCTCAGCAACTACTGTGGCCACTTTCTCCCCAACAATGATGCAATTTTTTCTATTAGTAGTCACAATAGTTTCATAATAGAATATCAGTAAGTCTACTCTAATCCATATTTTATTATTTAGCCATGGTACTAGTTCTTTAAAGGAAGTCTTCTAAGGAGCCACAATAAATAAAGCAGACCAAAAGAGGAGCTGTTCTCGTTCAAGCCAGAATGGGGCCTGGACCTCCAATTTCCAGTGCCACTCAGCCACCACCCCATCTGCCCCAAAGGGGTCTGTGGAACCCCCAGGGGTGCTCTGAGGAACCTAGTTTGCAAACCGCAGATGCAGCCCAAGGCCTCTTCCCGTTCTGCCATTGCGCGAGCTCAGGCTAGAAGCCAGGAGGCCATCGGCCAGCCCCAGGCTCCTCCCTGGTGTCCCAGGGGCCTGAGCTCGGTCCCTTGCTCTCCAGAGGCCCCGGTGCTGGGTCCTCATTGGCTCACGCCGGTCAGAGGCGGGCAGGGGGAGTGATCCGTGAATCCACCCTGCGGGTGTCCCGAGGGTCCCCAGAACAGAGAGCCGCCCCAGGGACCCACTCACCGCTCCCTCTGCTGCAGCCGGACGAGAACAGCCGGCTGCTGCCGCTGCTGGTGTGCCTGCGCTTCCTGTTCGTGCCCCTCTTCCTGCTGTGCCACGTGCCCGAGCGGGCCCGCCTGCCCATCCTCTTCCCGCAGGACGCCTGCTTCATCACCTTCATGCTGCTCTTCGCCGGGTCCAACGGCTACCTGGTGTCCCTCACCATGTGCCTGGCGCCCAGGTCTGGGGCCCGGTCAGGGCGAGGGAAGTGGGGTGGGGGGTGGGCCAGCTCCCAGCGGAGGGACGGAGGAACGGGCCAGCCCACCCCGGCCGGCCCAGCTCTAGCTGTCTCGGCCTTGCGGGCGCCACCCCAGCGGGTCAGGCCCAGGCTGGCGAGTTCTTGTGCGACCTTGGGTACATTGGTACCTCTCTGGGCCTCAGTTTCCCCATCTGTACAATAGTGAGCTGGGCTGTCATCCCTTAGGGCTCATCTAGTTCCATTATTCTCAGCTGAGGAGGAACTAAGGTCTTGATCAAAAAAATGGGGGTTCCGGGCTCCTTCCCTTTGGGGAATGGAGCTGAGAACCAGGAAGGATAAAGGTGACGGGGAGAGGACCACGTTGGGGGCGTTTTGTCAAGAGGGGAGGCAGGGAAGAGGGGAGGAGAACCTCATGCCAGTGACGCAGGAGGTGGGAGCGCCCGGCCCAGAATACGGGGTCCTGTCCCGGGGAGGGCCAGGGGGCCGGGGCGGGCCGGGCCCTCGCCCGCTAATGGCACCTGCTCCCACGTGTGTAGGAAGGTGCTGCCGCACGAGAAGGAGGTGGCCGGCGCCCTCATGACGTTCTTCCTGGCCCTCGGCCTCTCCTGCGGCGCGTCCCTCTCCTTCCTCTTCAAAGCTCTGCTCTGAAGCCGCCCCTCCGGAGCTCTCTTCCGGCCGCTCCTTCCGGGGGGCCAAAACCGAGGCGAGTGCAGCGGGCCTCTGCCAGGCGCCGGCAGGCGGTGGCGCAGCTCTCCACCCCGGCTGGCGGTCGCTCGAGGTGTCGTCCTAACCCTCGCCCGGGCCCAGCAGCCGGATGCACAGAAGACCTCGGTGACGGGAAGGGTGATGGGGCAGAGAGAGCCTGGCCCGGAGCGCCCCCCCACCCACGTCGGACACCCACCTGCTGACCCCAGGGGACTTGGCTGCCAGGGACCTGGCCACAGATTCAGAGCAGGAGGTGGGACCAGCCCGGAGTGGGAGCTCCTCCGCCCCCCGCCCCAGCCTCGGTGACTCTGGAGTCTGACCCCAGAGCCGAGGGTGTCGGGAGGGGAGAAGGGAAGAAGAAAGGGCAACGGGGATCTGAGGCTGCTCCAAGGACCAGGCTCTGGGCCTCCAACAGTGTTTTTGTCGCCAACACTCTACAGTGTCCACTCCCCAAAACCCAGCTGGGCCTGGGTCCCTGGTTAGTCTGCAGGTGTGCACTGTACTTTACAGTTTGCAAAGCTCTGCCACACCCCGTCTGACTGGGACCTCGTGGGGGCCCTTGGAAGGAGCTGGGCAGGTCTCGTGCTCACCCCCACGTGCAGGGGAAGAAACGGGGAGCCGGGGTGTGCGGGGAGGGTGGCCGGTCCCTGGGGGCCCCAGGCCCCAGCCTCCCCCTGCCCCCTTCCTGTGGGTGCTATTCTTCCTGCCCACTGCCGGCTTCTCTTTTCCTCGGGGGCGCAGGGCAGGAGGCCTGGGCACTTCCGGCCCCTTTGTATTCCTCTGACCCGGCTCCCAGGCCTAATAGCAACCCCGATCGCTTGGACACTGGTTTATGGAGTTGTTCTTTCAAAGGGCTCAGCGCCGTGGGCCTCGGTGAGCTGGTGGCCGCTATGGTTGACCCCACTTGGCAGGGGAAGTGACACCGGCCCCAGACGGGCAGGGGCTTGGGGGTCGTGACCCACAGGGCTCCCGGGAGGACATCTGGCCGTGGGGACGTCCACTGCTCTCCCCTCCACCCGCTGCTGGGCTTTCATGGCACCCTCTGCCCTGGGTGGCCCCAGGGTGGCCCCTCCTCAGCAATCAGGGAGTTGCTTTGGCAACCCGGCCAGGGTCTGCTTCCCCACACGCTCATCCTGCACTGCCCGGGGAAAAGCCAGGGTTTTCTGTCCTTCCGGGCACCCCTTCCTACCCCCTGGCTCCCGCATCTGGGACCGGCCCCTGCTCAGAAGCCAGGGGGCGTGTTGACCCTGGGAGGGTCAGGGTCAGCGTCGGCTGGGGTTGTGGTGCCCGGCTGTTGGGGCAGGCAAGCCCTGGCCTGAGGGTTACCGGGAGGGCAGGTGGCAGATTGTCATTCTTCAGTTGGTGGCATCTATGACTGGTCACGTCTACCATCGACACAGGAGTTTGCCCTCGGCTACGAGAGAAGTCTCCTCGTGCAGTCTGTTGAGGCCCTTAGAAGGAGAGCTGAGCGCTCAGCCGTCGGAAGGAAGGCGTTGTGCCTGGACTTCAGCAGCTTCTCCTGGGAAGGGCACTGTCACCTCCTAGGACTCCCCAACTTGCAGCCTCTCCTGGGGGATTCGACGGCACCATCGGCTCTGATTTTCTGGAGAGCCCTGGCTGATACACACACCCGGGAAGACACGACTGATAACCCAGAGAAGCCAGAGTGGCCCTAACGAGAATGCCGCCCTCGGACCACCATTTAGACACCTGCCCTGGCTGGGGCTTTTATTATTATTATTTTTTAAAGAGACTTAGATGACATAAATGTTACATAAAAAATAGAGGGGATTCCCATATGCCCTGCACACACCACGCACATTTACCCACGTTAACAACGTCCTTCATTGCTGTGGTACATTCGCTGCAGTTGATGGTCACATTTTGGATCATTGCCACTAAGCGTGGATTAGAGTTTACATTCTCTCCTGCACAATTCCACAGTTTGTGGCAAGATATATAAAGGCCTGTATCTGGTTGCAAAGTCATTCAGGACAATTCCCAAGTCCCGAAAATGCCCCTGCATTACACCCGTTTTCCCTCTCCACGCCCTCAGCAGCTCCGTGGCCGCTGCCTCCACATCAGTGATGGAAGTTCTTCCACTGCTAGAAGCACAGTAAGTCTATAGTAGAACACCCATAAGTCCACCCTAGTCCATCGTTCATTCCCCAATCCTGAGGATCCTGGGATGGTGGTGCCCACCCCACCTCTAATTGAGAGGGGGCTTCAGTCCTGGCTGCGTCTTGAGATCCTGAAACACAGGATATATGACCCCAGCTGTCTAGGCCAGGATAAGCAGAATGCCACTTGTGATGTGGCTTGGCAAGGACTCTGCCGTGGCTGTGATAGAGGACTCCAAAAGAAGCCACTCGTCCCACCTGGGCAGTCTGGGAAGGCCCTCTGGAGGAGGTGTTCCTCCAGTTGGGCCTTGAGGGATGTGTATGAGTTGGCTGGGCTGAGACTAGGGAGGGGCACCCCAGGCAGAAGGACCAGAGAGTGTGGAAGGCGTGAGCACGGACTATTCAGGGGACAGTGGGGACTCCTGGGATTGGGAGGCCTCTGGGGCAGGGGGCGGGGCAGAGGTTTGGGGGCAGAGGATGAAGGGTTTTTATGCAGGGTCAAAGGGGCTGGACTTGGCCCAGAAGGCAAAGGAGGGTGACATGGGGGGCCTTTAGCTGCAGAGTGACAAGGTCAGATACGGGTGAGAGAAAGCCCTCTGCTGCCGGTAGACAGGGAGTTGGCAGAAGCAGGGGGGCCGAGGGAGGCCTCCTCCTGCAGCCCAGGCTGGAGGTGACATGCTCTAACAGCAGCTTCGAGAGAAAAGGAGGGATGCAGGAGACATGAGGGCAGCTCCCTGCAGGGCCATTTAACTTAGCACGGAAGAGAATGTGCACTGAAGCCAGAGTCCTGGGTTCAAATCCAGATCCTTCCTTACAGTCTGTGCAGGTTCTTTAACGGCTCTGAGCCTGCTTCCTCACCTGGAAACAGGTGTAACAGTGCCTGCCTGGTGGGAGGAAGGCAGCTCTCACTGAGGCAGGTGGGAAGGGACTATCTGGGGGCGGGGAGGGTTTGAGGTGCCTGCAGGAGGGAGCTAAGGTAAGTGCCCAAGCCTGAGTCCTGCGGAGAGGTCGAGGCTACAGTCTGCATTCTGGGGTGTCACTGGGTGGTGGGGACTGCATTATGCGTCCAAGAAAAACATGCTGTCACTCTTAACCCATCCCGGGACGTGTGAACCCAAACCCGTTGTGAACAGGACCTTTACAGGGAGGTTACTTTTAGTTACGGTGTGGCCCAGTGACTCAGGATGGGTCTCATAGAGAAGGCCATGGAGAGAAGCCACAGAAGAGCAAGAAACTGGAACTCAGCGAGGAGAAGACATCACCATGTGCATTGCCATGAGACAGAAAAGCTGAGGACAAAAGATTGCTGGCAGCCAGTCCAGAACGCCAGCCCCCCAGGAAGAAGCATCGCCTTGCTGACACCTCGAGTTTGGACTTCCAGCCTCAAAACCATGACCCACTGGGAGCAGATGTAGCTCAAGTGGTTGAGCACCGGCTTCCCAGGCAGGAGGTCCCAGGTTTGATCTCTGGTACATCCTAAAAAAAAAACAATGAGCCAGTATATTCCCATTGTCCCAGTATGGTGAGGAGCTTTGCAAAACAACAGCTTCCCACCAAACTGAAAATAAGTATGTCAGACCAAAGAAAGACTTGGACAGGTTCAGCTGGGCAAGTGAGGAGCACTTCTGTAGGGGGCTTTCATGGGCTCCTCGTCCTTGGTGGTGGGAGGAGTGGCAGCATTTTCTGAGCTCAGTCATCTGTGCCTGCCACAAAACAAAAGGGGTCTTTTATATGCATGTCTACAGACAGATGGGGAAAGCATGTGAGGGGCAGCAGGACTTCCGAATAAAGCAGTGTTAAAAGATTCATCAGTCCCAAGTCCCAAGGCTTGCCTTTTGTGCTCGTTGACTGCTCGCTGTTTTCGCTCGTTGTCTGCTGAGGCTGGCCTTTTAACTATTAAGGAATGGAATATTGCTGTGACTGGAAGGGGAAAGAACTGGCAGGGTTGGGGGAGAAAATGCAAAGTCACATATGCCACAACCCACCCCATTGTGCAACTCATACAATCTTTCCGCCACCTCGTCTGGCCTGGAACGGGTTTGTAAACCATGGTGCTGCGATGGAAAGCCACAGCCACAAGATAAACAAGACAAGCAAATACCTCCTTATGGGGGAGGTTTTTTCCTCTGCAGCGTTAGTCGGAGCCTGGCTGGCCAAGGGACGGGCGGCCGTGGGCCAGGCGGTTCTTCCCGGAGGCGAGGGCGAGGCGGGAGACTTGGCGGAGTCTCCGGCGGAGGCGTGCAAGGTGTGGAGGGCGGCCGTGCAAGGTGTGGAGGGCGGCGGGGACGAAGGAGATGAGACACCCTTGTGGAGCTGTAACAGAGCCGTTTATTGGGGAATGTACAGAGATTATATAGGGCTGTGGCGGAGGGGCGGGCAGAGTTCTTGCTGGGATGCCGTATAAGGCGTGCTGGGGAGACTTTCGATGAGGATTGGTAAGGAGCAACACAGAACTGCCAGGAGGGGGGGTACGGGAAGGGGCGGGAATGGCGTCACAGCGAGGGGAGGCGGGAAGAGGAGGGGGAAGGGGGAGTGGGGGAGCCGTCTGGATGTTGCCTTTTGGCGGGAACAGTGGGCGTAGCCTAGATGACTGGGCGGGCTTTGGAGCGCCGCATACCAACGGCCCGAGGACGTGGCTTCGGTACCGGCCGCCTCGTAGTGGGCCTGGGCGGGCTGAGGGCTTGCGCCCGTACCAGCCCTTCCCTTGACCACTGGCTCCAGGTTACGCGTCTACCTTCCGCCAGGGCTGGCCCCTACTGAGGAGGAGGCTATCCCACACCTCCTGGTAATTATAGGAGTGCATGGGCTCTGGGAGCTGCCATCTAGACGGGCGATTCTTCTTTGCACTCTTAAGCCAATGACTCCAGTTCTTCAAAGATAAGGGAAGCCTATTTCAGAGGAGGCGGGAGCTGCCGTATGCCGGCACATATATGCACACCCAACAAGCCAACTGATTGTGGGTTATTGCCGCCGTGGTGGTGGCCCAATCAAGGAAGATGTTAGACAAAGTCGTGTGAATCTGGAAGAGAAGCCTAAGGGTACAGGGACAAATGTTTAGTAGGAACCCGGAGGGAGGGGGTGTCCTTTTCCAGTGAGTAAAATAACAGTGGAACTTTCTCCCAGAGGCCTTAGGCCATTTGCTGAGAGTAGGCAGGATCCAAACTTACAATACCACACATGCTGACCCTCTGCAGGAGCCGGCCCTGACGCCAGCTGTGTTTCTTTAGCTTCTACCCACATCACTCTGGCAATCATTGCCTTTATTGGCATGCCTTTCATATAGTTGGCATGCTGTAGTTCTGTGGTCCTTGTGAGATGAGAACAGGACAGCTGGCTCCAGTTTTCTGCTGGCCTGTTGCACAGTGCCCTCCATCACTATGACACAGGGCCACCCGCAGGCAGTGTCCGCTGTGGGGTAAGGAGGCCGCGCCCTCACTGGCTGGCAAAGCCACAGAAGTCTTCAGCAGCAGCATGTTTCCATCTGGGGCATGGCCAGGCGATGTAGCAGATACCTTTATTGTTTTGGGGACTGCAACAACTGTCCGTGTCAATAACTCAAATGGAGAGTCACCACTTGCGGTAGTTGGGGCCAGGTCAAAATGCACGAATCTGTGTGCCAGTCCCTTTAGGGTATGTTGGCTTTGTGCACACGCCCACTGCTATAAGGCACCAAATGCGGGCGGGGCCTTGAACAGACCTCACAACCTTGTATAATATGAATATTTAATTGGTGGCATCTAGCATCTTAGCCCGGCGCCACCGCTCGGCAGCTCCTCTATGGCCACTCATTTTGTGTAGCCATAGGGTTGCTTCTTCAGCACCTTTAAAGCTGGCTGATTTTAGCTCCTAGTTCCAGGTGTCATATAGGCACCTACAAATTCTAGGGAGCTATTAGGTTATATACAAAGAGGAAAGCATCTCGGGATTTAGAAATAGCAATTAGAGATCAGAGCCCAGGAATAAATGTGACTGCTGCAAGAGCTTACAGTCTAGGCTCTAATTTCCTTATGAGTAATTTAAATAAAGCTGTTTGTAGAGACCATTAACTACAGCCTATAACAGAAGGCTTGTTTTATTTTACTTTTACACTTTTACCAAGATCATGTTAATCCATAGGTAAAATATAATTTACAGACTTGCCTCGCTTTTCCTTTAAAGTCTCTTTTTGTTGGAGATAAGCTGACTGCATGCTCTTTTAGAGAAGCTTCAGAGCAGAACAGTGTAACTGATAAGGGATTTTGGTAGGTTTCATAACATATCACATTCTTCTAAGAATAACTAAAACTATAACCAACAAAACCACTATGCAGATCAGAATTAGGAAAGATTATGTTTGTGAATTAATCTATTTCTCTGGGTGTGATACCCTTTGATTGTGTTAACCTCAAAGGTTTTAAGTTTACTTAATAAAATCAATTTAGGGGAAGCGGACTTGGCCCAGTGGTTAGGGCATCCGTCTACCACATGGGAGGTCCGCGGTTCAAACCCTGGGCCTCCCGGATCCGTGTGCAGCTGGCCCACGTGCAGTGTTGATGCGCGCAAGGAGTGCCCTGCCACGGAGCGGTGTCCCCCGCATAGGGGAGCCCCACGCGCAAGGAGTGCGCCCGTAAGGAGAGCCGCCCAGCGCGAAAGAAAGTGCAGCCTGCCCAGGAATGGCGCCGCACACATGGAGAGCTGACACAACAAGATGACGCAACAAAAAGAAACATAGATTCCCGTGTCACTGATAAGGCTAGAAGTGGTCACAGAAGAACACACAGGGAAGGGACACAGAGCAGACAACTGAGGGGGGGAGAAATAAATAATAAATAAATAAATCTTTAAAAAAAAAATCAATTTAGGGCTTTTGATGCGACCATGTCTGCAGGGCATGACTCAGGCTGAGTCCCCGTCCCCTCGATAGGTTGCTGTAAATGGGCACTCACTAAAGAAGACACAAGAAGAGAGAGCGAGCTCTGTCGTGTTTGATCCTGGGGCTCTGGGGAGAGATGAACCTGATAGTTTGCTGCTGAAGAGAACAGAGCAGTTGAGCAGCTGAGCAGCTGGAAAGAAACGAGCCCTAGGCCAGAAACTGATGTAGGAAGCCTGGAGAGAGCCGGCAGAGATTGTCTGCCATCTTGCCTCAACACGGGAAGCTGAGTTTGGTGAGAAAGTACCTCTTATGGTACCTTGAGCTGGACTTTCCAACGCCTTAGGACTGTGTAGCAGTTTGATATGGTTATGAATTCCAAAAACAGAAATTGGATTATGTTTGTAATCTGATCTGTATCTTGGCATGATTGAGTTATGATTAGGGTGCTGAGTTCCCACACCACCAATAAAAGGCATAGCAAAGAACAGAGTTGAGGGTTTCTGATGTTGGAGTTTGATGCTGAAGACTTAAACTGGAGCCCCAGGAAGTCAGCCTGCAGAGGAAAGAGAAGCCAGCCCCAGGAAGAAAGGAACTTGAACCCAGAGACAAGCAAGCTCCAGGAACGTAGGAACCCAGGAAGCCTGAACCCTCGCAGCCATCGTGTGAAGCTGGCCCACGCGCAGTGCTGATGTGCGCAAGGAGTGCCCTGCCACGCAGGGGTGTCCCCCGCATAGGGGAGCCCCACACGCAAGGAGTGTGCCCCGTAAAGAGAGCTGCCCAGCGCAAAAGAAAGTGCAGCCTGCCCGGGAATGGCACCGCACACATGGAGAACTGACACAGAAAGATGACACAACAAAAAGAAACACAGATTCCTGGTGTCACTGATAGAAGCAGTCACAGAAGAACACACAGCGAATGGACACAGAGCAGACAACTGGGTGGGGGGGAAGAGGAGAGAAATGAATAAAAATAAATCTTTAAAAAAAAGAGGTTACACATTCAGCATTAAACAGTATTGGCATTAACAGTTGACTGTGAAATTACATGATTTGATGGGTTTATACATATAGAGTTTAAGTTGGAATAAAAGACTTTAGATTATTAACTGTGGTTTCATAACAGTGTTTTTGAGTGATTTTTTAATGGATTGAAGAGTCCCAACCGGCAGAGCTGCATAGACCAGTATGGTGATCCAAATGACCACATTCTCCCCAGTTTATATAGTTTGAAGCATAGGCAACAACAAATGATTATTACTTTCCCTTTCGGGCTTGGAGCAGCTGGCACTTTAACTTGCAGGTTAAACTTAGTTTATTGTTGTAAGGATCTGGTTACAAGGGTCCCGTTGCAGTGTCTGCAGCACTGAAAGCTTACCTTGCCCCTTCTGAGAGAGGGAGGGGACCGATGTAACCCACTTGCCATCGTGCTGCTGGAGTCTGTGCTCAGCCAGTATGTTTCACCCAGTGAGGTCATGTCGCAGTCATTGGAGCCAGCACGACGGACACTGGTGGGTGCTGTTCCTGAGCTGCTGGTGACTGGCAGGCAGTTAGAACTGCTGGCCTGGGCACTACAAGGTCCCGTATCCACGAAACCTGCTTTTCTGGTGGAGCCACTCTGCTGCTTTTTGGGTTTTAAAGGTATGGCTCTGGACTTTCACGAGGTCATCTGCCTTAACAGTCTCAAGAGGTGTTAGAGGAGGGGGCAGGGACAGGGTCGACGGTTACCTGTCACTGCTGGCAGGCGTTCCAGCTGTTTTTTCTAGATTTCTCTTCTCCACAGAGGGCAGCTCACAACAGTTCATTGTTCTTATTTTGCACTTTGGTTTCTTCTCACAATTGGGACTAAAACTCAAGTGGTATTTGTGTAGAAAGTTGTCTTTGCCACAAACTCCACCCAAAGTCAAAACTGGTACTGGCTACATCCAATTCGCAGGGTGGGTTAAGATCCACCCCTTACTGCCTGAGCCTGTGCTATTGTTTTAGAAGCAGCCCGCGAGGGGGCTTTTATTTCCACGCAAAACTTTTTCTGATTAACACGTGTAATGGATTTAATATCTGAGCTAAATGAGGGATGAAGTGTTTTCAGTACCTTAATAATAAGAGAAAACATTCTACTTTATTAGTTACAACAGAGGGTACCGTTTTTTTTGTTTTACTTAACTAAACGCCATTTAAGAACGTGATAGACAGTCAGGACTTTGTAGCTTGTTCTAATCGTTTGCCTAGTTTAGGCTCTTAAGATCCTTCACAGTAAAATACATTCTATACACCCTACACTGAGCAAAATTTGATAAGCCTGCTTAAGGAAGTACGTTTTTGTCCTAACATAAAATGACTGGTTTTCATACGGCAGAAATATATAGGACAAGACCTTACTGGATATGAAAAGTTGTAGAGGGCTTGTAAAAGTAAATTTTGTTTGTTGCTAGCTGTAATTTAATAAGCTTATTTACAGGTGAAATTTGTCTTAAGGTAAAGTAACTAGTCCATATATGGTTACAGAAAGTTTGTAGAAGCATTTTCTAAACTGAAGAATTTCAATGAAAATGGCTGATTCTGGGAAGCCATTATTAAGTAGAAATCTGAGTTGATACTGATGACAAAAAGTAACTTCATACCAGAGAAACCTGTTAGACGCCACCTCAATCTGTTATGATCTATGATAACCAGGATTTGTTTGCCAAATGGTATACTGATACCATTTGATTTTCTCTCTGTTAAAAAATAAACTAATATTAAATCTGGTTTTAGCTGCCTATTTCAAACACTTAATAATTGCAGAAGATCCATGTTGCCTTTACCACTCTAAAGTTTTATTCTTTTTTATTTTATTTTATGGAATCATCTTCATTGTTGAAGGTAAGTGTACTCTTAGGGTGCAAATATTAGTGCCCCAAAAGGTATGTGACCATATTGATACAGAGCAAAAGCGAGTTCATTTCCTCCCAATCTACTTTAAAGACCAATTCCTGAGACATCGGGGTTTCAAAGAGAGAAAGAGTTTGTTTGCACAAGCACAGGAGATCAGTGGTTAGTGGTCCCAAAACTGCCTCCTGGAGCTGCAGAAATTCTAATATTTGTAACATCAGAATGCTAATGAGTAATTGGGGTAGAGCTGGCATGAGTTCCTTCATTAACAATAAGAGGGGAAGCAGATTTGGCTCAACTGATAGAGTGTCCGCCTACCACATGGAGATCCAGGGTTCAAACCCAGGGCTTCCTGACCCGTGTGGAGCTGGCCCACGCGCAGTGCTGATGTGTGCAAGGAGAGCCATGCCACGCGGCAGTGTCCCCTGTGTAGGGGAGCCCCACGCACAAGGAGTGTGCCCCATAAGGAGAGTTGCCCAGCAGGAAAAAAGTGCAGCTTGCCCAGGAGTGGCGCCGCACACATAGAGAGCTGCCGCAGCAAGATGACGCAACAAGAAAGAGACGCAGTTTCCCGGTGCCGCTGACAAGAATGCAAGCGGACAAAGAAGAACACACAGTGAATGGACACAGAGAGCAGACAACTGGGGGGGGGGGGTGAAGGGGAGAGAAATAAATAAATAATAAATCTTTAAAAACAAAAACAAAAACAAAAAAACAATAAGAGGCTGAACAGGATGGGGTTGGGTACCTAACCAGGGTGAGTCACACGGTTCTGGGATAGGGGTATGCAGCACAAAGGTCAGTTACAAGGTTTTCATACGGCTGTCAAACAGAGGAAGGAGTGGTTACCATCACAAGAGCAAGCATGCTCAAGGGTGAGCCTAGTTTTGGAATAACCATAGACAGGGGTAAGTTCAGGCTAGCTAGAGTCAGTAATTTCAGAAATTCTTAACCCCAGGTTACAATATTAAGGTGGTGGTAGCAGGAGGATAATCTTGATTCCATTGGGAATCTTAGTTTTTTGTAAAATAATTGTATTAGTCAGCCAAAGGGGTGCTGATGCAAAGTACGAGAAATCTGCTGGCATTTATAAGGAGTATTTATTTGGGTAGAGCTTAGTCACAAGGCCCTAGAGAGTCCAACTCGAGGTACCATAAGAGGTACTTTCTCACCCAGAGTCATTGGCCTCATGTTGGAGCAAGATGGCAGGTAAGATCTGTGAGCGTTCTGCTTTCCTTCTTCCTTTTAAAGCTCTGTGGTTCCTAGCTTCTTCCAACATCAGCTGTAGGCTGGGATAAGCCTCATCTCTCTCCCAGGGCTCATTTTTCTCCAGGCTCAGCTGCTCAGTGATCTGGTCTCTGCTGCTGCACACTATCAGGCAAATGGCTCATCTCTCTTCTTGGGCCACAGGATCCTGTCTAATGAACTGTCTCTCTTCCTCTGTGTTCTCCTTCTCCATGAATTTACTTCCCAGGGCTCCAGCATCCAAACCCCACCTCTCTCCTTTACCATGTCGTTTTCTCTGAGTCCCTGTCCACCAAGGGGGTGGGGACTTGATGTCCTACTGACGTGGCCCAATCAAAGCCCTAATCATAATTTCATCAAGTAAAAATGAAATCTCTGAAGTTAATACAATCTAATATGCCCAGAAGAACAGACCCGTTTATAAACATAATCCAGTATCTATTTTTGGAAATCATAAATATCATACTGCTACAATAATTGAACAGCATTGTGGAAACAGTTCATTTTAATCCTAAGTAAAATACTTTCAAGAGCCATTAAAAATACATAGTTTAATATATTATGGGGAGGCGGACGTGGCTCAACTGATAGAGCATCCGCCTGCCATATGGGAGGGTCCAGGGTTCGATATCCAGGGCCTCCTGGCCCATTTGGTAAGCTGGCCCACGTGCAGAGCTGCTACGCACAAGGAATGCCCTGCCATGCCCACATGGGGATGCCCCATGCTCAAGGAATGTGCCCCTCAAGGAGAGCTGCCCCACATGAAAAAAGTGCAGCCCCCCCAGGAGTGGCGCCACACACTTGGGGAGCTGACGCAGCACGATTGATGGATGTAGGATGACCGAATACTTAGTTATCATAGATCATAACAGATTGAGGTGGCGTCCAACGGGTTTCTCTGGTATGAAGTTACTTTTTGTCATCAGTATCAACTCAGATTTCTACTTAATAATGGCTTCCCAGAATCAGCCATTTTCATTGAAATTCTTCAGTTTAGAAAATGCTTCTACAAACTTTCTGTAACCATATATGGACTAGTCACTTTACCTTAAGACAAATTTCACCTGTAAATAAGCTTATTAAATTACAGCTAGCAACAAACAAAATTTACTTTTACAAGCCCTCTACAACTTTTCATATCCATTCAGGTCTTGTCCTATATATTTCTGCCATGATGAAAACCAGTCATTTTATGTTAGGACAAAAACGTACTTCCTTAAGCAAGCTTATCAAATTTTGCTCAGTGTAGGGTGTATAGAATGTATTTTACTGTGAAGGATCTTAAGAGCCTAAACTAGGCAAATGATTAGAACAAGCTACAAAGTCCTGACTGTTTATCACATTCTTAAATGGTGTTTAGTTAAGTAAAACAAAAAAACGGTACCCTCTGTTGTAACTAATAAAGTAGAATGTTTTCTCATATTATTAAGGTACTGAAAACACTTCATCCCTCATTTAGCTCAGATATTAAATCCATTACACGTGTTAATCAGAAAAAGTTGTGCGTGGAAATAAAAGCCCCCTCGCGGGCTGCTTCTAAAACAATAGCACAGGCTCAGGCAGTAAGGGGTGGATCTTAACCCACCCTGCGAATTGGATGTAGCCAGTACCAGTTTGGGTTTTGGGTGGAGTTTGTGGCAAAGGCAACTTTCTACACAAATACCACTTGAGTTTTAGTCCCAATTGTGAGAAGAAACCAAAGTGCAAAATAAGAACAATGAACTGTTGTGAGCTGCCCTCTGTGGAGAAGAGAAATCTAGAAAAAACAGCTGGAACGCCTGCCAGCAGTGACAGGTAACCGTCGACCCTGTCCCTGCCCCCTCCTCTAACACCTCTTGAGACTGTTAAGGCAGATGACCTCGTGAAAGTCCAGAGCCATACCTTTAAAACCCAAAAAGCAGCAGAGTGGCTCCACCAGAAAAGCAGGTTTTGTGGATACGGGACCTTGTAGTGCCCAGGCCAGCAGTTCTAACTGCCTGCCAGTCACCAGCAGCTCAGGAACAGCACCCACCAGTGTCCGTCGTGCTGGCTCCAATGACTGCGACATGACCTCACTGGGTGAAACATACTGGCTGAGCACAGACTCCAGCAGCACGATGGCAAGTGGGTTACATCGGTCCCCTCCCTCTCTCAGAAGGGGCAAGGTAAGCTTTCAGTGCTGCAGACACTGCAACGGGACCCTTGTAACCAGATCCTTACAACAATAAACTAAGTTTAACCTGCAAGTTAAAGTGCCAGCTGCTCCAAGCCCGAAAGAGAAAGTAATAATCATTTGTTGTTGCCTATGCTTCAAACTATATAAACTGGGGAGAATGTGGTCATTTGGATCACCATACTGGTCTATGCAGCTCTGCTGGTTGGGACTCTTCAATCCATAAAAAATCACTCAAAAACACTGTTATGAAACCACAGTTAATAATCTAAAGTCTTTTATTCCAACTTAAACTCTATATGTATAAGTCCATCAAATTATGTAATTTCACAGTCAATCGTTAATGCCATTACTGTTTAATGCTGAATGTATAACATTTTTTTTTTAAAGATTTATTTTTATTTATTTATCTCCCCTTCCCCTCCCCCCCAGTTGTCTGCTCTCTGTGTCCATTTGCTGTGTGTTCTTCTGTGACTGCTTCTATCCTTATCAGCGGCACCAGGAATCTGTGTCTCTTTTTGTTGCATCATCTTCCTGCGTCAGCTCTCCGTTTGTGCAGCACCATTCCTGGGCAGGCTGCACTTTCTTTCACACTGGGCAGCTCTCATTACGGGGCGCACTCCTTGCACGTGGGGCTCCCCTACGCGGGGGATACCCCTGTGTGTCAGGGCACTCCTTGCACGCAACAACACTGAGCCTGGGCCAGCTCCACATGGGTCAAGGAGGCCCCGGGGTTTGAACCGTGGACCTCCCAGGTGGTAGGTGGACGCCCTATCCATTGGGCCAAGTCCACTTCCTGAATGTATAATCTTATTACTCCTTCTCCTCAGATTCCTGGAGGCAATAACCTCACAGATCACCCTAAATTTCCTAATTAATTCCTATCCTTACCACAATTTTAACTCTCACTCTCCTCCTATCAGCAGGTCCACACATCTTCCATGCAATAACTCAGTTTATCCAGCCAGCCATCCAAGATCTCACCCATGATCATCTTCTTGTCCGATTCATATACCGAATCCTACAGCCAACAACCCAGGAATACATAAATGGCGTCCCTCTGCTGCGTGAACAATATCAACCCCTGCCTACGGGACCTGAAACCAGCCCACTCTACAGGATGGAAGAGAACTTCTTTTCCCTGCCCTTGACAGCAGGAAGTAGCCAGAATGGAGCCAATGGCCCAAATCCCCTCACCCTTCCACCCTGCCCAGTACTGTATGCTCCAATACCCAGGTCCCCCATATATATATATAAACAAAGAGTTAGGAATGTTAGAAGCTTACAGTAATTAACAAGCTGTAGCTCAGTTTCCCCTGATATACACTGGGAAAAAGGCAAACCCCCTCCTACGTGCCTAAGGGCACGACACTTCCCCACAGGTTAAACAAAGAAACCACATAGAGACTAGAGTAAAGGAAAATGTAGACCTTCCCTACCTGCATATCAGAGGGAGATGAAATCCCTACAGATCAAAGAAACATCTGCTCCTGCAGCATGCCAAGATAACTCCCTAACCCCTATCGTCTAGTCGCTATCAGGGAAAGTTTTCACCTCTAGGGCTTCCTATTGGCCCCTGCCCCTCACTCGGACCCTCAACCCCCTCCCACCAACTATCATTTCCCCGTCTTGGAAAGTCCTGTATAAATTCAAATCCCCCCCTTCCAGGAGTGGGCTGAAGTCTCTCTTCAGACCCCCTCTGTTGGGAGAGCTTCCCAATAAATTCTGTCTCTGCCTGCGGCCATATCAGGATCCCTGTCCCACTGAGCACCGGTTTTCTCCAACACTCAGCATTGACTATGAATCCACGTCTGCAAAACTTTTACTTCTTTCCATATCCATTTGTCTCCTTTTACACCCCTCATTCTGTTCTGTGAAAAACTAGTCATTTCACTATTATTAATATATAATGGCCTTCTGTATTTCTTATAACTTTTTTGCAGTTAAAGTCTGTTTTGCCTGATATTAGTACAGCTACTCCTGTCCTCTTCGGGTACTTTTTGAATGGAGTCTTTTTGAATGTTTCACTTTCAGCTGGTTTGTATCCCTGGGTCTCAGATGAATCTCTTGTAGGTACATATGGATGGCTCATGTTTTTTTCATCCATTCCGCCAGACTCTATCTTTTTTTTTTTTTTTTTAAAGATTTATTTTTATTTAATTCCCCTCCCCTCCCCCGGTTGTCTGTTCTTGGTGTCTATTTGCTGCGTCTTGTTTCTTTGTCCGCTTCTGTTGTCGTCAGCGGCACGGGAAGTGTGGGCGGCGCCATTCCTGGGCAGGCTGCACTTTCTTTCACGCTGGGCGGCTCTCCTTACAGGGCGCACTCCTTGCGCGTGGGGCTCCCCTACGCGGGGGACACCCCTGTGTGGGGCGGCACTCCTTGCACGCATCAGCACTGCGCTTGGGCCAGCGCCACATGGGTCAAGGAGGCCCAGGGTTTGAACCACGGACCTCCCATGTGGTAGACGGACGCCCTAACCACTGGGCCAAAGTCCATTTCCCCAGACTCTATCTTTTGATTAGGGAACTTAATTCATTCACTTTCAATGATATTACTGCAAATACATTATTTACTTCCACCATTTATTCTTTGGTTTTCATATGTCATATCTTATTTTCTTCTTTCTTTGTACTCTTTTGGTTATCCTTTCTGCTTTTCTTATCTTCTATATTCTCCTCCAAGCCTCTCTCCTGTCTTTATTTCAGGCTTTAAGGCTTCCTTTAATATTTCCTTCAAAGGTGGATTCTTTTTCACAAACTCTTGTTTCTGTTTGTTTGTAAATATTTTCAACTCACTTTTATAGTTGAAGGACCATTTTCCTAGGTAAAGACTTCTCAGCTAGCAGTTTTTCTCTTTCAGTATCCTAATTGTATCATACCACTTCTTCTCACCTCCATGGTTTCTGATGGGAGTAATTTGCACTAAGTCTTACTCATTTCCCTTGTATGTGGTGGTTTGCTTCTCCCTTGTTGCTCTCAGAATTTTCTCTTTATCTTTGACATTTGACATTCTGAATAATATGTGTCTTAGAGTAGATCTATTTACATTGATTCTTATTGGAGTGTGGTGCCCTTCTTGGACATGTAATTTAATTTCTTTCATGAGATATGGGAAATTTTCAGCCGTTATTTCCTCCAATACTCTTTCTACCCCTTTTCCCTTCTTGTCTCCTTCTGGGGCTCCCATGACTTGTACGTTGTTACATCTGATGTCGTCATTCAACTCCCTGAGCCCCAGCTCAGTTTTTTCCATTCTTTTCTCTCTCTGTTCTTTTCCTTCTTCAATTTCAGCTCTTTTGTCCTCTGTGTCACTTATTCTTTCTTCTATCATTTCAAGTCTGCTGTTGTATGCCTCTAACATGTGTTTTTTAAAACAAATCTATTTTTTAAACAAATCCATTTTAATGATACATATTAACAAAGCATACAATTCATCCAAAGTGTACAATCAATGGTATCTGGTATAATCGCCTCATTGTTGTACATGCATTCTTTCAATCATTGTTAGGACATTTTCATTATTTCAACAATAATAGAAATAAACAAAAAACAGACAAACAAGAAAATTCTTCACCTCTCAATCTCTCTATGCTCCCCTGCTATATATAGCTGCTATTTCTGGCTATTCTTGACAATTATTTATTTATTTATTAAGCAATTTTATTGAGATATATTCACATATGATACAATTTATCCAAAATGTATAATCAATGGCTATTAGTATAATCACAATGTTGTGCATTCATCACCACGATAATTTTAGAACTTCATTACTCCAAAAAGAAAAAGTCCACACCACTTAGCAGTCCTTCCCCAAACCTATATAACCACTAATCTAACATCATCCTTATAAATTAATTTATATTTACATACTATATAAGTGGAATCATACAATATGTAGTATTTTTCACTTAGCATGTTTTTTGTCTATATTAACATCTTGAAATATTAACATACATTGTTCAATTTCAAAGAAAAATGGTCTTATACATGCAATTTTACCCATATTCATATTTCACGTGCAGTTTTACTATGCTATACAATCCCATGTTACATTTTAGATTTCCTTTTAGTAATATACATGACCTTAGACTTTCCCTTTAAGCCACTTTCATACCCACATAATAGTACTGTTAGTTACTAACATTATTCCTAAGATTAACACACATCCTTTTTTACCAATTCTGCACAAGCTAACCCTCAGCTTTCCATCCTCTAAACTCATTCTATTTTCTGGTGACTCATATTCAATTTATTAACTCTGTAAGATTATGCAATATATGTAGTTCATTATAGTACAATCATACAGTATTTACCCTTTTGTGTCTGGCCTACTTTACTCAACCTGATGTCCTCCACATTCATCCATGTTGTTATATGCTTTACAACTTCATTTCTTCTTACTGCTTCATGATATTCCATCATTTGTATACACCATAGTTTTTATCCATTCTTCGGTTCATGGACACCTGGGTTGTTTCCATCTTTTGGCAATTGTGAATAATCCCAATATAAACGTTGAAACTCCCATGACATATATGTTGTTATGTTTTTTGTTATCATTCAACTCCCTTAGACTTGCTCAATTTTTTCCTTTTTTTTCTCTTTGTTCTTTTCTCTCTTCAATTTCAGCTGTTCCAACTTCTGTATCACTTATTCTTTTTTCTATCATTTCAAGTCTGCTCTTTTATGCCTCTAATGTGTTGTTTTACCTCACCTATCATGTCTTTCATTCCCATGAGCTCTGCTACTTTTCTATTCAGGTTTTCAAATTCTTCTTTGTCCTCACACAACTCATTCATTTGATTTTGATTCAGTTGAAATCAACTCATTCATTTGATTTTGGAAATTTGTGTGCATCTCATTGATTAGTTGTCTCAAATTTTGTATCTCTTTTGGGGCTTTCATGTATTCCTTTTCTTGGGCCATTTCTTCCATTTCCTTAGTATGGCTTATAATTTTTTGTTGCTATTTAGGCATCTGATTAGGACAGTGAGTTTATTCAGATGCTCAGTCTCTCTCTCTTTTGTAGGGACTTAGTGGCAGGAGGCTGTGTGTTACTGTTGTTCTTGATTCTTGGTTTAACCTGATCCAGGTCTTTAGGATTGTCCCTGTCAGTTGCTCAGATCTGGTCCCTGGACCCAGTAATGGGTTGCAGGCCTGCTTCCCAGTGTCTTGGGGAGGGAGGCTGTAAAGGTTAGAAAAAGCATCTCTTGCTTATTTAATTTTCTCACATGCACTTCCTTGATCCTCCAGCAGATGGGGCTCCTTGGCAGCCCTCTCAATCAAAGCCTGGTTAGAGTGTGTTTGCTGCAACACCACCGACCACAGCAAGGTGGCAGAGGATCCTGCCCCAAGGCTATTCAGATCCTGGTGATTCAGACTTTCTCAGAGGCAATTGTCTAACCTTTGTTGTGCGCCCCCTCCCTTTTCCAGGGTTGGAAACAATTTTACTTCCCTGTGTATCCTCCACAACCAGTGCGTGTCAGTATAGAGGGGTATTGAGAGTCAGATCTCTTTAATTCCCTGCCAGCTCCCAAGGCAAACAGTGGCTCAGCCACACCAGTCCTGGAAAGGCTCAGGGGACACTGCAAACTAAATTTGTCGGTCAAAAGCTGAGTCAGCCTTGGGCTGTGTCCCTCTCTCCCTTTTCCTGGGGCAGTAGATCCCTGGGGCCCCATTTGTCTGTAGCTTCCAGCCCTAAGGTCTGAGGATTCAAAAATGTCTATAGGGAAGCGATTACCACATGGGAGGTCCAGGGTTCAAATCTGGGGCTTCCTGACCCATGTGGAGCTGGCCCTTGAGCAGTGCTGATGTGCACAAGGAGTGCCGTGCCACACAGGGGTGTCCCCCGCATAGGGGAGCCCCATGCACAAGGAGTGCGCCCCATAAGGAGAGCTGCCCAGCACAAAAGAAGGTGCAGCCTGCCCAGAAATGGCACCGCACAGTGAGCTGATGCAGCAAGATGACACAACAAAATGAGACACAGATTCCAGATGCCACTGACAAGAATACAAGCAGACACAGAAGAACACACAGCGTATGAACACAGAGAGCAGACAATGGGGGGGGGGAGCAGGGAAGGGGAGAGAAATACATAAAAATTAAATCTTTAAAAAAAAAAGTGTCTATAGAGTGGAAAGGGTGTTGGCAGTTGCAACTGCAGTTTTTAACTCATAGCTTTGCCATCGCAATTCTTTTCCTTTGCGCTCTCTCTTCTGAGCAGTGTCCAGCCTTCCCCTAGTGTCCTAACCCTAGACGATTTTTTCCCAGACCATTTCTGCCTGTCCTCTAGCTATTTTTCTGGGAAAGAAGAGAGTCCTGTGTCTTTCTAGTTCACCATCTTCCCGAAAGTCCTCCCAGGGGAAACGGACTTTGGCCCAGTGGTTAGGGCGTCCGTCTACCACATGGGAGGTCCGCGGTTCAAGCCCCGGGCCTCCTTGACCCGTGTGGAGCAGGCCATGCGCAGTGCTGATGCGCGCAAGGAGTGCCGTGCCACGCAAGGGTGTCCCCCGCGTGGGGGAGCCCCACGCGCAAGGAGTGCGCCCGTGAGGAAAGCCGCCCAGCGTGAAAAGAAAGAGCAGCCTGCCGAGGAATGGCGCCGCCCACACTTCCCGTGCCGCTGACGACAACAGAAGCGGACAAAGAAACAAGACACAGCAGATAGATACCAAGAACAGACAACCAGGAGAGGGGGGGGGAATTAAATAAATAAATAAATAAATCTTTAAAAAAAAAAAAAAAAAAAAAAAAAGGTCTTCATCATGAAAGTAAAAAAAAAAAAAAAAAAAAAAAGAAAGTCCTCCCAGTATCTTCTTAATGCCTTTTATTTCTTTAGCCATATTGTCCTTTAACTCCTTGATTTGCTTTAGAAGGTTTGTGTGAACATCATTGACTAGTTGTTTCAAGTTCTGTGTCTCATCTTGAGCTTTGATTTGTTCCTTTGCCTGAGTCCTTTCTTCCTTTTTCTTGGTATGGCTTGTAATTTTTTGCTGATGTCTAGGTATCTGATTAGGATGCTTGATTTACTCTGATGTTGCTTTTCTCTCTTGCCTAGGAATTGACTATTAAGTATGCTACCACTCTTCTTTGATTCTTGGTTCAACTTGTTCTAGATATTTAGGCTTGCCCCTGTTTAACTGCTCAAACCTGGGCTAAGGACCCAGTATTGTGGTGCAGGCCAGTTTGCAAGAGGAGAGGGGGGCAGTAAAGACACCTGAAAGCCTCTGGTTAATCTTTTTTCCCCCCCTTCTTTGCATGCACTTTCCTTGTCTGCCAGCAGATGGTGCCCTTTGATAGCCCTCTCAGCTCAGACCCCAGATGCTAGGGAGGAATGGATTGTCTGTAACCCTGCTGGGGTGGATGGTACAGAAACAATGTCCTCAGGGCCAGCCACCTCATAAACAAACCTTCTCAGAAGCTCTCCTCCCCTGGCAGGCCACACCCTCCCTCCATCTGGGTCCTCAGAAACCAGCCCAGGGCAGTAGGGAGAGTGATTGAGAAGGCAAATCATCCATAGCTCCCTGCTGGCTCTCCCGGCAGTGTGGTGACCCCACCCAACCTGGAAGTGTGCGCCCCTCCAATGCAGCAGACCGAATTCCCGGACCAAAACCTGCCCTTGCCCTAGGCTTTGTCCCTCCTCTCCCCTTTCTTGGGGAAGGGGACCCCTGCAACCCCTCGGTTTGTAACCGCCTGCCGGGGGCTGGCTGATAGACACATACAGAACACTGCACCCCAAATCAGCAGGCTCTACCTTCTTGACTTGTTTGGTTCAATCATTCAGGGAATCCCTCCAGGTTTCAGGCTCACTGGGAGGCTGGGGAGGGCGAGGGACTTCTGGATGGAGGAGAAGGCCATGAGGTGGGAATGGACAGACCACCCCCATGGGGCTGTTAGGAGAATTCAGGGTGGCTAAAGCCCTTGACCTGAGCTACCATAGTACAGGAACCCAGGAAGCCAGAGCCTTACCCTTCACCTTGGTGAAAGGAGAGGGTCTGATGAACTGTTCTTTAGGTGTCAGTCAAGCGTTTATTTGATGGGACAGGACCCAGCTGAAGGGAGCAGCCAGGAGTCGCCCATCTGTGAGCAGCCCAGGCTGGGACTGCAGGGACCAGTTCTTTGGGTGGTGATGGATATGGAGAGTGCAGACCCCAGCCTGGAAATGGGGGTGAGGGCTGCAGGGTTAGGAAGTCTGGGGCCTGCCTGGAGCTGTTGGGAGGGAAGCGGGAGGAGCCTAGTGCCCTGGGTCACAGGCCAGTAGGTCTCTCGGGGAGGGGCAGCAGCAGACCTGTTGGTGATGGATATTAACTCTGGGTGCTGACCCCCCCTACCCGCCTCCGTCACAGCCCACAGCAGCGGCCTTCTGCCTTCCTCTGGACCCTCATGGGGCCTTCCTGGATGCTGACACTGTACAAGGCTTAGAAACCACTTTACAATCTCCCCTTAAACTAGGCTGTTCCCCCGCCAGGGACACTTCATAGCCATCTTATTCATTCATTCATTCAGCAAACAAGTGTTGATGCCGACTATGTGCCTAGCTCGTGCCATGGGAGGGGACGGGACAGATGCCCCGGCAAATCTGACCCATCGAGGCAGTAAATGGGTATTACGTGAGCACCACGGATGAAACCCCACTTCTCAGAGGGCCCAGGCAGATGGGCAAGGGGCAGGGTTGGGACTTTGGCAAAGAGGGACCACACTTGTGCTCTGGCCAATTGTCACCTTCTGGGAATACAGGCCTGGCATTGCCAAATTTTCCAGATTTGTAAAACAGAAGTTGGAAATGGGGGTTTTATGTGAAATCTCCTGATTCACCAAAGTTAGCAACTAATGTGATTCGAATTGCTGTTTTAAACACTGAGCAGGTCAAAGAAAACCCACGTGGGCACTTTTATGGCTTGAACTGTCCTCCGTAAAGGGTAAAGTCCTACCCCTGGCCCTATGAATATGCCCTTATTTGGAAATGGGGTCCTTGAAGATGTGACTAATTCAGATGAGGCTAAACCAGATTGGGGTGGGCCTGACCCCCCGTGACTGGTGTCCTAAGAGGAGGGGCAGAGGCAGACACGGGTGAGAAGGCCAGGTGACGACAGAGGTGGAGGACGGAGTAGTGCTGCCACAAGTCAAGGGACACCAAGGAGGACTGGCAAACACCGGAAGTGAGAACAGGCAAGGAAGGATTCTCCCCTCCAGGTTTCTGAGGCAGTGTGGCCCTGCTGACACTTTTTTTTCTTCATTTAAAAAAATCTTTTGGGAAGCGGACTTGGCCCAGTGGTTAGGGCGTCCGTCTACCACATGGGAGGTCCACGTTCAAACCCTGGGCCTCCTTGACCCGTGTGCAGCTGGCCCATGCGCAGTGCTGATGCGCGCAAGGAGTGCTGTGCCATGCAGCGGTGTCCCCTGCATAGGGGAGCCCCACGCTCAAGGAGTGCACCCCGTAAGGAAAGCCACCCAGCACAAAAAAAGTTCAGCCTGCCCAGGAATGGCGCCGCACACATGGAGAATTGACGCAGCAAGATGACGCAACAAAAAGAGACACAGATTCCCGTGCCACTGACAACAACAGAAGCGGACAAAGAACACACAGCAAAATGGACACAGAGAACAGACAACTGGGGGGGGGGGGGGGGAGGAAGGGGAGAGAAATAAATAAAAATAAATCTTTAAAAAAAATAAAAATTAAAAAATCTTTTATTGAAGTCTATCATGCATACATGAACACATATAAACAACTGTCCATAAAACTTGCGAAGTTACAAAACATACATAACATCATTTAACCTGCTGCCAGTGACACTTTCTTTTCAAATTTCTAGTCTCCAGAACTGTGAAAACAAATTTCTGTTCCTCTAAGCTGCCCAGTTTATGGTATTTCATTACGGCAGCTCCAGAAACTCGGACAGACACCAAATCTGGCTTCTGTGCCTCCGCGGGCAAGGCCCGTGAGAAGGGCTCTGCTTCTTGGCATAGGTCACCAGTTAGAACCTTAAAGCGGGGTACAGGGGGGATTACAGGAAGGTGGAAGATAGAGAGGCACAGAACTCCTTTTTCTCTCAGAAAAATAGTTGGAGGACAGGCTGCAATGGCTGGGAAAAAAAGGGTTCTAGGGCTTAGGGCACCAGGGAAAGGCTGGACACCATCCAAAGAGAGAGGGGCAAAGAATAAGAAAAAGAACCTCAATGGGAAAACTGTGAGAGTAAAAGCTGCAGCTGCAGCTGCTGGCGCCCATCTCCCCACCCTCGGAGCAGACGGCTTTGAGCCCTCCAGCCTCTGGCTAATGGCTATGGACAAAGTGGGCCTCAGGGTCCCCTTTCCCAGGAAACGGGAGAGAGAGGGACCCAGTCTAAGGCTGATTCAGCCTTTTTTTTTTTATTTTTAAATTATTTTATTAGAGCGTTTGTAGGTTTATAGAAACATTGATCACAACTGAGTTCCCATATAACCACTCCCTCTCACAGTTTTCTGTTGTTAATATTTTGCATTAGTATGGTACCTTTGTTACAACAGATGATGCCATATTATAATTATACTAACTTTTGGCCAACAAATTTGCCTGCTGTGTCCCAGGAGCCCTCCCAGGCTGGGTGGGGCCGCACCATTGCTCGTCAGGGGAGCCGGCAAGGGCCTAAGAGATCCAGCCCTCTCCATCACCCTCCCTGCTGATCATTCCACACAGGGGAGTGGAATGATTTCCTTCCCGGGAAAAGGGAGGGAGCTGCTGGCAAAGCGGGGAGAGCAGCTTCTGAGAAAATTTGCTTTGTGAGGCTCTGAATAGCCCTGCAGCAGGATCCCCTGCCACAGTGCTCTGGTCTGGGTTATCGCAAACACATTCTGACCAGGGTCTGAGCCAAAGGTCTGTGAAGAGCAGCATTTTCTGGCGGCTCACAGAAGTACATACAAGGAAAATAAAAGTAAGTACATGAGGCTTTTCCAGGCCTTTACAGCCTCCTTCCCCAATGTCTTTGGAAAAGGGTCTGCAATCCCTGACGTGGTCCAGGGTCCAGATTTGAACAACTAAACAGGGACAATCCTAAAGACCTAGAACAGGATGAACCCAGAATCAAAGAACAGCAGTCACACAATCTCCCATGCTGTTGGAAACTGAGGCACAGCGGCCGCACAAGGAGAGATGTGCTGTCTCCATGGCTACGCTTGCAACCTAAGGAATGTGGTAATTAAGAGTTCCCGGCAAATGGGATGAAGCTGTTAAAGGTTGAAAGAGAAGACGAGCACATACCTTTTGTAGTGAGTAGAACACTAAGACTCTGTACCTTGAGATAAGATTTTTAAAATTCCTTAGACTATGGGTAATGCTGATAGCTAATACGTGTTGCTGTTTGATGACACATAGGCTATGTGTTTATGGTTATTGGCACGTAGGCTACGTAGGCCTGCTTCTTGGCATGTACAGTGGGGTATATAAAGAGCCCCTTGTAAACAATAAAGTTGTCTGAGGAGTTATTACTCGCAGACCCCCTGATCCCAGCTCTCTCATTCTTTTTCTCTCACTCTTTCTTTCTCTTTGTTTCCTTCTCCCTTTTCTCTTTCTTTCATTCCCGATACCCTTCAGGTCCAAATCTCCAACATCTGGTGCCCCAATGTGAGGCCGGAAGAAGTTAGTGAGTCTTCCAAATCAGTATCGGGAACTGCGGAAAAGACCTCGTCAAGGGTCATGTGACGTCCAAAGCAGTGTGACTCGAGTCTTCTTTTAAGTAAGTAACATTTTCCGCGAAGTCATCAGGGTAGTGGGTAATCAAATGGGACGTGTGGAAGCATATTCATTCGCATTAGGAACTTCACTGAAAGTTAATGGGGTGCCTGTAAAAAGCTATGAATTACTAAAATTGTTAGCTTTAATATACAAAAGCATTTTTTCTGGCTTCAGCCTCAGGGACGTAATGTTTTAAATTTGAAACAGTGGAGATGTGTAATGAAAGCTTTACGAAGAACATATCAAAAAAAGAAATTCATTCCATTATCAGTATGGGCCGTATGCCACCAGATACCAGCAGCTTTAGATCCTTTACAGTCTGAAGAAAGAGAGAAAGATTAAATTACTCTATTTCCTAAGCCCATAAGTAAATTTGAAATGAAAGAAAGTAAATTGGAACAAGAATAGGAGCTTGAGGTGCTCAGTATAGTCTTACAGGGTTAGTAATCTGAAAATGTGTGTTAACGGTCTGTCTAAACTGCTAGATAAGAGCTTAGCTATATTTAAGCTGCTCGAGTTATCTTAACTGATTGCTGATAACTAATAAAAATGTTTGCAAGCACAAGCTTGCATGTTAAGGCAACATGGATTCCAGAAGAAATCTTAAAAAGTACAATCTAAGATGTGATATAACAGATAACTTAAAAGCAGTTATACCAAGAAAGTAAGAATTACGAGTCAATTGTAAACTGTATGTTTCTGTTAATGTGTTTTAATTGTTTTGTGTTTGTCTGTTTGTTCAATGTCAGTGTATATTTTGATACCTCTGGATGGTAATATAAATTAATAAGTAAAAAATTTTTAAAAGAGCTCTATTCAAATGGCCAAAAATTAAATAAGTGTTTATATTAATACATAAGTTTAAATGTTAATAAGATATCTACAATGATAAAAATTGTAAGTCTTGATTAACAAAATTACTGTAAGTCTTCATAAAAAGTTGTTCTTGCCTAGATTGAAATGAATAGTTTCTTTTTCTTCACAGGATAAAATGAAGGATGTAAAACTTAAATGAATATTAAAAAAGGTTAAAAGTTTGTGGGAATGCTGACTGAAACTTAATAAGTTTTTTCAAAAAGGTGTGTTTTGTCCTAAAATAGAATGGCTAATTTTCATAAGGTATTGTGGTAACTTTAAGTAAGGGAATGTGTTCTGTGAAGGTAAAATTTGTCTTAAAATAATATAATTATAGTCCATATGGTTATAAATAATTATAAGAATTTTAAAAAGCATTATTTATTTAAATGGCTAATTCCAAAAATTCATTATTAAATAAAACCTTAATTGATAATAATAATAATAAAAGGTAATTTTATAACAGGAAAACTTGTTGGTGGCCAGCCTCCCCTGCCAATTTGCTTCTAAAAGACTGTTTCTGGTATTACATGCTACTAAATAGTTAAAGTGAAGAAAAGTTCATTTTAATAAGCTTGTTTAGTGTTGATGGCAGTTATATGTTGTAAGAAGTTTGCCTGGTAACTTAGTATATAGGATATATGGAATGTGTTTTTATTGTTAAAAATAATAGTAAGAATTTTGTCCTAAGATAAAATGATTGATTATTAAGAAAGAGCAGAGTGTGGGACAAAACCTGAATGAATATTGAACGTGTAGAAGGTTCATGGAAAAGACATTTTTTATGGTGATTAAAGTTAAATAAAATTTGATGAGTCTGTGTCTATAAAGTTGTAAAAGCTTTAATATAGTATACTAATAGTATACTATAGTATACTAATGCAAAGATAAAAATTTTGTCCTTTTTCAAAGTCTCTCAAATCATTAGTTTGTTTTGGTAAAAGTTTCCTGAATAATCAGTATACAAGGAAACTTTTATCAAAATAGCTTCTTGTGCTTTAACTTTATCATTTCCTCAGTGTTTGAAGAAGAAAGGGTCTTATCTTTTTAAAGGAAAATAATGTTTAAGCCTGCTTTCTTTTTATTCCAAACTAATTACAAGAGATTTGTTCTTTTACTATGAAGGAAAATTTAAAGTAATAAGTTGAGTTCATCTAAGTAGAAGGTGTTTAAAAGTGTTATAAAATTAACCCCCTGTTAATTAAAGTTGTATGAGTAAAAGTTTCAAATGAATACTTAAGAGCGTATAAATTTACCAATATTTTAGCATAATATTAAAACAGAAGTACAATGTGGTTAATTATGGTTTTGATTATTATAAAAAGGTATGTGTCACAGAAACAACCCCTTATCATAAATTAAAATAACAACACTGTAGTATGCAGCGGTCCCAAATATTGCTAGTTTGTTGCAAAAAAATTAATATCCAACTATGTTGCTATCATTTTGTTTTAAAATGTGGTAAGAGTTTCTTTAGTATTTCCTTAGGCAAGTCAAGCCAGCCTACATTCTCCTACCTGTAGAAAAGTCAACAATGGACTTTTGCAGTGCCTCCCCAAGGCTGTGCGCATAGCCCAACCATCTGTCATGGTTGGTGATAATAATCTAGCATGGTGATAATAATCTGGCATGGTGATAATAATCTAGCATGGTGATAATAATCTGGCATGGTGATAATAATCTAGCATGGTGATAATAATCTGGCATGGTGATAATAATCTAGCATGGTGATAATAATCTAGCATGGTGATAATAATCTGGCATGGTGATAATAATCTAGCATGGTGATAATAATCTGGCATGGTGATAATAATCTAGCATGGTGATAATAATCTGGCATGGTGATAATAATCTAGCATGGTGATAATAATCTGGCATGGTGATAATAATCTAGCATGGTGATAATAATCTGGCATGGTGATAATAATCTAGCATGGTGATAATAATCTGGCATGGTGATAATAATCTAGCATGGTGATAATAATCTAGCATGGTGATAATAATCTGGCATGGTGATAATAATCTAGCATGGTGATAATAATCTGGCATGGTGATAATAATCTAGCATGGTGATAATAATCTGGCATGGTGATAATAATCTAGCATGGTGATAATAATCTGGCATGGTGATAATAATCTAGCTGCATAAAATTGGGTGGCTGAAACTCTACTGATGACATTGTTAACCAGTAACACTTTTTTCAGAATGAAAAGAAACATCAGAGACACTATCTTATCCTAAAAGCCTGAACTAAGCAAACAATTGGGACAGGTTGCAGGGTCCCTGCTGCTCTATCAAACTCTTCAGTGATGTTTAGTTCGGTAAAACAAAACTATAACCTGCTGTCATCTCTCATTTAGCTCAAATGCTAAAACCATTGTATGTATTAATTGGGAAAGGTCCTTCATGGAAGTAGAAAAACCTGCAACAAGCTGCTTTTAATAATAATAAAAGGAAGGTAAATTGTGGACATTAACTTAGCTTATGAATTGAATGTAGCAAGCAACCATATTGGCTTTGGGTGGAGTTTGTGGCAAAAGCAAAATTCTAAACAAGTAACCCGTGAGTTTTAATCACAATTCTGGAAGGAGGCCAAAAGTACAATATAGAAAGGCAATTGTGTGCAGCATAAGAGGTCCTGCTAAAAGTGAAAGACTTAACCCTGTAGTGTCTGGTCACTCTAAAGACTGCCATCCCTGTGCAGGAGTAGATTGCAAATACTAAAAACAAGAAAGAAATGATGGACTGTTATAAATCACCCTCAGATTATGAAAAAACATCCGGAATACCTGCTAGTAGTAACAGGTGACTGTCATGTCCCTGCCACTCCTCTAACATCCCTTTTAGGACTGTTGATGCAGATGCCTTTGTGAAGATCCAGGGCCCTACCACTGAAACCCGAGAAAAGGCAGCGTGGCTCCACCAGAAAGATGAACATCATGAGTACCAAACCTTGTGGTGCCTAGCCCAGCAGCTCCAGCTGCCTGTTGCTCACCAACAGCTGTAGGCCTCCCCCATAAGTTCCTTCATGCTTATTCCAATGACTGTGACATCAGATCCCTCCTGCTCTTGAGAGGAATGAGCCCTCAGGTGCACAGTTCAAACCCTCCAGGGGGTAATACAACAAAAACCCACTGAAGCTGTATTCATTACTTTACAAAAAGGAAAAGGGGTAAATGTGGAAATATGGCTGGAGATTAAAATACTTCACTGAGACCTGTGGCAATTGCTGCCACGCATCACATTAACTTTACAAATCCCGGAACTGTGAACTTGCAGCTTGTGTCTGCCTATGGACTTTGGGCCTGTGTGCCCTCTCCTTATGCTATTGTGGCAGAAACTGTTAACATTACAAAGGAGAATGGATACCGGCCCCTTGGACTAATGACACTCATATTCACAACCTACAAAGAATTTGTGGAAAATATTTCTTGGAATTGCCCCTCCGTATGAATAGTTGGGAAATATAAATAAGACAGGACAGTACTTGACGCTTAATCAAACATCATTTTAAAGCCTGTGTTGGAGATTCATTTGTTTTCATAACTGGTAAGATAATTATTAAGAATGACTCATTGTTTTATGAAAATGGTGCATTGTATATATGTCCATCAGAAAGTATGTTGCAGGACGAAGAAACAATAGCGATGGCCAGAAGAAGAAAATGCGTCTGGATACCGGTGAGAATGATGCAGATTTGGCAGTTGTCTTCTGAATTATTGCTACATAAGAATTCTTGAAACTGACTAAATGCTTTATTGGACTGCTTATTATAAGCATTTTGGGACTGATTGGAATCATTACAGCTGCTGCTACTGCTGTGGTAGCTTTGCGTGAAAGTACAGACTCAACAACACGTCCATGATTGGCATAAAATGGGACCTCACATATATATTTTTAATGTAATATTATTACAAAGTCAATAAAATAAATAAATAAAATAAAATAAAAATGCTAGTGCTTTGTGACATAGCCAAGAGCACATTGATGAACAGCTACATAATTGGGTTAATGATTTAGAATCTACTGTTTTGCATATTGGAGATGAATTGTATAGTTTAAACTTAAGGGGATTGAAATGTGATTGGAATGAAAGCAACTTTTGTATTACTCCTCTTGCCTATAATTCATCTGATACAGAATGGGAAAAATTAAGAATCATTTATTAGTCCATAAAAGTAATATCTCTCTGGAAATAATGGAACTACGAAGAAAAATATTAGAAATGTCTCAAAATTAAATTCATATAGCCAATGATAAGGATATTTTTTTCAGATATGATTTCACATATTACAAAATTTAACCCAGTTAATTGGTGGAAATCACAGCATTTCCTGTCAGCTTTAGGAATAGGGCTAATCATATTTGTTCTGTTGCTCATGATTCTCGCCTGTGCCGGACAGTGCTTTCAAAGAAAACTGCAAAGCATAACAGCCATGGGACATGCAAATAATCTGGTGCTAGCAAAACCACTTCAATAATTTCCCCAAGTCAAAGAGCTTGGCCGGTAGTCAATGACAGGTAAGACTCTCAGAGGAAGGCAACCTAAGGCAGCCATGGTCACCTCGACTAAAAAAGGGGGAGATGTTGGAAACTGAGGCACAGTGGCCTCACAAGGAGAGACGTGCTGTCTCCATGGCTACGCTTGCATTCACTTGCAACCTAAGGAATGTGGTAAGTAAGAGTTCCTGGCAAATGGGATGAAGCTGTTAAAGGCTGAAAGAAAAGACAAGCACATACTTTTTGTAGTGAATAGAACACTTAGACTTTGTACCTTGAGATAAGATTTTTTAAAATTCCTTAGACTATGGAATGCTGATAGTTAATATGTGTTGCTGCTTGATGACATGTAGGCTATGTGTTTATGCTTATTGGCACGTAGGCTACGTATGCCTGCTTCTTGGCACGTACACTGGGGTATATAAAGAGCCCCTTGTAAACAATAAAGTTGTCTGAGGAGTTATTACTTGCAGACCCCCTGATCCCAGCTCTCTCGTTCTTTTTCTCTCGCTCTTTCTTTCTCTTTGTTTCCTTCTCCCTTTTCTCTTTCTTTCATTCCTGATACCCTTCGGGTCCAAATCTCCAACACTATGCACGCAAGAGAAATTGAGCATCAGAACAAACTCACCATCGTAATCAGATGCCTAGACATCAGCAAATAATGACAAGCCATACTGAGAAAAAGGAAGCTATGGCTCAAGCGAAGGAAGATCAAAGCCCCAGATGAGCAACAGGATTTGAGACAACTAATCAACGAGGTTCATATAAATCTCCTAATCAAAATATGGAGTTGAAAGGGATGAACATGGAAGACACCATGTTGAATAAAATAAGCCAGACACAAAAGGACAAATATTGTATGATCACACTAATGTGAAACCATTAGAATAAACAAATTCATAGAATTAGAATCTATAACATAGTTGACCATGGGACAGGGTGGGAATAGGGAATGAGATGTTAAGCCTTAACATATACAGTTTTTCTATTTAGAATGATGAAAAATGGAAATGTTTTGGTAAAGGATGGTGGAGATGGTAGCACAGTACTTTGAACACAATTAACAACACTGAAATAAATATCTGAATATGCTCATAAGGGGAAATATTGGATTGTATATAGTTAAGAGAATTACTTTTTAAAAATCCATGGAACTGCCCTCCACAAACAGTGAATACTAAGTTAAGCCATGGACTTTAATTAATAATACAATTATAAAAATGTGCTATCATCAATTATAACAAATGTTATATACCAATGCAAGATATTCATGGTGGGATGGTATATGGAGATCCTATATTTTATGCATGAATCTTATGTAAATATACTACTACTCTAATAAAGATAAAACCCTACCATAGCAGAAAAAAGGAAAGGTAATATGGCTAAAGAGATAAAGGACATCAACAAGGCACTGGTTGAATACATGTAGAATTTGAAAACCTGAATACAAAAATAACAGAACTTATAGGTATGAAAGACACAATAGGTGAGATTTAAAACAAATTACAGGGAAGCAGCTGTAGCTCATTCAGCTGAGCTCCCATCTACCATATGGGAGGCCCTCGGTTCGCGTCCTGGGGCCTCCTTGTGAAGGTGGGCACGCGCACGCCGCAGAGCACTGCCTGCCTGCAGATGCTGCTGAGAGTTGACTCAGCAAAGGTGACGCAACAAAAAGATGGGAGACAAGCAAGAACACAGAAGAGCCGGCAGCGAATGAACAGAGAGCAGACAGCAAGCAAGCAGCAAGAGGGGAGGGGAAAATAAATAAATACAGACACAAAGGAACATTCAGTGAAATGGACACAGAGCAGACAGCATGCAAAAAAGTCACAAGGAGGCGATAAAAAAAAATAGAAAAAATGAAAGAAAAAAGAAACACAGTAGAAGGAGTAAATATGGCTCAAGTGATTAAGCACCTGCTTCCCACATGGGAGGTCCCACATTCAATCCCCATTGCCTTCTAAAACAAAAGAAAAAACACATTAGGAGCAGAATGGATGTATAAAAGATATTCCACACAAAGGGTAGCCAAAAAAGAGCAGAGTAACTATTCTCATATTGGACCAAACAGACTTTAAATGCAAAAAAGTTATGAGAGAAACAGAAGGTCATTATATATATTAATAAAAGGGACAACCCACCAGGAAGAAGTAACAGTCATAAATATCTATGCATCTAACCAGGGTGCTCCAAAATACCTGAGGCAAGGGAGAAACAGACATCTCTACAGCAACAGTTGGAGATGTTAAAATGCCACTCACATCAACAGATAGGAAAACTAGATAGAAGGTGTAGCAGGTTGATATAGTAATGAATTCCAAAAATGGATATTGGATGATGTTTGTAAACTGGTCTTTTGAAGTTTCACATTTACTTAATTAAATTATGATTAGAGCTTTGATTGGGTCATGTCAGTAGGGTGTTGAGTCCCTGCCCCTTGGTGGGTGGGAACTGACCAATAAGAGCCATGGCAAAAGAAGAATGTTGGAGTTTTGAGCTGGATCCCAGAAAGTGAACACACAGGAGAAGAACACAGGAATGGAGATGGCTCCTTAGATACAGTAGAAGCCCTGGGGAGAGAGACAGAGCCTGTTCGCCTGATAGTCTGCAGCTGACCTCGTGGAAAGAGGCAAAGCCTAGAGTGCCTCATAGTCTACAGCTGACCTCATGGGGAAAACAGAGGAGCTGAGCCCAGAGAGGAATGAACTATAGGAAGAGAGGAATCCAGGAAGTCTGAACCCTGGCAGATGTTGGCAGCCATCTTGCTCCAACATGTGGCAAAAGACTTTGATGAGGAAGTAACTTATGCTTTATGGCCTGCTAACTGTAAGCTTCTACCCCAAGTAAATAACCTTTATAAAAGCCAACTGATTTCTGGCACTTTGCATCAGCACCCCTTTGCTAACTAATACAGAAGGTCAACAAGGACACAGAGAACTCGAGCAATATGATAAACAAGCGAGACTTAATAGCCATAAACAGAATGTTGCATCTCCAACTCAGCAGCTATACATTACTCTCAAGTGCTCATGGATCTTTCTCTAGGATAGACCACGTTGGGCCCCAAGGCTGGTCTCAATAAATATAAAAAGATTGGAATTATACAAAGCAACTCCTCAGATCATAATGGAGTGAAAGTGGAAATCAATTATAGACAGCAAAGGGGAAAATTAGCAAGTGTGTGGAGGCTAAACAACACACTTCTAAACAATAAGTGGGTGAAAGAAGAAGTTTAAGGAGAAATTAGTAAATATCTCGAGATGAGTGAAAACGAGAACACAACTTATCAAAACTTATAGGGGAATGTATTGAGGCAGGGCAAGATGGCGTCTAAGTACATCATCGTCATCTTTCTTACAAAGGACCGGCTGTGTGGTGACAGAGTCCTGCCGCAGCAGGCTGTTTCAGGAACCTCCATGGGGGGAGGTGTCTGGACATCGATCTGGCGAGACGGCAGCAGACGTCGTGTTTGCTCAAGGTAGAACTGAGGGTTTCTAACACTGAACGCAGAAGCCGTGGGAAGGTAAATCCCTACCCCCCGGGACTAAGAGCCACGGCGTTCACTGAGAACTGCTGGTGGTTGGGTGGAGTTTCCAAGCCTCGTGTTTCCCAAATGCGTGAGTCCCAAGCCTGTGTTCCCTGAACCCCCACGGTCCATGTTTCACAGACCTACACACCCTGAGTCCATATTCTTCTCCGCCTGTTTCCCAAGCCCAACATTCCTGGAAATCCAGCATTGCCCTCCCCCTCTGGTCCTGGACTAACTCCAGGAGTGGGAGAGTTTAGGTGGGAGGTACAGAGAGGCCCAGGAGTGCAGATTCAATTTTCTGGTCCCCCCCCCCTTTTATTGAGTTTGGAGGAGCATATCAGCTGACTTGGGAAGAGCCTTGGAAGAGAGGAGAGGTGAATCCGCTGAGAGAACCCGAATTACCCAAAAACCCCGGGATAGGAAACTTGGTCTAGGATGAGGTGGAGTCAGAAAATTAACTAGCCCTGCTGTAGCACACCTAAGGGAGAGGGACAGTAGGACGTGCTTTATAGGCTTCCAATAGCATATTTAGGGTTCCTGGCAAGGGGTGGGTGCTCTCTCGAGAAATTAAGTCATTATTTTCTGAGGTGAGTTGCTTCACCAGGGACCCATTTGAATTTCCTACAGGAGCCTTCACACAGCTTTCCTGTTGCCTTGGGAGAGACGGAAGTGAGGAAGGGAGAAAGGGGAGAGGTCAGACTCCTAAGCAGTTTATTCAATTGCAAAGAGGGTTCTTTGTCTGAGGCCTTATCTGGTCTTTTTTATTGGTTTGTTTTCTTGTTTTTTCTTCCTCTTTATCTCCTGCCACCGCCCCTTCTTTTTCTTTTTCTTTTTTCTCCCTTCTCTTTTTCTTGCTCTGCTTTTTTTTTCTTCTCTTTTTCTTTTTCCTTTTTTTTTTTCTTCTTGTTTTCCTTTTTTTATATTATTGCTGCAGACAACATTTCTTATTTGCTGTGCTTCCTCATCCTCAATTTTCTCTTTTCTGTGTGTACTGATTTTGGCTACTAATGCTATCCCCTTTCCTTTACATCATTCTCTCCTCCATCATTTATTGTTTCTCTTACATTCCACCTCTCTCTGTTTAGCCCCCAATATTTCTGACTTTTTATCTCTAATACTTCTAATCTGTTTTCTATCATTTATTCACTCTTTATATTATTGTCCTCTCTTTTCTTTTTCCCTCTCTCCTGACCACACTGACCTTTTAATTCATAATATATTCCTCCCCATATTCAGTTTAATATCTCATTATAGGCACTCCACTTTTTTATGGTTATAACTGTACACAGCTTACATGAGTTCTATATCCATTCTCCTAGATCTCACATGGTTCTTCTGCTAACATTCACTATCAATACTATTATTATATTTTTCTTTTCTTACCCCTTCTGCTTTCTCTGGACCTAATATTTTCCTTCAGGGGAACTTAGCCAACAACAAGGAAATAGAGAAAGAAGAAAAAAGTGACAATGAGAAGACTTAACACACACACAAAAACAACAACTAATTAAAACTCAAAAGACTAAGAAGATAATCAATAGAATAAACCAAACAAGATAAAATGATGACCAGACAGCAACAAAAACTACAGACCATACCAATAATCAGGAAAACATCCAATCCAATGAACAAACTAAAAACCAGGAAGAGAAGTGGAACATCAAACAAGTAATTAAAGCTCTCAAAACATGTATCATGGACCTGTTGGAGATTTGGACCCGAAGGGTATCGGGAATGAAAGAAAGAGAAAAGGGAAAAGGAAACAAAGAGAAAGAACGAGAGAGCTGGGATCAGGGGGTCTGCGAGTAATAACTCCTCAGACAACTTTATTGTTTACAAGGGGCTCTCTTTATATCCCAGTGTATATGACAAGAAGCAGGTACATGTAGCCTACGTGCCAATAAGTATAAACACATAGCGTACGTGCCAATAAGCATAAACACATAGCATACGTGTCATCAAGCAGCAACACTTATTAACTATCAGCATTACCCATAGCGTAAGGAATATTTTAAAATCTTATCTCAAGGTACAAAGTCTAAGTGTTCTATTCACTACAAAAGGTATGTGCTCATCTTTTCTTTCATCCTTTAACAGCTACATCCCATTTGCCGGGAACTCTTAATTACCACATTCCTTAGGTTGCAAGTGAATGCAAGTGTAGCCATGGAGACAGCACTAGCATGGAGACAGCACGTCTCTCCTTGAGAGGCCACTGTGTCTCAGTTTCCAACATGGACCAATTCAGTGAAGTGAAGGAAGAGATTAAGCATATTAAGAAAACACTTGGAGAGCATACAGAAGAAATTGTGATCATGCACAAAAAGATCACGGAGATGATGGGGATCAATAGCACAATCCAAGAAATTAAAAAAAACACTCTCAGCAAATAAACAGCAGATTTGAAGAGGCAGAGGAAAGAATTAGTGATGTGGAAGACAGTACCTCTGAAATCAAAGAGATACTAGAATTAATCGATTAAAAAATAGAAAAAATCCAGCAGGGATTTAGGAACCTGAATGACAATGCAAAATACACAAACATGCACATTATAGGCATTCCAGAAGGAGAAGAGAAGGGAAAGGGGACAGAAGGGGTGTTGGAGGAAATAATGGCTGAAAACTTCCCAAATCTATTGAAAGATATGCATGTACATGTCCAGGAAGCACAATGCACCCCAAACAGCATAAATCCCAACAGGCCTACCCCAAGACATAAAGTTGTCAAATTATCCAATGCACAAGACAAAGAGAAAATACTAAAAGCAGCAAGAGAAAAGAGAACCATCACATACAAGGGAGGCTCCATACGATTAAGTGCTGATCTCTCATCTGAAACCATGGAGGCAAGGAGGCAGTGGTATGACATAATGAAGGTACTAAATGAAAAAAAATTTCCAGCCAAGTATACTCTATCGAGCTAAGCTGGCATTCAAAAATGATGGAGAGTTCAAAATATTCACATTTAAACGGAAACTAAGAGAGTATGCCAACAAGAAACCTGCCCTTCAGGAAATACTAAAGGGAGTTCTGCAGGAGGAAAGAAAAAAACGGGAGAGACAGAGTTGGAGAAGAGTGTAAGAACAATTAAAACTACAAAAAGAGGGGGGGAAATCAAACAACATAAGACAATCACAAATCGAAAGAAAATAAAGCTAATATAAGTAATTTCTTTTTTTTTTTTAAAGATTTATTTATTTATTTAATTTCCCCCCCTCCCCTGGTTGTCTGTTCTTGGTGTCTATTTGCTGCGTCTTGTTTCTTTGTCTGCTTCTGTTGTCGTCAGCAGCACGGGAAGTGTGGGCAGCGCCATTCCTGGGCAGGCTGCTCTTTCTTTTCACGCTGGGCGGCTTTCCTCACGGGCGCACTCCTTGCGCGTGGGGCTCCCCCACGCGGGGGACACCCTTGCGTGGCATGGCACTCCTTGCGTGCATCAGCGCTGCGCATGGCCAGCTCCACACGGGTCAAGGGGGCCCGGGGTTTGAACCGCGGACCTCCCATATGGTAGACGGACGCCCTAACCACTGGGCCAAAGTCCGTTTCCCATAAGTAATTTCTTGAAAGTAATAACACTAAATGTGATTAAACTCACCTGTTAAGAGACACAGAGGAAGATTGAATAAGGAAATATGACCCATCTATATGTTGTCTACAAGAAACTCATCTTAGACCCAGGGATTCAAGGAGATTGAAAGTGAATGGCTGGAAAACAATCTTACAGGCAAACAATAACCAAAAAAGGGCATGCGTAGCTACATTAATATTAGACAAAATAGATTTTAAATGCAAAACTGTTGTGAGAGACAAAGATGGACACTACATATTGGTGAAAGGGATAATTTTTCAAGAAGAAAGAACAATCATAAACATTTATGCCCCTAACAAGGGTGCCTCCAAATACGTGGGGCAAACACTGGAGAAATTAAGTGAAGGAATAGATGCCTCTACAATTACAGTGGGGGACTTTAACACACCACTATCACCATTGGACAGAACATCTTAAGAGAGAATCAATAAAGAAACAAAGACTTTGAACAATATATTAGAGGATCTGGACCTAATAGACATATACAGAACATTACACCCAAATACAGCAGGATATACATTTTTCTCAAGTGCACACATGGATCATTCTCCAAGATAGACCACATGCTAGGCCACAAAGAAAGTCTCAATGAATTCAGAAAGATAAAATCATACAAAATAATTTCTCTGACCACAGTGGAGTGAACCTGGAAATCAGCAAGGGCCAGAGGTCCAGATTTCACACCAAGATATGGAAGTTAAACAAAACACTCTTAGAAAAACAGTGGGTCAAGGAGGAAATCTCAACAGAAATCAATAACTACCTGTAAACTAATGAAAATGATAACACAATATATCAAAACTTACAGGATGCAGCAAAAGCTGCACTGAGAGGGAAATTCATACATGAAAAAAGAAGAAAGTGCTAAAATTGAAGAACTAACTGCATAACTGGAGGAATTAGTAAAAAAAAAACAACTAACCCCAAAGAAAGAAAAAAGAAAGAAATAACAAAGATCAGAGCAGAACTAAATGAAATAGAAAATAGGAAATCACTAAAAAAAATAAACAAAACAAAGAGCTGGTTCTTAGAGAAGATCAATAAAATTGACAAACCTTTAGCTAGACTAACAAAGAAAAAAAGAGAGAAGATGCAAATACACAAAATAAGAAATGGGAAGGGTGATATCACCACTGACCCCACTGAAATAAAGACTATCATAAGAGGACACTTTGAAAAACTATTCCAACAAGAAAGACAATTTAGAGGAAATGGACAAATTCCTAGAAACACATAAGCAGCCTGCATTGACAAAAGAAGAAATCGATGATCTCAGCAAACCAATCACAAGTAAAAAGATAGAATCAGTCATTAAAAACCTCCCAACTAAGAAGAACCTTACACCATAAACATATAGGGGACGACAGACTAATAAAGTAAACCATAATGTAAAACATAGGATAACTAAAAATTTAGAAAACTGTATATCCTAAAGTATGGAACACAATGTAAGCACAGATGTCTCCTTGCTTAAAAGCTATTGTCTCAGAGTCTGTACATCACTTTAAGTAAATATGATATGAATAAGTTATAAGAATATCGCTGTGGAAGGGAAAATGTTTAATGGTAGATGTGGGGGAGTACTGTATATTGTATATATGAATTACTGTGGTCTAGGGCTCTTGTGAAGAGAAGTTCAATAAATAGGGGGAAAAAAAAAAAAGATAGGATGTAGAATTTTTCCAAGTCAACGTGTATTCTATATCTAAACTTTAAACCCATCGCTATATGCCATTTTACTAGTAAGGGACCCTGACATTACACTGGACTTCAATTTTCAGGAAGTTTTGGATCACAGAGTGGTTCAACAATGGCAGCGGAGGAATACTGGTATAGGATACTATTGACAGGTGATATATGGCTGACAGCGAGCTGTACAGGGCATATGCCCAGGGTGCATGGTAATGTTTGGATATACTCATAGTGGCAACAATTAAAAACTACAGCTGGGGGGGTACTGAGTTCCTGGCCGGGGGTGCTCTGTTGTGGTCCCTAGGGGAACAGCGGCAATCCCCCAGGTGCAACGGTAAGGACCAGGAAGGAATGAGGTTCCAACAGGGAGAGCATGATACTAATGACTATGCTTGTGAGCCTATATACCTGAAATAAGAACAAGGCCTAGAGCAGCACTGTTCCTGGGAATTTCCTCCTGACAGCCTTCATGTTACTCAAATGTGGCCAGTCTCGAAGCTAAACTCAGCATGTAGATACAGTGCATTCCCCCCAGCATGGGACACGACACCCAGGGATGAGCCTCCCTGGCACCGAGGGATCACTACCAAATACCAGCTGAAGATGGAACTAGAAAATGACCTTGAATTAAAGGTTCAATGCGGATCAGCAGAATATCCCTGTCTACATATAATAACATGACTTTAAAATGCTGTTTGACCAATGTAAGGGGGAAATGGAAAGCAGAAATGAGTTTATATGGCTACAAGTCTCTAAAAAAGAGTCTGGAGGCTGTCAGAAGGATTGCCCTTATGTACAACTGAGCAGAGTCTAAGAGACAGATAAATTAGATACAATCCCCAGGTATTGGTTCCTTTGAGGGCTAAAGAGACCCACGGGTTCTATGGTCATGGCAGACGGGGTTCACTGCCATATCAGATGGACCTTCTTTGGAGCTGGTGTTTCTGCGTGATGGAACTGGACCCAGATGGGATCTCTTTTCATAAGACTTTCATCCTACTTTACTGGAATTGTAGTTGGTATTGGGGTTAAAGATATATTTAGGGGATTTGAATCTCTGGACTGACAATAGGATAGCCAGGCCCTGAGCATCAACAGACTCCAGCTCCTACAATCTGATTTATTGGACTCACCTCACTCAGCTAAGATGGAGTTGAAGAAGGACAACCACCACACCATGGAGCCTAGAGTGCCTACAACTGAAAGCAGGAGGATTGCATCCAGTATCCATGTGGAATCTGAGCCTCCTCCTGACATAGAGGTGCAACGGACACAACCAATCCAAGGCCCACAGAGAAAAGGTGGCATTGGAGTGGGAAAAGTGGACATGGTGGCTGATGAATATGCGGAGTGGCAGGAAGAGATGAGATGTGGAAGCGCCTTTGGGACTTGGAGTTGCCCTGGATGGTGCTTCAGGGGCAATCACCGGACACTGTAAATCCTCCCAGGGCCCACTGGATGAAATGTGGGAGAGTATGGGCCATGATGTGGACCATTGACCATGAGGTGCAGAGATGCCCAGAGATGTACTTGCCGGGTGCAATGGATGTGTCATGATGAGGGGAGTGAGTGTTGCTGGGAGGGGAGTGGTGAGGTGGGGGTGGTGGGGCTGAATGGGACCTCATATATATATATATATATATATATATATATATATATATTATATATATATATATATATATTGTTTTTAATGTAACATTTTTACAAAATCAAATTAAAAAAAAAAAAAGTAGAACCCTGGGCCAGATGGCTTCACAGGTGAATTCTACCAAACATTCCAGAAAGAAATACACTGATTTTGCTTAAACTCTTCCAAAAAATTGAAATAGAAGGAACATTGCCTAATTCATTTTACAATGCCAACATTACCCTAATACCAAAGCCTAACAAAGACACCACAAGAAAGAAAAATTACAGACCAAAATCTTTAATGAACCTAGATGCAAAAATCCTCAACAGAATACTTGCTAATTGTATTCAACAACACATTAAACAAATTATACACCACAACCAAGTGGGCTTCATTCCTGGTATGCAAGGATGGTTCAACATAAGAAAATCAATTAATGTAATACACCATGTAAACAGATTGAAGGGGAAAACATCACATGATCATATCTATAGATGCAGAAAGAGTATTTGACAAAATACAGCACCCTTTCTTGATAAAAACACTGCAAAAGATAGGAATAGAAGGAAACTTTCTGAACATAATAAAGTGTATATATGAAAAACCCACAACTAACATCATTTACAATGGTGAAATCCTAAAATTTTCCCTCTAAGATCAGGAACAAGACAAGGATGCCCACTATCACCCCTTCTATTTAACATTGTGTTAGAAGTACTTGCTCGAGCACTGAGGCAAGACCCAGATATAAAAGGAATCCAAATAGGAAAGGAAGAAGTCAAAATTTCACTACTTGCAGATAGATGATCCTATACATAGAAAGCCCTGAGAAGTCTATAACAAAGGTTCTAGAACTTATAAATGAGTTCAGTAAAGTTGCAGGGTATAAGACCAATGCACAAAAATCAGTAGCATTTCTGTACACTGATGATGAGCAATCTGAGGAGGAAATCAAGAAACAAATAACCATTTACAATAGTAAATTAAAAAATCAACCACCTAGGAATAAATTTAACTAAAGATGTAAAAGACTTATACACAGAAAACTACACAAAACTGTTCAAGGAAATCAAAGAAGACCTAAACAAATGGGAGAATATTCCATGTTCATGGATAGGAAGACTAAATATTATTAAGATGTCTACCCTACCAAAACGTATCTACAGATTCAATGCAATCCCAATAAAAATTAACATAGAATTTTTTAATGAACTAGAAAAACTAACTATGAAATTTATTTGGAAAGAGGACCTGAATAGCCAGAGACATATTGAAAAAGAAAAATAAAACTGGAGGAATCACACTACCAGACTTCAAAACACACTACAAAGCTACAGTAGTGAAAATGGCATGGTATTGGCACAAGCATAGGCACACTGACCAATGGAACCGAATTGAGAGTTCTGATATAGATCCTCATATATACAGTCATCTGATATTCAACAAGGCCACCAAGCCCACTCAACTGGAAGAGAATGGCCTCTTCAACAAATGATGTCTAGAGAATTGGATATTCATATGCAAAAGAAGGAAAGAGAATTACCATCTCACACCTTATACAAAAATCAACTCAAGATGGATCAAAGACCTAAATGTAAGAGCCAAGACCATAAAGACCTTGGAAAACAATGTAGGGAAGCATCTATAGGACCTTGTAATAGGAAATGGCTTCATGAACTTCACACCCAAAGCACGAGCAGCAAAAGAACAAATAGATAAATGGTACTTCCTCAAAATTAAAACCTTTTGCACCTCTATGGAGTTTGTCATGAAAGTGAAAAGAGAGCCTACACAATGGGAGAAAATATTTGGTAACCATATATTTGATTAGAGACTTATATCCTGCATATATAAAGAACTCCCATATCTTGAAAATAAAAAGACAAACAACCCATTAAAAAAATGGGAAAAAGATTTGAATAGACACTTCTCCAAAGAAGAAATACAAATGGCTAAAAAGCACATGAAAAAATTTTCACAAAATCACTAGCTATTAGGGAAATGCAAATCAAAACTACAATGAGATGACATCTTACTCCCATAAGACTGGCAGCTATCAAAAAAACAGAAGACTACAAGTGCTGGAGAGGATTTGGAGGAATGGGAACACTCATCCACTGCTGGTGGGAATGCAGAAGGAAATCCAGCCATTCTGGATCTGTTTGGCAGTTTCTCAAAAAGTTAGCTATAGATTTGCCATATGACCCAGCACTTCCACTGCTGGGTATATACCCAGACAATCTAAAAATAAGGACACAAACCAATATATATACACCAATGTTCACAGCAGCATTATACACTATTGCCAAAAGTTGGAATCAACCCAAATGCCCATCAATGGATGAACGGAAAAATAAAATGTGTTCTATACATACAATGGAATACTATGCAGCTATAAGAAGGAATACAATACAAACACATGTGGTAACATGGATGAATCCTGAGGACCTTATGTTGAGTGAAGCAAGCCAGGCATTGAAGGACAAATACTACATGACCTCTCTGATATGAAACAAGCAAACTGAGCTGTCTCAGAGAGCTAAAGACTGGAAAATAGGCTTAAAGGAATTTGGGGGGGAGAGGAAAGTTGCGAGCTGACGCCTACATGGGTGAAATCTATGATAAGCTGGAGGTAAGTATTTGTACAGGGAAGGGATAAGATGGGGGCATAGGGACACCTTTGGGTGGGGCTTTGTGGGCTTGAGGGGGGGCTAGGGTTGGGAGGATGGGTCAGACGGCCCAAGGAATTGGAGGGAGGGCTAGGGGGAACTGTTGAATATGGGAGAATGCCAGGTATATGGTTGAAACTATACTGTTGAGAAAACTCTTTAGAAAATATAATAAGGAAGGTTCACGCATTTAAGGTGCTTGGGAGGGCATCTGGTACAGGGGCAAGCTTCTAGGGAGTATGTGAGTGCTCATTTTGTCATAGTGTGTTTTATCATTGGGTAGGAGACCCATATGATGAGTGTGAAGGTGTACCCACATCCTGGGGAGATCTGAAGGCCCAAAGAGGGGGAATTGTGTCTCTCGAGAGGATCGCTAGCTCCCAATTAGTTAGGGCAGTCTAGTATGTCAAGCCCTCAGCATTGTTGCAGTATCTGTAAATCTGGTTCCTCAAGTAGTGAAGATTGAGTGTCATGGTGTGCCCTGAGGAGGCGGGGAGAGAGGTATAGCATGGATGGAAGCAGGGCAACTGGGGAGCAATGGACGTGCGCCACAAGATCATGCAATGATGGACATGTCAACTTACATCTAAAGTGTATAAAAGTCTATAAACTAAAATGTAAACTATGATGTAAAACATAAGGAAACTAAAAATTTAGAAATTTATAGTCTAAAATATAAATAATAATGTTAACCAAACTGGAACCATGTTTGATAGCTATGTTTCAAAATTTGTACATCAGCTGCAGCAAATATAACATGAACATGTAAAGAGATCATTGCTGGGGAAAGGGGAAAAGGGTTTGATGTTGGATATCTGGGGGTCCCCTATATTGTGTATGTGAATTACTGTAATCTAAAACTTTTTGAAGACAAAATTAAAAATTAGAAGGAAAAAAAAGAAAGGATGTAGACACTGAAGAAGAAATGAAAGTGCCTTGCCACTGTACATACAGGGTAACACCTATTACAGTGATGAAAGACAAAACATTAGAAACAAAGCTTTATAATATTTTTCATTTTATTAATACACCAATTTATTTTTACTTTATTTTAGTATTTCTAAATTACTGTGTATTCTATTTCTAAACTTTAAACCCATCACTGTATTCAATTTTCTATTAACTGAATTTGGCAATATATTAGGATTCATTGTTGAAGAAGTTTTGGACCACAGAGAGTTTCGACTATGGCAGGGGAGGAACTCTGGTGTGGGGTGTTACTGATAATGGGCACATGGGTGGGGGAAGTTCTCCAGGGCATGTATATAGGGAACATAAATATGTTAGGATATATGTTGGGTATTTTTATAGTAGTTGCAGTTACGTCAACTGAGGGAGTGCTGAGTTCCCACCCAGGGGAGCTCTGTCACATTCCCCAATGGAACAACAATAATCCCCCAAGTAAAATGGCAAAGATCAACAAGGAAGGATGGTCCAATAATGAATCCTTGATACTTATGACTATGCTTAGGAGCCTGTGTACCTGAAATATTAACTAGGTCTAGAGCTGTAGGGTGCCTAAGAGTTACCTCCTGAGAGCCTCCATGTTGCTCAAATGTGGCCATTCTCTAAGCCATACTCAGTATGTAAATGCATTACCTTCCCCCCAATGTGGGGCATGACTCCTGGGTATGAACCTCCCTGGTGCCAAGGGATCACTACCAATCACTAACTGGAGAAGCAACTAGAAAGAGACCTCAAATAAAAGGGTCAACTCAGACCAGCAGAATATCTCAGCCTACATGTAGGATCAACTGTTAAAAACTGCTCTTTGACCTTGAATAAAAGGGGGAAATGGCAAAGACAAATGAGTTGATATGGCTAAGAGTCTTCCAAAAAGAGTCAGGAGGTCATCAGAGGGGTCGTGCTTACATGCACCTCAGCAGAACCCCAGAAAAAGCCAAAGTAGATACAACCCTAGGTACTGGTTCTCCTGTAGGCTACAGAGATCCACAGGGTATATAGTCATGGCAGATGGATTTGAGCTCTGTGCCATATCAGAGGACCCTACTTTGGAATTTGTGCTACTGAGTGTGATGGAGCTGGACTCAGATGTGACTTTTCTACACATGCCTCTTCTGTCACTTTTACTGAACCTATGGTTGGCGCTAGGGATGGTCCATACTCAGGAGACTTGAATCGCTGGACTGCCCATGTGCCAGCTGGGCCCTGAGCCTCAGCAGAGTGGCAATTCCTACTCTCTGGTTCGTTGGTCTTACCCAGGTCAGCTAATAGGGAGGTGAAGATGGTCATCTACCACACCAGGGAATCAAGAGCACCTACAACTGTAAGCAGAGGAATTGCATCCATCGTCCATGTGGAATCTAAGCCCCCTCTTGATCTAGAGGTGGGGAGGACATCACCATCCCAGGGTCCATAGAATGGAGGAATAAAATATGGACTAGAGTGGACTTACTGATATTCTACTATAAAACTATTGTGACAAGTAATAGAAGAAATTTTAGCATCAAGGTGGAGAAAGTGACCACAGTAGTTGCTGAGGGCAGGGATAGGGTAGAAGAGATGTTATGTGGGGGCATTTTTTGGGATTTTGAGTTGTCCTTAATGATACTGCAGGGTCAGATGCTGGATTTATATAACCTGCCATAACCCACTGAATGTCCTGGGGAAGAGTGTGAACTACAGGGTAAACTATTATCTGTGTGGTGCAGCAGTGCCCCAAATGGGGTTCACCGAGTGCAGTGAGTGTGCTGCAATGATGAGGGAGATTTTGGTGTGGGAGGAGTGGGGTGGGGGGGTGGTATACAGAAACCTCTTATATTTTTTAGTGTTCCTTTTTTTTGTGTGATGTATATATCTTCAAAAAAATACAATTTACAAAAATTATGTGGTGGGGAGGTGGGGAGTGGGTTATATGGGAACCCCTTGTGTTTTTTGTTTTTTTTAATGTTTTTTAATGTAACATTCCTTGTGATCTATTAATTTTAATTAAAAAATAAAATATAAATAAAAATTAAGAAAACAAAAAACTTATAGGATACAGTGAAGGCAGTGTTGAGAGGGTAACTTATAGCCCTAAATGCCTATATTTAAAAGAAGGGAATCCCTGAAGTGCAGGGCACTGACTAGTGAAGAAGGATGGTCCATTGATAGGCCCTTGATATTGACAATTATGCTTATGAGCCTTTGCTCTTGAAATTGCAACTTAGCCTAGTGCTGTAGGGTGCCTAAGAGGTACCTCCTGAGAGTCTCCTTATTGTTCAAATGTGGCCTCTCTCTAAGCCAGATTCAGCATATAAATGTACTACCTTCCCTACAGTGTGGGACATGACTCCTGGGGATGAGCCTCCCTGGCACCTAGCGATTACCAACAGGCACTAACTAGCAATGCAACTGGAAAAAGACTTTGAATAAAAGGGGGGAAATGTAAAGACAAATGAGTTTATATGGCTAAGAGACTTCAAAGTGAGTTGGGAGGTCAAAACACAGGTAACACTTATGCACATCTTGAGGATCTCATAGACTGCCAAAGTAGATACTACCCCAAAGAGTGGGGCTCCTGAGGGCTCTGGAGATGCCCTGGTCCTATGGTCATGGCAGATAGTTCTGGAGTCTTGAGCCTTGCCAGTGGGCCCTACTCTGGAGTTTGTACTCCCCAGTGTGACAGAATAGGACTCAGTTGTGACTTCTTTACATGTGCCTCCTGTCCCTTCTATTTGAACCTATAGTTGGTACTGGTGTTGGTAGGTGAATGTTCAAGAGACTTGAATCTCTGGACTGTCCCTGTGCCAGCTGGGCCCTCAACCTCAATGAGTTGCAACACCTACTCTCCGGTTCATTGGACTCACCCAGAACAACTAACAAAGAGGTGAGGATGGACAACCACCATACAAGGAACTGAGAGAGTCTACATCTGCAAGCAAGAGGGTCCCATCCATCAGCCATATGGGATCGAAGCCCCCTTCTCAATGAGAGGTGGAGTGGGCATCACCATCCCAGAATCCTCAGGATTGGGGAATAAAATATGGACTAGAATGGACTTACTGGTATTCTACTATAGACTTATCGTGATTCTAGCAATGGAAGAAATTATATCATTGAATGTGGAGACAGTGGCCACTGGAGATGCTGAAGGCAGAGAGACAGAAAAAGAGGTGTAATATGGGGCATTTTCGGGACTTGGAATTGTCCTGAATGTCATTGCAATGACAGATACAGACCATTATATATCCTGCCATAACCTAAAGAATTGAGTGGGAAAGAGTGTAAACTACAATGTAAACTATAATCCATACTTAGTGGGAATATTCCAAATATGTTCATCATTTGCAATGAATATACCATACTAATGAAAGAAGTTGTTAATGTAGGGAAGGGTAGGAGGTGTGGTGAGTGGTGCATATGGGAATCCCTTATATTTTTGTGTGTAATCTAAGTATCTTTTTTAAAAAATAAAAAATATATTAAAAAAAAAAAAAAGGGAACAGGTGTGGCTCAAGCAGTTGAGTGTCTGCCTCCCACATGGGAGGTCCAGGTTTGGGTCCCAGTGCTTCCTAAAGACAAATGAGCAAAAACAACAAGCAAAAAAAAGGAGCAAAAAACTAACAGACAATGACCAAATGAGAAAAAAAAAAAAAAAAAAGAGCAGACAAGGAGCAAAAAAAACTGAGCAGACAATGAGAAAAAAAATGAGCAGACAACAAACAAAAACAGAAAAGGAGCCAAACAAGCAAACAATGAGCAAATAGACAAGGGCGCCAACTCAGAGGAGGAAAAAAACAAAAAGGGAGCGGATGTGGTTGAGCACCATGTATGGGGTCCCACGTTTGATCCCAGTATACCCTAAAAATAAAGAAGAAAAAGAAAAGCTAAAATCAAATACCTAACTGATCACCTGGAGAAACTAGAAAAAGAACAGCAAACCAAACCCAAAGCAAGCAAAAGGAAAGACCTAATAAAGATTAGAGCAAATAAATGAAATTGGGACTAAGAAAGAGAGAGAGAGAAAACCAACAAAACCAAAAGCTGTCTCTTTGTAAGATCAATAAATTGACAAACCCTTAGGTAGACTAACAACGAAAAAGAGAGAGAATATGCAAATAAATAAAATCAGAAATGAAAAGGGGGGTGTTACGACTGACCCCACAGGAAAATAACAGGATCATAAGAGGATATTATGAGAAACTGTATATCAACAAATTAAGACAACCAATGAAATGGACAAATCCCTAGAAATGCACAAACAACCTACATTGACTCTACAAGAAATACAAGAACTCAACAAACCAATCACATTTAAAAAGATTGAATCAATTATCAAAAATCTCTCAAGGAAGAAAAATCCAAGAGCAGATGGCTTCAGAGATGAATTCTACCAAGCATTTCAAGAAGAATTGACACCAATCCTGTTTAAACTCTTCCAAAAAAAGAAGAGGTAAAATTACCCAACACATTTTATGAAACCAACATCACCCTAACACCAAAGCCAGATAAAGGAAATTACAGCCCAATTTCTTTAATGAATAGAGATGCAAAAATTTTAAACAAAATACTTGCAAATAGAATCCAACAGCATATTAAAAGAATTATACATCATGATCAAGTGGGATTTATTTCTGGTATGCAAGGATGATTCAACACAAGAAAATCAATTAATGTAATACAGCACATTAACAAATTGAAGGGAGAAAAAAAACACATAATCATCTCAAAATCCATGTCATAATCATCACAAAAAAAAAAGTCATAATCATCACAAAAGCCATTCGACAAAATCCAGCATCCTTTCTTGATAAAAACACTCAACAGATAGGAAGAGGAGAGCAGATGTAGCTCAGTGGTTAAGCACCTGCTTCTCACGTGCAAGGTCCTGGGTTCAATTCACAATACTTCCTAAAAAATAAATAAAATATAAATAACTAAAAGCTATGAATAGAAGGAAAGTTCCTCAATATGATAAAGAGCATATATGAAAAACCCACAGCCAACATTATATTCAACGGGGAAAGGTTGAAAGATGTCCCTCTAAGAACAGGAATGAGATGAAGGATGCCCCTGTCAGCACTGTAATTCAATATTGTGCTAGAAGTTCTAGCTAGAGCAATTAGACAAGAAAATAAAATAAAAGGCATTCAAGTAGGAAAAGAGGAAGTAAAACTTACACTATTTGCCAATGACCTGATCCTATATATAGCAAATTCTGATATGTCTATGACAAAGCTACTTGAGTTATTAATAATAAACGAGTTCAGCAAAGTGGCAAGATACAAGATCCACACACAAAAGTCAGTATTGTTTTTGTACACTAGTACTGAACAATCTGAGGAGGAAATCAGGGGGAAAATCCTATTTACAATAGTAACAAAAAGACTCAAATACCTAGGAATCAATTTAATCAAAGTTGTAAAGGACCTGTATTCAGAAAACCACAAAACACTGCTAAAAGAAATAAAAAAGTTTCCTATAAACGAGGTCCCAGGTTCAATCCCTGGCCCTGATACCTAAAAAAAAAAAAAAGACCTAAACAAATGGAAAGACACTCTGTGTTCATTCATGTATTAGAGACCATGGTGAAGATGTCAATCCTACCCAAACTGATTTGTAGATTCAATGCAGCAGTAATCCAAATTCCAACAGTCTACTTTAAAGAAATAGAAAAGGCAATTACCAAATTTATTTGGAAGAGAAAGGGCACCCAAACAGCCAAAACAATAGTAAAAAAGAAGAGCAATGTGGGAGGACACTCACTGCCTGACCTTGAAACAGATTACAAAGCTACAGTGGTCAAAACAGCATGGTATTGGCATAAGGGTAGTCGCATTAATCAATGGAATATAATTCAGAGTCCAGAAATAATTTCTCACCTCTATGGCCAACTGGTTTTTGCAAACCTACCAAGTCCATGTTACTGGGACAGAAATATCTATTCAACAAACATGCTGGGAGAACTAGATATCCATAGCCAAAAGAAGGAAAGGGGACCCCTATCTCACTCTGTATAAAAGAATCAACTCAAAATGGGTCAAAGACCTAAATATAAATGCCAGGACCATAAAACTCCTAGGAGATAATGCAGGGAAACATCTTCAAGACCTGGTGGTTGGTGGGGGAGGGGGGGTCTCATATTTTACACACAATGCTCGAGGAATGAAAGAAAAAAATAGAGAAATGGGATGTCCTCAGAATTAAACACTTTTGCACCTCAAAGGACTTTATCAGAAGGGCGAAAAGGCAGCCGACTCAATGGGAGAAAATATTTGGAAACCATATATCTAATAAGGGTGTACTATCCATGATATATAAAGAGATGTTACCATCAAAAATAAAAGGACAAACAACCAATTTAAAAAAGGGCTAAAGACTGCCCAGTGCGAAAGAAAGTGCAGCCTGCCCAGGAATGGTGCCGCACACATGGAGAGCTGACACAACAAGATGATGCAACAAAAAGAAACACAGATTCCATGCCGCTGACAACAACAGAAGCGGACAAAGACGACGCAGCAAATAGACACAGAGAACAGACAACGGGGGTGGGGGGAGAAATAAATCCTTTTTTAAAAAAAACGGGCTAAAGAATATATATTTGTCCAAAGAAGAAATACAAATGCCAAAAAAAAAAACATGAAAAAAAAGTTCAACATCACGAGAAATTAGGGAAATGAAAATCAAAACTATAATGATGTATCATTAACACCAATTAAAAAGACAGAAAGCTACAAATGTTGGAGAAGATGTGGAGAGACAGGAACACTTATTTACTGTTGGTGGGAATATAGATGGGTGCAACCACTGTGGAAGACAATTTTGCAATTCCTCAGAAAGCTAAGTATAGAATTGCCATATGATCTGGCAATCCCAGTACTAGATGTATACTCAGAAGAAGTGAAAGCAGGGACACTGTGGGCATAGTACAGCCACCGTGGAGGACTGTTTGGCAGTTCCAAAGGAAGCTGAATACAGACTTGCCTCGTGACCCAAAAATACCACTAGGTACATACATACTAGGTACATACCCAGAAAAACTGAGAGCAGTGACACAGACATCTGCACACTGATGTTCATAGAGGTGTTATTCACAATTGCCAAAAGATGGAAACAAGCCAGGTGCCATCAACTGAAGAATGGATAAACAAATTGTGGTATATACACTATGGAATAATATTCACTTATAAGAAGAAACGAAGTTGTGATGCATGTGACAGCATGGATAAACTTGGAGAACATTATGTTGAGTGAAGCAAGCCAGGCACAAAATGACAAATACAGTGTATATACCACAGTATATATTAAATATATTGTGTAAATTCATGGGGTTAATAACCAGAAAATAGGATGAGGTTAGAGACTGGAAAGCTGAGGTTTAATCTGTGCAGAATTGGTAAAACCGTTGTTCTTAAGTCTTTGGAAATGCATGGAAATGGTGAAAGCACAGTATAGTGTTTGGAAGTAGCCATGCTAACATATGGGTATGAGAGTGGTTGAAAGGAAAAGTCCAAGGTTATGTATAATACTAGAAGAAAAACTAAAAAATATAACATTGGACTGTACGGCATAGCGAAATCTCATGTGAAATATGAGTTTTCACATATTGCACATATAATACTGCATATATAAGGCTTTTTTGAAACTGAACAAATATACATTAATGATACAAGATGTTAATAGGCAAGAATACAACCAAAGCAAGCCATGGACAACAGTGTATAGTAATATATTAACAATCTTCCATTAAGAGTAATAAAAAAAAAAAAGCAAATATACTGAGTGAAAGCAACTAGACAAAAGGTACTAGATATGGTTTGACTCCATCGGTGCTAAAAATAAATACAAATAAATTAGAGAGACAGAAGTTGGAAAGCAGCTATGTATGGCAGGGGAAGGAGAGATCGAGAGGTGATTATTGAGGGGTAGGGTTTTATTATTATTGGAGTAATGAAAAAGCTCTAATATTGATTGAACTGATGAATGCACAACTCTGTGACAATACTGAATACCACTGATGGTACATTTTCGAGTGTATGCTTTATGACTATGTACCAATAACATTTATTAAAAAAAAAAAAAGGATACCTGCATCTCCTTCAAGGTCCCTTCCCAGTCACGTGACACAGCTGCAGCAGGGCGCAGGTCCTCAGGAGGTGTTCTCCCTTGGACTGCAGAATATGGATCGCTTGGTCACTCCTCGGCTCAACACCCATCATTGGCTCCCTACTGCCCGTGGAGGAGCAGGCGAGCACCTTACCCTGACCTTTAAGGCCCTCTCCCACTTGTCCCTGTGCACTTTCCCAGGATTCACCTTGCTCTGGCCCATATGGTTCCTTCTCACTCCGACCAAAAAGGCCAAGTATTTGTTATATAATTGAATTAGCAGTCGAGGAGCCTGTCCTACCCACAGCCTCTCCTAAAGATTCTATGGATCAGTTGACCCACAAACACATTAAGCGCCTGATTTGTGCAGCGGCTGGTATGTTGGAATGTTCCAGGCCTTCTCAAGTATGTGTGTTGGGAGAAGGGCTGGGGGAAGGAAAGAGGGCGGGATCAGTGGACTGGATAGAGTCATAATTTAAATGATCAAATACCGCCCCCCACACAGACACACACGCACCCCAAGCTCCACAACTTCCGTTGGGGAGGGCGCCGTCTCCAGAGGACTTCTCTAATTCTTACCCCCACTTGGCATTGGCCAAAATCCTGGTTCTGTTCATTTCGAAGCCACCAATCTCTGGGGCCCTCTTTCTAGGGAAAAGGGAAAACCGGGCAGGTTCGGAGACCTGAAGTCTGATGTGAGGTGGGGAGACAAAGAAGGCGGCGCCGGCTGAGCAGAATCGCGTCCTCTCCCAATTTTTTTCACTTTCTCGGTCCACGGAGCCCGGCTGTAGAAAAGTAGTCGGGGCTGTAGAAATGTAGTCGGGACTTAGCGTGTAAAAGAAGACCGACGAGGATGGGATTCGAACCCACGCGTGCAAAGCACAATGGATTAGCAGTCCATCGCCTTAACCACTCGGCCACCTCGTCCCACACTGTGCAGTTCTTCCACATTCTCTTATCATTCATCTGATCCGCAAATTCTGAACGGCCCCCCGCACCCGACCCCCGACAAAGAGTTCCTAGGCCCTGCGGTAGGGAAACGGCTGAAAAAGTGGGGTTTTCTGTTTTCCTTTCCCCCGCCGCAGCGGGGACCCAGGCAAGTCCTCCGCTAAGCCACAGCGGAGCCCTGCCTGCCACGGTTTCCCCTCCCTGACTCCAGGCGAGCGCGCCGGGCTTTCAGGACGCGCTTGGTCCAGGGGATCTCGCACTGCGAGGCGGGAGGGGTGCGTGTTCCCAAGCACCCCGCGGGCCGGGGCGGCGGGGCTGGCGGCGGGGGCGGCCGGGGCGACGGGCGCTCTGGGCGCTCACAAAGCGCGCGGCGCGGGCGCGAGTGCAGTAGCACCTCCCCCTCGCAGGGGGCGAGCTGCGCGCCGGGGCCGGGGCGGGCGGCGGGCGGGGCTGCGACCCGGCTGGCTCGCCTCGGCTGCGCTCGGCAGGCTGCGGTAAACCCGGCTGGCGGCGGCTGGCGAGGCTGCGGCCCGGTGGTCCCTGCTGCGCGCCCGGAGCCCCGAGAGCCATGCAGATGTCCTACGCCATCCGGTGCGCCTTCTACCAGCTGCTGCTGGCCGCGCTCATGCTGGTGGCGATGCTGCAGCTGCTCTACCTGTCGCTGCTGTCCGGGCTGCACGGGCAGGAGGAGCAAGACCAATATTTCGAGTTCTTTCCCCCGTCCCCCCGGTCCGTGGATCAGGTCAAGGCTCAGCTCCGCGTCGCGCTGGCCTCTGGAGGCGCCTTGGATGCCAGCGGCGACTACCGCGTCTACAGGGGCCTGCTGAAGACCACCATGGACCCCAACGACGTGATCCTGGCCACGCACGCCAGCGTGGACAACCTGCTGCACCTGTCCGGCCTGCTGGAGCGCTGGGAGGGCCCGTTGTCAGTGTCGGTGTTTGCGGCCACCAAGGAGGAGGCGCAGCTGGCCACGGTACTGGCCTACGCGCTGAGCAGCCACTGCCCCGACATGCGCGCCAGGGTCGCCATGCATCTCGTGTGCCCCTCGCGCTACGAGGCCGCCGTGCCCGACCCCCGGGAGCCGGGGGAGTTTGCCCTGCTGCGGTCCTGCCAGGAGGTCTTTGACAAGCTAGCCAGGGTGGCCCAGCCCGGGATCAATTACGCGCTGGGCACCAACGTCTCCTACCCCAATAACCTGCTGAGAAATCTGGCGCGTGAGGGGGCCAACTACGCCCTGGTGATCGATGTGGACATGGTGCCCAGCGAGGGGTTGTGGAGAGGCCTGCGGGAAATGCTGGATCAGAGCAAGCAGTGGGCGGGCACGGCGCTGGTGGTGCCCGCCTTCGAGATCCGCCGGGCCCGCCGCATGCCCACCAGCAAAACCGAGCTGCTGCAGCTCTACCAGGTGGGCGAGGTGCGGCCCTTCTACTATGGACTGTGCACCCCCTGCCAGGCGCCCACCAACTATTCCCGCTGGGTCAACCTGCCGGAGGAGAGCCTGCTGAGGCCTGCCTACGTGGTGCCCTGGCAGGACCCCTGGGAACCATTCTACGTGGCTGGAGGCAAGGTGCCCACCTTCGACGAGCGTTTCCGGCAGTACGGCTTCAATCGGATCAGCCAGGTGCTCATAAGGCAGAGGAGAGGGGGCAGGGAGAGCGTGTGGGTGGGGTGTGGGAGGGTGGGGGGGAGATGAGCGGTGTGGGCCTGGGTGCACGGAGGCAAGGAGGTAGAAGGGTCACAGTTCAGGCAGTGTGGACGACCAGGCTGTCTCCAGAGGCGTGAGGAGGCCTGAGTGCGGGTTTAGGGGTGTCAGTCTGGGCCGCAGGGATGTCGCCAGACTTTGCTGACCTGTTGTTCCCCCCATAGGCCTGTGAGCTGCACGTGGCAGGATTCGATTTTGAGGTGCTAAACGAAGGTTTCCTGGTTCATAAGGGCTTCAAAGAAGCTTTGAAGTTCCATCCCCAGAAGGAGGCCGAAAATCAGCACAATAAGATCCTTTACCGCCAGTTCAAACAGGAGTTGAAGGCCAAGTACCCCAACTCCCCCCGTCGCTGCTGAGCCCTTCCCTCTCTTAGTCTGAGAAGTTTCAGCCTCTGGGCTCCTCAGGCCGCCCCTTAGGCCTGACTGGGGTAAGAAATGTCCCTCAACTTTACAGAGGTAGCTGTGGTGTTGGAACACTGGACTTCAATTTGGGGTGCTGGGATCAAGTCCTAGCTTTACCACTAACTAGCTGTGTGGCCTTGAGCAAATCCCATTACCTCTCTGAGCCTCGGTTACCCCGTCTGTAAAAAGGGAGGTGAGAATACCTACCTCACAGGACTATTGGGAGGCTCAGACGAGATGCTGTATGTGAAAACACTCTGTAAGCTTCGTACAAATGTGAAGTATTATTAATATTACAGTATTATTATCACTATTGTTATTAACAAACTTGGGGGTGTGCGTGGGAGGAGAGCAAAAAAGTGTGAATGGGACAGAGCTGAGAAGTCTAAGCTCGGGACTTCTGGAAAGAAATCTGATGAAGGCATTGAATTTGGTTCTTAGCTTTTGGACAGAGGCCTAAACTCCTGGTTGTCCCAGGCCTCCGCCCTCGGGAGCTCGGAAGGAGGGAAGGGTCTGCAGCTTTTGTGGGCGATAGTCTGGGGAGATCTGTACCCTCGAAGAGGCTGGTGCTGGGAATTTGCCTACCGATGACAATATGTAAATAAATGAGTGTTCACACCCACAGCTGGCTCCGTTACTCTCCTGAGCTGGGGGGTGGCCCCGGGTTCGTCGGGGAGGTGGCCGTGGACGGAGGAGGCGGGCCGCCAAGCCGGGAAACCACAAAGGCCTTTCTCGCCAGGGGAGGGCCTAAGTGAACCTCGGGCCGGTTGCCGTGGAAACCGGCCCGCGGTATCCCAGCATACCTCGCCCCGCCGCTCTCCAATTGTGAGCTCCCTGACGGGCGCTTCCCGATGACGCACACGGAAGCGCGGGCAGGCCCCGCCTCCCGGGGAAGAGGGACCGGCGCGGCGCTTCCGGGGACCTGGCGGCGGCGGTCAGTGCCGACAGCCGCGGGCGCCTCTCGGGGACTGTCGGACGCGAGGCCGAAGGCCCCATTCCCTGTGGTGCGTAGTGCTCCCCTCGGCGCCTGGCTCGGCCTCTCCGGCCAGCCGGGCGGCACCGGCCCCACCTCCTCCTCCTCCCCCGGCCGAAGCAGAAACTTAACCGGCCGGACGCGTGCGGGGCCGCGGGGCCGCGGGGTCGCGGCCGGCCGCTGGGGAGCTCGCGAGTCTCCCGGCCGCACCGGGCCTCTGCGGAGGGGCTGGGCTGTTCTCTGCGAGGGTGGGGAGGGACCTGCCTTTCAGGGCGGTCTGCTTTCAGGGAGTGCATAGTCTACAAAGATAAGTTGCTGTGCACAGGCTCTTTACAGTTTACTTTCCTATCCCTTTGCTTTTCCATCCTTTACCTCGTGCTATTTGTAAACCCTAAGTAGGAATCCCGTTTTTTGCACAAGGTATAGGGAGGGGAAGCTGTGGCTTAATTTAGCTCATTCACGATCAGAGAGGGTTGAAAGAGAAACTCCCCCCCCCCCCCCCCCCCCGTTTTCCCCCGCCCCCGCGGCGGGGCGGAAAGACCTCTGGAAGAGGTAGACTAGCGCTCAGGTTTACGGAGTAATGTAATTTGACGGCGAGTTTAAATTGTAAAGGGAGCTTGGGGATGGGAGAGATGAGGTTGGTTTAGAGAGTCAAGTGGAGGTAGGCAAGGAATGAAGGTTCCCTTTCTGCTAAGGTTTTCAGGTCCAAGGCTGATCATTGAAGAAATCATTGAAGCAATGACTAACTCTCCCCCTAGGCCAGGCAGGGTACACAGCTTGAATCCATGTCAACAGAAGTTAACAGAACACTTTGGATTTGTTGACGCTGCGAAGACCTGGAACTACTGAGAAGTCAAAGCCGATCCCTGCCCCACAAAAGGTGGTTTTGTTTAATTCTTTTTTGTCGTCCTCCATCAGGTGAGCTAGTCCTGTGCCAAGTGAATAAGCTACACATGCAGCCCCTGCCCTCTTGAGGCCCACAGACTGGGGAGAGAGACATGACAATGGACAGGCAGAGGAGATGCATGCCAAAAAGCCTTCCTGGAGGGAGTGGCATCTATGCTGACCTAAAGGACTACAAAGCAGTGTGCAGAGAAGTTAGAACAACACAGGGAAATAGAGGCCCCCCGGAGTCAGTGAGCTTATCCGCTGAGAGGACTGGTGCTCTCCCCAGCAGGAATTGCCACCATCAACAACCATTCCTTCCTTCTGAAATACTCTCTTTGACTTTGGGTTTTTCCTCCCCTGCCTTGCACTAATTTCCTTCTTCATTGCAGGGGTCTCCTCATCTGCCCCCTTGGCAACCTGGGAGTTCCATCATGGGTCTCTTCTCACTCCACACACTCGGCCTTGGCAGACATGCCCTCTCCTGTGGCCTGAGGAACTTGCTCTGTGGCTGATGACCAGATTTCTGTGCAGCTCCCAGATTTCTCTCTGAGGCTTAGATATGTGCCCCCCGCCCCTGCCCCTTCTCCCATTGCTGGGTCTCTGCCCATGGTACTCTTCCAGGAATGTTCCCTCCTTCCACCAGCTCAGCTCAGCTTCTCTGTTGGGTCAGTTACCCCCAGAAGCCTGTGCTGCTACCCCAAGCACTGGATCCCAAAATAGATGTTCCTCCATCCATCTGCCTCTGGTCTTCTTACACCATAGTACTTCTTTGTCTCTCTCTCCCAGGAACTTTTTTTTTTTTTTTTTTTTTTTAAAGATTTATTTTTATTTATTTAATTCCCCTCCCCTCCCCCGGTTGTCTGTTCTCTGTGTCTTTTTGCTGCGTCTTGTTTCTTTGTCCGCTTCTGTTGTCGTCAGCGGCATGGGTAGTGTGGGCGGCGCCATTCCTGGGCAGGCTGCTCTTTCTTTCGCGCTGGGCGGCTCTCCTTACGGGTGCACTCCTTGCGCGTGGGGCTCCCCCACGCGGGGGACACCCCTGTGTGGCAGGGCACTCCTTGCGCGCATCAGCACTGCGCATGTCTCCCAGGAACTTGTAAGCTCCTTGAGACAGTCTCTGTCACAGTTGGGCCCCAGTACCTGCCATAGCGTCTGATGGTACCTAACATATATTAGGTGCTCAATAAATATTAAATGAGTGACTCAAAGAAGGAATACTTACCAGTGTTCGCTATTGCTGAGGTGATTAAGATAAGCACTGAAAAATATTGGCATTAGCCATGAGGAGTTGTTGGTTAACTCAACAGGGTCAGTTTCGGCAGTGTGATGGGTAGCGAGACAGATGGGAACCAGTGAGAGGTGAGAGTAGGAACAGCAAATGTGCTTAAAGACATGAAAAATGTAGCTGTGAAATGGAAGACAGTTAAGTCCATTAAGACGAGAAAAGGTTTTGTGTTTTTGCTTTTTTTCTAATGGTGGAAAATTCTTGAACATGGTTAAAGTTTCATGAGAAGGAGCCTGCCAACAGGGCGTGGTTGAAGATACAGAGAAGGGGGGGGGGGGCAGCGATGATAGAACGTCCCGGAGGGAGCAGAGGAGATGGGGTTTGACCCAGAGCATAGTGCAAAGACGAGGAAACCGGAGAAGGTTACGAGGAAGAGAAGAGGAGGGTGTTGTGGGAGGGAGGAAGTACCTGGTGAGTTCGAGGACGGGCCAGTAGGCAGGTGGGGTGAGAGAGCTGGGTGGGTGGCTTGAAGCGAGTCTGAAGGACCTTGGAAGCCCTAATCAGAAGCGGATGCCCAGGCCGCACAGGCGGTGGGGGGAGTGAGAAGTATTTTTTGAAAGGGAACTTGCCGGAACCCCTGCTGTGCGCACTATCTAATCATAAGATCCCAGGAAGGACAGCTTTGTATCCTCAGGGTCATACTTAACATTGTAACTAGGGTGTTTTTCTGTAAAACTTCATTGTGGCAACTCTGGCAACACCAACTCACAGCTTACCCAGACCTTCGCCGAGGGTGGGCTGTTGGGTTATTACAAATAAGGCTGCACCGAGGGCCTCCACGCCCTTGCCCTTTCCCATCTCGCGGACCATTGCCTTGGACGGCATTCCCAGGATTGGGATCACCAACAGGGTCCAAGGGCATGACAGGATCCATGGCTTCCGGGCTTCTGGGAGATGCACAGACAGGGCCATGGTGGGCGGGGTAAGTGATGGCGCCACTTCTCCCAGAGCCCAGATGCCGGTCCAGCCTCCCAGCAAAGACACAGAGGAGATGGAAGCAGAGGGCGATTCAGCCGCCGAGATGAACGGGGAGGAGGAGGAGAGCGAGGAGGAGAGGAGCGGCAGCCAGACTGAGTCTGAGGAGGAGAGCTCCGGTGAGTCCCCCTCTCCCCTCCCCCCACGTGCCCCCCGCACTGCTCTTCAGAGCCAACCCTGCCCAGCCTCTTGTCCCCAGAGATGGACGATGAGGACTACGAGCGGCGCCGCAGCGAGTGCGTCAACGAGATGCTGGACCTGGAGAAGCAGTTTGCAGAGCTAAAGGAGAAGTGAGTGTGGGGACACCTAGGACTGGGGCTTGGGGCACGTGGGGTGAGGAGGCAGAGGGCCGGCGGCGGTGGGGCGCATACAGGCTGTCTGAAGCCCAGAGTGAGTGAGCTCCTGGCACAGGGCCTGCCAGGAACAGGTGCTGTGCATGTGTTGGCCCAAGAACGGCAGACAAATGGGTACAAGGCTGCCTTTTTTTTTTTTTTTAACCTCCCAGGTTGTTCAGGGAACGACTGAGTCAGCTGCGGCTACGGCTGGAAGAAGTGGGAGCTGAGAGGGCCCCCGAGTATACAGAGCCTCTGGGGGGGCTGCAGCGGAGCCTAAAGATTCGCATTCAGGTGGCAGGTCTGTGGGCCGCCCGGTGCCCTTCCTTGTGCCAGCTTTGCTTCACCCTGTCTTCCCGTCCGTCCTCCTCAGGTTCTGAGCCCCCTGGCCAAGTGGGGCCCCCTTTCTCCCTCCCTCTGCAGGCATCTACAAGGGCTTCTGTCTGGACGTGATCAGGAATAAGTATGAGTGTGAGCTGCAGGGAGCCAAGCAGCACCTGGAGGTGAGGGGGCTGCACGCAGGGTAGGGGGCTGGGCCTGAGCCCCACCCAGCTGAGCCTCTCCCCGCTCTTCCAGAGCGAGAAGCTGCTGCTCTACGACACCCTGCAGGGGGAGCTGCAGGAGCGGATCCAGAGGCTGGAGGAGGACCGCCAGAGCCTGGACATCAGCTCCGGTGAGTGCCGCCCAGCAGCCCTGCCCGGCTCTGGGCCTCGGCTTCCCCGACTGCTCAGGGCGCTGGTGATGGGGCCCACTGCTGGGGTTGCTGTGAAGAGCAGCCGGCAGAGCAGGGCTGCAAAGGGCTCAGTCCCGTGCCCAGCATGCAGCAGTGGCCCGGGAACAGCTGTCTCTGGCCCTTCTCTGCCCTGCTTTCCTGCCAGGACAGGAGGTGTTGATTGGACATGGCCACACGTACGATAGCCACGGCCCCCCCAGGTCCACATTTGGACTTCATGTCAGTTGTTCTGCTGATAGGCTCCTGGGGGGGGCCTGGGAAGGCAGGAATTGTCATTGTCCTACTGTCCACTGAACAAACGAAGAAACTGAGGCTTACAAAAGTGCAGTGATCTCCCGCCCGGGCTGCACAGCTCTGCAGCCACGCCCTGAACTCAGGCTTCCAAGCCCCAGCCGGGCTTCAGTGCACTGCCCTGGGCGAGGGTGGATGGGGAAGGGAGGAAAGGCTGGGCTGGCCCCACAAGGTGGGGACTTCCTGTGAGGGCCAGCACCTTTGACTGACCCTGGGTCTGGGGGCTCAGAGTGGTGGGATGACAAGCTGCATGCCAGGGGCAGCTCAAGGACCTGGGACTCCCTGCCACCCAGCAAGAGGAAGAAGGCACCTCTCGTCTCTGGTATCCTTCCACCAAGGTGGCCTGAGGCTGGGTGGGGATCGGGGGCTGGGGAGGACACAGAGAATAGGGTCAAACTAGACACATTCATGGTGGTTTGGTGTCACGTGACCATGTCCCAGCAAATCCAGCCGTCAGGAATTGATTGTGAGGCCCTGGGTCTCTCCTGAGCTCTGAGGCCCATGGAAAAGTAGAAATATCAGTTTGATGACTCGCCATAACTTTCTGGGTGAGGTTTGGCTTCTGGGCCCATGATTTCTCCCAATCTGCTCACTTGTCCCCAAGTAAGCTCCAGGCTCTCCTACCTCCATGCCTCTGCTTGCGTTGGTCCTCCTGTAGCGTCTTTGCAGCCATCTCTGTCCAGTGCTCCACTTCAGCATCACCTCCTCTGGGAGGCCTCCCCTGGCTGCCCCCCCTCCCTTATAAGAGCAGTACCCCCGCCCTGCCTCAGGCCTGAGCCCTTCCAGTCCAGGGCCTGCCCCGCCTGCACCCGCAGGTCCCTGCTGCCTTATCCCAACAGAACTGAATTCTCATGCCACCTCCAAGGGCATCTCTGAAGCGATCAGATTCTCATTTCCTGGTCACCTTAGTGATGGGGAGCAGGTGCAGGCAGGGGGAGTGAAGTGAGGCTGAATGAGCCATGAGGGCATGGGGACATCAGGTGCAGAGCACAGGTGAGCACAGAAAGAGGACAGTCCCCAGAGGGAAGTGTGACACCCGGGGGGGGCGGTCCAGGATGGGAGAGCCCTGATCTGGTCTTGGTGGGGGAAGGGGCCAGGGGAGAGAACAGGCAGAGCAAGGCCCCTGGGTGCACTTCGGACACTGACCTTGAGACTGGACAAAGACGAGGGTGAGCGAGGTGAGGTAGGGGTGGGACTTGCCCCTCCTTGCTCTTGGGGAAGTAGGTCATGCCATCCTTGCCAGGACTGGGGGGGTCTTGGGATGGGAGGTGAGGCCAGTCGCTCACTGTCCACTGCACCGCCTCTCTCAAGCGTTGGCTCAGCCTCCGGGGCTGGGCCAGGCCCCCTGTCCCCTGCCCCCCGTTGGGCCTCCTGCTTCCTTGACCTCCGTTGCAGGCCCTTACATCGTGTACATGCTGCAGGAGATCGACATTCTGGAGGACTGGACCGCTATCAAAAAGGTGGGGGTCCCCTTCCCCCCTGTATCACAGGGGAGGGGGCTGGCAGTGTGGGGCAGCCCCCACCCACATACCAACTCTGGGCCTGTCTCTGCAACTCGGACCTGGTGGGAGGGCGTTCTCTGCTCGCCTCGGCCCCACCTCCCGCCCAGGTCCCCTGGCATCCTGGGCAGATTCAAGTCCTGCCCAGGCCGTCCTTTAGCCTCCAGCCCCTTCCTTGTTCCTGGGCAGCTGCTGGTGGGGTGAGGGAAGGTGGGGGGCAGCAGGAGGCCTGCTTGGGGCTCTGATGACAGACGTCAGGGCTTTGCTCCCCACCCCTCAGGGCAGAGCTGGCCCAGCAGCCCCCCATCCCCGTGGAGGTTGATGCGGGGGGAGGATTCTTGCCAACCTGGAGGCGGGCTCTCAGGGGGCTTTTCCTCTCACCCACCCAGGCTAGGGCCGCTGTGTCTCCTCAGAAGAGAAAATCGGATGGTAAGAACCATGGCGGTTCCACTGCCTCCACCCCCCACCCCCCATCTCTGTCACTTCCCCCAGCCTGGCCTCCTGGAAAGGAGAGGCAGTGGTTCTGCCAGAATCAGGCCCCAAGAGGGGGTGCATATGGAAATCCCCTCTATTTTTTATGTAACGTTTATGTCACCTAAAGTTTCTTTAAAATAAAATAAATCAGGCCCCAAGAGAGGAAAGACTATCTAGACTCGGGGGTTGAGTGGGAGTTTGGGGAAGTGGGAAGCTCTGGGTTGATGGGCCCGGGGTGCTGAGCCTGCAGCTGGGAGCCTGCGGGAACAAGGGTGCTGGGGAGAGCGTGAGGACTGAGGGCTGAGGTTGGGGTCTGCGCAGGTCAGGCTGGGAGGTGCCCCAGAGCCGAGGCCACACCCCAGCCCCCAGGAAGTGGCCCTCCGTCTCGGTTCTGCTTCCCCTCACCCACAATGACTTTCCGCTCCCTGTGTGCCCCCAGGACCGTGACCCCACCGTTCACCACCAAGGGGTGCCTCGGAGCAGCTGGCAGCAGATTCACATTCTGCCACAGAAGGGCGGGCTGGCAAGACCCCCGGGGCCCACCCGACGGTGCAGCCTGCGCAGCCAGCCCTCCTGCTGGTCTGGACTCCTCCCCCGCCCGCCCCCAGGGCCCTGCAAAGCTGCAGACCTGGAGCTGATCTGGACAGACAGGACGTCGCCCCTGTCCCCTGACTGGCCCACCGCCTCCGCGGCCTCCCTGACAAAGAACCCTTGCCTCATTTTCAGCCAGTGCAGCATCCTCCCTGCTGACCTTGGCCCCTGGCTGCCCAGCCCGAGCCAGGGAGCCAGCCCCCCTGCGTGGGAACGCGGAACCATAACTTATAGGTGGGGGGGCCTGTCCTGCCGGGGCCCGAGGTGAGAGGCCAGGCGCCCCAGGTTTTCTCAGGGCGCCTCGCCGTGTCTGCCTCCCAGGTGTAGGGACTGGAATTAAAACCTGCCCGAGGACTCTGTCCTGCCCTGTGTGTGTCTCATTTACCTGGCAGTGGAATCACGGCTCCCATGGAGAGCGCCTGAGACCGGCAGACCCTCTGGGGGCCTGGCGGATGGCACCTCCCCTCACCACCCAGCAGGAGCCTACCACCTGGGACCTGGGGTGCGGGCTGGGTAGGGGATGCTCCTCCCCACTGCCCGGAAGTGGGGGGCTGGGCCTTGGACGCCCTGCAGAGTGAAGCAACACGTGGCCCAGGCCGAGCACATGGCCTGGGGTGGGGAAAGGGAGGGGTGCCCAATTTGGGGGCTGGGTCATGCCTGCACCTGCCCGGGTGTTTGGCAGATTGGTGCGGCAGGCAGGGCCTGTGCGTGGGAGGCAGCCGGCAGCAGCGCCGCGGGCTGACGACCTCGCAGCCAGACTCCCCCCTGTTAAAGCGCTGAGTGTTAGAACCACCCCCAGAACCTCAGTTAAGCAAAGAGGTTCGTTTCCTTGGAGACACGGCATCCTTTCTCCATGGCAACCTGAAATCTCAAAGTCCAGACTAGGCTAAGGGATGAGTCATCTGTAACCAGCAGGGGGCACACTCCCAGCAGGCTGACCCGGAGGCCTCGGAGAGTGGGAGAATGGGAGAATGGGAGAATGGGCCGTAGCCCAAGGACTTAAAGGTGCTCCGAGGGCGGGGCTCTGGCCTCTGGGCTTAAGGCCTGACCTGTTTAACCCCTTCCCGCCCAGGGGTGTGGCTTGAGGGCAGCGAAGCTGCAGGGAGCACAGTGTGGAGGGGGCACCCCAGAGCAGGTGCCCTCGGTGAGGCGCTGGCCCGAAGGCCCCTTGAGGCCGTACCCAGAACAGAGGACGTGGGCGGGGCCCGGGCAGGGTGGACACCCAAGAGTTAACTGGTGCGGTGTGACAGGGCGGGCGCACCGCCCTCTCAGGAAGTGTTACTCACCGCTGGGAATGTGAAGTGCCTGTGCCTCGGGGGCTGGATTCTCTTCCTGAGTCCCGGGAGAAGCCGCAGAGCTCCCAGCCATGGAAGCCCCGGGGGAGCCGGGAGCCGGCCCTGCCGGAGCCCCCAGCCCGCCCCACGTCGCTCCTGGGCACCTGGAGCGAGAAAAGTTAGTGGAGTTGGAAGGGCAGCCTGGTGGGGCGCAGAGCGCGGACAGGCGAGGGTCTGGCCTGAGCCCAGTGGGGGGTCCGGAGGGCCCCCAGCCCTCCAGCCCCCTGCTCAGGCCCGGCCCCCCGCCCGCAGGTCCACCCAGGACCTGCTGTACGACGTGCCCGAGGCCGGCACCGGGCGGGCGCGGGAGCCCCAGCGGCCCGGGCGCGCCGTGAGCCTGCGGGAGCGCCTGCTGCTCACCCGGCCCGTGTGGCTGCAGCTGCGGGCCAATGCGGCCGCCGCGCTACACGTGCTGCGCACCCAGCCCCCCGGGGTGAGTCCTGCCCTCCGCACGCTCCGGGGCTCGGCCCGCCGAGGGTGGGAGGCGAGAGGCCGGCCACCGAGGTCCAGCACTGCCCCCGCCCCTCCAACTCCCATCCGCCCGCAGACATTCCTGGTGCGGAAATCCAACACCCGCCAGTGCCAAGCCCTGTGCGTGCGGCTGCCTGAGGCCAGCGGCCCGTCCTTCGTCGCCAGCCATTATGTCCAGGAGAGCCCGGGGGGTGAGAGGGGCTGGCCTGACGGGAAGGGCTGGAGGGGCCCGGGGTGGGCCGGCTGGGGGAGACCCAGAGGACGCCCGCACTTCGCTCTCTCCCAGGCGTCTCCTTGGAGGGCTCAGAGCTTGTGTTCCCGGACCTGGTCCAGCTCATCTGCGGCTACTGCCACGCCCGGTGAGTCTGTCTGCCGGGCGCCGGGCGTCTGGGGCCCATGGGGCCCTCACTCCCTGGTTCACCCCGTCCTCCCCCACCTGCAGGCCCTCCCAGGCCCCTGGGGTCCCAGGGATCCCTCACTCCAGACTTTCTGCTCCCCCTTGGTCCCAGGGACATCCTCCTCCTCCCACTCCGGCTCCCCAGAGCCATCGGCCAGGCGGCCACCCACAAGGAGCTGGAGGCCATCTCCCACCTGGGCATGGGTAAGGGCTCCCCGCCAGCCCCCGCGCAGATGGACGAGCCAAGGGACAGAGGGGAAGGGCAGGCTGCGGGGGACCCCTCGGCCGGGCGCCCTCCCCGCCCTGGTGCCCGAGGCCCCCACTGGGTCTCTCGCCCCCAGAGTTCTGGAGCTCCCCCCTGAATGCCAAGGCACTGCAGCGCCCACCCGAAGGCCCGCTGCTGTCCCGGCTGAAGGCCCGGTCCCCGCAGGAGCTGGACCAAGGCTCCGGAGCCGCCCTGTGCTTCTTCAACCCCCTCTTCCCTGGGGACCTCGGCCCCACGAAGCGCGAGAAATTCAAGAGGAGCTTCAAAGTGCGCGTGTCCACGGAGACCTCCAGCCCCCTGTCCCCACCGGCCGGGCCGCCTCCCCCAGTCCCCGTGCTGCCCGGGGCAGCCCCCGACCCGCCCGAGAGGCCGCCTCCTCGCCAGCTGCTGCGCCGGGAGAGCTCGCTGGGGTACCGCGTGCCGGGGGGCCAGGGCCCCGGCCTCCCGCCCCTGCCCTCCCTCCAGGAGGTGGACTGCGGCTCCCCCAGCAGCTCGGAGGAGGAGGAGGCGGCGCCGGCCGCGCGGCGGAGGAGCCCGGCCACCTCGCCCCGCCCGGGCCGCCGGCGGCCCCTGCTCCGCTCCATGAGCGCTGCCTTCTGCTCGCTGCTGGCGCCCGAGCGGCAGGTGGGCCGGGCGGCCGCGGCGCTGGTGCAGGACCGACACACGGCGGCGGGCCAGCTGGTGCAGGACCTGCTGACCCAGGTGCGCGCCGGCCCCGAGCCCCGGGAGCTGCAGGCGGTCCGCGAGGCGCTGAGCCAGGCCCGGGCCATGCTGAGCGCTGAGCTGGGCCCCGAGAAGCTGCTGCCGCCCGAGAGGCTGGGTAAGGCCCCGCCACCCTGCCTGGCTTCTCCCCGACTCCAACTTCTCCCCATTTGTCTCCCTCCTCTGTCCACAGTTCCAGCCTATCTCCCTGACCTGGTTCTGTTGCTTTACAGACCCACGTTTCTGACCCTCCATTCTCCCATCCCATTGGGCCTCCTCCTCCTCCCAGCCACCTCCCTCCGCAGCCCTGGCCTTTCTCCTAGGACTCTATCCCTCACCCCGTGCCCTGAGCCCCGCGCCCTGCCTGGCTCTCCTTCCCCAGAGCACGTTCTGGAGAAATCCCTGCACCGCTCTGTGCTCAAGCCCCTCCGGCCCATCCTGGCAGCCCGCCTGAGGCGCCGGCTCTCCGCCGATGGCTCCCTGGGCCGCCTAGCCGAGGGCCTGCGCCTGGCCCGAGCCCAAGGCCCAGCAGCCTTCGGGTCCCGCCTGAGCCTGCCTTCCCCGGTGGAGATGGAGCAGGTGCGCCAGAAGCTCCTGCAGCTGCGCCGCGCCTACTCGCCCAGCGCCCAGGTCAAGCGGCTCCTGCAGGCCTGCAAGCTGCTCTACACAGCCCTGAGGACCCAGGCGGGTATGCCCTGCCACCCCCACCTCTCACTGCCCCCGCCCCCGCAGGACCCTGGAACGGCACAGGGCAGGGAATCGGCCCAACCCTTCATCTCACAGATGGTGAAACTGAGGCCCAGCAGCCTCTCTGCAAACTCTCTGCGTGGTTGAGAGCTGCAGGCGGAGGGGAGGGGTCACCGAGACCAGCAAGGCCCAAGAGGAGACCGAAGCCACCTCTCCCACACTGTCCCCACAGGGGAAGGCGCAGGCGCCGATGAGTTCCTGCCGCTGCTGAGCCTGGTGCTGGCCCAGTGTGACCTTCCAGAGCTGCTCCTGGAGGCCGAGTACATGTCAGAGCTGCTCGAGCCGGCCCTGCTCACCGGAGAGGGTGGGCTCCACCCCCCACCCCCCACCCCCTCAAGGCTCCCCCCACCCCGCAGCCTCCCTGTCTGGGTGGGGCTGGGGGCCCTGAGTAAGCAGGGGGGGCAGAGAGGGAGACTCCTGCCCCACCTGCATTCTTGCCCTGGTGTCCCAGGTGGCTACTACCTGACCAGCCTCTCAGCCAGCCTGAGCCTGCTCAGCAGCCTGGACCAGGCCCACGCCGGCCCCCTCAGCCCCTCCCAGGAGCTGCAGCGCTCCCTCAGCCTCTGGGAGCAGCGCCGCCCACCGGCCACCCACAGCTTCCAGGTAATGGAGCCCCCAAGGGCCACCCCACCCTGCCCCACCCAGGAGGCCCCGGCATCATCTGGTCCCATCCCTCCTTTCTCGGGGAGGCCCAGCAAGGGGAGAGGGCCCCATCAGGAGCCAAGATCAAAGCCTCCCTGTCCGGGAGAGGATGTAACCACAGGCCCGCACAGCACTGAGGGCTTTGGGGCCATCAGCCGTGGAATCTTCACTCCGAAATATAGGACCGTTATTCTCCCAGTTTTCCAGAAGAGGAAACGGAGGCATGACATAGGGAGGGGACTCAGGTCCCCAGCAGGTGCTCTGCAAGACCCTGGGCAAACAACCTGGCTTCTGCCCATGCTCCCTTCACCCTCCGTCTGGGCTCAGGCCTGGGCGTCCCCAGGGTGGACCCAGCCCAGGCCTTCACCCAACTCTAGCCTTGGTTAAGAGCCCAGACTCCAGCCAGATCCTGGTATCAAACCCTGACTCTGCTACTTCCTGGTAGTGGGACCTTGGGCAAAGCTGTTCAGGCCTCAGTTTTCTCATCTGTAAAATGGGGGCAGGGTACCTACCTCCCGGGATTAACGTGAAGGTGAAATGTGGCAGGTGCTTAGAACGGTGCCAGGTGCCGGGTGGCCACTCAGCGTCCCCTGCCATCGCTGGGCTTGCGAGATCCCCACCGGGGCCGTCCTTCCAGCCTGCAGCCCCTTGATCCACTGGCCCAACTGCATCTCTCCTTCCCTCAGAGCCCCCCACCTTGCCGTTCACCTTGTCCAAAAAGCTTTTGACAGTCAGTCCCCCCACCTGATGTACACCCCACCCCTGCACAGCTGGGCCGGGTGCGCGGGCTTCAGAGCAGGGTCGAGTGCTTATTTTTGCGTCTCCTCCTGCATAGCACCTCCTCCGAGTAGCCTTTCAGGATCCCAGCAGCGGCTGCACCTCCAAGACCCTGGCGGTGCCCCCAGGAGCCTCGGTCGCCGCCCTCAGTCAGCTCTGCGCTTCCAAGTTCCGGGTGACCCAGCCCGACGCTTTTGGTCTCTTCCTGTACAAGGAGCAGGGCTACCACCGCCTGCCCCCCGGAGCCCTGGCCCACAGGCTTCCCCCAGCCAGCTACCTTGTCTACTGCCGCGCAGAGCTGCCTGAGGCCCCGGGCACCTCACCTGGGGCTGCACCAGAGGGGGGCGATGGGGAGCCAGGCGTAGGGAGCAGGGAGGGGGAGCAGGAGGACCAAGGAGATGGAGATGGCCCCAGGGACAAGGGGGAGGAGGCCGAGATAACCATCGAGGGGGAGGAAGTGCAGGCCAGGGGAGCCTCTGCTCGGCCAGGGGGGCCAGAGGCTGAGGGAGGCCGGGCGGCAGAGGAGTAGCTGGGAGCGGCCCAGCACCTGATGGGCAGAAACGCCGGGAGCCTGGCTAGGAAGGCCTTCCCGGGGCCATCAGCGCCCCCAGCCCAGGCCATAGCCTCCTCGGCCACCGCACCCCTTGCCCTCTCCTCTGCTGCTGTCTGATGTTGATCTCCGTGAACCCACCTGCTGGGGGAGCCCCTGGGCTGACCACATCCAGGGGGCCGAGTAAAGTTGAGGAGGATCGGGGGACCCCAGACCAAGTGTCCTAGGCCCCTTGGCTCTTGTCCTCCCCCAGCTAGAGGCCGGACAGCCTGGAGTGGTGAGTGTCCCCAACAGGGATCCAATCCAACTGATGCCCTCTTCTGGCGGTGGTGGGGGACTCGGTTCCAGCTCCCTCTGGCACCAAGGCAGGGCTGCTGTTGAGGCAGCCCCGCCGGGCCGGGGGCTTCCAGGCCCTGAAAGGCTCAGGACAATTCCAGGAGGCAGTGGCAGGACAACAAAGGCTCAGGGCCCAGTGCCGCCCCAACCCCCTGGAGGAGCGGTGCCTGCAAGCCAGCGTCCTTGCCTATAAAGTGGGGGTACTCCTGCTGCCTGCCTGCCTCCCACCAAGGTTCCAGGTCAAAACAGATGCATTTGCTGCAAAGCAGACTGGGAAGAAAGGAAGGGAAGGAGGTGGGGCATTAGCAACCCTCCCACTCTCCCCAGCTGGCTTCTGGGAGCATGGTCTCTGCCTTCCGGAAGGCTCTCATTGGGTGATGGTGTCAGCCAGTCCAGGGGAGGTTATTCTGCAGGACAGCAGGACCTTCCCCCAAATAGGAAGTCCTCCCAGTCACTCCAGCACCAAGGGGGACTTGGACAGGGGGAGGTAGCCCCCACCAGCAAGGAGATAAGCTTCCAAAGGGGGTGGGCAGGTCTTCGAAACCAGTTTCTCTGCGGAACTCTTTGGGCCCTTATAAAAGCTTTAGCAGGAGGCAGGGCATGGCTTGCTAGCATCAGTGAGGTTCAGCAAAGAAGGGTGACTCCCCAGAGGTCACACAGCAGTCTACCCCCCCTAATCCAGGACCCTGTTTCTAAGCCAGGAACAAATGAACTGCGTGAGGCCGGCACACCATGAGGGGGTCTGGAACAGCAGGCAAGCCCGAGCAGAGAAAAAGGCCGGCCGCGAGGGGGCGTGCGTGGTGCAGGAAGCTGCCGGGTGGGTGACGGGGGGGCTGCTACAGCAGAGCCGGTCAGGGCCTCGCCCCTGCGGCTGCCTGGTACCTTGGGCACAGCGCGGGGGCCGAGGCTGCTGACCCTCGAGCCCCGTGGGGTTGGGAGCCGTCCCTGGAAAGGAACCAGCCTCTGATGGAAGGAGGACCCCAGGCGGTCTCAGGTACTGAGCACGAAAAGGGATCCGCACGAATGAGCCGGGGTGACAGCTCGCAGGCACAAGTCGTGAGCCATGGCTTTCAGGCAGCCCCGGGCGCGGGGCCCTGCTGAGGCTGGCGGAGGGCCTCCCAGATGTCTCAGCGGGCCACCAGCAGCTCTTTCCCAAGCTTCTCGCTGGTAGAGAGTCTCCCCCTTTTGTATGTCCAACCCTATCCCCCCACCCCAGTGCCTTGTACAGTGCTGGGCACTCCATAGGCGCTTAATAAATGCTGTTCAGTGACTGGAGTTTGGTAATGAGGAATGAGGGCACATGGGAAGGATAAGGGAGAGCTGGCTTCTGGGAACCGAACAGGATATATCAAGAGGAAGGATATGGAAGTTTGCGGGGGATGCTCAGAGAATCCGAGGGGCAGGCCATGGAGCCAGTTCCAGCCTCTGGGCCTCTGCAAGCCCCGCCCACCCCAGCCCCTGCTCAGTCCGAAATCCTGGCGCTCGGACTTCAGCCTGCTCCCAAGCAATGGCTCATGGGAGGATGGCCGGCTCCTGCCTGCTGCCGGGGTCCTTCGGTTTACCTTCCCGAGAGATTCTAATCAGCCAGGGATGCAGCTCCCGAACTCAGCGTGATCCAGGGTCAGAGGACGGGGGCTGGCGCGCCAGGCAGGCCCAGCTGAGACTGGTCTCATTGCTCCCATTTCACAGATGAGGAAATCAAGGCTTGCTCAGGGAAAGCAACTTGTTACGGGGCAAAAGACTTGGGCACCAGGCCTTCAGATTCCGTAATGCTCCAATATATTAATAGGATGACTCATTTACTCTAAGCACCCACAGCTCCAGCCAGAGGGAAACGCGTCTCATCTCGCCACCCTCACTGTGTGATCTGGGCAGTGACCGGGAGCCTGCTGTGGACTGGGCTTCTGCCCCCACCACCCCTTTGTCCTCGTGGAAGAGGAAGCCGAGGTCCCGGGACGTGGCGTGCCTTGGCCAGCATCCGCTGTCGGAGGGCAGGCCGGGAGCCCCGGCCACTGGCTCTTGGGAGAGGTCGAGTCATTTCCCCACTTGGAAATGCGGCGCTTACCGTCCACAGCCGGCCAAGTTCCATGTGCGTTTACTGTCCTGTCTCCAGCTAGGACAACGCTTGGCCCGGAATTGGCACTTGGTGAATATATGTGCAATCATCTATTCTGGTTGGGAAGACTCAGCCTCCCATTTCGTCCCAGTGCCTGGGGCTTGGGGCAGCGGGTTCTCCATCGCTGCCATCGGGGTGAGCGTGCCCCATTCCCAGCCACGTGTGGGGTCCTCCTCTACAACAGCCACCAAGGGGACGCAGCAGACCGTCGCCGGGCCAGGGTGGGGCAGGTTTCTCCCCACCGGGCAGCCCAGGAGAGCCGTTTCAGTCCTACACCCCTGGCCCAGGGCCCGTGGGGTAGGAATGGGGGAGCAGCAGTCATCAAGGGACCCAGGGCCTGAAGACACTTCTGGGGGACGCCCTTGTGTCGCAGTCACCCCCGGAGTGTACCTGCCGCACTCGCTCCGGTCCCCCTGCGGCGTGTGGCCCCTCCACTCACCCACCTCCGCACACAGCGCTCGGCACACCCTGCAGTTTAACACGTGGCCTCAGGCACGCCCAGGCCTCCCTGGCCCTCCTGCGGTAGCAGGGTGACACTCAGGCACCCCAACAACGGCAGACACACCCTGATCCCGTGAGCTGCTCCTCCCCTGCGGGAGGGGACACAGGGACACGGGTGCTCCTCCTCCAAGCCACACCCTGACCCAGGCCAAACACCTCCTCAGACAGCCCCAGGCGGGCCACTCGGCTATTTCAACAGCCCCGCTTCTGGTCAGACTTAAGAGGTGACAGGCGGACACAGACACCTGGGGACAGGCAGACAAAGAGACCCTCAGACAGCCACCGACACACCCAGAATCCCTCGGACGTGGCAACGTACGCTGTCCAGGACACAACACAGAAGTGTCTCCCTTCCCACGTGCACGAGCAAGGAAGCTCAGACACACACACACACAACCGCACACAGAGACACACAAATGCAGACACGCACAGCGACACACTCGCACTGTTTATGCTTATGAGCATGCCAAGGAAGCTCTGAGGCCCTCTCCTGGCTAACCTTGCCCCAAGCCCTGGCCTACCCACACTCACCGTCCCCACCCCGCGGCAGGCCCTGGCGGGGACTGTGTTTTGCTGAGCGAACCCGGGTGAGGGGGGGAGAGGCAACCCCGCTGGCCAGGCAGGAGGCAGAGGCAGGCAGGGCTGGGTGGGGAGGCCTGAGCTCATCAGATTCCAGCCGGAGTGATTCACGGGAAGCGCCTGGGGGCGGGGGGTCTGGGAGGGGATGCTGGCCCAGGGGCTGGGGTGATGGGTCCTGAGTGGGCTTCGGACCCGCGGGGCCTGGGTGCAGAGTAAGCGCCCAGTGTGGGAGAGGGGCTTCTGGGGTAGGGGGGCTGAGCCTGAAGGGGTGCCTTTGGGGCCAGACCTGGGAGGGGCCCCAGACGCAGGGCTGAGCCCCAGCATGAGACAATCGGCCCCGCCCGGCCACCCCACCCGGGGACTCGGCCCCTGACCCCACGCCTCCCGGCCCAGCAGCTGGTGTCTTTAGCGAGGGTTAGGCCAAGGGCGGGGCGCCGGGGCAGGGTGCTCTTCACAGCCCAGCTCGGCCCCCTCGGGGTCCTCAGACAGGCGACCAGGGTGGACCCCAGAAGCCCAAGGGGCTGGGCCAGCCCAGACGGTGGTGCCCACAGGGCTCCAGACCTGCGCGGCCCCGCCAGGCGAGCCTCTGGCAGCGCACGAGAGCACGGCCGTCCCAACGTCAGCGATGTTGGCTTGCTGAGCTCAAGCCCTCCGCTCCTGCCACCCTGGGGCCCCCTGCCTCCCAGGCCAGAGGAGGTGGGGGCCACCCTGGGCCCAGGGCCAAGCTGCTCCTGCCGGATAACCGGAAGAAAGGATGGTGCTGGGTGGGGGGGCACAGGAAGTGCCTTTCTTGGAACTTTGCGCCAAAATAGCCCATTCCGTCCCTACTTGGAGTCGCAGGGTCCCATGGGGGAAGCGTGCGTCACCAAGCAGACCCCCGCCAGGGAGGGGCCTGTGCTGGCCTTAGTTTGGCTCTTGCCTGCCACCCCTCCACCCCCCACCGCCCACCTCCCACCACCCCCGCCGCGGCCTCTGCTCCACTTTGAAGTCCCAACATAAACATCATGTCTGCTTGGGTTCCCCTTCCCAGCCCGGTCGCAGCCCCCAGACCTGGCGCTCACCCCAGCCAGCCCCAGCAGTGCCGGGGGCGGGGGGCTGGACCACCCAGGGAAGGCGGTGAGCCAGTGACCCCAGGGAGAGAAACAGGGAGGCAGAGGGGGAGAGCGGAGATGAGAGGGGCGACACTTCAGTGGGCAGAAGCGGAGTGACAGAGACGTCGAGAAAAAAGACCAAGAGGCAAAAGAGGGGCCAGTGACCAGAGGGGAGCAGGGCAGGGCGGGCCTGCAGTCAGAGGGGGAGCCAGCCAGGCTTGAGAGGTCCCTGGGGGCACAGAGGACAGGAAGACGGGGGAAGAGGAAGAGCTGGCAGAGAAAGTTCCAGAGATGGGGGGGACTGGGGCCGCAGGGGGCTACAAGTGGTGGAGAGAGATGGCCCTGGACAACGGCCAGCCTTCCTGGCTTGCTTGGGACGGAGGGGGTTCCTGGAACGTTGAAGACCCTCTGCCAACTGGGACAAGTTGGTCACCCCAGGTGTCAAGCCTTCGGCAGATGCCTCAGGGACCACAGAGTCCACTCCCACAGGTGCCCCTTGCACAGATGAGGAAACTGAGGCCTCAAGCAGGGCGGGCGGAGACTCCCCTGGAGCACGCAGCCGGGCCAGGGTCCTTCAGCCCTGGGACACGCAGTCTCCCGCCTCTCTGTGGAGGCAAGGCCAGCGGGCCCCGGAGGGAGGACGGGAAGAGTGAGGGACAGGAGGCCCCAGGCTCAGGGTCCCCTCAAGCCCCCAGATCTGGCTGCCAGCCCAGCCTCTGTCCCATGCACGGTGGGGCCCCCAGCAAGCCCCTTCCCTGCCGGGCGGGTCCCACGCTGAGGGGAAGGGCCTGACGCGGGCTCCCGGGCTCCCTTTCCTGCGCGCAGATGTGGCCAGGCGGTGGGGCCAGGCATCTGCCAGCGGCGGGAACAGGCCCCAGCCGGGCCCAGGTTGGGCAGTGGCGGGCAGCCACGCGCTTCTCCCGCACAGCTGGGGGCACAGGTGCGGGCCCCGGGGACGCGCACACCTCTCCCAGCTGAGCGCAGCCTGGTAGCGCCGGGATGTGCAAGCACACGCGTGCACGCACGAGGGAATGCGTGGTCCTGCGCAGATGCCCAGGTACACCACCGGCACGCTCCGGGTCTCTCTCCGCCACCAAGACCCCACCCCACCCTCGCCCCTCTGACTCTCAGAACCCCCCACTCTTGAGGGCCAGGCCTGGTCTGCACGTGCCCCTTCTTCCTGGGCCCACCGCCCGAGTCCGCCTCCCTGCCTTGCTTGGTCCCCAGCAGTCCCACCTCCATTCCGGAAGGGCGCTCCCATCCAGAAGCAAGTGGGGGAGGGAGGCTGGCATCATCCTTCTCTCCCTCCCAGAACCCCTCTCTCCCCCCCCACCCCCGGACCTCTCCCATCTCCCCTCCTCTCCCCCAGCCCCCACCCAAGCCCATCGGCCCTTCCTCGTGACAGCCTGCAGGATGGGCTGGTTTGGGAAGAATTTAGAAATGGAGGGAGATAGGGGGATGGGGACAAAAGGAGGTGATTTGTACACAAAGCAATGTGCTGGCTCAGCAGCCCGCATGCCAAGGCTCTTCAGGGCGCCCGCCCAGGGGGCGCCCCTCAATCACACTCGATCCCCCACCTCGGCTGTTCCCCTGGGCCCTCTTCCGGGCCAGCCCTCGCCCCACCCCCTCGGGCCACACGCGACTGCATGCCCAAGCTAACGTCTCCACTTGTTCCAGCAGCCGTGAGCCCAGGCTCCTTCTTGCCTCTCTCAAAGTGACCCCTCCACATCCGGGCCTCGGCCGGAGCAGGGAACCCCAGCCCCTTTCTCCCCAACTCCAAACGTAAGCTAGGGCTGGCGCCCTGAACTTGGAGGGGCACTGTCCCCACCCCCCAGCCAGGGAGACATGTTGATCACGGACCACAGCGGCGGGAAGGGGCTGCTGTGTGGCATTGGGGCGGGCATCACCCTTGCAGGCTCAAGCGGTTCCAGCCTCCCGGGCTGCGTGCCTTCAGATCTGCAGAGTCACCCTTGGAGGGAGCCGTTCATCGTGGCGGCTGCTAGGTAGGAACCGGGGCCCCCCATTCTGTGTCCCCCGATCTAACTGTGCATCTGGCCATCTCATCCACTCACTTACCCATCGACGCATTCATCCATTCACTCATTCCTCCGTCACCCATCCAGCCATCATCTGGCCCCTCACCCCCTCCGAGCACTTGTTGTGCCAACTGACATGTCTGCTTTAGAGCGGGACCAAGGTGAGCCACGACCAATGCGGCCGCCAGGGAGAGTAAGACAGCCCCCCACACCCCCTGCCCAGCCCCCTCTCTGCCCTCCCAACTCCTCCTACCCAGCACCCTCCCAACTCTGCACACCCATCCCAACCCACCTCTCCCACCCTGCAGGGCACCCTCCCCAACCCAAGTGCATCCTCAACTCTCCTTCTCTGCCCGCCCCCCAAACGCTTGCTTAGCTTTGCTGCGGCCACAGGTCCCCGGGGGCCTGGCTCAGACTTCCCTCCACTCCCAAGGAGGTTCAGCCTGCACATCTGGAATTTGGCCTTCGACCCTCCTCGACCTGGTTCCCTGGCCTGCCCCCCCCAACTCCTCACCCCCTCCAGGCTGAGCGCCCGCCCTCCCATCTGACCCACCCACTCGCCAGACGGCCAGCAGCCTCCCCTTGGACGCCCCAGCACGGGCCATTGCCGGAATCCTGCCTGGGCTCGCCACACCCTTGGCCCCGGCCGCCGCCCGCCCCTCGGTGGCCTCCGGAGGCTGCCTCCCCCGGCCGGCCCGCCCTGCGCCGGCCCTGCCGCCAACCGCCCGCCCCTCTCCCAGACGATTTTGCAACAGCCTCCTCACTGGTCCCTGGCCCCCGGGCCCGCACATCAGCCGCGATGATGGCTCCTCACGCCTCTGCTCTGGGTCTCCGTGATGGAGGCCAGGCTGCTGGGGCGGCTCCCGTGCCTTCCATGCCAGGCCCCTGCTCCCTGCCCGATATGCTCTCTCCCCTCCTCCTCCCCACCCCTCTCCCTGCCCTTACTCCAGGCCCTGGGGAGTCCTCCGCTCCAGGCAGGTCTTGAGTGCTCCCACGTGGTACCTGCAGGTAGGCCTTGCCTTCTGGCTGCCTCCATCTCTTGACATCGTGCTCAGCTCTCGGACTCTGCTCCAACGACTCCCCAGTGCTGCAGCAAAATGAGCGCCGGCATAGGCGTGAGGCCTTTGCTTTAGTCCCGCCTTGTCACCGACTTGCTCTGAGCCTCCTTGGGCCTCAGCTTCCCCATCTGCGAAAAGGCTTGCTGATTTCCAGGGCTCTCGCAGTTCCAGGATGGTTCCTGGAGGAAGGCGGGGCATGTTGGGGTTTGACTCCAGGCAGAATCCCAGGTCCCCTGCCCCATCACCCTGAGCAAGGCTCTTCACTGCTCTGAGGCTCACTCAGTCATTCAACAAACTTTTACTAAGCAGCAACAACGTGCCAGGTGCTCTCCAGGCACTAAGGGTGCAGCAGGGAACAGGACAAAGACCCCGTTCTCCCAGGGCTCACAGTCTGCCAGGGTGGGAGTTTTCAAGAAGGTTCAGGCCTCCAGGAGACATTTGGCAATGCCTGGAGACATTTTTCAGTGTCCCAAGAGGGGGCTGCTACTAGCATCTAGTGCAAAAAAGCCAGCGATGCCACTGAACATGCCACAATGCACGGCCCAGCCCCCCACAAAAAATAATTACCCAGCCCCAAATATCCATAGTGCCGAGGGTTTGAGAGCCGGTGCCAGGGAGATTCGGGTCATATGCAAATGAACAACAGCGACCATGGAAGAGCATGACAAGTGCCAGGGAGGCATAGGAGCCAGCCCGGGGATGGGGGAGTCCCAGGGGGTGTGGGTGGGTGGTGGGGGGTCTGCTCCGACACTGGGGCAGGAGGAAGTGAAGGAGGGGCCTCCAGGAGAGAGGAAGAGCCAGGGCGAGCCAGGGCCCTGAGGCGGACGTGAGCCTGGTGACTTCAGGGAAGAGCAAGGAGGCCGAGCAGCTGGAGCAGGGAGTGCGAGGGAGGGGGGGAGCCACGCGAGGTTAGAGGGCAGGTCATGTAGCCTGGAGGCCGCGGCGGGGCCTGTGGCCTTTCCTCGGGGTGAGATGGCGGGTGGATCCCACAGAGGTTCCACAAGGCTCCCTCTGGCTGGCATGCGTAGAGCAGATGCAGAGAAGCAGAGAGGAAGCCAGAGGCCTGGCTGTTGGGAGCCCGGAGGGAGGTGACCGGGGCTCGGACCAGGCTGGGGGAGTAGGTGGTGGCAAGAAGCTGTCGGATTCCCGATCTGTTTAGAAGGTGCAGCCAGCAGGGTTTGCTGAGAGACGGACACGGGGTGTGGGAGAAACAGAGGAGTCATGGATGAGCTCAAGGTTTGGGGCCCGAGCCAACGGAAGGGTGAACTGCCCCACATTGACTTTCTGCTCCTGAGAAGGCAGATAATTCTACTGGCTTCACAGGCACAGACCTGGAAAGAACAGAGCCCCAGGCAGAGAGCAAGCGCCCCCTAAGCCCTGGCCCTCGGGAGGAGCTGGCCGTGGCTGCCAAGCCAGCCCGGGCACTGCTGGGGGTTCTGCAAAGCCTGCCCCCATAAACCTCCCCTCCCCAATTTGCTCAGAAGACTGAGGACCATCTGGCTCCTGCTCCCCAGCTGAAAAAACATATTTGCAAACCCTGGAAGCTGTGATACAATAGCCCGGCATTGCTGAAAGGCCAGGACACAATGCCCCCATTTTGTAGATAAGAAAAATGGAGGCCCAGGAAGGGTGAGTGACTTCCCTGCAATCACTCAGCAATTCAGGAACAGAGGTGCAGAACCTCTTCTCCACTTTTCCAACTCCGGCTCCGATATCTGCTACGAGTACAGCGGGTGTGCAGGGGTTAATCCCCCAACTGGCTCCCCAGGGACCAGCCTGGCTGATGGCGCTCAGTGCACAGGCCTCCAGAGGCCTGGGGGGCGGGCAGAGGACCCTGGCCAGGGAGGGCTGCACATGCGTGACATCTATGTCACATGCATGTGTAGGTCGTTGTGCGCCAGTGCCCATATGTGGCCTGGCGCCAGTCCCCTCGCAGCCAGCCCTGCTCACCCAGTGCAGCCCAGCCCCCAGGCAGCCCCCTCCCCCACGCACCCTGTCCTCCTGCAGCAGGAGCCCAGAGAGGCATTTCCTGTTTGGGGGCCGCCTCCTCCCCCTCTAAGCCCAGGTTCCCAGGGCCCTGGGCTGAGCAGGGGTGAAGGGAGGGCAGCCCCCAGGCCCCCCTTCCTACTCCCTCCCCTCCCCTGCCCATCCAGGCCCTGCTGGAGCCAGGAAGCTTTGTGGGTGGGCAGGAGGGGGGAGGTTGAGGCAGGGGCTCAGGACCTAGAAGCGGGGTTGAGAGTGCCTCTGCCTGCCTGCGCCGTCAAGGTGGTTCCCATCTGGGGGGCGCGTGGGCACGTGAGTGACATCAGATGGCAGGGCACGTGGCCCGCCCCGCCATTCCTGTATGTGCACCAAAGGGGTTTAGTGTGTCAGAGCTTGTGCAAGCGTGGGAAGGGGTGCTGCAGGCCGGCGTGGGTCCACAGCGAGGTGCGGGGCTTAGCATGCCCAAGCAAGCGTGTGCAGACCTGTGACACAGGGACACGGTGGTGTCCCAGCGAGATGGCAGCGGGGGAGGACCTTGCACCTGAGTGTCACTATGTTTCCACCTTGGGACAAGTGGTTGGGCCGTGGGACTGCGCATCCTCCCCCCACGCCCGAGCCTTCGACTGCGGGACTGCTGGTGTTTTCTGAGGACCCGCTCAGCCCAGCCGGGGCAGGCGGTTCCCCCTCTCCCTGCGGGGCCAGGGTGGCCCGGGAACTGCCCCTCCTCCCCGCCCCCACCCCAGCCCCCCACCCCTATTCCCCACCCCACCGCTTCCTGCTCCTGCAGCCCCAGGGGGAGCGGGAGCAGGGAGCTGGCGGCGGCCCCAGCCCACTCCTTTCAAGGCGGGAGCCCGGCCCGGGCCCGCCCCTCGCCCGCCCGCCGGAGGCCCTGGGCCCGCCCCCTGTCAAGAGCGGCTGCGGCCGCGGCCCGGGCCAGTCGGGGGGCGTCGCGATGCTGCTGCGTCTGCTGCTGGCCTGGGCGGCCGCGGTGCCCACGCTGGGCCAGGCCCCCGGGGCGCCCGAGCCCCGCGCCGCCTGCGGCCCCGGCAGCTGCTACGCGCTCTTCCCGCGGCGCCGCACCTTCCTGGAGGCCTGGCGGGCCTGCCGCGAGCTGGGGGGCGACCTGGCCACGCCGCGGACCCCCGAGGAGGCCCGGCGCGTGGGCAGCCTGGTGGGCGCCGGGCCGGCCGGCCGGCTGCTGTGGATCGGGCTGCAGCGGCCGGCGCGGCAGTGCCAGCCGCAGCGGCCACTGCGCGGCTTCACGTGGACCACGGGGGACCAGGACACGGCCTTCACCAACTGGGCCCTGCCCGCCGCGGGGGCGCCCTGTCCGGCCCAGCGCTGCGTGGCCCTCGAGGCCGGCGGCGAGCATCGCTGGCTCGAGGGCTCCTGCACGCTGGCCGTCGACGGCTACCTGTGCCAGTTTGGCTTCGAGGGGGCCTGCCCGGCCCTGCGGGAGGAGGCGGGCCAGGCCGGCCCCGCCGTCTACACCACGCCCTTCCACCTGGTCTCCACCGAGCTGGAGTGGCTGCCCTTTGGCTCGGTGGCAGCCGTGCGGTGCCAGGCCGGCAGGGGCGCCTCCCTGCTCTGCGTGCAGCAGCCCGAGGGCGGCGTGGGCTGGTCGCGGGCTGGGCCCGTGTGCCCGGGCACCGGCTGCGGCCCCGACAACGGGGGCTGCGAGCACGAGTGCGTGGAGGAGCTGGACGGCCGCGTGACCTGTCGCTGCCCCGAGGGCTTCCGGCTGGCGGCCGACGGGCAAAGCTGCGAGGACCCCTGTGCCCAGGCGCCCTGCGAGCAGCAGTGTGAGCCCGGCGGACCCCGAGGCTACAGCTGCCACTGTCGCCTGGGTTTCCGGCCGGCGGAGGACGAGCCGCACCGCTGCGTGGACACAGATGAGTGCCAGATCGCCGGCGTGTGCCAGCAGATGTGCGTCAACTACGTCGGTGGCTTCGAGTGCTACTGCAGCGAGGGCCACGAGCTGGAGGCAGACGGCATCAGCTGCAGCCCTGCCGGGGCCGTGGGCGCCCAGGCTTCCCAGGACCTGGACGACGAGCTGCTGGATGACGAGGAGGAGGATGAGGAGGACGAAGATGAGGCCTGGGAGGCATTCGAGGGTGACTGGACAGAGGCCCCTGGGAGCCTGTGGCTGGAACCCACGCAGCTGCCTGGCTTTGGCCTGGCCTACGGACCCCACTTCCCAGCGGCCCGGGAGCCACGGAGGCCTTACCCGGAGCCCACGTGGCCGCCCCCGCTCAGTGCCCCCAGGGCCCCCTACCACTCTGCGGTCCTTTCTGTCACGCGGCCCGTGGTGGTCTCTGCCACGCGCCCCACACTGCCCTCTGCGCACCAGCCCCCCACAGCCCCTGCCGTGCCCCCAGCTCTGTCCCCTGACCACCGGTTCTCCAGGATCTCAGCCAACTATCCCGATGAGCCCTCTGCCCACCAGCCCCCCGTTATCCCTGCCACTCGCCCAGCCCAGCTCACTACCCATCAGCCCCCCATCATCTCAGCCAAATATCCGGAGCTGGCCCCTGCCCGCCAGCCCCCCAGAGCCCGGGACACCCAGGTCGTTGCTGAGAACCGGATCACTACTCATTTGCCTCGGATCCCAGCTACCCAGGCCCCACTGGCCACCACCCCCAGGGCCCCTCAAATCTCTCTGACCCCAGATGTCCTGGTCCTCAGAACCCAGGCCACCCCGCTTCCCATGGCCCCGACTGGCCAGCCCCCTCTGCCCATCACCGCCAGGCTCCCTGTGTCCTCTGCCCACCAAGTGCCCAGGCCTGCTGCCACCCTGCCCCCACTCCTCCCCACTCTCCTGCGCCCTCAGAGCCCCTCGAACGCGACCTCAGCAGCCAGTCCTACACACGCCCATTCCGAAGCCCCTCAAGGCCCAAGGGAAGTCGCCTCTGACCCCCAGCTGGCCCCACGGCTGCCTTCGGTGGCCCCCACAGCAGCCCCCACTGCCCTGGGGGAGGCTGGACTGGTGGGCCACAGCCGGAGGGATGACCGATGGCTGCTGGTGGCACTGCTGGTGCCGACGTGTGTCTTCCTGGTGGTCCTGCTGGCACTGGGCATCGTGTACTGCACCCGCTGTGGCTCCCATGTGCCCAACAAGCGTGTCACCGACTGCTATCGCTGGGTCACCCACGCCGGGAGCAAAGGCCCCACGGAAACCGCGCCTCCCCGGGGCAGCCTCCCCGGGGTGCAGACCTGCAGAACCAGCGTGTGATGGGGCGCAACACCCCCGTGGGGCGGGGGGAAGGGCACGCACTGGACATACAGCCAAGGCCGTATCAGGGACCCATGGGGGCCACCCAGCTGGACAGAGGGCTTCCTGCTCCCCGGCCGAGCCAGGCTCCTCTTGGGCAACCACTAGACTTGACTCTCCAGAACTCTGCTCACGACAGAAGAGGCGCCAAGGTCCCCAGGACTTCAGGGGTGGGTGCTGGGGTCTTCTCCAATAAACGGGGTGCCAACCCCGCCCAAAGCTGCTGAGCCCCACTGGTGCCTGAAGGGAGGGTCTGGGCAGAGAGCTTCGTTCAGCTTCGCTGGACCCCCGAGGAGGTAAGACCTCCTGAGGGAGGGTATGCTTCAGAGCACCTCAGGGAAGCAGGACCAGAGAGGGCAGGGTCTTGCCCAAGGTCACACAGCAAGTCCAGGAGGGGAAGGTTTGGCACAGGGAGAATCTTGCATCTGTTCCTCTTTTATCCAAACTCCAAGAAGGTGGTGCTGAATCAGGGGGAGGGAGCTGGAATGGAATTGTCTGCTGCCCTGGAGCCAAGCAGGCTCCGGGCCTAGTGATTCTGAGGAGTGAGGGGTATGTCGTGGGTGAGTCTCTCCTTTCTTCTGGTACTTCCGTTCCCATCCCCGCAGGCTACCCAGAAGTCGGGGACTGGGGCTCAGGGTCCACCAGGGATGCTGCCACCCTTCTGGGCTATCCTCCCTCTGCTCTGGGGCAGAGGTGGGGGTCAGAGCCCAGCCGGCTGGGGATGGGGAGAGCAAGGACCCCAGGAGAGAGCCCGCGCTGGGCTCCCACCTCCCACACTCTGGGTCACGCTGGGCTCCTCTCCAAGTGGATTGGGAGTGGGGGGACAGACAGAAGATTCTAGCTTGAGATAGGGTTCGGGCTGCTCAGGGTTGAAGTGTCCCAGGAAGTGGAGGAGGGACCGGTGTAAGATCACATGTGGGGGGCACCCTGGGGAGGGGGGCCGGACCTGGACGCGGGTGTGGTGAGGAGGCGCCGGTTCCCCCGGCCCCTGTAATTTTGCAGTTGCAGCCTGTCCAGGCCTCTAATTAGGCCGGGAGCCGCCCGCTTCTCTTCCCTGGGCCCTAAGCCACCCTCTGGCCCTAGGGTCTGGGCCCTGGGGCTGGAAGTCTTCGGCTGGGCCCCAGGGAACCAAGAGCGGAGGGATCGGAGCTGGGGACCAAGCCCGGGGGGGGGGGGGGGCGGGCCGCGGAGAGGGCGGGGTGAAGGCTATGTACCACCCCCAGGCCCCCGCCCCGGCTCTCACGTTCTCGTAACTCAAACCAGACGCCCCCGCCAGATCAGACCCGAGATTTTAACCTCCGTGACGCCGCTGGGGAGGTTTGCTGGAGGGGTGTTGGGGTCGCGGGGCGGCGCGGAGGCCTGGGTCCTGGAAGGAGGTGCGGGCTCAGCATCGGGGGAGGGCAAAGCCTGCCAGGACAGGAAGGCATGGAGCTCCCGCCGGTGACCCCAGACTGGAGGATCCAGGTCGTCCGAAGGGCAGGAAGGAGTTAAATGCACTGCAGTCGGAGGGGGGATGGGGGTGGAGAAGGGGGCCCGGAGCCGGCTCTTTGTCATCCCATAATGAGCACCAGATGCGGAGCTGCGTGCGGGCCTAAACAAGCGGCCTCCCAGGGCACAGCCTCCGCCCTCGCCGAGCCCGGGTTCCGCCCAGGCCGGGGCTGGGCCTCAGGCTCCGCCCACTGACTATCAGGCCACGCCTTCCCTGGCTCGGCCCAGGCCTGCCCTGAGGTGTCAGCCCCGCCTCTCGGAGCTATGAGCCACGCCCGCCCGCCAGAGGCCCCGCCCAACTACTCAGGAACCTCGCGCCCCGCCCGCTCAGATCCTCCCGTCGCGCTATTGCCCCACCCCCTTCTGTAGCCCCGCCCACCAAGGGAATAAGCCCCGCCCCTTCAGCTCGGCCAGCCCGGGCTGGCAGATTTTTAGTCCCCGCCCCCCGGAGGTATAAGCTCCTCCCAGAGTTTAAATACCCAGAGCGTTCACGCCGCGTTACACGCCCCGCCTAACAACTACAAGCTCCGCCCCTCCAAGGAGCCGGGAACTCTGCCCACGAGCGCGGGGAATCCCGCCGAGGTTTGAACTGTCCGGGAGAGATACCGCCTCCGCCCTCCGAAATGAATGAGGGGAGCGGATATAGTGCGAGTGGTTGAGCGCCTGCTTCCCATATACGAGGTCCCGGGTCCCGCCTACCTCCTAAAAAAAAGAAAAAAAGGAAAGGAAATGAACGCTCTCCTCAAGCTCCTTTGCAGGCTCCGCCCCCACGTGGCTAATATCCCTTTCCCTTCACGCAGCCCCAGGGCCCGCCCACTAAAGAAAACCCACAAATCCCGCCCAGAGCCTTAGGCCCCGCCCACCTGGAGCGTCCTGCCCCCCCCCGCCCGGGTTCGCGTACAAGCCCCGCCCCCGTGGGGAACGACCCGGCTTTGCCCTCAAGCCCCGCCTCCCAGTAATAGCCCCGCCCACCCAGGCTCCATCTTCTCGACGCGGGGCGGCTCAGGGCCCTTCCGTGTCCTCCGAACCCCGTACCGCGGCCGGGGCGCCCCTGAGCCCGGGCCTGGCGCCCTCCCTCCCGCCCCTCCCCACGGCCTCCGATCGTCCGGATTCCGGGTTCTCCGGCGGGAGCCCCCCGACGGCCTCGGGCGCGGGCGGGCGGCGTGGGTGAGTGGGCCTCTGGCGCCACCTGCCTTCGGCGCCGCGATCTGCAGCCACCGGGCGGCCTCCGCCGGGCCCGCGTCCCAAAGCGTGCCCGCTGCTCGAGTAGTTTCGTTTACTGGGGCTCACATATGGGGTCACATATCTGCTCCTCTCCCAGGTAGGACGGAAGATCCCCTCGCAGATGTCCTCCGTCATGTTTGGAAGTCCCCAAGGGGCGCGTCGCACCGGCCTGGACACCTGCAAGCTGAGGTGGCCCCTGCCCCTCTTCTTTTTAGGACGTATTTGGGTCGCGGGGCCTGGTACCTGGTCCGACTGTTGCCGGCCCTGCCCCGGTGATCCAGGCACAGCCTCTCGCCTGGGGGCCCCGCCTTCCCGGGGCCGGCGGCTCCCGGCTATGACCCTCTTCCCAGGGAGTCCGGGGTGGTTTGGGCTCCGAGGTCCTCGTGTGCGAGCCGAGAATTACGGTTTTTACGGGGGCTTGATGTCAAGCAGCGTTTCCAGGGAACTTCTGTGTGAGCATTCATCAGTTCATTTGAAAAAATGAGCCTGCTGGCTCCCACTCTAGACCGGGGGTGGGGGTGGGGTGGGCAGGAGACTCATTGCTAGGGGCAAAATAACGTGTTTCCAAAGGTTATTGGGGCGGACTGGGCACTAAGGTTGAGGGCAGAGGGAGCTGACACCTACTGAGCCCAGCCTGGTGCGGGCTCGCAGCTCAGCGGAGCTCAAGTGGGAAGAATTCAGCGTTGGGGAGTGGGATTCTCTCCCGACAAGGTTGTGACTCTGGAGCCCTGGCTACTAGGAGTGGGAATGGCATTTGTTGCCAAATAATGCAAAGAATAGCAAATGCTTGCAGCGCTGCTTCTGTGCCCAGCCCTGTTTCAGGGCTTACATGTTTTAGCCTATTTCGGATCCGTACTGAGCTCCGTGAAGTAAGTGCTCTCATCACAATTTACAGATGAGGAAGCTGCAGGCATTTTCCTAAGTGCCTTGAGTTAGGCCACCTGCCCACATTGACCCGGTTGGCAAACCCAGGTTTGAAGCCAGCCGGTCGGGCTCCAGATTCTGTGGTCTTTTCTCAGACAGCAGAGCTAGTCCTTATGTGAAGGCCACGTCTCTAATCGAAAGAAATGCCCCCTCCCAGTGTAACTTGCAGGGGTGAGCCTGCAAGATGTGGACTCTGGGACAGGCTGTTGCCTGCTGGGATTGAGCAGGGGGCAGCAAAGCCTTCCCCACCCGGGAGGAGTTAGTCATCTGTGGTTTTGGTGGGCAATGCTGTCAAATAAGGCATTGCCTGTGACCTCGTGGGATCCAGAAAATGTGCTCCAAAGAGGGCAGCTTCAGAGCACCTGGCAGCCCGCACTCTAGCCTGGTTCAGAGGGTTCAGGTGGTTTTCACTGGGAGGCCAGCTAGTGCGGTGGGTAAGGGTGGCTGTTCTCCAGGGGGAACTGGGAGGACTGGGAGCCTCCCTCGGGGAGATTCAAGTCCCATGGGGGCCTGGCCTCTAACTGGGTGCTTGAAAGGAAAGACAGAAAGGAAGGAAGGAGGGGCCGTTCTGCGTGAGACGGCTCTTGGTGTGATGACAGCTCCACTACTTACTGGCTGGGGGACCTTGGACAAGTTTCCTAATCGTTCTGTGCTTACCTCCTTGTTTGAAAAATGAGGCTACGATAGCACCCATTATATCCTCAATAATCTGTTGGAGAGGAAAAAGAAAGACCCTAAATGAGGAAAGAGTCAAGGAGAAAAGCCTTCAGCATGGCTGCACAGACCTGCTACAAGAGGCACTTTCTGCTCCGGCTGGCTCTCTGGGGCCCGAAAGACACAGCCCAGACCCCGATCCCAGGAGAGCTGAGTCAGCAGAGACCACCTCCCAGGCCTGCCAAGTCCCTATGGCAGGGGGTCTCAAACTTTGTTGGTTCACCGTGCCCCGAACGTCTCAGCAATTTTTTCACGGCACCCCTAGTTCCATTTATGAAGCAGTGTGGGCCCAAGAACTTAAGAAGTGCTTGTGTCCTATATCCTAGTCATTATTTGGAAAAAATAGTACCCAGACACTGAAAGATAGAATAATATTGTTTTATTCTTGACCACCGTGCCTGGCTAAGGGGATGTGTGTGCCCTGTGGGGCACTGCCCAGCTGCTCGAATCTTAGAATCTGATTGGCCATCTCCATCCTTGTTTCCTGTTCCACATTGCCCTCCCTGTGGCACTTGGTTTTTCATCCTGGTAGCGACTGGAAACTCAGCTTTGCTCAGGTATGATGTCATCAAAAGGAATGTAGTGGGAGCAGATGTGGCTGGAGCAGTTGAGTGCCTGCTTCCCACATGGGAGGTTCTGGGTTCGGTTTCTAGTGCCTTCTGAAAAAACAAAACCAAAAACAAGCAACAAGCAAAACAAGCAAAAGGGCCAACTAGGGGAACCGATGCGGCTCAGTGACTGTCAGCCTCCCACAAATGAGGGTCCCGGGTTCAGTACCTGGCCCCTGGTGCCTCAAAAAAAAAAAAAAAAAGGAATGTCATGTGGCAAATGCTGAAACTGTAAACTCCCTCAAGCCAGTAGTTTGCCAGAGGTCTGACAAACGTCCAGCATTGCTGTGTTTCCGTCAAATTTTAAAAATATCTCATGGGTCCCCATGAGTTTTTGAGGTGTGCAGAACCTGGCAACAAAGGAAAGGTCTCATTAGGCAGATCCCAGCGTCCCGGGGGAGGGTCCTTGGAGGGACTGGGGGAGGTGGAGGAGCTGGGGGTGTCCATGGCCCTCTGCTGCGCCCCAGCCTTTCTCTAACCCGCCACAGAAATCAAAATGGGCCCGTGGGAGCAAAATCAGATTAGGAAGATGATGTCGTGTCTAGAGTGAGTGACAGAAGCCTGTGGAGAGTGTGCAGCCCTGGCCTGGGGAGGGGCGCCTCTCCAGGCAGTGGAAGGCAGACATTTAGATCCTGGGGGCCGAGGGGGCGCATTGGGGGAGGATGGCAGAATCGGTCGGCCCCTCCTGTTAGCTGCCCAGGGGGCCCCATGATCTTCCACTCTCAGGGGCCACTAAAGAGAGGCCGATGAAGGAAGCCCCTAGAGGGCTGCTTCAAATGGGCGCTGCACCTGCATGTCCAGGAGAATTGTCCCCCTTCATGGTTCCTCCCCTTCCGCACACAGGCAAAGTCCCTTTGCTGTGGAAGGTTCTGGAGACTAGTTCGAGGACATCCGGGGGGTTCGTTATTCTGCTGACCACACTTAGGAACCAGGAAAATAATTCCAGGCTGGTCCAAGCTCCCTCGAGACCCGGCGTGCAGGTCCCGAGGTGAGGCGCCAGTCGGGCAGGAGACCAGGTCTCCTCCTTAGAGTTTATTTCTTCATGAGAGAAGCTGCCCCTCCAGGTGGCCCGCACTTTCTGCGGTGGCCCAGACCGCTGGGAGAATCTATGCGCGGAGCTGCGGCACACAGCGGCCGTTCCTGGTCACGGTGGCTGAGCCGCTGGAGGGGGGCAGTGTGCGGCCACTGCCGTCACAGCCACTGGAGAGGGGCCTGGGTCAGAAATTTCCAGCTTGGGCCTTCATCCAGGAACAAACTTGACCCTGGCACTGAATCTGAGACTAGGGCCCTTCCCCTGGGCCATTTCCTGCTGGTTCAGCTCCACCTCTCAGGGAGCTTCTCGCCACTTTAAACCCCAAAAGGAGAGGAGGTCTGAATGCACTCCCCCCGCTGACAGCACCTTGACCCCTGTGCACTCAAAGTTCTGTGATGGCAGGAAACAGAAAAAGGAGTCTTGGGTAGGATTTTGGGCGCCGAGCCGCAGTCTCAGGCTGAGGAGTGAGACCTGGAAAGAAGCAGAAGCTGGAGTCGCCGGGGAGGCTGGAGCAGAGTGGCCTGGCCACTGCTGAAAGGCCTTGTTCCCGACCATTCTCAGAGTCTTTGAGACTTTGTCTAAACTTTACATTCCATGGAAGGGCCCTCATTGGCCTCTCTCGGGCCGTGTGCCTGCCCTATCATTGGGAGACAGGGTGCAGGGAAGGGGCCAGTGACAGACCCATGGCTAGGCTTGCCGTGGTTGGCAACTTGGAAGTGGCAGCTTCTCTCGCTAATAAATGACACAAAGCAGATTTTACCTTCTGTCCTATTGGGCACTCGAGCGCAGGAGCAGCTCATAGAGGAGCCGCCTGCTGCTGTTTCCTGGGTCCTACCTATCGCTTAGCACACTGCTGGCCTATGCCAAGTTCCCATTTGGGTCCTGGCCCACAGGAACAAGGGCTCTTGTGGGAAGGGGGGTCAAGCGGAAGCCACTGGGACCCCCTGCCCACTGAAATAATAAGCTCTTTGTGTACACGATGTTGTGTTGAGATTCTGTTATGTGTCAGAGACTCCACTAAGGTTCAGGCCCAGAGAAGTAACCAGAAGGGAGAGAAGCAAGAATGTACACGGGGAGACTGCCCGGGACACTGGCCAGGCATGGAGGGGGTGGTCTGAACTTGGGCAGACGCAGAGCTGGAACGGGGAAGAGAGCAAAGGTGAGAAACGCTCAGAACCCCTGACTGGCTGCATGTGAGGGGGTTTGATCCGTCTCCCTTGGGGAGGGAGGTATTCACTTACAGGGGAAACGTGAACGAAGAAGCCACTTTGGAGAGAGAAATGATGTGGTCCACTTTGGATGTGTTGCGTCTTGAGGTGTGTGGAACTCATCCCAGTAGACCTGTCAGAAGGCACCTGGGTACCCAAGTCGGAGGCGCAACACAGAGAGGTCTGGTTGGAAGATACAGAGTTGAGAGTTTCCATGGCACCCCAGCCCTGGGAGAATTCCAGAAACTAACAGTTTCTGTCCCCTTCAGCACAGCGAGCCTAGCACCACCCCACTTGGTTTCCCAGTTTGGCCACTGACACAGACTGGGCAAAGCGGTGGGGAAGGGAAGGCCTACTCCTCAGCTTATATATGGAAGTACTGTTTGAATTTAAAGATAATCCTATATCCATTTTCTAAGTTTAAAAGAAAGCAGGGAGCAGATGTGGCTCCAGTGGTCGAGCTCCCACCTCCCACACGGGAGGTCTCAGTGCCTCCTGAAAAAACAAAAACGAATAACAAGCAAAACAAATGAAAAACCAACTCAGGGAAGCTGATGTGGCTCAGTGATTGAGCGCCGGCTTCCCACAGCCGAGGTCCTGGGTTCAAGCCTCAGCTCCTGGTACCTTGTAAAAAGAAAAGAAAAAAAAAGCAAAGAGATGAAAAAAAAAAAAAAACCAAAACCCTCTGCCTTTTGGAGTATGAAGCTCTATGTACCCCAGAAAAACGTCCTTAACTCTACCCCGTTCCTCTGGGCGTGGAGCCATCGTAAGTAGGCTCTGTGATGAGGCTGCTTCAGTCAAGGGGATCCCTCCTCATTCAGGCTGGGATCTAATCCTATTACTGGAGACCTTGATAAAGGGAATGAATACAGAGAGAGAGAGAGAGAGTGAGAGAGAGAGAGAGAAAGCCATGGAAGCAAGACTCTGAATGCGAGACCTGGAAGGGGAGGCAGAGACCAGGAGCCACGGCCGTGGGTGCCATGTGTGCCATGTGCCACGTGGCAGAGGAGCCAAGGATGGCCGGCAGCCAGTTTTGGGGAAGAAAGCATCGCCTTCATGATGCCTTGACTTAGACATTCTCATGGCCTCAAAATTGTAAGCTAATGAATTCCCAGTTTTTAAGCCAACCCATTTCATGGTATTTGCTGGGGCAGCCTGGGGCCTTCAGTTCCCCGGGGCACTGAAACCTTGCTGCTTCGGGCCCCAGCTGACGTTCTGGGCGGCGGGAGGCGCAGCTCCCAGGCCTTGGCCGGCAGCTGCCCGCTGAGCTGAACTGTGGGCCTTTGTTCCTGGTGCCTCTGCCTTCCCGCAGCCTCCTGTCTTCCGCCAGCGGGGCCCCGGCACACCTGGCCCGTCCTGACCCAGGGACGTGTCCCTCTCTGGGCCGAACGCCCGACCTTCCCGGCCCTGATGGCGTCCCGGGCTGCCCCTTCCACGGCTTCATCCTCCTGGAGAACGGAAGGCAGCGCGGGTGACGTGACAGCAGGGACGCGTGTAGGCAATGCAGGGGCCTGCCACCTCAGGGGGGCTCCAGGTGGCCAGGGCTCTGGGGCCTGGATCCAAAAATGAGACACAGAAGTTCACGGTTTGCTCGGGATTAGGCCCATTAACGGAGGGGTCAGAAAAAAAGCTCCCCTGCAGCTGTGTCTGCAGAGAAAAAGAGCCAACAGGATGTGTGTGAGAGAGAGAGAAGGGAAATAATATATTTATAATGAGGTTTATTAGGAGGAGTTGGCTCACGGGGCCACGGGCTGGCAGGGCCCGACTCCGTAGGGCAGGTCACAGGCTGGCAGCTCCATGACGCTGACGCCTGGTCCCCATTCCTCGGGGGAAGCTGGCAGGCTGGAAATTCTGGCAAGAATCAATGTTGAAGTCTTGGGGCAGAAGGTCTCCCGACATCTGGACCCTCCGTGCTCCCAGCGGCCTGGGTGAGGCCCCCCACATTGGGGCGGGGCGCCCCTTCTTCGGGGCCAGTTCACTGGAGACGCCGATCCCAGCTACCAGCTACCCCCATGGGAACCACGAGGCCGGTGTCGGACCGAACGAGCGGACGCCACAGCCTAGCCAAGCTGACACAGAACATTAGCCGTCACACCAGGCAACGAAAAGCAGCTTTGGCTGGCCCAGGCCCACCCCAGGATAGTATCAAGAGGCCCGTTCATTTAATAGGTATCGACCGGACAGCTACCGTGTGCCAGGCGCTGTGGCGAAGTGCGCGTGTGTGATGGGCAGTGCCCATTTGTAACTAATAATAGGAAGAGAATGCCAAGGACGACGACGGCTACACTGACGGAGCAGAACATTCCAGGCCCTGTTGCAAGTACCGTGATATATCCTCACACTTAACCTATGACTGCCTCAGTTTGTGGGTGACAAGACTAGGGCACAGGGGAGGGAAGTGACCGGTCCAGGGTCACTCAGATCATAGCAGAGTCAGGATTCCAGGGTCTGACCCTGTGACCATTTGCCTCCCATGGATTTCATTCTAACAGGAGAAAGAGATAAAAAACAAACCCATAGACACCTCAGTAATGATAATTGCAGCTTACGGCGAGTGGAGGCAGAAAGCAGGGAGCTGAGGCGAGGGAGAGCAGTGGCGGCGGGGGTGGGGGTGGCTTTAGACGGAGGGCAGGACGTCCAGAGCGAGCTGTGGCTGTTGAGGGGACAGCGTGGGGAAGCTGGGGGGGGGGCAGGGAACACCTTGAGGGGAGTGGGGCTCGGCTGGCTGGGGGGTCAGCGAAAGCCAAAGCCGCTGTGGCTGGGGTGTGTAAGGAAAGGGGGGCGGGGGCCAGAGCCAGATGACACAGGGACCTGAGGGCCGGCCAGGGGCCTGGACTGCATTCTGAGCACCGTGGGGTGGCACTGGCGGGTTTGGAGTGACGTGGTGGCGTGGTCCGATCTATAGTTGAAGATGACCCTGTGCGGGCTGGCGGGGGACGGTGCGTGGAAGGGGGAGGCCCGGGGGAGACCAAAGCGTGTCTGGGGGGAGCCACGCCGGGGGCCTGGCTAGACGTGGGGCGCTGGGGTGGAGAAGAGCTGGGGGCTGCTTGGCTATCGATTCCTGGGGGCGGATTCCGTGAGGGGCGTGACGGAGATATCCATGGACGAAATGAGACGGCTTCTAGAACTTTTCTCACATCAGTCCAGCCGGGTGGAGAGAAGCGTGGTAGTGGAGAGGATGAGAGCGGGGTCCCCAGGGGGCGACAGCCCAGGGCCGGGTGCTGAGGACAGGGACTTCACTATACCAGGCTCTCGTTGTGTGGTATTTGAAATTGTACATAATACCAAGTTAAGAAAAACACACACAACGAACAAAGACTGCCGTGCCCCGGGTTTGGCTCAAGCAGCTGGTGGTGCCAGCTACCGAGAAGGAAAGGACAGGAGGCGGGGTTGGGGGGTGGGGTCAGGCCCGGGGTGGGCCGTGCTGAGGGCAGAGCGTGTCACCACCAAAGGACAGGGGCAGAGAGGCCTCTGCCATTCGGGGGCAGGGCTCTGCCCCTTCCTCGGGGAGAATTCTCCTTTCGTGAAGCGTTTAGGATAGAACGCCGGGCCTGACGTTGGCTCCGCCAGGGACTGAGCCCGCCAACCGGAGACGTCCGAGGGCCACGAAATGGCCACAGCCACCAACCACTGGGGTTCCCAGTTCCCGGTGGCCCAGGGGCCCTCAGGCAGGATGTGGGGGTGGCCGGGGCCTTGTATCAGCTATCTCTTGCACATAATGAATTGCCCCAAAGCTCAGTGGCTTATACCGACCAGGATTTCTCATTCCTTGCTCTCCTGTAGGTCCGACGTGGAGCCGGGCTCACCTGGTGGTTTGTCTGCAGTCCCACCTGGCTGCGCTCCTGCAGCCACCAGCGAGCCTGGGGCCGGAGTGTCCAAAATGGCTCCTCTGCTGTGTCTGGCAGCAGGTGCCGGCTCCTGGCTGGGGACCGTGGCTCTCCTCACGGGGCCTCTCATCTGTCGGGAGGCCAGCCCGGGTGTCTTCACAGCACGGGGGCTCAGCATTCCAAGAGAGCAGAGGTGGAAGTCACAATGACCCCCAGGCCGCTCCCCAAGGGTCGCACTCTTCCGACACAGCCTACTGGTCACAGCTCAGCCCCCATTTGAAGGAGGGGGCCCTGATGGGAGGAGCTGCGAAGACCCTGGGGCCATATTTCTCCTGCCACAGGCCTGAAGGGCCCCGTGAGGGACCTCAGTCGCTCGCCCTGCCCTCAGAGGCCTGTGTCTCAGCATGCCACCACCCTTCTCCCTCAAACCAGCACCGTGAAGAGGTGGCATTCATTTCGACTGGCTGTCCAGGTCACGCAGCTCAGGAATGGCAGCTGGTGCCGCGGCTGATGGTGGTTTTGGTTTTTTTAAAGATTTATTTTATTGATTTATCTCCCCCCGCCCACACACACACCTCTTGCGCGCGCTGTCTGCTCTCCGTGTCCACCTGCTGTGTGTCCGCTTGTCTTCTCTTTAGGAGGCACCGGGAACTGATCCAGGGGTCTTCTGACGTGGGAGAGAGGCATTCCATCGCTCGAGCCACCTCAGCTCCCTGGCTTGTCGTGTCTCTCGTTACCTTTTCCTTCGTGTCGCTTTTTTTGTTGTTCCATCATCTTGTCGTGTCAGCTCTTGCACGGGCCAGCTCGCCTTCACCAGGAGGTCCCGGGAACCGAACTCGGGACGCCCCATAGGGCAGACGGGAGCCCCATCCCTCGAGCCACATCCGCTTCCCTGATGGTGTTTTTGAAGAGGGCTGCACTGACGGAGTTTCCAGCCCACGTGCTCTTCTCTGCTGAGAGGTGGGCTCTTACGTTTCCTGCCCTTGAAACTGGGGCAGGTAGTGGGACCTTTGTCCCAGCCTTGACCGATAGACTGGTGCACAAGTGACGCTGTGAACTTCGGAGGTGAGCTCGTTGGGGGTGATACGGCTTCCCACCGCCCTGGGACACTTGCCCTTGGAAGTCCAAGCCACATGGAGAGGCCACGTGTGGGTGTTCCAGACATCTGCCCTGGGTAGGCCTCAGCCCTCAGCCAGCAGCTGGCAGACGTGTGAGTCAATGAGCCTTCAGATAATTCGGGTCCCCGGCTTTCGAGTCTCCCAGCGGGCATCTCTGACATCATGGAGCAGAGACAGCCAACCCCATTGTGCCCTGCCTAAAATTTTGACCCATAGAAACCAAGAAAGATAACAATGTTTATCATCATTTTAAGGCACTGAGTTCTGGAGTGATTTGTCATGCCACAATAGATAATTAATATATATGGCTAGTAAAAGAAATAGGAAAAAAACCTGTGGCTTAAACTAACTAGAGGTTTAATTCTCTTTCCCCTGGAGTCTGGGGAGAGGGAATCCAGGGATGAGATATAAGCTCCCATGATGCCATCAGAGGCCTGAGGCCTTTTATCTTGTTGCTCTGTAATCCTCAGTACATAGCTACCATTCTCAAGGTCACCTCTTGATCCACTATAGTTGCTGATGCTCCAGCTGTCACATCTGCATTCCATGCTGAATGCAGGGTGAAGCAGAGAGAACAAAAGTGACCTTCACTGACATTACTGTTTCTGTTTTAAAGAAATTTCTGCTTATATCTCATATCCTAGAATTGTCTCATGATCATCTGTGCAAGGAAGGCTGGATAGGCTGTGCAAGGAAGGCCGGAAAGATTGTCTTTTAACTGGGCTCATTGCCACCTCAAGTAAAACTGGGGTTCTGTTATTGAGGAGGGGAGGAGAATCGATAGTGACCAGTGGGCAGCTGGCGGCACTGTTAAAGCAGGATGGAGGAAGAGGGAAATCTTCCCTGTGGTGAGAAGCTAAAGCTAGCACGGAAGCCTTCCCAGCTCAGGGCGGCCTTCTCGGCTTCACTTCTAAAGAGATAAGGCAGGGGGCTGACGGGGCTGTCTCCACCTTCCCCGTGTGGCCAGCAGGCAGCTCGACTTTTGCTAAATATTCCAACATGCAGCCCTCACCTTACCGCTGCCCAGCTCAGATACCTTCCATGGCTCCCACTCGCCACAGTTTAAAGACGAATTCTGGGGTTTGGTTCGGCAGGCCTTGGTCAGCCCTCCCAGGGTCCTGTGCTACTTGCTCATGTGCCCCGCCCCCCCCCCCCCCCACACACACACACCACCCTTGTTCCAGCAGCTCCTGTCGCCCTCTCTCGGGCTCTCTGCCTGGGAAGCCCCTTCCATTCCCAGCACACTCCAGGGCCACCACGAGCCTTCTGGTGCCCTCGCTCCAGGGCTCGGGAAGTGGCGCGCGGGCGGGATGCCCCACGCTCGCCCGCACAGCAGCGCCAAGGGGAAGCCACCTCCAGGAAGCCCGCCGGACCCATCCGTGAGCGACGCCCTCCTCCCCCCATCGTCCTCTTTCTTCAGACCCCCAGGCCTGCCTGCCCCACAGGGGCCGGGTGTCTCCAGCTCTGTGTCCTCCAAGCCTCAGGGCCATGCCCCAGACTGGCGCCACCAGTAGCCCAGCTGGGAACTGAACTGGTGCGACCAGCCGCCGCTCTTTCTCCCCCGTTGGGGGGCAGCTGCCAGCCCCTCAGTCCTCAGCACCCACGCCAGCAGGACCCCCGCCAGCTGGAAGGCGGGCCGCCTCGGACAGCGCCTGCGAAGTGGCCCGGCGGGCGTGGACCCCGCTGGTTCCTGCTCGGGTGCCTGGGGCCTGAGCCTCCGAGGTGGGCTGGGAGCTCCCTTCTCAGCCCAGCCTGCCCCCGGACAGCTGGAGCGCGCCCTGCGTCCCCTCCCCGAGCCCAGCCCTGAGCCAGCGACCCAGACGGCCCCCTGCGGGAGTCTTGGGCCCACCACGCAGGAACGAGCACGGAGAGACCTTCCGTTTCAGACCTTTTATTTTATCTGCATCTTCCCTGCCTCCTCCCTCCCCACTGGGCCCTGAGAGCAGTGGGAGCCCCCCTTGGGGGGAAGGGACCCAACTCTCATCCCTGGGGGAGGCCGTGCGTCCCCCGGGCCAGACCCCAATGATGGGAGAAGCAGGGGCCTCCAGGAGGGGCACAGGCCTGTTCCAGGCGGCCGGGGCCCACGGGGCCCCCCAGATGCCCTGGAGCCTGGGCCCCGTGGCTCTCGGGAAAGGGGCAGAGAAAATTCAGGGGCGCGACGGGGAGGCAAAGCCGGAAGGGCATTGCGTGTGGCTGACAGAGGTGCAGGTGCGGACGGCCGTAGGGCCCTGAGAAGGCCCCCCAGGTTGGAGGGGAAGGTGGCAGCGGGGGTGGGGGGACGGTGGGCATGGGGAAAGCAGTGGGGGCCCCCAGAGGAGCCGCGTGGGGCAGCAGGGCCAGCAGGCAGGGGTCTGGAGGGGTGGGGGGCTCGGGGCCTGGAGCGGGCAAGGCTGAGGGGCCCCCCGGCTGCTCTTCAGTTTCAGGGAGCCGGGCCCGCGGGCCATGGCCCCAAACGGCCCAATTGTGCTTCTGGGTTGCTGCAGGGTCCCCCAGGTGGCCTGGCCGCAGCGGGGCAAGGGCGCAGCAGCCCTCTGCTGCAGGCAACAGCTGGCCACGGGACTCCCAGCCCAGGCTTTCTGGAAGCTTCCTCCTCGGCCCAGCATGAGAGACCTCCAGGTCTGATCAGTGGCCGTCACAGGATGGAACACGGGGGAGGGGGGCGGGGCATGCTGAGGACGCTTCACAGATTCAATGTAGGTGACCCCCATCCCCCCCCCACCCCGGTCCCTGCACTTGAGTAAGGAGCCCCGCCCCACCCCGCTCCACGGGGGTCCTTGGTCTGTTTTTCCTCCTCCTTGGACAGTGATCACGCAGGCCTCTGAGCCCAGGTGGGGTGGTGGGGAGGGGCCCGGGGCGGCCTCAGAGCGCGCCCTGCCCGTCACCCTGGCAGCCGCCGTCACCGTGGACGATGAGCACCGGGAAGTAAAGGGCCTCCTCGTAGCACGGCGGGCTCTCCAGGGGCTCCGTGTCCTCCCCGCGGCGCCCCAGCGGCCCCCCGCTCAGGCTGCGGAAGACCCCCGGCGTGGCCCGGCCCCCGGCGCCCAGGGAGAGGCGGCTGCGGCTGAAGGGCAGGCGGGGTCCGCTGGGCCGCGCGGGGGGCAGCGAGGTGCTGCTGACGGAGCGGCGGCAGCGCTGGCAGCCCCGGAGGTAGGCGCCCGAGCCGGCGCCCATGACCACGGCCTCGGAGTAGCTGGGCACCAGCTGCCGGTTGGAGCAGATGTGCCACTCGAGCTCGGTGAAGTCCACGGTGGCCACGCGGGACAGCGCCGGCCCGCCGGGCCCGACCCCGGGCGGGGGCGAGCTGGCGCCGAACAGCTTCTCCACCTGGTAGTGCACGTGGGCCGTGCCGTAGGCCGCCACGACGCGCAGGGGCCACGAGAGCGTGGCCGCCGACACCAGCCAGAAGACCCAGGCGCGGGCGTACCACGGCGGGCTGCGGGGGTCGGCGAAGACCATGAGGGACTCCTGGAAGTCCACGTCCTTCAGGTGCATGCCCTCGCGGGCCTCCAGGTAGTCGTCCAGGCCCTCGTTGGCGCTGAAGAAGCGCGCCCTCTGCGTGAGGTATGAGGCCTCGGCCTCGGCGCTGCCGAAGCTGAAGCACTTGGTGAAGCGCAGCCGCGTGGCCGCGTGGGCGGCCAGGCCCACCAGCTCCTTGGAGACGTCGCGGACGCCGTGGGCCGAGTAGTCAAACTCACCGCGCGCCGTGCGGCTGTCGGCCCTCTCGTGGTACACCTGCGTGGTGGTGTAGGCGTCGCCGTTGCGGTAGCGGGTGATCTGGCGCGTGCGTCGCACGTAGTGGTAGCTGGTGGCCTTCCACCAGACGCAGGGCGGCGCCTGCTGCAGCCGGCGGATCAGGGCGAGCACGGTGTTGGCGTCGGTGCGCGGCGCCTGGCTCGACCGCACGTGGCAGTGCCAGCACTCGGCCAGGTAGAGGAGGTAGAGGAGGGAGACGAAGGCCAGCGGGATGTACAGGTAGCCATCGGAGCAGGGGCTGGCCGGGTAGGTGGGGGGGGGACCCCCGGCCCCCCGGGCCAGGGCGGCCTCGGGCCCCAGGACCAGGCGCGGCACGGTGGCCAGGCGGCACCAGGCCACCACGGCCCCGCAGGCGTGGATGAGCAGCGTGAGGAGCAGGCACTTCCAGTGCGACTCGCGGCACAGGGAGCCTCCCAGGGACTGTTTCAGGGGCCGCTGCTGCAGGGTGGGCCGAGAGAGGGGGGCGGGTGTCAGGACGGGGCCATCGGCCGGGCCTGCCGCAAGGAGGTTCCCACTGGACAGAGGAGGAAACTGAGGTCCCGGGGGACGGAGCAGCTCGCTCCAGGCCTGACAGCTCTAATGCATGGCAGAGCTGCAAGATTCTCCCTGTCCCTTTTCCTCTGTGTGCTCTCCCCTCAGCCCAGGGGACCTGGGCCACACAGCCCATCTCGTCCAGGAGAGGGACCCCGGCTCCTCCACCCACACCCCCGGCCATTCAGAAACCTGAGTTCCAGTCCTGGCCGTGGCCCCACCTTGCTGTGCGGTCTTGTCCAGGCCCCTGCCCTCTCTGGGCCTTGAGGCCTGTCCTGGTGGCCGGGGAGGCCAGGGTGGCAGGTCAGAGGTGAGCAGGTGCCGACCAGGGGCCACTCACCACGCACCGTGTGCCTTGGGCAGGCCCCGCCTCCTCTCTGGGACTCAGTTTCCTCACCTGTACACTGGGGCTCTTGGGAGGGTTCTCGGAGATGAGGAGTGGGAGGGCCTCAGCACAGGGTCTGGCCGGGGGAACAGACGTTAGTGTCGTTCCCCGCGGCTCCCTCTGGGCCCTGGGTCCACTAGGGAGGCTCGGGAGAGGCTTTTAAGGAAGTGAGAGAAAGGAAGTGCTGGGAACGGGGGAGGCGTGTGTCTGGGGGGGCTGGGGAGCAGATGGAGGGCCGTCCTCCACTCCCCATCTGTGCCGAGGAGGGACCGGCCGCTGCTGGGCACCAGGGGCCACCCCCTGGCCCGCGGGCTTGGCACACCCTTCCTGGCAGGGCTAGCTTGCCCCCACCTGGTCCCCAGGTGCAGCGGGAGAGAGAAGAGGGAGGGGAGGGCGTGGGAAGGGGAGGGAGGATGAGGCAGCAGCCCCGTGGAAGCAGCAGGGGTGGGATGAGGGGACCACCTGCCACCCCAGGAGCGCAGGGCCGCCGGGGTCTCCTCCCACCCGCCTCCACTTCATCCCCCAGGCACCGGCATGGCACCCAGACCCACCCACCACAAGATGGACCCGCAGCTTGGTCGGCCAGACCCTCGCCTCCACACGTCACAGGCCCCACGCCCAGACAGGGTGTGCAAGTGCACACAGGTGGGCACACACACACACACACATCGCACGTGTACAGAAGCCCAGGCACACAGCAGACCCTACCCCACCGCACGCACACACGCTGCCCACCGCCAAGTGGCACCCCCAGCCCAGACTCCCGCTGGAGCCCCAAGCAGGGAGGCGCGCACAGGCACACACACGCAAGCCAAGGGACCCATCCCCTGACTACAGGACAAGCAGGTCCTGTACAGAGCCGGGGGACACACACCTGCACCCCCAGGCTCACAGGACACACACGAGCAGGCTGTGTTCACCCAACCACGCACGGCGCTGGCGCTCCACCCGCTTGCCCCCACACAGGACCCCGCACCCCTGCAGAACCTCTTCCAGGCGAGGGCTGAGGGGGGCCCATCCCCAGGGGCCCCTTCAGCAGGACGGGAGAGCGAGGAGGGGGTCGGGGAGGCCGCAGGCCGCCTCCCCTCCTCTCCCCCTCCTCTCTCTGCCCCCCCAGCCCCGCCGCGGCTGCTGCATTGCAGGCGCCGCCCGGGCACCTCGTGAGCCGCCGGCCTGGGGGCCCGACCCCGCGGCCCCGGGGCTGAGGGGCGGCCTCCCCCGCCGCTGCGGAAGAGGGGCACGCGGGGGCCCGGCGCTGACGTCACAGGACAGCCGAGGCGGCCTGCAGGGGCGCCGGGGGCGGGAGGGGCCCCCCAATCCTGCCCAGCCGCCCCCCTCCCCGCTCCCCGGGCGGGCCGCTAGGCCGCGGGCCCCCTCGCGGGCCGTGGGGCTGCCCCCATGACGTCATTGGCCCGAGGGGCCAGGGTCTCCCCTCCCCGTGCCCCCTCCCGGGGTCCGCCCTCCCCTGGGCGCCCTCGCCCCGCTCCGGCCCCGGCCCTGGTCCCCGCCACACCGCGCCGGTACCTCCTCCCGCAGCGGCTGGCCGTCCGGGATGAGCGCGGGCACCTCCCCGCCGTCGCCACCGCCGCCCTCGGGCATGGTGTCCAGGCTGCTGCGGCGGCCCCGGCCCGGGCCCGGGGCATGATAGGGGGGCGCGCGGAGGGCTGCGGCGCGGCCCCGGGGGGCATCCGCTCGGCTCGGCGGCCGCGGAGGGAGTGCGCCGAGCCCCAGCCCGAGCGCGGCGGCGGCGGCGGCGTTGGCGGCCGCGGTGCCCGGCGCCCCGCCCTCCGCTGACCCCGCCCCCGCGGCACCGGCGGCGCCGCCGGCAGCGCCTGGCACCCGGGGCGCCCCGGCAGCACCCCAAGGAGCCCTGCCCGGGCGGCCGGACGCCTGGGTTCTCCGGCTGTGCTCGCACGTGCGACCTTGGGCGAGTCCTTGCTCCCTGAGGCCTGAGTCTCCCGGCTGAGAAAATGAGCTGAGTGACCCTCGAAGGTGGGCGGGCGGCCCCGGGCCATCCCTGTCCCGTCTCCGAGGGCTAAGCGCACCCTGACCCCCACACCGAAGCTTCACTTGTTACAGCCCAGAGAGGCGTGATGAACCTTGCTTGGGGGCAGGCAGGCTAAGGAGTTGGCTCTGTGACCTGGGGCTGGCTCTCTCCACCTCTAACCTCAGATTCCCCATCTGAGAAATGGGAATGGAGAGGTGCTGGATTCAATTCTCAAGGCATCATGCAGGGCAGAGAGCTGGGATCCGTCGTGCAAGCTGCGGCAGTACTCGTGGCGCCCCCATGCTACCCCCTGGCTGGCCCTCGGGGGGCCTCAGATCCTCACATCTGGTCCTGGTTCTGGGCTTTGCCTCCAAGCTAGGCGATCACTGGGTGGGACGTGGGAGCTGCAGTGCTGTTTCAGTGTTTTGTTTTGAGGGCTTTGGCAAAAGCTACCTTAAAGACCATCACGATCAACACCCCTCCGCCTTTAAAGGTGAGGTAACTAAGGTGTAGAGGAAGGAAAGGACTGGTCCAGGGATTCAGCCATTTATTTATCTACTTATTAGGCACATGTGTTTACTGGGCGCCCTCTATAAGATAGTTCAGTGCTTGGCAACGGGAAGACAAGGTGGGAGTGGAGAATGGCAGGGGCCCTGTTCTCATGGAACTTCCAACCAGGGCAAGTTGGCACAACCAGGGCGGGCCTGGAACCCAGGCGAGGCATTAGCTGGGTTGATTCTTAAAGGATAAGTAGTCTTCGGACAAATGGCTATGACAGAAGGGCATCCCAGGTGGAGAGGACTTCTGGGCAAAGGTTCTGCGACTGGACCACGTGGGTTGCATTCACAGAGTAGGAAGGTCACCTGGTGTAACTGGACATTGGGAAGCTAATCAGAAGCAAGTCGCAGAGGACCTGATCGTGTTCTCTAGGAGGAGGAGGCTGAAGGTCTCTGTGGAGGGAAGCTCCTGGATCTGTCTCTAGGAGGGTGGGAGTGGTCAGAACCTGGATGGAGAGAAAGGAGGCCCCAGGACCACGAGGAGGGCTCGGCTGGCTTGGGGGCCACCCTTTGAGAAGACTGCAGGGCCAGCGATGACTCAGGAGTTTTCAGCAGCAGCGTCGGGAGGCGATCAGCACACCTCTGCCCCCAAGTCGGCTGAACTACGGGTCAGGCCTGGTACGGGATGCTGCCCCAACTACGCCACCCACTCGCTGGGACTTCGGGTTTTCTGGGCCTCAGTTTTCCAGTCTGTGTAATGGGTGTGCGCGCGTAGAGGCGCGTGCGGAGCGCCCGGGCCGATGCGGCGGAGGCGGGAGGGCATTTCAGCACCGGGCGATGGACAGCGCCCGCGGTGGAAGGCGGGGTGGGAGGCTGGAGGCGGGGCCAGCGCCCCGGGACGCGCTCGGCCCGACCTCCGCCCCCACTCCCCGGGCTGCCAGGGCTCCGCGCCAGGACCGGAGAGAGTGTGCGGCACGGGGGAGGGAGGCGAGCACGGAAAGCGAGGGGCAGAGCCTGTCCGCCCCGTTCCCTCGCGCAGCACCGCCCGCGAGTGAAGCTCCCTTCCCGGCCGCCAACCGCAGCCGCCCCCGCCGGCTCCCGGCCCGGTGTAGTCGTGGCAGGACGAGCGGCGAGCGCCCTACCGCGCAGGCGCAGAAACAATTCTCACCCCCCACTCCTACCTGAACTTATCTATTGGCTGCTCCCGCCTGGGACTAGCCAACTCAGTAGCCAATCCTAGAGCGCCTCGGATCGCTCCGCCTACCCCGCGCCCGGAAGTTGACGCCGGCCGAATCCGCTTCGGCGAGGGAGAGCCCAGTAGCCAATTGGGAGAGGGGAGGGACGAGGCGGTGCGACCTATGAGCCAATGGCAGGCGGCGGAGGCTGACGCCGCGGACATGGCGGCCGCGGTCATCCAGGTCCGGGACGTGTCGGGCTGCCGGGTAGAGTCGGCCGGTGCCCGGGGAGCGGAGCAGCGCCTTCACTAGTTTTCGTACCCACGAGGCGGCGCAGCTGGCCTTCGGGGAGAGCGAGCGTCGCGGCCATGGCTTATCACTCGGGCTACGGAGCCCACGGTGCGTGGGCACGGGGCGGGCGGGGCGCGGCCGGCTCTCCCGGAACGAGCGGGGCGGCGGCGATCTTTCGGGTTCCTGCCCCGGCGGCTCTGGGACGCGACCCGGACTTCGCCCTCTCGGCCCAGTCCTGAGATACGAGCGGTGACAGCACAGCGGGGATCCCCATGCCCGACCTGGGCACGAACGGGGTCCACCTCCAAATCGTCTTTTCCCAGTCATGGCCCAGGTGGGGTCCCCGACCTTTGCCTAGGGCCCCCGGTTACCCAGCCGTCGCCTTTCGCACCCTTGGTCATTCGGAGGCGCCCTCCCGGTTATCTTCTCCACCTAGCAGACTTTACTCACTCCCCCCGACTCATTTCAGCGATCACTTCCCTTGAGAGGACCCCAGGAGCCCCAGGTGGGCAGCCACTCTCAGGTGCTTCCCCAGCTCTTTCTGGCACCTCTCTGGAAGGATCCTCTGTCAAAGTTCTTCATTCTGGGTTAGCTTCCGTCACCCAGCCGGGGTTCTTCTCACTGATTGCTTGGTGCTCCAGGACCCATACAGGGCTGCCCGACCTGGAGAAGAGCTGGTGGTTTGGGCTCATGCTTGGTATTCCTGTCATCTCCAACCCCGCAGGCTCCAAGCACAGGGCGCGGGCAGCTCCGGATCCCCCTCCCCTCTTCGATGACACAAGCGGTGGTTACTCCGGCCAGCCAGGGGGATACCCAGCCCCAGGAGCCGACGTGGCCTTCAATGTCAACCACTTGCTGGGGGACCCAATGGCCAATGTGGCTATGGCCTATGGCAGCTCCATTGCATCCCATGGGAAGGACATGGTGCACAAGGAGGTGTGGCCAACTCCCAGGGCAAGGGTGGCAGGATTTCTGGCCAGGGTTGGGACATCACGGGACCCCTCCTGATGCTCCCAGCAGCCCTCAGGGAAGGTGCACATGGAGGAGCACTCTGAGACTCACGGTGCAGCTTGCCCACTGCCTCCTCTCTCCCCTCCCAGCTGCACCGTTTTGTGTCCGTGAACAAACTCAAGTATTTTTTCGCCGTGGACACAGCCTATGTGGCCAAGAAACTAGGGCTCCTGGTCTTCCCCTACACACACCAGGTGAGCTGCCTGCCAGGTGAGCTGGCAGGTTCCCTTGCCTCCCTCATGCTGCCCAGAGTCCAGGCCCCAGACCTCAACCCCCTTCTCTCCTCTTGTCTCTTCCTCCTGACCCGGCTGCTGCCGCCACTGCCAGAACTGGGAAGTGCAGTACAGTCGTGATGTGCCTCTGCCCCCGCGGCATGACCTCAACGCCCCCGACCTCTATATCCCCAGTGAGTCTCTGACCTGGGTTTGGGGGTACAGAAAGAGAGAGGCTCATCTGTTGTTTCAGCACCTTTTGGTGTATTCTGTGTGGGGTGGCCCTTAGCTGCCGGGTAGACAGGGCGGGGTGTATGCTCAGGGGGCTTGCTTTGGCGCCCTTCCTTCCTCTTGACTTGGACCCTGTCCCTCCCCAGCAGGGAGCCCTGGCTTTAGATCCTGGCCCTGCAGCTTCCAGCTGGGAGACCTTAGGCTGGCTACTTTGATATTCTGTAAAATGGGAATAAAAGAGCCCCTACCTCAAAAGCCCAAAGCGGTTTGATGAGCTGATGTATGCTCAGCATAGTACCTGGCACATAGGAAGCATATGGTCAAGATGAGCTGTGTTTCTCATCATTCCTTCTTCAAGGCCTGCTTAACCATTTTTTCCTCCAGGGAGCCTTCCCCGACCCCCTGAGCAGGTGGCTGCTCCTTCTGGGCCCCCACCAGCATGCCTGTTTTACATGGTGAAGCTAAGACTCAGAGAGACTTGAGTATCTTTGAGGCCCTACCCCTCCTGGCTTAGAGGCGGGAGGGCTGGTTTCCTGACTCCAGAGACCACACCTTCTCTGTACTTCAGAGGGCACAGAGGAAAGGATTGATGAGTTGAAGCTGCTTAGTAGAGAGCCAGCTCTCACTGGCTCTGAGTGCTGTGAGTCCAGCACATCAGCAACAGCTAGCACTGACGAGCAGACTTAGAGTGGCCCAGGCCCCAGGGACAGCCTGGGTTGTCTCCTGAGCCTGCATTTGGGTCCTCTAGTCTGGCCTGAAGTCACTTTGGCCTCAGCCTTGAACTAGGATGAGCCTTGTCCCATAGTGCACTTTTTGAGACAGCAGGAAACTCGGATGTGTTTCCTAGCACAGCGTCAGGGAAGGAGGTGGCTGGGTGGTCCTGAAGAGTCAGGTGCCATTTATGCAGGGGTGTGGCTGGTGGGGAAAGGCATTTCGGGCTGTGTTGCGATAGGCAGGGAAGGAGGAGCGGGGAAAGTGGGGGTGCTGATGGCCTTTGACTCCCCTACTCGAGGGGGGGTCTCTGGCTGAGGAAGCTGGATTGACGGCATCTCTCTGGCTCTTGGCAGCAATGGCCTTCGTCACCTATGTACTGCTGGCTGGAATGGCACTGGGCATTCAGAAAAGGTCCGTGCCAACCCCCTCCCCATCCTTACCCCCTCTGCTCTTAGCTCTGCTCCCCACTTCCCCAGCACAGGGTGGCTGGTCCTGAGCACGCTCCCCCACGCCACAGGTTCTCCCCAGAGGTGCTGGGCCTGTGCGCAAGCACAGCGCTGGTGTGGGTCGTGATGGAGGTGCTGGCCCTGCTCCTGGGCCTCTACCTGGCCACCGTGCGCAGCGACCTCAGCACCTTCCACCTGCTGGCCTACAGCGGCTACAAATACGTGGGGTGAGCGGCAGGGGCGGGCCCGCGGTCTGGGCCTGCCTGCAAGCCTCAGGCCGGGGGCCCTGAGGGTGGCACTACCCCTTCGCCGGCCCCTGCTCCTCTCTGCCGGAGGGGCCAGCTGCTTCCCCGTCTCCTCAGGAGCTGCGATGTGCCTTTGAGGGCTGGGGGTGGGTTGGGGGTCTCCCTGAGAGTGAAGGGGGTCCAGATCCAGCACCCCAAGCTGAGTCTTGGGCCTCCCCCTAGGGAATTCTGGGTCCCTCCTGTGATGGGGCCTGGCAGTGAGTGGGGGTCTAGGCTGGGCCCCAGGCCCCGGCAGGGCGGGATGAGTCACAGATCTTGGGGCGGCCCGGCCCCACCCCCCCCCAGGATGATCCTCAGCGTGCTCACAGGGCTGCTCTTCGGCAGCGACGGCTACTACGTGGCCCTGGCCTGGACCTCCTCGGCGCTCGCGTACTTCTTCGTGAGTCTGGGGATGCCCCCTCCCCTGGGGTCAGAGCAGGGACCCACCCGCCCCGCCTGGCCTGGCCTCAGCACCCCTCTCTTCCAGGTGCGCTCTTTGCGGACGGCAGCCCTGGGCCCCGACGGCATGGGGGGCCCGGCCCCGCGGCAGCGCCTCCAGCTCTACCTGACCGTCGGGGCTGCAGCCTGCCAGCCCCTCATCATATACTGGCTGACCTTCCACCTGGTCCGGTGACCTCTGCCCCCCACCCCCCCCCTGCTGACCCGGATTTCTCTATACACTGAAGATGTGATTTCCTTAACTTTGTCTGACCCTCACTCCTGGGGCTGGAGGGGGAGCTGCTAGCACCCCTGGGCCTCCGCTTTGCCCAGGGGACCAGGCTGGGGCCTCTCTGGGGGGTCCGGGCCCAGGGAGAGCTTCCTGGAGGTCGTGCTTTTGACGCTGGGCCTTGACAGTGCCGGGAGAATGAGGGTGGGAGGAAAGGGGGCGGCTGCCAAGGTGCCATCGGAGAGGTGACCCAGGGAGGGCGGGTGTCTGGGCTGCTGGGGCCAGGCTGGCAGGGCTGGGGTCAGGGCTGACCCCATCCAGTCACACCTTTCCCATGCCATCACCTGCACAACAGGCCTTTCGGGAGCAGAAACGGGGCCCACGTGTTTGCAGTAGTTTATTCATATTTTGTCACAAATGGCCGGGGAGGGGGTGCCGGACTCCTCCAGGCGACATAGAAAATAGGGCCAAGAGACGGGGATGGGCTGGGAGTGGGGGGACGACAGGGCTGGGGCTGGAGAGAGAGCCTGGGGGAGGGGGAGGGCCCCCCTGCTGAGCCTGCTCATTCCTGGGGTGGGTGCCCCCCACCTGCAGGGGGAGCCTCAGGGTGGGGTGGAGGGGGGCGGCCCAGAACTGCCAGGGCCAAGCGCTGCCCCCTAGCAGGGCCCACGTCCCCCGCAGTGGACCAGGCCGGGGGTCCCCCCCGCCAGGACTGCCGGCCACGGCCACAGGCTCTGCGTAGAGCTCTGCCCAGCCCTAGGCCGAGGGGGGGGCTCTGGAGGCGGGGACATCCCCGCAGCAGCAGTTTGGGGGGTGGAGAGGCCAGGGGCACCAGTGCCCCCTCCCTCCCCAGGGTTGAGGCCTCGGTGGCCGAGGGGCAGGGCTGGGGGTGCACAGGCGTCCGGTCCGTTCTGGGCTCGCTCCCTGGCCGGCCTCCCCCTTAGAAACTCACCAGCGTATAAACCATACTGCGGGAAGACGAGGCAGTGAGCCGCCGCCCCAGCGCACCCAGCCACCCGGCCGCCCACCTGCCGCACCCCACCAGGGCACAGGGCAGGGAGCTGGGGCCCAGCCATTCCCGGGACGGAGGCCCGGTGCCTGGAGCAGCCCTTCCCCGGCTTCCCAGGCCTGGGGCCTCACCTGTACAGGTAATAGAAGAAGGAGAGCAGGTAGAAGGCGAGTTTGCACCAGGACTCCTTCTGGCAGTAATTGAGGATGTCGGCATTCATGATGGAGACGGCGTCATACATGACCTCAGAGCCATCCGCGGGGCGGTGGAAGTACCTGGGGCACGAGCGGCGGGCCTGGGTGCCTGCCCCCGGGCGCCCGCCCCCTCTCCCCCTGCCGCCCCGAGAGCAGCGGCTCCCCTCACCTCCAGAGGTGGTAGAAGAGGAGGGGGATGTTGAGGCCCAGGGTCACCCACTCTGCCGCACACAGAAACATCAGACAGAAGAGGCCGTGGATGGAGTATTCTGGGACCACCAGCTGGGGGGCGAGGGTGAGAGGTCAGCCAGGACAGCCCCTGCTTCTCGGGCACTGAGGGGAGCTGGGGTTTGGGAAGGGCCCACCCACTATGATCTCCAGGGTCGACGAGAGGGCCTGCAGCCAGCCACCCCCAGCCTGGTGGGCCGCGGGTCACACGGGCCCAGAGAGGAGGCACTGGCCCTGGGCCACGGAGGCTGGGGGCAGCGCTGGGCCGGGCCCCTCCTGCCCCCCAGCCCTGACACTGACCTTCCTCAGGAGGCAGCAGATGCGTTCGATGTTTTTCAAACGCTCGCGCTGCAGGGGGGAGAAGACCGTGATGGGGGGAGGCAGAGGGGCCAGGATCGGGGCGCTCCGCACGCCTCCCGCGCCCCCTCCGCCTTGCACGTGGCCGCCAGGGGGCGCCAGAGCGGTCTCTGCGGCGTTATCGGCTGGGCGGGGAAGGAGCCGCGCTGTCCCCATGGCGACCGTCACCATGGAGGGACCTTCACCCGCGTCGCCACGGCAACGGCCTAGAGCCTGGCAACAGCCACCCCGCCAGGAGGAACCCGAGCCCGCGCCAGGTGTTCGCGGGGGGCGGGGACAGAGAGGAAGGGGCATGGCCGCGGCACCCCCCCACCCCCAGCTTTCCATACCCCCATTCTCCAACCCTGCCCGAGACAGATGGAGAGACGGACGGACGGACACACCTCAGCACAGCACATGTATCACTTACTGCCCGCGCTGGGTTCCCCTGGTCGATGGGGTTCTTGAAGTCGGTCCGCAGCTCGTCGAAGGCTATGATCTGGGGCAGGAGCGCATGCCCGTCAGGGGTGTGACAGCAGCTTACAGACCACCCCCCACCCCTCCACCCCCCACCCCCCTCCGCCTGCCTTCCTTGCGGAAATTTGGGGACAGGAATCTATGCGAGCGCCCAGACCGGAAGGAGCTCGTCGCAAAGGGGGAGAAACTGAGGCCCAAGAGGAAGGGCCTGGCCCAAGGTCACACAGCCATCTGACAGCCTGGAGTGGAACCCCAGTGTCCCCATGCTCAGCCCAGTCCTCTACACCCCCAGCCCAAACACCCCAAGAGATGGCCTCTTCCATGTGTCTGGGCCTGCGGCCCCGAGGGACCCAGGCTTGGGGGGAGGAGGAGAACAGGCAGCAGCGCCCAGGGCAATTGGGGTGCCCAGGCTGGACTCTGAGGAGCTGCCTTCCTGGTGAGCACCCGGGGAAGGGCAATCCAAGCGCAAGTACAAAGGCGCAGAGGGCTGGAAGGACAGGGAATGTTCAGGAAGCTGCAGGTTTCATGAGGTGAGAGTGAAAAGTGTGTGGAGAGTGGGAAGGGAGAAGCCAGTGGTGGAAGAGAGGACGGTGAGGTGGGCAGGGCCACGTGGGTGCCCTCTGAAAACCAAACCAAGGAGTCTGCACATTGGCCTGAAGCAGTGGCAAGCCAGGGAGGGGTGCAGAGCAGCAGAGTGGCGGGGTGGGGAGGGGGTGCTTTCAGATTGATGGAAGCAAGAGGTACAAAGTGCGCAATCACAGCCAACACTGCCCACACCAGGGCTCTAGGTGGATCGCCCCTTTAGCCTTGCAACAACCCAATGCCAGAGGTACTAGTAGTATCATTTCCAATTTGCAGGCGAGAAGACAGAGAAGTGACTTGTCCAAGGCCGCACAGCTAATCAGTGATGGAGCCAGGGTTCTGAGCCAGTCTGAATCCAGAGTTTGAATTCCCAACCACTTTGTCATATTTAGCCCAGACCAGTAAAGAGACTGGGAGGGTCGGTGGTAGCCTGAATGGGGACAGTGGCAATGGGGCTGGGGGCGCCGATGGTTGCTAGGACTGCTCAGGGCCAGACTCCACAGGGCTCGACTGGCCATAGGTGAAGGCAGAGGGGCCCAAGGTGCTGCCTGGTGTTGGGTGTCTGGTGGATGGCAGTGCCCTGGCTCGGATGGGGAACCTGGGAGGGGAGCAGGTGTGGCGGGATGGATGGGACAGATCCGGGAGGAGCTGGCAGGGGACCTGGGAGAGGAGAGCTGGGCTCCGCGCCCCTGGGCTCTGGGATGAGGCAGTGGGGGCCCCCCTCCCAGGCATCCCAGACCCCAGACGGCTGGGAGGGAGAGAACACGGGCTTCCTGGAGGGAGCTGCGACCATCTGGAGTGCCCCCTCCCCCAGCTCCCCATCGACTCTGGGCGGCCGCCGCCTGACAGGCATGGCAACAAGGTCCAGCAGGGAGCGGAAGGGCGCCGTCTGTCTGCCCCAGAACTGGCATCACCAGCAGGCGGCGGGTGTCGCGCCTCCCACCCCCCCAGGCTGCCTGGCGCTGACTCAGGGGCCCCCCTCCCCCGGAACAAACAATCCCCCACGGTGACAGCTGACAGGCATCACTCACCACCAGACCAGAATTGCCTAGCAACCAGTGGGGCCTGGAAATAGGGTCTGGGGTGGAATCTGGGAATCTTGCCCTGGGAGGTTCTAGTTCTTACCAGTTTTGCACTAAGGGCCACGCCCCCTATCCATTGCCCCCAGTGGCAGGCCCCATTCTGAGTGATGATACATACACAAGTCCACTTTACAGGTAAGGAAACAGAGGACAAGTGACTTGCTAAGATCATGCAGCTAAATGGCCACGTGAACACAGTGCCTGCCAGCTACCAGGTGCTCAGGAAGCCTCTGCTGATGAACAAAGGTGTCACTTCAAAGCTTGGGCCCTGTCTCGCAGCCCAGGGCACTACAGGGCACAGGCTGGGTCTCAGGCAGCCTTGACTCCCCCAGGCCACCCGGGGCTGGTGAACAGGGGCCTGCTGAGAGCGCCTGGGGGCAAGGGCGCCCCGCTGGGGAGGGGCCTGGAAAGGATCCCGCAGTCCTGGCGGGCGCTGCTCGGCTCTGTGCCCTCAGCTTGAGCCCTCATTTCGTCCCACTCCTTAAGACCCAGCCTACCTGCCCTGACCCTGCCAGCCTGCCCAAGGCCCTGGGGACGGGTCAGTGGCTCAGAGACATCAGGATGGGCCCAGGGGGCATGGAGAGAAAAAAGAGAAAGGAGACAAAACCAAGGAGAGAGAGAGCGGACAATGGGGGCTGGGGGTGTCTGAAGGTGCCTCTGGGGCTCACATGGGGAGGGAGCGGAGGGCCATGGAGCAGGCAGCAGGTCCCAGGAAAAGGAAGGAGAGAGGAAGTGGGGAGAGCAGGAAAGCAGGTGAGGCAATGGAAGGGAGAGGAAGGAAGGGGTGCAGGAGGGGAGCCTGGAGAGGGGTGAGGGACCCCCCAAAGAGGTAAGGATCAGGGTGGTGTGTGCAGGCCGACAGAGGCAGGGGCATGGGAGGGAACAGCGCGGGGGGAAAGGGCCCCACACCGTGACCTGAAGGCTGATGACCAGCTCTGCAGTGAGGAGAGGGGAGCTGGCAGAGGGACCCCCTCAAGGGGGAGGCGATCAGGCCCAGGGATGAGATGGCCATTCTGGAGGAACAGCAGACAGGGTGAGGAACAGAGGAGGACTGGAGACAAAGGGGAAAGGGGGAAGGAGTAGGAAGGGAAGCTGGAAAGTGGGAAGGAAACCTGCGGGGGGAGCCCCTGGGAGGGGGGTTGGGAAATTCAAAGTGAGGTGAGGGGGGAGTTGGGCTCCCGCGCTGCCTAGAGCCAATCGCTGGGAGGGGGCTGGGAAGAGAAAGGGTTAATGAGCTCTGAGATCTGCGGGTCCTGTAAACAGATGCAGTTGCCATAGCAACCGGCTCCATCACTCCGGCTGGAAAAACCCACAAAGGGTTGGGGGGGGGCGGGGAGCAGACAGACAAACTGCCCGACAGACAAATGGGGGCGACTGAATAGGGCAAAATAGGAGGAGGGGAAGAAGCAAGTACTCTCGATTTCCGTCCCCCACCCCACGGCTGGATGGGCCGGGGACCGGGGGTCAAGGGCCGACTGACGGACCCCCAGACAGGAGGAGGCGGCGAGCCAAGGGGGGGCCCCGGGCAGGAAGCCGGCGTTTTGGGGGTGATAACGGGGGCGAACCGAAGTCGGCGGATGAGGGAGGGCGTAGAGAAGGCTCCAAGTTTCCCCGGGACCCTGACACCAGACCCAGCCCCCTCTCGCTCCGCGCGCCCCCTGCCCCCGCCCCGACCCCGGCCCCGGCCTTACGTGCCAGATGACAAAGAAGATGAGGGAGGCGCACAGCACCAGGGTGAGCATGTAGCAGAACGCGGCGAAGGTGAACGCCATGGCCCCCGCGCCGGGCGGCGGCCCGGGGGGCGCCAGCGCGGGGCTCGGGCGCAAGGGGACGCCCCCCGGCCCGCGCTCAGGGCCGGCCGGGCATGGCCCGCGGGGCTCGGGCGCGGGCGCGGAGGCGGCGGGCGGCGCGGCCAAGACCGGGCCCCGGGCCGCGGGGCCGCGGGGGGCGCGGGGCGCGGGCCGGCGGGCTCGGGGGGCGCGTCCGCTGCCGGCTGCCCGGGCCCCAATCGCTCATCCTGCGCTCGCTCGCCCGCGGCCTCTCGCGCTCCAGCCCGCGAAGCCGGCGGGGCGGAGCCAGGGGCGGGGCCGGCGCACCCGCCGCCCCGGGGCCCCGCCCCCCCGCGGCCCACTCGGCGCGGCCCCCCGTCCCGGCCACCCCTCCCCGCTCCCGCCACCCCCTCGGCCCGCCGCGGCCACACTCGCGGCCCCGGGGGGCACACACCTGTCCTCGCCCATCACACACCCCGCCCGGGCCGAACCCTGGACAGGGGAGTGAGGGGTCTTAAGTGACAGGTGCTTGTCACTGTCCGACGACGGGGTAGGCACCTGGCCTGAACCCAGAGTCAAGCCTGCAGAGGGGTCCGAACCAGGAGGCCGGGGTGGGTGCCGACCGGGTGGAATAGGGCGCAATGTTCGCGGCCCCCTGGCCTCCAACTGCCGCCTGACCCCACATCCTGGAGAAGCGCCTGTGTGGACGTGGGAGCGCCCACCAGGTACTCACCGACCGACCGACGCCGGCCTCTGGCCCTGGCAGAACGGGGCTGGGCCCACAGGGACAGGCAGAAGCAGGCAGCTATCCTAGCCCCGGTTAAGTGGGTCAAGGGCTTCCCACAGCAGCAAAGAGGCCAGGCCAGGACCCTCTGCCCCCCACCAGGCCCAGGGCTCCAGCGCCCCAGCCCTCCAGCCCAAGGCGGGCACAGACCACACTCAGCCGCCAGCAACTTCCTTGCAAAAACCCTTGGCTCACCCAAGGGCCGGTGGAAATTTATTGATTTTTTTTTGTCCTTTTCCATCTTTCCCCGAGTGGCTTTTCCTTGCAAAATGCCTGACATGACACCAGAGGGGAAGTGGGGAGTGGGGACACCCCGAGGGGGCAGCCCAGGGACTTAAATACAAGCTGGAGGACAGGGCACAGGTGGGACAGGCAAGAGACAGGACGAGGGACATGGCTTCTTAGGTTGAGACCAAAGGTTTGCTTTTCTGGGGGAAGAAGCTGTGCCAGAGGGCAGGGGCTAGGATCCTGGGTGGGGAGGGGTGACCAGAGGGGCCTCCAACCCTGGGTCGCACCCACGCTCCCCAGAGAAGTAGCGGCAAAGGAAGAGGATCTGCCCTCGTGGCAAGGGACGGAAGGAAGGGGAGAGTCAGGCAGACGTGCTGCCTTAGGGCGAGGGAGGAGGTGCTGGCAGAGCCAGGGTTAAGGCTGCTGCCCGGCTCTGGCGCGGTGGGCCTTCCGCCTCCGCCCGCCGCTGCGACAAAGGGGCCCAGTGGGCAGGCAGCACACGGGCCTGGCTCCGGCAGGGCAGGGGGCGGCAGGAGCAGACTCCCTCCAGGTTCAAGACAAGGCCTGCCGGCTGCCCGCCCACCTGCCCGAAATGTGTTCAGGCCCCACTGCAGCTGGACGTGCTGGGAGTGGGGAAGTGGGAAGTGAAGTGGGTGGGGGTGAGGGTGGGCTGCCAGACCCCGCGGCCTCCTGCCCGTCCTGAGGTCCGCCCAGGGCCCTGGATCCCAGGCCCCGGGGCCAAGGACTGCAGCCAGGGGCAGTGGAGGCCAGGGAGGCACTCAGCCCCTGGGGAAAGGGAGTGGAGAAGTGGAGGAGAAAGGAGAGAAACCCACTGCCGCAGCCATGGGCGGGGAGACAGACCTCATCCCAAAGACGGGGTGTGGTGAAGTAGCTTTAAAGTGACCTAGAGGCAGCAGCAGAGCAAGCCCCCACCCCACCCTGGCCACAGGTCCTGGGTGTCCTCCTTTGGGGGCCCTCACGGAAACTGGGGCTCAGGGCGGCAGGCAAATGGGTCAGAGGGGGATGGGGAGCCCAAAACACCCCAAAGCCACAGACTCAAATGCCCCAGGAGAGGGGGAGGGAGGCACCTCCTGCCCCCTCCGGGGCATCATCTGGACGAGGTGCCCGCCCCCACCCCACGCGCCCCTCCTAGCAACAGCCGCCACCAGCGGGCTTCACAGGGGTGCTGTCGATCTTGAGGTTGGGCCGCTCACCCCCCGAGGCCGCCCCGGGCCCCATCCGCTTTTTGATCTCGGCAGCCATGGTCATGAACGCCTGCTCGACATTGGTGGCGTTCTTGGCACTTGTCTCCAGGAAGGGGATGCCCAGGGAGTCTGCAAACTCCTGATGGGATGGAGGAGAGAAGAGAAGGGCGGAGGGGAGGGGAGGGGAGGGCAAGGGGTGAGAGGGCGGCCCGGCCCGGCCCACGCCCGCCGGCCCGGCCCGCTCACCTTGGCCGTGGTGTTGTCCACCACCTTCTTGGTGGTGAGGTCGCTCTTGTTGCCCACCAGGAGCTTGTTGACGTTCTCGCTGGCGTAGCGGTCAATCTCCTGCAGCCACTGCTTCACGTTGGCGTAGGACTCCTGGAGAGGGCCGGGGTCAAGAGTTATTCTGCTCCCTGCTCCAACCCAGACCTGGGGAACGGGCTTATTTGAGGGGAAGGGGTTTACCTTGGTCCCTGAGACCTAGGCACAGGCACCGGGGGAAGCCTTCTTCAGGCTTCGCCTTCCTCTCTGAGTCCCTCTGTCTGGAACCCCCAAAGCCAGGCCAGGCACAGCGCCAGTGGCCTCCCAGCAGCCCCAACACCCAAACAGCTGTCTAGGCCTGAAGAGCAGCCAGCTCTGCTCCTGGCAGCCGTGCTGTCCCTCTGGGAAACACAGAAAAGCCTAACCATGAGTGGGGAGTGGAGGGCATCAGAAAGAAACAGAGGCAGGGCGGAGGAGAAAGAGGCTGCTGGCCTGTGAGCAACTGGCCGGTACCAATCTCCAAGTTCCCACAGGAGCCTTCAAATCCCTTTATGGTTTGATGCCTTGGTGCCCAGCGGGAGGCAGAGGGCATGCAGGGGAGGCCCTGGCCCTTGGCGGAGACAGGTATCCTCAGAACAGCCTGCCAGCCCTCCTGCTTCTGGCACCAGCAGCTCGCCACCCCTGCGGGCAAATGACAGACATCCCGGCAAAGTGCTCATGCTAGAGCCACTTTCCCTTTCTAGGAGCCAGAGACCTGATGACACCATGCTGGAGCCAAACTTATGCTTCCTGTCACCCAGGCTGGGTGCTGGAGACAGAGAAGGGTTTCATGCCTGAGCCCCGTCTCGAGGCACTCAGGGAACAGCAGAGGAACAGGCCAGGACACACACTGTGGCAAGACGGGGCAATGCGTGCGACAGGGACTGAGGCAAGAGCAAGTCAGGGCCCAGGACCACCCTGCCTGGGGGGGCTGCGCTGCCCCGAGCCAGCAGGAACAACCTGGCCTTGTGTGGAAGGAAAAGGAGGGACGAGAAAGCACCAGCTGAGGGACACACACCTAGTGGTGGGAGGAGCCCAGAGTCACAGGGCATGGGGAGAGGTGGAGTGCTGCTGGGGCGCAGGCCCTGAGCAGGGAAGGAAGGGACGAGGGGGCAGGCCACAACAGAGGCAACCAGCAGAGGTGTTCTTCGAGGGGAGCCGCAGGATCCCACCTGCATTTTGGAAAGCTCAGTCCTGGCAGGAGTTGGCAGGCCAGATCAGACTGGCCTCCAGCTGGAAGGACTTGGAATATCATAGCAGAGAGGATCCCTGAGCCAGGGAGTGAGGAAGGCAAGTACACCAGACTTAAAAGTCAGACCACCGTGGGGCTAAGCCCTGGTGCGGCCATTTGCTGTGTGGTTTTAGGAATATGACCTGACCTCTCTGATCCTCATCTCTATAAAACGTTACCTCTCAGCAAGGCTGTTGTGAGCGTGAGCCTCTGGATACAGGCCTGACTCATAACAAGTACTTAATTAGAAGCAGCTATTATCCTCATCACTGCTATTATTATGAGGGAACAGATCTGAGAGCCAATGTGGGAGAATAAAGGGGCTCGGGCCTGACCGGATGGGGGAGGGGAGGGAGAGGAGCGATTTCTGGTCAGATGGCCAAGGGTGCTGTTAGAAAGCGGGATGCAGAAGTCCCCTGGGGAGAGCCGGTGAGGGCAGCGCAGGCTGTGCTGAGTTCCGCAGGGGTGGAGCTCGGGAGGGGTGGAAAGGGTGGGCCTGCAAGCAAAGGGGGCTCCAACGCTAGCTTTGCTTTCCGGAGCAGGAGACCACAGGCAGCTTCCTCGTCCCCTCTCCCAGTGTGGCTCCTCACCTGGGGAATGGGGACCCCACTGCTCACTTTGCCAGCTTCTGGTGAAGACTGGAATCGATACCCAAGGCGGCAGAGCCATGGATATGGAGAAGTTTGCTAAGTGACAACTGTTCAGATGTGGGAATCACAACACACAAAACAAAGTGGTCAGAGATGGCAGGGACAGCAAGGAGGCGGCTGGGGGCAGAGCTGGGGAAGCACAACACGCGGGGGCGGGGGGAGCAGAGGCTGAACCAGGAAAAAGGCACTGAAAAGGCAAAATTTATGCAGCAGGAGGTGGGAGTCGGGAGGGTGCGTGAAGCGGGGAACAGAACTTTTAAAGGTAAGGGAAGAGAATGGAGTTAAAAGTCTCAAGAAGTCAAAGAGGGCAAGAAGTGAAACGAAGTCATTGGACTTGGTGGGCGGAAGGTCCGCAGTGGCCTTGGAGAGGTGTGCCGTTCAGCCACGGCTATCTGTCCACGCGCTGCGAGGCCCGGTGGGAGCTGGGCATCATGGGTCCTGGTGAGCCTGAAGAGTCCAGCTGCCCCTCAGGACAGGGACTCCTCTGGCCCGGGGCTGGTGTGATCGTCTCCATGTCCCCTGCGCCTGGACTCGGGAAGCCATGAGGTTGGAAGGAAGAATACAGCAGGCGGAAGCCGGGCTTTCTGCCTCTGCCACCTAACCCGTGAAGGACCCTCACAAACCTCCCGCCCCTCTGGGCCCGCTTCCTCATCTGTGGAAGAGGGAAATAAGGCAGACCCCTGAGGAGCCTGATGAACATCAGAAGGCACCGAGGCTCTGACAGGTTTGGGAGACTTTACGGTACGGCGGGACTGTTTCCGACTGCTCACACCACAACTCTCGCTACCGTCCTTGCTGCCAGTGACACGGTACTGCACTCGCACTCGGCCCAGAGCTCTAAGCTCCCTCGCTTTGGGTCTAAGGCCTCCGACCGCTTCCCCACAGTGCTCTCCACACCAGAGCCAGAGGCCAAGCTGCTGACTGTACCACCACCAAACACAGGTGCCCAGAAGGCACAGGAGAAGGTGGCAAGTCCAGAGAGCGGGAGATGGCAGGGGAATGGGAACGTGGGAGGACAGGGATGGGGGCTGGGTCTGCCAAAACCCCGCAGCAGGGCCTCGGGAGGCTCCCCCTGTGGTTGCCTCCCTCCTTGTGAAACGGGTCTGAGAACAGTCTCCTTTCCAGCAGCGTCAGGAAGAGAGAACGGGCAAAGTAAAAAAGAAGCAAGAGCCAGAGACCTAGGGTTGAGGTGGCGAGGCCAGGAGTACCTGGTCGGTGACGTCGTATACCACGATGATGCCATGGGCACCCCGGTAATAGCTGGAAGTGATGGTCCGGAAGCGCTCCTGACCGGCTGTGTCCCACTGCGAGACAGCAGGGAGGGAGGGGCGGGTTCAGTCCTCAGCGCCATGCTCAGGGCCCCGCTCCCCTGCGGAGGCAGATGCTTCTGCACCAAGGGCTCTGGGAAGATGGATACTCACAATCTGAAGCTTGATGGTCTTGCCGTCCAGCTCGATGGTTCGGATCTTGAAGTCGACCCCGATGGTGCTGATGTAGCTCTCCGTGTAAGTGTCATCCTGGAAGGTCGGGAGCCCGTGAACAGGCCTGAGGCCCACTGGGGCAAACCCCTCCAGCTCCCTGCCTCAGCTGAGTGCCTGAGTGCCAAGCCCCAGTTCTCGGCACCCCAGCTTGCCAGCCCCGTGCCTTTGTTCAGTCAGAAGTACTGCCAGCAGGTCCTGCAACTTCATCCTTGGTCCCTGGGTGTCCTGGGTTTGCCCCCACTTCCCCCCGACTGGCCAGTCAGAATCCCAGATGGGTGGTATGGGAGGCTTCTTACTCACAGCAAACCGCAGGAGCAGGCATGACTTGCCCACGCCCGAGTCACCAATCAAGAGCAGCTTAAACAGGTAGTCACTGGGGAGAGAGGATAGGAAGGCATGAAAGAAAGCAGGGAGCCCACCTGCCGTCATCCTGGGGTCACGGCCACAGCACGCTCCCACACCGCGAGGCGTGCCTCAGCTTATGGAACACGCTGGTGCTCACCAGGTCCGCCCACCTTGGGGGGGAAGGGGCTGCCCCCCCACACCTAACACAGCTATCTACTCCAAAGGGCTCTCAGCATGCTGCGTCTGAATTCCCACTTTTCAGGGAAGGAACCCGAGGCATAGAGAGGGATATGGTTTGCCAAGGGGCACAATCAGTTTGGTGACAGGGCTGGGAATTCTACGCTGACTCCTGACAGACTCCGTAGTTCTGTCCAGTAGAGGCTACGTAGGAAAACCCCACTACACAGCCTATAGTATGCTGGCTCGGCAGAGGTGGCCCCAGGAGGCAGAAGCCAGAGCCCACCTACAACCCATCAAATGACAATCTATGCAGAGAGCTTGGTGTGAAGCCACTACAAAGAGTTTAACCAACAAGTGACACTAACATAATACCAGTTAATGTTCCTGACTTCCTACTTGTGCCTGGCTCCACTCAAACGTGGCATCTCATTAACTCCTCACAACAGTCAATAAAGTGGGTAGTGTTCTCATCTAATGAGGAAACCCGAAGTCAGAGAAATGAGGTGACTTGCCCTAAGTATAGGACTCGAAAGCAGATCTGTCAGTCTCTGTGGTAGCCTGTTGGTTCCCTTCTCTGGTCCCCCTTATAATCCAACACAGAACTTCACCCTTCCCCAGGAAAACCTGAGGGCAGGATCCAGAGGAGGAAAAGGAAGCAACAGAAGAGGAAGATGGTAACTGCTACTTGGGGAAAACTGTCAACGGGAAATCCGGGGCGCGAGATATGGGCCACCAACCCATAGGGGGAGTGACCAAGTGAGAAACAGAGAAGCCCACTGCACGGGGGGAGCAACCACCACAGTCATCTAAACTTCATCGGCAGGGTGACGGCCAAGGGAAGGGGTGTGACGGTGGCGGCTGGGGACCTGCGCAAAGGCGAGGTGAGGCCAGGAAGGGACCGGCCGCCGGGAGCTGCAAGGCGGCAGTCCGGGCGCGGAGGACCTGCGGGAGACGCGGCCCGAGGGCGCCCCGGGGCCAGCGCCGGGCGCGGCTCCAAGAGAAGGAAGGGGAAGGGCAGAAGGACTTATGCCCGCACCCCCGTAAGGGCCCGAGTCTGGACCCGAGACCAGAGAATATCGTGACAGGCTCCAGAATGCCGGGATCGTCCTCCGCACCCAAGCCGCCACCCTCCAGCAGCAGGTGGGGAAACTGAGGCCTGAAGAGACCGGGGCGGCCGGGTCACCTGACGAAGGCCTTGGTAGGGCCAGGGCCTCGGGTTCCAACCGGGGACACTCGGGGTCGCTATAACCGGGCTCGGGGTGCGAAGACTCTGAGCGTCGAACAGGGGTCCTGGGACCCCCCCCGGGGGGAGGGGCAGGACCCGGATGTGGGGGGGGGTTGTCAGCGGAAGAGGGACCCGGATGTGGGGGCGCCGCGCAGTCCTGACCCGGGCCGGACAAGCCCGGTAAGCGTACAGCCCCGAACTCGGGATCGAGGCTGCGCCGGACGGAGCGGGCGGGGCTCACTCACTATTCGGGGTTCATGGCGGCAGCGGCGGCCCGCTCGGTCGCTCCCAGTCGGCTCTGCTCCGCCTCCCGTTCCAAGATGGTGGTCGCTCCGCCCTAGAGGCCCCGCCCGCGACGCGCAGGCGCAAACACGCCCAACGTGGGCCTCGCCGCATTGCTTCTCGGAACTTGTAGTATTGTCCGACTTGCCCCTGCTGCGCAAGCGTCAGCGGGAGCGTCCGCACCTCCCAGCCCACTCCCCCGTGGCCGCCGGCGCGTTGCCCTCCGGGGTTTGTAGTTCGCCCCTTCCCGAGGCGGACTGAGCTTGAGGACTGAGCTCCAGAGCGTGACGGAGTCCTGACGTTGCAAACCCCATTTAGGGCCGGAGTAGGGTCGCCTTCCCTTTGAACGTCTCTTTGGGGCAGTCATTCCTGCTTTCCCAGCTCCCGGGGTTGTAAGCATTAAATGCGAAGGTGAGTGAGAGTGAAAGACGATGTTCAGGTATTCTGGGTTCTCCGTGTGCTTGACGCCCCAACTCACAGCCGCAGCCCCGAAGGAAGGTGTCATTACCCACATTTTAGATTTAAAAATCGAGTCTCAGAGAACTCGCTCAAGGTCAGACCGTTTGGGAAAGGACAGAGCTCAATCAAAACCTGCGTCCCAGCGGTGGAGACGATTAGTAGCACACCTGCAAGTTTCTGGAGGCCTTTCGGACACGTAGACTGGGCCCCCAAAGAACCCCGGCAAGGGGCCAATATACCTGGGTGCCAGGATCCCGCACGCCCCCCTCCCACTCCATTCGCATGCAATCTTTCCCGAACCCCGTCTCGCCACCCCCAATCCAGTGACGCTGGGGGCTCCTTCGGCCTCCACCCCAAAACGAGCCTGGCTCAGATTCAAACGGTCTTTATTTCTACAGCAATATCTGAAAATAGAGAGCGGCTGCCGGACCACTCGACTGGGGCAGCCCCTCCTGCCCCGGCGGCCGGGGGGCCCGTCGGCACCCCTATCCAGAAGCTGCAGGTGCGGGAGGGGACGTGGCAGGGCGGCTCGGCCTGCGCCGCCCGGGGCGGGGCCTGGCTGCACCTGGGTGGGCAGCGCGGGAGGGGCAGTGCAGAACACTGGGACGCGGGGCAGGTGGCCGGGCTGGAGGGGACCCTCCGTGCTGGGGCACCAGGCGATGGCTGGGCGGGGTGCACCCCTGAGGCCGGAAGCAGCGCGAGAAGGTCCAGGGAACCCTTTGGGGAGGCACCGCCCCCCAGATGCGGAGCCTGGGAGATGCCACGGCGCGGAATGGGGGTGATTAAGGCCTGGGCGGTACCGCTAGAGAAGGGGGTGGGAGGCCGGGGTCGACCCACGGACTGAGGGGAGGGGAGCGGCCAATAACTTATTTCTCTATATACAGAAGCAACGGCCAGGGAGGGTGCTTAGTGTTACCAGCTCCGGGATCTGGGAAGGGCGACCGGTAAGTCTCTACCCTAGAGACCTCAGCAGCTCCCGCGGGGCCGAAGCTTGAGAGAGGGGCCCTGCTGTCAGGAATAAATAAGGGGGGGGAGCTGGGGCAGAAAGCCCAGCCTCCAGGGCTCAGGCTGAGATGACAAGGGAGGAGGTTACCCTGAGATTGAACAGAAAAGATGGGGGGAGGATCCTTGGGAAAGAGGTGGGACAAGCAGCAAGGCCCATGCACAGGGCTGGGGGTGAGAGTGCCAGCTAGAGGCTCTGGTGACAGGCTGCCCCCTCAGCATTAGCCAAGGAGGGAGCTTCTTCGGGAGAGGTCCATGGAGCTGGAGCTGAGGGTGCGGCTGTCAGAGAGGCCGGTGCCTCCAGGCTGTGGACAGAGGGGCAGGCCGCTCAGCAACCCTGCTGCCAGCTGGCGCTTGTCTGGCCCTGAGCTCCGGGGCAGTGGCAGAGCAGGGTCTGGCCCGTAGCCACCCTGGTGCTCTGGCGGGCCTGCCCACCCCTGCGGTTACTGTGCTGGCACTGGCTGCTTCCATATCCACCCCAGGGCACCTAGGTACCCCCAGCTGTCTCCCCACTGTCTGGCTCAAAGCCTGGCCTGGAATGGAGACAGGAAATGTGGCTGGATGGCAGACGTGCTGGGGAAGGAGCGGGCACCAGGGCGGAGGAGACGCTTGCTGGCATGCACGCCTGGCCCTAGGGGCCGCCCGTACCTGGACTGTCTCGTCAGCACTCTTGTTGAGGAAGTTAAGGGAACTGGCCCGCTTCATCCTGAGGGGAAAGGGTGGCCAAGACTTGTCCAGGGTGGAAGTGGGGCAGATGGGGTACGGAGGTCAAGTGGGGGCTGGGGAGGGAGGCTGCTGGGAGAGGAGCAGACGCGGTGGGTGGTGGGGCCTGTGAGACATGGGGAAACTCCCCCCGGGTCGGGGCTTATCTAGGGGTGGCTGGTTGTTGGGTGGGTTCTTGAGGGGTATACCTGGATGGGGGGGAGTTCACCTGGGGTTAGGGGGCTCCTGGGGGCCACTGCCCTGCAGCTTCTTCACCAGCATCTCGCTGCTGCGCCTCAGGGCATCCCGGAGCTTCCCAAAGGAGCCGCTGCGCCGCAGGGAGCCGCTGCCGTCCTGGGGGGCGGGCAGGCTTGGCTCTGGGTCACACTGGCTCCCTGGCCTCCCAGCCCACCCAGCCCACAGACTCACCCCGCTCCATTCAGCGGCAGGCCCTGAATCCTCCAGGTCAGACTCTGCCCGAGGCCCAGCACCGGCGGCCACGTCCCGGCTGCTGCGGCGGTCCCCCCGCCCTCCACTGCCATCCTTCAGCAGCTCCACCACCTTGGTCTGGCTTGCAGGGTCCAAGCCCTGGGGAGGAGGCAAGGAGCATCCGGCTGGGGCACACCACACACGGGGCCCCACGGCCCGCCCCCAGGCACGTAGCCCACCTGCTTGCGGCTGCGGCTGGCGCAGTCCTCTAGCGTATGTGCGGCTTCCAGCTTGCCCTGGCGCCGGTACAGAGCCCCCAGGCTGCGTAAGGTGGTGTTGACTGTGGGGCTGGGGGTGGGACAGCAGGACAGCCTCAAACTCCACGTTCCCTTGGACCCCGGGCCCACCCTGGCTCCCGGTTTGCCATGGGCCCTGAAGAACTATCTAGTCAACCTGAAGCTAGCCCACCCCACCGCCCGGCGTTTCCGGTCTTAAAGGAATCGCCCCAGGGCTGGGGCGCTGGCCCCACGCCCTGGTGGGAGACGGCCACCAGGACTAAAAGCCAGGAGCCCAGAGAGCGAGCTGATCGGGCTGTTAGGGATACAGCTTCTCGGGGCAGGTGGCCTGTGCTGGGCCTCAAAGAGGGGTGAGTTCCGGGTGAGGGCAGCAGGGAGTGTGGAGCTTGGGCTCAGCCCCCGGGATGCTGCTGCCCGGCTACCTGGGCTACACCCACCCTGCTGCCCTCACCTGTCTACTTTACAGGCCTTGTACCAGCTGCCATATTCCCCATAGGGGGTGCTGTCCCGGCGTTTATCCTACAGGAAAGAACGGTCAGAGGAGGTCAGACCCGGCCTCTCCCACCCTCCCCCGACCCCGCCCCTCCTGCGCACAGAGCTACCTTTCTCTCCTCCTGTTCCTCTGCGTGCATCCAGATGGGCTTGTTGTCCCCTGGGGAGACAAAGGGGGCTGTCAGCCTCTGGGGACTAGGAGTACCCAGGAAGGACCAAAGTCTTTGTTGAAAGAATGAATAAGGGAAGTGGACTTGGCCCAGTGGATAGGGCGTCCGTCTACCTCACGGGAGGTCCACAGTTCAAACCCCGGGCCTCCTGACCCGTGTGGTGAGCTGGCCCATGCGCAGTGCTGATGCATGCAAGGAGTGTCGTACCACGCAGGGGTGTCCCCCGCATAGGGGAGCCCCACGCACAAGGAGTGCGCCCTGTAAGGAGAGCCGCCCAGTGCGAAAGAAAGTGCAGCCTGCCCAGGAATGGCACCGCCCACACGGAGAGCTGACACAGCAAGATGACACAACAAAAAAAAACACAGATTCCCGTGCCGCTGACAACAGAAGCGGACAAAGAAGACGCAGCAAATGGACACAGAGAACAGACAACCGGGGTGGGGGTGGGGGGAAGGGGAGAGAAATAAATACAATAAATCTTAAAAAAAAAAAAAAGGAAAAAAAAATGAAGAGAAACAGACCCTCCTTTGGAACAGAGACGAACAGGGCACAGGCCTGCGCTGAAGGGCTTGTGGGTGGGCCGGGACAATGGGCCAGGCTCCCAGAGACCGCAGAGCAGAACCAACTGACCACTGGGGGCTGGAGGCCCACTTCCCAGATAGGGAGACATTTGGGTTGGGCCCTCCAGGGGAGGAGGTGCCCAGTGGGGAGAGGGGCTGAGAGCAGGGGGCGGGTTCTGTGTGCGCTCACGGGTGCTGTGGGAGCACAGATGCCAGGGGGCTGTCTGCAATGTGTGCCCTGGATGCTGATGGCCAAGGGGGCCTATGCCCATTGAGCAGGGGCACATGGCAGCCACGCACGGACTCACCACTGACAGAGCCGAACTCCTTTTCGTGCGCGCGCGTGAGGATCTCCTTGTACAGGGTCTCTGCGTCCTGGTACTTGCCTTGTTTCAGGTAGCAGGAGGCCTGCAGGGCAGGGCCGCAGAGGGAGCGGGAAGCAGCGAGCTGAGCCTCTTCCTCTCCTCCCCTCTGCCCTTCCCTCCTGCCACCCCCGCCCCACCCCAGGGTACCAAATTGTTCTTGGTCTTGGCCACATTGGGGTCATCAGGCCCGAGGCGCGTGGCATAGATCTCCAGTGCCCGCCGGTAGTAGTATTCCACCTCCTCAGCCTTGCCCTGGTTCTGGCACAGCAGCGCCAGGTTGCTCAGCTGCTTGGCCACGTCTGGGTGGAACTTGCCCAAGACCTGGGATGGGAGCCGGTGGCTGGGTTCAGGGCCTGCCTAGCCCCCCACCCGCCCTGTCGCCTGGCCTCCCAGCCCCGCCTCTCCCACCTTCTCCCGGATCTCCAGCGCCCGCTTGCACAGTGGCTCGGCCTCCTTGTACTTGCCCCGCTTGCCATACAGAACTGCCAGGTTGTTCAGTGTGGCGGCCACCTGCAGGGTGGGGAGAATGGAGACTCCGTGAGCCAGGCCTCACTGGGGAGGGGCAGCCCCCCCAAACCCTCACTCACAGCCGGGTGGTCCTTGCCCAGCGTCTTCTCCCGGATGGCCAGTGCGTCATTGAGCAGGTGGGCGGCCTCCTTGTACTTGTTCTGATCCCTGGGAGCAGGCAGGAACGTGGCGCGAGCGCCCTCCAGGCTGAGGCCCTCCACCGCAGCCCACACTCCCTCCGCCTGCACCCACTGATGCGTGGGCATGACCCAGGGCACGGGGACACTCGTGCCCTCTGGGAGCTCGTGGACTACAGTTGACTGTGCCAGGGCACGCAGGGGTGGGCCCACCCTCTCCAGCCCCGCCTCCCCCTGCCTTCTCTATCATCTGCCACCTTTGTTTACACTGCTCTTTGCTGATCTTTCTGCCAGGAAAACCTTTCCCACCCTCTCAGGGCAAACTCATCTTTCCTCCAAAGTCTTACGAAAGCCACGTGTCCGGAGAAGCCGTGCTGATTGCCCTGTCCCCCCGGGGTTCTCCCGAGCCACTCTCTTTACCCTCCCAGTTCCATTCCAAACTAGGCTGAAACGCCTTCACGTCTGCAGCCGCTGCAGGCTCAGCCCCCTCTGGACACAAGCTCCCCCTCCCTCTGCTACCTAGCTGCCTGGTGGAGCCAAGCCCTGGCCTGCAGCAGGTCCCAGGGGCAGAGCCTCTGGGGAGAGGGTGCAGCGCTCCTGTGGGAGACTGGCCACAGGGCCCTCACCGATACACCAGCGCCAGGATATTCAGCATGGTGGCCACGTCAGGGTGGTCGTGGCCTGACGTCTTCTCCAGGTCCTCGAGCGCCTGCTTGCACAGCGGCACGGCCACCTCGTAGCGGCCCTGCGAGGCGTACTGGATCACCAGGTTGTGCAGGGTCCGGAGCCGCGCCGGGATCTCGTAGCCCCCATGCTGGGCGGCTGCATCCCCTCCGCCAGGGCTGGGAGCTGCGGGGCCCAGGGTAGGAGGTCAGATGTACCATCTGCCCACTGACCTGGGCCAGCACATGTCAGCTCAAGTTTGACCCACCTGACGGGGCTCTGGGCAAGTCACTAAACATTCTGCCTCAGTTTCCCCATCTGTCAAGTGGGGTTTAGTCACCTCAGCCCTGCCTGGAGAGAACGGGTTTGGAGTCCCAGCTCAAGTACTTCAAACCGTGTGTCCCAGAGCAAGTCACGTAACCCCAAGCCTCAGCGTCCTCATATGCAGAACAGAGGCACTGACACTGGAGAGGCACTGGAACATTCTCAGTGCTGTCAGCAAGGCAAGTCTTGGCCCTGGGCACTGCATTGGGCCATGTACTTCCTCCTCAGACTCTCCTGACTACCCCGGCGGGGGGGCGGGGAGGGAAGAAACTCTACCAGTGGTCACAGCTCAAGCACAGAGAGCAGGCCCTGCCGCTCCAGAGCTCTTAACTGTGGTTAAAGCAGAGTCAGCTCCTCACAGCGCTGGCGGGGCAAGCGAAGCGGTACAGAAGAACCCGCCTTTTAAGCGCTAACGTGCCGCATGCAATGGTCAGAAATGAGGCAGAAAGAGCATGGTGGCCACTCAGTCCCCGCGGCCTGTGACCTCCGCATCCCAAGGACAAGTTCACCCAGCCCTTCCTTCCCTCACCCCGCAACCAAGGGCCCACCTGCACCTGGGCTCTGCTCATCCTCGTTGGGGAACAGGTCGTCCAGAGAGTCTTTGGGGACGTCTCCCTTCTCCTCCTGGGCAGGAAGACAGGCTGAGCATCAGGAGGGGTGGCCCGGGTGTCTGGGGCTGGGTGGGGGCTGGGTGTGGCCCAGGCTGCCTGCTCCCTGCACCCAGGCCCCCTGGCCCCGGGCGGCACCGGCAGGGGTGAGGGCTCACGTTGGGGGAGGTGTCCTCGTCCAGCTTGCGGATCTGGCTCATGAACAGCAGGTGCTGCTTCTCCTCCTCGAGCTGGGCCACGGCCTGCTCGCTGCGCTGCAGCTTTTGCTGTGTCCCCGCCAGCTCCTCGCGCAGCCACTGGTTCTCCTGTACCAGGCGCCGCACCTGGGCCCGCAGCTTTTGCTTCTCTGACTCGACAGCCCCCAGGTGGCTCGACAGCGCCAGGATCACCTGCGGCAGCCAGCCGGGATGACGGTCAGGGTCCTACCCGCCCCCCAGCCAGGGGCCTTGGGCCTGGGTTTCCCGGGAGGAGCCGCAGGGCCAAGGGACTAGCCTCCACCAAGATGCTCTCCCCCAAGGTCGCATGCGGACTTGGTTCAGGAGCCCTGGGCTCCCACTCTGGCTCTGTGGAACCCTGAGCAAGGCCTCCCCTGTCCCTGGGCCTCGAGCTCATCACCTGCAGTGAGGGTGCGGGCCCAGCTCCAGTCTCGCTGGGTGGCTCTGAGCACAAGCTAGTTGCTGTGCCTTTCCTGAGCTAGCAGGAGTCTTCCTTTATCTCCCCTGGGGGTTGTCCTCAAGCCCCTGTAGCCACAACCACTATACCACTGTCTGCCCCCCCCTTTTCATTTTCACCCAGGGGTGGGCAAACAAAAGCCCTCCCCTGCTGTCCTTGCCAACGCTTTCCCACAGGACTCTGGTAGGTGGCTGAAGGGCCACCAATGGACCCCATCCCAACTATGGCCTTGCCCTGCTGCAGCTCCCAGGGGGGTAAGAGGGGAGTGTCCTGAACCCCAGAAAGTCTGGGGAGCCACAGGGGCAGGTAAAGGGATCTAGAGGCCTCGCCCTCAGGCCCCAGGCCTTCCCCAACCTCCACTGCTCCTTCCCTGAGCTTCCAGGCTCTTCTTGCCTTGGAGCTTGGACCAGGTTCTGTCTCGAAACGCCTTCCCTCCTTCCTGCATCTGCTGAGACCCCTCTCAGCCTTCGGAGCTGGGGCCATTTCTGCAGTGAAGCCTCTTCCCTCTTGTGCCCTTTGCCCCATCAGAGCAGGCCTCCTTCCCCTCGGCTCCAGCTCCCAGTGCCCTCCACGCCACCCTGGTGCCATCTGTGCCTGTGCCTCTGCACTTCCAGGGGTCCCCGAGAGCCAAGTGACCAACACGTGGCCCTCCCTGAGGGCCAGGCAGTCTGGGCCTCTGCATTTTCTAGTTGGCTAGCAAACGCCTAAGTGACGGGTGTTTTCACAACCACTAGCTTTAAAAAAAAATTCCCTAAACAGCCCATAAGTATATACAGCAGATGGCAAGATTCCTATTTTAATGACAAGGAAACCACGATGCTACAACCTGCAGAGGACGCATGCAGCCAGGCAGTGGCTTGGCCAAGATCTGGCAGTGGGGGGTCAAGACTCTTTCCCCCAGAACCAATTCATGACACATCTCCACATGCATCTCGTCCTGGCAGCCCGCCTTAAGGGGCCAAAACAGAACCCCTGGTCCCCAACGCCAGGCACTCTCATAGCCTTAACTTGCTCGTACCAGAAGCCTGGGAGTTACCCTGCCCTCCTCTCTCCCTTCTACTCCCTCCTGCTAGACCTACCTCCAAAACATCTCTCCACCCCATGGCAATCCCTTTAGTTCAAGCTGCCTTCCATCATCTGAATCCCAGCAGTGGCTCCTAAACACCTGCCATCTGCTTCCACCCTTGACCTTCTATGGTTCATTTTCCACACCTCAGCCACACTGTATCTCCTGCTTGCATGGAACCCTCCAGTGGCTTCCCAATTTCCTGAGAATAAAACCCAGACTAACAAGGTGCAGCATGATCTAGCTCCTGCCTCTGTCTCCACTGGCCTTTTCTGTTCCTCTCCCTTCCTCCACTAAGCTCCAGTCACATAGGTCTTCTTCCAGTAAGTCCTCCACCACCACAAGATCTGTCCTACCTCAGGACCTTTGCAACTTCTCCCCCTCCTCCCTTTTTTGGAGGCTGGCTCATTCCTTCCTTGCCTGACCAATGGGCAGGACCTCCTGCTTTAGTCTCACACAAGATCTCATTCTTTCTTACAAGAACTTACCACAATCTCTAAGAATTATTTATTTGTATATGTGTGTTTCTGTCTCTTCCTGCTAAACTAGGGCAGGCAGGGAGGTTGCCTGTCTTGTTGGCCCTTTATATCCCTGGCACCTAACAGATGCCTGGCACATAGTATATACCTGATAACTTGTCTGTTAATGAACGAGTAATAGAATGAATAATTTTTTTGGCGGGGGGAGTGGTGGTGGTGGTTTTCTTAAGGATTTCTTTCTGTAGCCAGTCTCTGCTAGGTGGAGGGGAGCCAGGAACAGGGTGCTTCCAGGCGCTAGAGAGTGATCAGGCTGTCGTGGGACAGAGCAGGGCAAATATTTCCAAAGAGGGTTCATTCCATCAACAGATATTTTTGGGGGTCCTATCACAGGGCTCCCCGACCTTTGTTCCCCGCTCGGATCCTGCTCCTACTCTGCCCGGATGCCTCTGGAAGGCCCGATCCCTTTCGTGCCCACCCACCTCAGCACTCCAGACCCCCTACCTGGGCCTCCCCCAGACCCAACTCGATGGCCTCCAGGGAGCGGCGCAGAAGGACGCAGCGCTCCTGCGAGCCGGGCTCGGCCTCGCCGGCCTCATGCGCCACCAGCGGAGCGAGCAGGGCCCGATGCTCCCCGCGCAGGGTCTCCAGTCCCTGGATGACGGCCTTGGTGCCCAGCACTATCTCGTCTTGGCTCAGCTTCTCCTCCCGCGGAAGCACCATCGTGGCCATGGCCGCGCCGCCTGTGAAGGTGAGGGGGCGGCCAGCGGGCGCCAGGCCTGGGGCCGCACCGCCGTCCGCCCGGGATCAGGTAAACATCGGCGGTCCCCGGACGCCGGGGTCCCCGGGGTGCCCAGGTTCCCGGCGGAAGCCCGCCCCGCGCTCGGCCTACAGGGGGCGCGCCCGGCCCGCCTTGGCCGGGGAGACGCAATGCGGTGCGGCGGGTGAGGCCGGGCTCGGATTCTGCCCGCGACCACCGGCTCGGGCCGCCCCGTCTCGGGGCACCCCAGGGGTCTCCCCGAGGGCAGGGAGCGCCGCGGGGAGAGCCGTGCCGGGGATCGTGGGGCTCACCCGCGAGCGAGACCCCGGCCCCTCCGGGCGACCCGGCCCGCCCTGGCCCGGTCCCCCCAGCAGGGAGGCAGGGCCCGGAGCCCCGGCCCGTGGGCAGACGCTCCCTTGGAGGGGCTGGGCCCCGGTCCTCGGCCCTCCCGGCCACGCCCAGGCGACCCTTCCCCAGGGGCCGCCGCGGCCTGCGGACCCCTCCCCGCAAAGGCCGAGCCCCAGGCGCCGTGCCCAGGCCGCGCCCCCGCGCCGCCGGCCCGGCCCTCCCCCAGGCCGGCCCGGAGCCCCCCTTGGGGACCTCACCCCCTCTGCCGGCCGATCGGCCGCCGGGCCTGCGCCTCCCGCTCGCGCCCAGCTCCCGCTGGGGCTCGGGCTCGGCCTCCGGCGCCGCTTCACCGGGACTCGCGGCCGCGAGCGGGTCCCGCCGCCTCCATCCCGCCGGCCTTCCCAGCAGGCCCCGCGCCGCCTTAAAGGTGAGGCCGCTACCTCCGCGGCGTCGGAGGGGGCGAAACGCACAGCCCGGACCCGGCTCGCTGCCTTAAAGGAGCAGCGCCCGCAGGACCCGCTGCGGGTGGGGGCGGGGCCACCGATCGGCGGGGCGGGGCCACCGGGGCGGCGGGGCGGGGCCACCGATCGGCGGGGCGGGGCCACCGGGGCGGCGGGGCGGGGCCACCGGGGCGGCGGGGCGGGGCGCAGGTTCGGAGCGGGCGTGGCCCAGGCGCCTCCGGCCGCGGATTCCTCGGCAGTAAACTGCCCCGTGGCCTCCCGCCGAGGCTGGGAGGCTGTGAACCCCGCCGCCCCAATGCCCCGCGCCGAGGCTGGCGACGGCCGGGCCTCTAGGGCCTGCAGGCGCTGAAAGCACCAGCGGCTGACGGCTCCTGAGCGCTCCCTGTGCGTGAGGCGCTCTGGTGCCTTCAGCCCCTTTGCTCCTGCACGCTCACGAAGACCCACTCTTATCCCCATCTCACACCTGAACCCAGATCTCCAGACCGTGGGCCTCCCCAAGACCCCCAGACTGCTTCTGCCCCCCCCCCTCAGAACGGCCCACGGCTTCTGGCCATAAAGGAGAAAGGGGTGGCGAGGGGCAGCCAGACATCGCAGGGGTGCAGCATCTCCAGATGCTGTGATGGTGTCATCCGGGGCTCAGATCAGTTGTCTCCCCCGCAGAGAGGCCTCCCTAGATTCTCCTCCCCCCTCTGGAGCAGCCCGCCAGCACCCCTTTAATTCTCTCCATAGCACTTAGACTTGACACTTTTTTGTGGTTTGCTGTCTCCCCCTTAGAATGCAGGACAGGACCTGTCTGGTTTAATCTTCGAGCCACCCTGCCCCGCACATAGCTGCCCTGAGGAAAGGTTGTGGAAGAAAAGGCGGAAGGATGCACCTGGTCCTGCTCTCCACAGCCCAGGGTGCGTTCCCACCCTGGCACTGCACCCGCTGCTTCTAGATCGGGACAGTAGCGTCACCACCCTGAGGGACAAAACCCTCCCAGCAAGCCCTGGCGCTGGTACCCCAGGGCTCCGGGGCACCCCCCATGAGGCAGAGCAGGTTCCGAGTTTGGCATCTTGGTGGGTGCGGGAATCCCCGCAGCAGCATCTCTGACAGAGATGGTCCAGCACCCTCGGCTAGAGTGTGTACTGTCACCCGAAACTCACATGCTCTGCTGTGAGACAACGCTAAGGGCTAGACATTTCTTCCTCAGATAGGCTCAGGATTGCCTTCCTAAGCGCTCACGCCAGCTGTAGCTCTGTCCCCAGGCTCCCTCTTGCCAGTGAGGAGATTTGGAGTGGCAGAGGCTGCCTGGGCTGGCCAGCCGGCCCCTGCACCCCTGCCAGCTGGTTTCCCGGCCCTTCCCCATCCTGTTGTTCTGGGCGTAGGCTAGCACGGCAAGCCAGGCACCTCAGAATGTGGCGCTGGGCCAGGGACAGTGATCCAGGAGAGGTGTGAACCGCACAGATCACAGCCGGTGGTCCTGCCCGACTCTGCCTGTGAGGCTGCAGGCGCCGGGAACCTTGACAGCTCCGCCACGTGTCTGCTCACGTCATGCCTGCGGTGGGCTAGCACTCTGGGACCTTCCATCCCAGTTAGAGCCCAGCCAGGTTCTTCTCCCCAAGCCTGTGCTTCCACCAATGATTTCTTCCCTGGGATTTTTTTTTTTTTAAAGAAAATACATTTATATGAAACAAAATCTAAAAGGTAGAGATGTAGTTTTCCCTGTCTGACGGCAGTCCTCAGCCATCTGGCTCCCATCCCCCAAAGCAACTGCTGTTGCTGGTAGTTTGTGGCCGTTGGTTATTTTGTTTAGCATCAGGACAGAGCTTGAGTTGGTCCCCGTGGGTTTCATCTGGCCAGTTTTCTGCCAGAGCTCCTGAAGGTTGAGGTCTTGTGTGCTTGGGGTCTGTCATCTGTCACCCTCATATTGGCCCTACCTCCCAGAGGCTCACGGGCTGCAGTTTGACCAGCCCTCCTTCTGTGCCACTGAGAATCCAGGGGACCGTGCCTGAACTCCCAGCTCGCCTTCCTGTTCACCGGGGAGGAAACAGAAGGTGGAGCCCAGGGTGCCTTCGTCCCTCTTAAGGAGGCTGGATTTTGGAAGCTCTTGGGAAGGGGCCTTTGTTAAAATGCTTTCGCTCTGGAGATTTGGATCTGGCAGTGCCAGCATGGGTCCTGTGCATCTCCTGTTATTTTAGAACTTCAGAGCTACCTGTGATATGCACCCCGGGGTGAGAGCTTGCTGCTTGTTAGAGGTTCCCGCTGACACGGCTGGCAATGATGAACAGCTCCCGAGGCTGTGACTCTACTCCGATTGACTGCGCCAGCTGCCAGTGGGCTAGAAGGCAGCCCATCCCTTCCCAGAATAAACAAAGTGGAGTAGACCTGGGCCTCCACCCCCTCAGGGCCCAGGCACCACCCACCCTTCCTCATTCCAAGACCTCCTAGCCCACTTCCCACCTGGCTATTTGGCCCCAGGCTGGACTCAGTTTCCCTGCCTATTGATGTACTGGAGAAAGTCATACCCTCCACCCTGGGAGGGGACACGCTGAAGTCTATGCTTCAGACCACTTCCATTGGGAGAACTCAGTAAACTTTCTGCCTGCAATCATCATTCTCCGTGTCCCAGTGAGCGCCTTTTATTTAACGCAACTTAAAGGCCCTTGTTTTACAGATGAGGAAACTGAGGCCCAGAGAGGGGAATGTGGGAGAGCAGGGACTGGCTCTTGATCCCATTGTTCCCCAGGAGCTCAGGTCCCAGTGAGTGCTACAGCCTTCTCTAATCCAGGATTGGGGCCATTCTGTGCCAGCTGTGAGGGAGACTGGCCACGTGGAGCAGAAGTCAAGAAAACGGAATCAAGTTGCTTGTTCATACTCATGCAAAAGTAGAGTCACCGACACAACCTCCAGCTGGTTCACCCAAGGGCCCTTACCCCGTGTGCTCGCGTGCACACTCCACGGGTATGATCTATAGACCCACTTGCTCCATACCCAAGTGCAAGTGCACACCCCAAAGCTTTGCTTTCTAAGAGAGGAGCGCATTTCTTTCATCATCTTTTCCCAGGTAGATGTAAAGGACATTGTATAACTCTGGCTGGTTTCTCACTCCGGCTTCTTTGCTGCATCTCTGCAGTCTTGGGTAGTTTCTTTGTGATTCTCTTTAAGGCATCTGGCCCTGCCCCTCCCCTGTGCGCCTTTGCCAGGGAAGCTGAGCTTCTCCCGTGCTTATCTTGCTTGCTGGCGGTGCTTTAACCTTGCACGTGTTCAAACTTTTCAGCCACTTGCCTTTTTATCTTGCCTCCAAGGATGATACTGTCCTCCCAAGGGAAGGGGCTGTGACTTCATCCTGCTCGGTTCTGCGCTCCCCCAGCAGCTCTTGGTTCCCTGCCAGGCTGCTGATGGGGGCTCAGTAAATGAGACAGGAGGGGTGAATCCGTGCCCAGTGGTGATTCAGTTCCTTATGCCATTTTCTGCAGCGCTCATCGGCGCCCCCCCCATCCCATGCCTAGGGAAGTTGTTCCTGCTACTTTTAATATTGTTTTCTCCCTAAAAATCACTCCTACTGCTCCTACCCATTCCCCTTGGATCCTCTGAAGCACTCATCCCACTCAAATCTGCTTTCTTAAATGCTTGTTTTTCCTTTGGCCAGCCTTCCTCCTTTTCTTTCAAATGTTCGGTGTCACTTTGGCCGAGGAGATCATCCAACTTGAAATGCCAGCATCTTGGCTCCTAAAGGTCTCCTGAAGGGCTGTCTCCCCTCCCCTGGCGAGTGGCCCGCCACTTCCCGAGAAGCCTGCTGGGCCTGGGACCTCTCCTTGTTGGCTCTTTTCCACCGAGCCGAAAGTCAAATCTGCTCAGAGCTTCTGAGGGGCTTCTGGTGCCTTCCCCGGCAGACGCATGGCCTTCCTGTGCCCTCTCTCCCTTGAGGCCTCCCAGCTAGACTAGACGGGTCCCTGCCCCAGGCAGTGGGAGAGCATGCAGGCTCCGGGGTCAGACCCGTGTGTCTTCACCCCCCAGCTGCGTGACATCAGGCACGTCCTGAACGTCATCAGTTTCCACAGCGATAAAATGGGGTTGCTTAGTACCTGCTCTGTTAGGTCCTCCAGAGGACTGAACAAACTGGCACAGTCCAAAAACCTTAACTTACGCTTGGCACAAAACTAATGCTATCACTTGTAGTTGCTTATTATTATTGTCACCGCCGACCTTGCTATTTGCCAGACGCTGAGCTAACGAGTGGAGGGTGAGGAAAAAGTATGAATATAGGGCAAGCTCTGCTTAGTGTGTTGCTGGGGAGAAATGCTTTCAGAATGAAAGCGAGGGAGCGGGTGGAGCTCAGAGGCTGGGCACCAGCTTCCTGCGGTCGAGGTCCTGGGCTCAGTCCCCCGCACCTCCTACAAACACAGCAGAAGCAAACAAACAAAAGAGAAAATGAAAGCGAGCCGCAAACAAGGCAGCAAACGGAAAGGTGAGCTTGAATGTAACTATTAGTCAGGAGTCTCCAGGGAAACAGAACTGACAGGACATACATATATGTGTGTATTTATATGACAGGATGTATTTATTAAGGTAAATATTATGAGTTGTTTGTTTGTTTTTAATAGGAATTGGCTCTCAAGGCTGAGGGGATGGGCAAGTCCAAATTCTGTAGCGCAGGGTGCGAGCTGGGAACTCCAATGACAGTGTTCAATGAATTCTCCAGGAGAAGCTGGCTGGCTGAAGGAGGAGTGGACATTCTCTCTCCTGGCTGCTGACGTCATTACTTCTCGCCTTCAGCTGACTGGCTGAGAAGTCTCCAGTTGAAAGCAATCTCCTCAGTTGGTTTTAGAGATAATCAGCCATAGATGCAATGGTGATGTAAGTCCACAAAATATCCTCACAGTAACAATCAGGCCAGTGCTTTCTTGACCAAACAACTGGACACCATAACCTGGCCAAACTGACACGTGAACTGAACCATCATAGTCCACAACTGGTCAACTTGGCACCCATAAACATCTTAAATCATAGTTAATCTCTAAATAAAAACAAAGGAAGTGGATGTGGCTCAAGCAATTAAGCTCCCACCTATGACATGGGAGGTCCCAGGTTCGGTTCCCGGTGCCTCCTAAAAGGAAGACAAGCACACAGCCAACCAACATAGCAAGCGCAAACAGTGGGGGCAGGGGGAGAAATAAATAAATAAAATAAAATTTAAAAATAAAGACAGGGAAGTGGATTTGGCTCAACAAATAGAGCATCCACCTACCATATAGGAGGTCCAGGATTCAAACCCAGGGCCTCCTAACCCATGTGGCGAGCTGGCCCACGCGCAGTGCTGATGCGCACAAGGAGTGCATGCCATGCAGGGGTGTCCCCCGTGTAGGGTAGCTCCACGCACAAGGAGTGCGCCCCACAAGGAGAGCCGCCCCACGTGAAAAAAGCACAGCCTATCCAGGAGTGGCGCTGCACACACGGAGAGCTGACACAGCAAGAAGAGGCAACAAAAGGAGACACAGATTCCCAGTGCCGCTGACAAGAATGCAAGTGGACAAATAAGAACACCCAGCAAATGGACACAGAGAGCAGATAATCGGGGGGTGGGGGTGGGGGGGGAGAAATAAATAATAAAAAATAAATCTTAAAAAAAATAAAATAGAAACAATAACCAACATATTTTGGCCTAACAATACTCAACTGTCCTGCTTACAACTGGAAACAAACTTTCCTCAGAACAGGGGGAAAGTCCTCGGGTAATAGTCACTCTTAAACTTGATACCCTATAACTTAAACACTGCAACATGAAGTTAATACAACTTATTCATATGATAAGGAGATAAGTGGGAAGAAAACCAAGATATTTGCTTTATGTATAAATACAAACATATTCATAACAAAACAAGGGAAAATGTTTGTAACATTCCAGTCATTTCTTTAACTGATCATGTGGTCATAGCTTGCATTTACAACTGCCTTCTTCCAATACTCATTCCATATTCCCTTCACCCTCAGCAAGCGCCTCGGCTGACTGTGGTTCTTTTGGGTCATACTTTGTACCTTTGGGGACTGTTGGAGCTTCAGTCTAGTTATAGATCTGCAAGAAAAGAGAGGTAGTAGGGATGGGTCCTGTCACAAGAATTAAAGTGTCTTACAAGCCAACTACCTGAGGGCATTCCATTGCAGTTTCTTCTGGTGAAACAGGATTAATCTCTCCAGACAGAGGTTTGAGGGCTGTTTCCTCAGGAGAGGTGGTTTCAGGTTTATCAGGCACAGCAGGTTTAATCTCTTCAGGTGGAGACTGGCTGATTCTTCAGGGCAGGCTGGAAATTGGGTGACTGATTCCTCAGGGCAGATCATTACAGGCAAATGATCATTACTGGCAAAGACTTAGTGGAATCTGAGTTCCCACCATTATTATAATCTACCCATATATCCCCATTCCAACGTTCAGGATCCTTTCCAATTAATGCCCTTACTTTAACAGCAGACACCTGTAAAGTTGGGAGTTCAATTTATGTTGTAATTCAGCCACTCACACAATGACACTCTGGGTTTGATTTTCAGAAATCTCAAGTCTACAGCTAGGCAAAATAAAATTTTCTTTCAAGGCACACATAGAAACTTTCATGTTCTTCATGAGGTGCTTAAATTGGGAATTTTAAGCCTGAAGCTCATCTCTTTCTTTTATAACTGGATCCAGTGTATTTAGGAACAACCAGCCAACAGCATTATACTTTTTAACTCCACAAAACTGTTAAGGTGTCAAAAACACTCTCACCCAGAGCCTTGCCTCTTATAAACATCTAAGTAGCCATATCCAGTGGTGATATTTTGCATTATCTCTATTGCCAACTTATACCATGGACTATCAGTGCCATCTTGATTACTGGAAATAGAATCATCAGGCTCTTTGAATCTAATCAACTTAGAGAACCAATTCTAAAAATCCCAGAACCGACTCAAAAATCTCATCCTTAGGAGTCTGTTTCTGAAGAAGCACTCCCAGCACCAAAATCTGTATTAGTCAGAATTCTCTCGGGAAACAGAATCAACAGAGAGGGTATAGACACACACACATAATATAAATATAAGATTTTTAATAGGACTTGGCTCATGCAACAGTGGGGATGAGCAAGTCCAAATTCCACAGGGCAGATTGCAAGCTCAGAACTCAGATGAAGGTTTTCAATGAATTCTTCAGGAGAAACTGGCTGGCTGAAGTAGTGTTGGAAATTCTCCCTTCTGACTGCTGAAATCATCACTTCTTTTAAGGCCTTCAACTGGTTGGATGAGAATTTTCTCATTATTCAAGTCAATCTCCTTCGTTGATTGAAGGTGTAATCAGCCATACATGCAATCAATTTACTGATGAGGGAAGCAGACTTGGCCCCATGGATAGGGCGTCCGTCTACCACATGGGAGGTCTGCAGTTCAAACCCCGGGCCTCCTTGACCCATGTGGAGCTGGCCCATGCGCAGTGCTGATGCGCGCAAGGAGTCCTGTGCCACGCAGGGGTGTCCTCTGCGTAGGGGAGCCCCACGCACAAGGAGTGCGCCCCGTAAGAAGAGTTGCCCAGCACGAAAGAAAGTGCAGCCTGCCCAGGAATGGCACCGCACACATGGAGAGCTGACGCAACAAGATGATGCAACAAAAAGAAACACAGATTCCCGGTGCTGCTGATAAGGATAGAAGCGGTCACAGAAGAACTCACAGCGCATGGACACAGAGAGCAGACAACTGGAGGGGGGGAGACAAGAGAAATAAATAAAAAATAAATCTTTTAAAAAAGTTTTATTGATGATTTGAACCATAAAATATCCTCACAATGACAATCAGGCCGGTGCTTGCTTGCCAAATACCTGGACACCACAACCTAGCCAAGTTAACGCATGAACTTAACCATCACAATTACCCAGTGCTAGGATGTTTCTGCTGGCAGTAGGTGCCCTGTGGCAAGATCAGCCCAGTCTGGGGCCATCTTGCCCTTTCCTATCCAGCTCTCCTACATGCCAAGGAAACCCAAATCTCCATCTCCAGCCCAGATCACAACCCTGAGCTCACATTCCCAGAACATCTACCAGGTTGGATGATTTTAAGATGCCACTCTGGTGTCACTTCCTTTGAGGCATCTTGGGCACCTCTTCCCCCAGGCAGGGTTAGATGTCCTGCCTGTGTGCTTCCATGCAAGCTGTCATGCTGAATGGCAATTGTCAATTTGTTGTCTCCCCTGCTATACCTAAGAGTTCCAATATAGATAAGGACCCCATCCTTGGGTCCTCGTACCTAGGACGGGAACTGGCCCACGGCGAGAACATAATGTTTGCAGAATGTATGGCTGGTTGGGAAGTTGGGATCTGAGTAGGGCCTTGCAAGACAATCTGGAATCAGATGACCTGGGTTGAAAATTTGGCTCCTTCTCAGCTGATCACATGCTCTGGGCAAGGGCCATAACCCCAACTCATTCATTTAGCTAGCCTAATAGCAATTGTTTGCCATGTGCCAGGCAGAGTAATGGAGATGGAGCAATGAATGAATTAGTCTGGGTCCCTCCCTGTCCTGGAGCTGACATTCTAATGTGGTAAAAAGACATATTGCAACCAGGGAACCAAGAGTGCCTGCAACTGCAAACAGGAGAACTGCATCCATCATCCAAGTGGAATCTAAACACCCTCTTGATACAGAGGTGGAGTGGACATAGCCATCCCAGGGTCCATAGAATGGAGGAGTGGAGTATGGATTGGAGTGGACTTGCTGATGCTCTATTCTGGAATTGGTGTGATTAGTGATGGAAGTAAATGTGGCGTTGAGGTGGAGAAAGTGGCCATGATGGCTGCTGGGGGTGGGGAGTGGGAAGAAGAGATGTGATGTGGGGGCATTTTCAGGACTTGGAGTTGTCCTGGGTGGTACTGCGGGGACAGTTACTGAACATTGTGTGTCCTCCCATGGCCCACTGGGTGGACTGGGGGAGCGTGTAAACTTAAATGTGTACCATTGACCATGTGGTGCAGCAGTGCTCAGAGATGTGTTCACCGAGTGCAGCGAGTGTCCCATGATGTTGGGGCAGGTTGTTGTTGTGGGAGGAGTGGGGTGAGGGGGATGGGGGGGTATATGGGAACCTCATATTTTTTTAATATAACATTAAAAAAATAAAGGAAAAAAATTAGTCAAATCAAAAAAAAAAAAAGACATTGCAGATGGCAATGAATGCTACATTTGAAGAAAGAACTGAGTTAGGGACTAAAAATGGGGACTTAGGGTAGGGGGTTGGGAAAGCCTCTCTGAGGAGGTGATATGGAGGCTGAGTCCTAAAGGAAAAGGAGCCAGTCCCGTGGGACAGGAAGGGTATTTTAAGGTAGAAAGAACAGCATGGTGAGGCTCTGGTGCAGCAGGAGGGATCCAGTTACTGAAAGATGAGCTGTGGCTCAAGGGTGGTGAGTATCCAGTAGAAAGCAAATGGAAGTGAAGCTCCAGGCAAGAGGGCCAGATGAGCAGGGCCTGATGACCCATGACTGGGGTTATGTTCAAAGGGCCTGAAGAAGTGACCGAAGGGCCTAAAGCAAAGGAGCGAGGTGCTCTGGGTTACATTTGGGAAGCAGCAGCCACAGGACACACGGATGGAGCGGGAGCAGCGCTGATGTAGGTGACTCGGTGTTTCCTGGCTGGTGGAATACGATGGAGGCTGGTGCCTTAAACGAAGACTGGGGAAGGTGCAGGGCAATCCAGAGCTTCGTTTTGGCCATACTGTGTGAGGTGTGAGTGCTCGAGTAGTCAAGGAAGGGATTAGATCTGAGAGGCTAGAGGTGGGAGAGGAGGCTCCTCGGACTGTTGGTTTCCTCCTTTGTAAAAAGGGACTAATAGTGAAACTGATTCCAGAGGGCCACTCTAGAGATGAAACGAAGCTGAAAGTAACTGTCCAGCAGGGAATACCGATGGCCTTATGCCATCAGTCCTTGGACACAGCAGTGGGGTGAAGAAATCTCCCAATAGAAGAATTGCAGATAATGTATGTGGCATGTAACTGCTCATCCGTTAGGTGGGCTACGCTTAGAGACTCCTTTCCAAAGAGTACAGTATGGAAAGGGGTGGGGCTGGGGGTAAGTTTGCAGTGGAGAAACATCGGCCAGGAGGTCAAGGTCGACGTCATCAGCGACGTCATGCTGGCAGCTTGTGCGCTTCTCCGCCCAAACCCACAACAACCCCAGTTCAGCCATGAGGAAAACACCGGTGGAGGGGCCTTTTGCTAAATACCTTGTCCAGTACTCCTCAAACTGTCAAGATGACCGAGAAGTAGGGGACGTCTGAGAAACTGCTGCAGTGTGGAGGTGCTCAAGGAGACAGGACCATTGAATGCAGTGGGGTGTCTTGGACGGGATCCTGGAATGGGGAAACGACAGTAGGGAAAAAGAAGTCAAGTGTAGATGTTACTTGTCAATAATGTACCGCAGTGGTTCATGAGTTGGGACAATGTACCATAGTAATGTAACATGTTAGCGATGCGGGAAACTGGGTGAGGGCCACCAGGCCATACTTTGCACTATTTTTGCAACTTTTCTGTAAAACTACAACTATTTTAAAATTAAAAGTTTATTTACATTAAAAAACAACAACAACAAAGCAGTGAGGAGTTGGCGTGCAGGTTGGATAGGAGTTCTTCCACTCTCTGTGCCAAAATGGCACCCCTCTGCTTCTAGAGATTGTTTCTGGCGGCCAGTGGGCAGTTCTGCTCCCATCTGGTCTCAACTCTCCAGTGACGAGGCGGAGCTGTCTCCATGTCTGAGTTGCCTTCTGCTGGGAATCCTGGAAACTGTTCCTGTACAACCCTTTTCCTCCTCTTGGCTCAGAGCAGGAACCTAGCTCATACTTACGCGCCAACGTGAAAGCCTAAGTGTCCTTGGGGCTGAGGCACCAGCTCAAGTGCCTGAGCAGTGCTGGATTTACCTTTCTTTGAACGTTTGGATTAGGAATTCCATCCCAACAGCACAAGGCTTCTTCATTCATTCATTTAACAAATGCATATACATATTTCATATTCTGTTGCTTTTATTAACTAGTATAGAATACATATATTGCACACTGTATATGGTACAGTACAAATTTACGTTCAGTTTGACATGACAAAATGTCACTAGTGAATTCCCATTGGACTACAGAGTAGAAACAGAGAAGGTACATTTAAACATTACATCTTTACTTTTTACTTTTTTTTTTTTTTTTTTTTAGGAGGAATCAGGGATTGAATGCAGGATCTCATACATGGGAAGAAGGCACTCAACCACTGAGCTACATCTGCTCCCCTAAACAGTCGCATCTTTAGTAAGAAAGATTACCAAAATGCTTCAGTATTTGAAAGTATACTAATGCAGGCTAAAAACTTTTACCCATTCAGTCTTATTAGCTTATAAAATATATTACACTTTATTAAAAATGTCTGCAGTTTATACAGTATTAAAGTACTGTAAATGTAATAATCCTGCTTACTTGCAGATATGATTTAAGAGATGTTAAGCAGAAAGATTATCTTGACCCTCTAACATTAAGTACCTAACAGCAAGAAAAGAAAGTGCTCCTATTCATAAAATATATATATATTTTTTTCATAAAATATATTGTTGTAGCCCTCATTTAATGTGCGTAGAATGGCTTTGTAAGTGTATTTAACTGAATGTGGGGAAGTAGATTTGGCTCAATGGATAGGGCATCTGCCTACCACACAGGAGGTCCAGGGTTCAAATCCAGGGCCTCCTGACCTATGTGGTGGCCCATGTGCAGCGCAAATGCACGAAAGGAGTGCCATGCTATGCAGGGGTGTCCCCCCCATAGAGCCCCATGCGCAAGGAGTGCACCCCAGAAGGAGAGCTGCCCGGTGTGAAAAAAGACAGCCTGCCCAGGAGTGGCACTGCACATATGGCGAGTTGATGCAGCAAGATGACACAACAAAAAGTGATAAAAATTCCCAGTGCCACTGACAAGAATGCAAGTGGACACAGAAGAACACACAGCAAATGGACACAGAGAGCAGACAATGGAGGGCAAGGGAAGAGAAATAAATAAAATAAATCTAAAAAAAAAAGTGAATGTGCAATCATTTAGCAACTGTTAACCTTGAACAAGAAGAGAATAAAGACAAATCTAAGACACTTCATGTATGACAGAAATTCCTTTAAGACTATGGTATATTTTCTAACTAATCAAATGATTTTAAATCTTAGCTCCTTGAGATTGTCTTTATTTATTTGTTAGACCAGTAAAAAGATCAAAGGCACTTTTTAAAAAAAAATTTCTCCCCCCTCCCTCCATTGTCTGCTCTGTGTCCATTCGCTGTGTTTTCTTCTGTGTCTGCTTGTATTCTCATTCGGCAGCTCTGGGAACTGATCCTGGGATCTTCTGGAGGGGGAGAGAGGCAATCATTCTCTTGTGCCACCTCAGCTCCCTGGTCTGCTATGTCTTTTATTGTCTCTCCTCTGTGTCTCTTTTTTTTGTTGTTGCATCATCTTGCTGTGTCAGCTCTCCACATGAGCCAGCACTCCTGCATGGGGCAGCACTCTGTGCAGGCCAGCACTTTGCATGGGCCAGCTCGCCTTCACCAGGAGGCCCTGGGTATTGAACCCTGGACATCCTATATGGTAGACAGGAGCCCAATTGCTTGAGCCACATCTGCTTCCCCCAAAGGCACTTTTAATCAAAGGAGTTAACCAGCGATCTAAGGAAACAATACAATGGGTAAGAGCCATTCTGAACTCAGAGAGGGCCTGGCAAACTTCCTGCGGATTCCTTCTCAACTCAGGCCATGTGCCCAGACAGGGCTCGAGGACGGTTTCACCCGCCACCCAGCGCTTCCTTGGATCTACACGGTGTGGGGACTGGCCCCTGCCACCTCCGGAGAGCGAGCCGGGAGTCTGGGCAGACGGAGTTTATGTCCTTTGGGAGCTTATCCAGGAAGCCCCTAGCCATCAACCCCCTTCGAAATGGCAGAACCAAAAGAGGACACAGACGGGCCTTAAAACGCCCCAGTCTCCGGCGGGGGTCGGGAGCACCACTCACACAGCTTTCTCCCGGCAATGGCTCACCAAATGAAGACGGGGAACTGTTGGATTCCTATAGGCTCTTGGCTATGTTGCATAAATGAATTTATGAGCATGCCAGTTTAGTTAGGTCAGTAAGAAGAATTTCTTTTGAAATGGGGGAAAAATTAGAGCTTGCTGAAAAATGGGAAAGAAAGATGGAAATACCCACCAAGATTTGGTGTGGGCTCCTCTAGGCAGAGAGAGCTGAGACTGTCTTTAAAACAACCTGATCAGGAACAATGTGTAGGTACAAAGTATCAGCAATGTAGTCTTTCAAATACCACATTAGTGCAATATTGACTGTGCAGATGGGGGTTTAATAAAATATAAATGTACATGTGTAGTTCCCCTGTAAATCTGTTCCAAGGCTCTTGAAGCTTCTGCAAATTTAGAATCTCCTTAGTTGAACATAGCTACGATGCTAACACATTCTTCAGACCAAGCAATGTAGAATGGTGTTGCAGTGTGATATTACTTATGAATTATAAAAAGAGATATTATGTTTGTAACTGGTCTGTTCCTCTGGGTGTGATAACCCTTTGATGGTATTAGATTTAGGTGAGATGTCTGATTAAACTATGTTAATTAAGATTAGGGCTTTGATTCAAGCACATCATTAGAGTGTGACTCAGCATTGAGTCCCAGCACCCTTGCGCTGATAAAACAGACTCTCACTCAGAAGTAGACACAGAGAAGAAGAACACAGAGGAAGAGAGACGGCTCATTAGACAGAGGCCTGGGGAAGAGAGATGAGCCTGATAGCCTGTAGCTGAGCCTTGAAAGAAATGCACCCTGGAGAGCCTTTTGCCAGCCTACAGCAGAGATTGGAAGAAGCTGGGACCACAGAGCCTTAAGAAGAAGGGAGGCTGAACCCTCACAGACATCGCCCGCCATCTTGTTTCACACGTGGCCAGTGACTTTGGGTGAGAAATTACCTCTTATGGGACCTTGAGTTAGACTTTTTAGGGCCTTATGACTGTAAGCATCTACCCCAAATAAATACCCATTATAAAAGCCAACAGAGTTCTGGTGCTTTGCATCAGCACCCCTTTGGCTGACTAATACAAATGGTAATGCCCATTTATGACGTAGATTCACATTTAAAAGTCTATAATATGATGGATTCAGATTTTAATTTTTTTGACTTCTTCCCCAAGATGACACTTGGGTAATAATTCAAGAAATTCTACAACAAACAGAATTTACAAGACACTAACCTCATGTTTACAAATCACTATGATGAATTTAAAATATTGCAATTAAAATCACCATGGATAGTAACACGGTACATCATTAAAAACCCTATGTTCAAAGGCATTTTAAGATTATCTTGTATTTAAGGTCTTCCATAGTAACAGCTGTAGCAGTCTGATATAGTTATGAATTCCAAAAATGGATATTGGATTATGTTTGTAAACTGGTCTATTATTGGGCATGATTATGATTAGAGCTTTGATTGGGCCACGTCATTAGGGTGTTGAGTCCCCACCCCTTGGTGGGTGGGGACTCACAGATAAAAGGCATGGTAAAGGACAGAGTTACAGCTTTTAATAATTTTTTTATTTTTTAAATTTTTGTTTTTAAGATTAAAAAAAAAAATCTCTCCCCCTCCTCACACCCCCCACTTGTCTGCTCTCTGTGTCCATTCGCTGTGTGTTCTTCTGTGACCGCTTCTATCCTTATCAGAGGTACCAGGAATCTGTGTTTTCTTTTTGTTGCATCATCTTTGTTGTGTCAGCTCTCTGTGTGTGCGGTGCCATTCTTGGGCAGGCTGTACTTTCTTTTGCGCTCGGCGGCTCTCCTTGCGCGTGGGGCTCCCATATGCGGGGGACACCCCTGCGTGGCAGGGCACTCCTTGCACTCATCAGCACTGCACATGGGCCAGCTCTACACAGGTCAAGGAGGCCCGGGGTTTGAACCGTGGACTCCCATGTGGTAGGCGGATGCCCTATCTATTGGGCCAAGTCCGCTTCCCAGAGTTGGAGCTTTTGATGCAAGGGTTTTTGATGTTGGAGTTTTGATGTTGGAGTTTCATGCTGAAATCTTAAGCTGGAGTCCTGGGAAGTAAGCTCACAGAGGAAAGACAAGCCAGCCCCAGGAAGAGAGGAACCTGAGCCCAGGAAGAAGCAAGTCCTGGGAAGGAAGGAAACTTGAACCCAGAGAGAAGCAAGACCCTAGAAGGGAAGAACCCAGGAAATCTGAACCCTCACAGCCATTGGCAGCCATGTTGCTCCAACATGTGAAAACAGACTTTGGTGAGGGATGTAACTTATGCTTATGGTCTGGTATCTGTAGGCTTCTACCCCAAATAATTACCCTTAATGAAAACCAGCCAATTTCTGGTATTTTGCATCAGCACCCCTTTGGCAGACTAATACAACAGCTAAAAATGTCTAAGAGACTAAATACCCCAACTATCAAAGTAAAATACACACACACACACATATGAGGAAATTCGGTAAAGGCCAATCGGTAACTAAAGTATATAGACAGCATGGGAATAGAGAATGGCCTGTCTGGGTTGCTTTTTCTTTCAGAGAAAGAAAACGGATCTTTGTTAATGAACTGTTAACATAATCTAAAATAAATTGCATAGTAAAGTAATAGTCCTTGCAGGGTCTTGCTTGCTCTTTGAACAAAAATTTAAATATGTCTTAACAAACATATCAAATTTCATGATAACCCGTGAAACTTTCTATTAACTGGATTCAACACTCAAAGCTAATTCAAAGAAGATCAATTTTATTCTTTCTTATTGCCCCCTCCCCATCCTCTTCCTTTTTTTTTTTAAAGGATTTATTTTATTTATTTCTCTCCCCTTCCCCCTCCCCCATGCTGTTGTCTGCTCTCTGTGTCCATTTGCTGTGTACTCTTCTGTGTCCACTTGCATTCTTGTCAGGCAGCACTGGGAATCTTTGTCTCATTTTTTATTTTATTTTTTTAAATTGAAGTATATCATTCACACGTGAGCACACATAAACAATAAGTGTATAGTAAAGATTGTGAAATTACAAAATAAACATATGTAACATCACACAGGGGTGTCATACATCACCCCTCCACCAACTCTTTGCATTGGTTTGAAACATTTGTTACAAACTACGCAAGAGTGTTAACATATTACTACCAACTATAGTCCTTATCTTACATTTGGTATATTTTTCCCCCAACTCATACCATTTTTAAAAAAATATATTTTTGTTACAGATACTATGAATTTGCAAAACAATCATACAGATGTGTAGATTTCGCATATAATTCCACACCCTGGTGGAACATTTGTTACAGATTATGAGATAATATCATCAGACTATTACCGCCAATGACGGTCCATAGCATACATTTGGCACACTTTTTCCATACACCTCCATTATCAACACAGTACAGCTTGGCAGTGGTCCAAGAATATTATAGTATTGCTGTTAACTACAGTCTATAGGTCACACCAATTGTAGTTTTCCCATGTTTCTTTATATTCCCATCACCCTGCCTTAGTGATGTACATCTGCTCTAGCTCACAGAAGGACTCTCTTGCATTTGTATCCTTAACCACAATCCTCAACCTCCTCTGGATTCACTGTGTTATTCAGTCCCTAGATTATTCTTTTTTTTTTTTTTACATAAATTACCCCATTTATTACAGGCTAGAGATGGTCCAAATTGTGGTGTTCCTACTGGCCTTTCAATTCCTTCAGTCTCCTGATGGCAGACTTTACTGTGACTGCAGAGGTGCTGTTGTAGGTCCAGGCACCACCAGCTACTGTTTCCATGCAGGAACCACAATGCCATATTCCCACAGCTTTTCTCTTCATTTTGGTCTTGTCACAGAATGAGCAAGTGTTCTTGGCATGCTGGCTGATTTCAGTTTTCTTCACCATTTTCCCAAGGGAGGCACCATAACGGGCTCTGTATTTACCAACGATACTGACCTTGTTGGTGCATTTCGCCACGTTGCCGCGAACCAACTCTGAGCCCAGAGAGCTCTAGATTATTCTTTAGCTTTCTTTCTATTGTCATTTACTTCCCCAGACTACCTTTATCGGTCACAATCCCATTTATAAACCAGTTGCTACTCACTATAATGTGTTACTATCAACTCAATCCATCTCTACACTTTTACAGTCAAGTTAATTAAAACTTCTATGTATAGTAAGCATCCATACTCTTCTCAATCCTCCTATCTCCTTATAACCTATACTCTTGTTTTTAATTCCATGTGTTTATTATTTGTATTTAGTTTTGTATTTAGTTTATTAATGAGACCATGAAATATTTGTCCTTTTGTATCTGGCTTACTTTGCTTAGTAATAATGTCTTCAAGACTCATCCACGTTATCACGTATGTCTCAATTTCATTTCTTCTTATTACAGCATAGTATTCCATCATACGTATATACCACATTTTATTCATTCATTGGTGGATGGACACTTGGGTTGCTTCCATCTTTTGGCAATTGTAAACAATGCTGCTATAAACATTGGTGTGCAGAGGTCTGTTTGTGTCATAGTTTTTAGTTCTTCTGGATATATTCCTAGTAGAGGAATAGCTGGATCATATGGCAGTTCTATATTTAGCTTCCTGAGGAACTGCCAAACTGTCTTCCACAGAGGCTGCACCATTTTACACTCCCACCAACAGTGAAGGAGTGTTCCTATTTCTCCACATCCTCTCCAGCACTTATTATTATTATTTTTAAAAGATTTATTTATTTATTTCTCTTCCCTTCTCCCACCCACCCCGGTTGTCTGTTCTCTGTGTCTTTTGCTGCGTCTTCTTTGTCCGCTTCTTTTGTTGTCAGCGGCACGGGAATCTGTGTTTCTTTTTGTGGTGTCATCTTGTTGTGTCAGCTCTCCGTGTGTGTGGCGCCATTCCTGGGCAGGCTGCACTTTCTTTCACCCTGGGAGGCTCTCCTTATGGGACACACTTCTTGCGTGTGGGGCTCCCCTACACGGGGGACACCCCTGCGTGGCACGGCACCCCTTGCGCGCATCAGCACTGTGCATGGGCCAGCTCCACACGGGTCAAGGAGGCCTGGGGTTTGAACCGTAGACCTCCCATGTGGTAGATGGACGCCCTAACCACTGGGCCAAGTCCGCCGCCTCAAGTTAATTTTGGTATAAGGTACGAGGTAGGGATTTTCTCTTTCTTTTGGCTATGGATATCCAGTTTTCCCAACACCATTTGTTGAATAAACTGTTCTGCCCCAACTGGGAGGGCTTGACAGGCTTGTCAAAAATCACTTGGCTGTAGATGTGAGGGTCTCTTTCTGAATCATCAGTTCAGTTCCATTGGTCTATGTGTCTATCTTTATTGCCAATACTATGCTGTTTTTACCACTGTAGCTAGGTAATGAGAGTCCTCCAACTTCACTTTTCCTTTTGAAAATGTTTCTGGCTATTCGGGGCCTCTTACCTTTCCAGATAAATTTGAAAATTGTGTTTTCCATTTGCTTAAAAAGTGCTGGTGGAATTTTTATTGGAATTGCATTGAATCTGTATATCAATTTGGGTAGAACTGACAATGCTATTTAGTCTTCCAATCCATGAGCATGGAATGTTCTTCCAATTATTTAGGTCTTTTAAAATTTTCTTTTAGCAATGCAGTATAGTTTTCTGAATACAAGTGCTTTGCGTTCTTGGTTAAGTTTATATCTAAATATTTGATTCGTTTATTTGCTATTGTAAATGGAATTTTTTTCCTGACTTCCTCCTCAGATTGTACATTATTAGTGTATAGAAACACCACTGATTTTTTGCGTATTGATCTTGTATCCTGACACTCTACTGAAATTGTTTATTAGCTAGCAGTTTTTTTGTAGATTTTTTGGGATTTTGTAGATATATAATCATATGATCTGCAAAGAGTGAAAGTTTTAATTCTTCCTTTCCAATTTGGATGCCTCTTATTTCTTTTTCTTGCCTGATTGCTATAGCTAGAACCTCTAGCACTATATTGAACAACAGTGGTGACAGTGGGCCCTTGCCTTGTCCCTGATCTCAACGGGAAAGCTTTTAGTTTTTCACCATTGAGTACAATGTTAGCTGTGGGTGTGTCTCTTTTTGTTTCATCATCTTGCTGCATCAGTTCTCCATGTGTGCGGCGCCACTCCTGGGTGGGCTGCATTTTTCATGCGGGATGGCTCTCCTTGTGGGGTGCACTCCTTGTGCGTGGGGCACAGCTAGGCAGGGTGGCACAACACTCCTTGCACATGGCAGCACTGCACATGGGCCAGCTCACCAAATGGGCCAGGAGGCCCTGGGTATCCAACCCTGAACCTCCTATATGGTAGGCAGATGCTCTATCAGTTGAACCACATCCACTTCCCCCCTCTTCCTTTTTTCCTTCTATATGGGTTGGAACACAAATAAACTGGTCATCTCCATCAAAACAAAAAGGTACTTGCATTTCAACTTGATTCCTCAATGTGTTATAGAAGAACCACTTTAAGGAATGACCATTTGGTATGAATGTGACTAAGCATTTATGGTACAGACAATACCTACTTTTCAAGAGCCATTTTTATCCTTCAATTAATGTCAGAGTTATTCAACAAATGCTTACTGTGTGCCTTTGGTGGGCCGAGCAGTATCCTGGGCAGCAAGTAATAGCAAGGAAAAGAAAAACAAAGTTCCTGTTTCCTTGGAGCTTACATTCTAGTGGAGAGAGACAAACAAATGAATAATTAAACTGCCAAGGACTGAGAAGTGTTAGTAAGAAAAATAAAGAGGGTAAGAGAGAAGGGAGGTGCTATTTTAGATAGGCTGAGCAGGGAAGGCTCCTCTGAGAAGGTGACATTTATGTTGAGACCTGAATGAGGGAGCAAGTCCCATGGACCTGCAGAGAGGAACAGGAAGGGCAGCAGGAACAGCTGTGCAAAGGCCCTGAGGCAGAAAGTGCCTAGCTTGTCTGAGGAATAGCAAGGAGGCTGGGGAGTAAGAGAAGAGAAAAGATCAAATAGTGAGCAGGGAGGTCAGATCGGGTAGGGCCCTGGAGGTTATGATGAGGGCTTGAGGTTGTATTGATAGTGCAGTGGGAAGCCATTGACAGTTTGGATCAGCAGTGTAATATGACTGGATCAACACTTTAAAAAGATCTCTCTGAAAAGAAACCACCACCAGCACCACCACCAGTCTGGCCCTGAACAGCCTGCTTTTGTTCCTGCTGCCTTGTGGGAAGAGGCACGGTTTATATCTGTCCAAGCTGTGCCCAGTCTCTTCTGGGCTTCTGAGAAATGGGTGTCAAAGCAAAACAAAAACAGGGAGAGTTCTCTTTGGCTCTTGTGTAGAGAATAGAAGAGTAGGGTAGAGGCCGAGGGGTGATTAGGAGGTCCCTGCACTATCCAGACAAGAGGGGATGGCAGCAGTGGAAGGGTGAGAAGCTGCTGGGCTCTGGCGTGTCTGGGAGGTCAAGTTCGGAAGGATTTCCTGATGAATTGGATGTTGGGCATGAAAGAGTCAAGGACGGCTCCAAGTGTTTGGCCCCAGCAACTGAAGCCTTGGAGTTGCCAGCTCCCAGGAGTCTGGTGGCAAAAGAGCATTTCCCAACCCAGGCCTGGATGAGATGGCTCTGGGGCTGGGTGGGTGAGAGGAGGCCTGAGCCCTGGGCTTCTCTGGGGTGGACAGATTGGAGGATGAGGAGGAGCAGCCTGAGGTGGGGGAGAACCAGAGAAGAGCGCCCACAGGCCAAGCCAAGAAAGGGAAGTGAGCCATTTCAGGAGGGAGTGGTTATTTGCATCGAATGCTGCTCGTGGGTCAAACAGGAAGACTGACTTTTGGATTTGGCAACCCAGATGCCTGGTGACTTGGGAGAGGGAACTTCTGGTGGGGGTCTAAGGCAAAAGCCTGGAGGGAGTGCGGGAATGGAGCCTCTCTCTCCATCTCAGGCTAACTCTCCTGAAGAGTGTCGCTCTAAGGGGGCAGAGACCTGGCACCTGCGGGGACGAGGAGCCAGGAGGAGCCGTTTTCTGTTTTCAACAGGAAAGAGAGGGCAGCCAGTTGCCTGCAGCTGGGGAAGCTCCAGGAGAGGGAGAGCGGATGAAGCAAAAGGGAGGCAAGGGAGGTGGTCACTGCAGGCGCTAAGCCCCCAAGGTGGACCGAGGGGACTCGGTGGGTGGGAGCAGGTGGGGCTGCCACTGCCATGGGAGGGAAGGCGGGGGGACACCATCCCTTGTCTTCACCAAGAGCAACTCTTTTCTAGGTTCTGAGCCAGAACCTAAGGGGGTGAGGAGCTGGGGGGGTCCGCGTTGACTTGCCTGTCTGCCTCTGCTGGGGACACCCCTGGCTCCCAGCTTCCCCATGCCCTTCCCTACCCAGTCCTGGGAAGGCCTCACAGGCACTCGCACTGTTCTGGGGCAACTGGTCTATCCTGGGGGCTTTCTCTCACCAACCGGATTTTATATCTTTGTCAGTAGCTACTGGGCATATGGAGCGTCATGATTTCTGGGACATGTTGACAGATCTCGGTGGAGTCTCTCCCTTGGGAGGCAGGTATTATTTCCATTCTCCAGGCTCAGAGGGTTCAAGCAGGGCCACACTGCCGGGTCCCAGGGCTGCCCTCCATTGGAGCATCGGGCCTTGGAGCTGGAAGAGCCCACATCCGAGGCCATGTCTGTGGCATTCTGCTCCTCTGTGGCTGTCCTGCAGGGTGAGGATGCCCACCCCCACCCCCTCCTCCTCCTCCTCCACCTCCACCTCCTCTTCCTCCTCTACCTCTGTTCCACTTCCACCTCCTCCATCTCCTTCTCCTCCTCTGTCCCACTTCGACTCCCACCTCCACCTCCTCTTCCCCCTCCTCCCCCTCCCCCTCCACACCTTTGCCTCTGGGCACTTCACCAGGCAGCTTTACATGCCACCCACTGTCATGGGAATCTTGGTAGAAAAAGGCATCCAAGAAACAGTGGCTAAGATGGTTCCATCCTTAAGGTAAGGGTGGGCAGGAATGCGAGCTCAACAGGTAGACCCAGCCCCACGCCAGCCACCTGCAGAGGCAAAGAAATCTTTGGCTTCAGGTTTCGCCAACTTTCAGAAACTAGGGTGGGACATGACTAGCAGGGGACGAGAAACTAAGTTCTAATTGGAGGTGGGATTCTGGGGTGATGGGTGCTAGTGGGAAGTGGGATTTTGGTGTGGGAAGGTGGTATTTTCCTGTTTCTGGCCTCTCCTTGCCTCGTACTGGGCAAAACACCTTCATGCCTCTGCCTCTACACTTAAGGAGCATATGCTTTTCCCACCTATGTTCCTAGCTGATTGAAATGGAGGTAGGCTGAGCTGTGCGGAGAGGGGAGGGGTGCTGCCGATCCCCGGGCACAGGAAGAGGCTCAGCAGCAGTTGGTAAGAAATCATCAGTTTATTGAATGAAAAATCCAACATCCGCTCAGCCCCCCACCCCGGCCTCCTCTCCGGCCCCAGGAAAGCAGCAGAGCCCAGGCAGATGCTTGGACAGCAGGACTGAGCCGGGGGTGAGGGCTGGAGGAGAGAATTTGGGGAGGTACGGAACATGAGAAAAACACTTTTCAAAATGAAGTTCTGTGCAAAAAACTTCCAGGATGAAATGAGAGGGCAACGGAAAAGCTCTGGAGATGTTGACAGGGATGACGGGCTGGGCGCTATGGGTCAGACTCTGTTCTCAGCCTCTTCCGAGGGCGGAGGCCGAGAAAGGGCTCCCAGGCCGAGCCCGCGGCAAGAGGGAGGCTGGAGCCTGCTGGAGGGAGGCCTGGCTGGGAGGCCGGAGGAGCGGGGCCACAGCCGGGTGGTCACAGGCCCGGTTCAGCCTGGCTGGGAAAGCCCCCGAGGGCCAGGGGTCCCGGGGTGAGAGGGCAGGGAGAACAGGCCGGGAGGGAAGGAGATGAGTTGACACCGGTGGGAAAAGCGCGACGAGGGCCAGGGCCCGGCGGGATCCCAGACTGTGTGTTGGTGGTGGGGGGGTGTGCCTCCCACCTCTCCAGGCCTGAGCTTAGGAACAGGCAGATCTGTGTGTGAGGGAGGGAGGCAGGGACGGGAGGGAGAGGGAGGAAGGACGACGACAAGGGCCAAGGCCACAAGGACAGGAGCGGAGCACGGGGCACACCACGTGGAACAGCCAAGAGGCGGCTGGACACAGAACCGAAGAAACAAGGACACACACAACATTGACGGTGACCTGGGGGTAGGGGAGCAAGTCGTGCAAGTGGGACACTGGGAGGGCCCTCCACCCCCAAAAGACACTGCATTGCCACAGGAACACTGGGGGGTGAGCATGGGGTGGGAGGGCCTGGCCCCTGGGCTCAGGGTGCCCTTTGTGCCCTCCACTGGCGAGCTGTGGGCAAGGCAGAGAAGGCCCACAGGAAGTGGGCAGGGACCCCAGCCCTGGGCAAACGGTTGCTCTTCAGCCACTGGGACCCCACTTAAGCGAGGCGGGATGAGTGGCGTCTGGCAGCTGCGTTTGAGAAAACGTGTTCTGGTGACCGGGGTGGTAGGACTGGACTCTCCTGCTGTAGGCTGAGGAGTCCAGGTTTCCTATTTCCAGCATGGGGACTGGTGGCAGGTGGGCGAAGGGGGAAATCAGCGAAGGCAGGCCCAGAGGACTCGACTCCAGGGCCTGGCAGGCGCAAGAAGGCAAAACCGTCAGGCCTTGGCCTGGAGCAGGAGTGACAAAAGGAAAAGGGGAGAGGGCAGAAGATGGAGGAAGAGGGGCGGCACCCGGGTGGGACTGAGCAGTGGGGTGGGGACAACGGCGTCCCCAGTGGCAGTGTCCTTCAGGACGGAACAAGTGAAATGCAGGCCCCGGGGCGGGCAGAGAGGTTCTGGGGCCCGGGCCTGCTGGCCTCCCCCTGCCCGCAGGCGGTGAGGCTGGGGTGGCAGTGCCAGGAGAGTGAGTGGTCCAGAGAGAGTGCCCTCATGTGGCCTTGCTGCCACTGAACAGTCCCACTGGAAAGTGCTTGACATGGGTGGGCCACTGGGCTGCCAGCTGGAAAAACTTGATGTCACTCCACTCGACTCCATCAATGGACACTGGAGGTGACAGGAAATGAGGCGTGACCAAGGCTGCCATGCCATCTCCCCAGGGCCCTTTGGGGGGGGCCATCTCCGCCCTCCCCTGCAAGGCACAGAGTCAGAGAGCCTGGGCCCCTAGCGTGCCTGCTGCCCGCCCCCAGCACTGCCCCCTGCGGCTCCTCCTTTCCCCCCACCTCTCAGCATGGTCTGCTGCTGCTTGGCGGAGCAGATGAGGCGGCTGATGCCTTCAATGACCTGGCTCTTAGAATCCACTTCCTTCTCTCGAGGTTTCTTGCTCAGGAAGATGGTGGGAACTGGAAAGCAAGCAGGAACCTCCTCTTTATCAGCCCCTGGAAAAGCAGCCCTTCCCCTCCGCTCCCAGCCTTCTGCCACCCTCTCCGTCCTGTGGGAAGAGGGGTTCGCAGAAGGCAGGTATCTGCAGGAAGCCCGTCCTGTCTCCCTGGCACTCCTGGCTCCAAGGAAGAGCTCCAGGCTGTATAGCAGGAGCTGTGAGTTCCTGACCTGGTCCCAGATCTCGTCTTGTGACCTGGCTAAGATCCTGCTCCTCTCCTTGGGCCGTGACCTCTTCACCTCTACTGCAAGGCTCTGGGCCAGGGGAGCCTCCCTCCTCTGTGGAGCCGACTCCTCAGGGTGCTGCGGCAGGGAGGGACGCCAAGGCAGCACGTGTTTGTACAGATTCTGCCCGGGGATGCCGAGGTGAGCAGTGCATGTTTCACACACAGGTCTGGGCAGGTACTGCCTCTGCCGTGTAGTCCACGACCCCTGCCCCACTTCTAGGGGAACGTGCAGAAATAGGCACAGCTGCTTTGGGGAGTGGTCGACAGAGGTGGGCTCCTGCAGTTAAAGGAAGCCACGGGCTGAGAGCCAGGGGCAAGGAGGCTGGGCAGGCCCTCGGGCCACACCTCGACCAGCCCAGGAGCACGGCCAGGTCTGAGGACCTTTACAGCTGGAACGACAGAGCAAGCGCTGACTCAGCACTGGCCAGGTCGTGGGGGTTCCTGCCCAGAACACAGGCCCCATGGCCAGCTCCGCCTCGGCCTGCCTTAAGCTGCCCTGCATAGCGAGAATGGATTGTACTCCCCTTAACTCGTAAGCAGCGTTGTCCTTCTGAGGGCTCTCTGGACTGGCTTCCAGCGCTGAGTGAGGGCAAGCGGTGGCCGTGGAGCTCCCATCACACAGACCATTCCTGAGGGCAGGGGCCGCCAGGCTCTCCCTTCTAGCCCCCGAGCTGCCGATTCTCGGCAACCTTGACCAAATGCTTCAGTGGGGACCTCAGTTTCCTTCCTTACAAACCCAGAAGACAGATCCTGGCCTCGTCCCGCGAGGTGGGACTGAGCCCGGGGCGTGGGGACCTAGGCTGGGCCACGTGGCCCGTGTGCCACTTCTCCCTCACCCACAGTCTCCCAGAAGCAGGTTCTGTCCCCAACCCTGGGAGAAGAATGGAGGTGGTCGTCCTTGGCCTTGGAGGTCACTCACCTTTCTTGTTCTTTTCTTTGGTGACCACGGTCATTGCCATGGTGCCAGAAAGCTGGGCCTCTCCCCCATGGGGCAGGCGGGAAACCTGCACTGAGCGGAAGACACTCTTGAGGGTGTTCTTGGAGCTGGCGTCCCTCTTGTCACCCTCCCTCCTCCGCTCCCCGGGGTGGCCCAGCCAGTAGTCCACCTGGAGGCCAATCACATCCCCGTATGGGCTATTGGGGCTCCTGGGGAAGGGAAACGAAAATGGAAGTCAGTTTCTGCCCTCAGCTCCCAGCTCCTGGGCCAGCCTGGGCAAGAGGGGCCCACCAGCCTCTGGGTGGGACGAGGCACGGGCGCTCAGGCTCGAGGAGAGGAGAAGGCCTTCGCCAGGCTCTGGGGTCTCTGCGCTCTCACTGGAGCGGCTCTTCTGGGAGTGGAGAATCAGGCTGATCTGAGAACAAAGCTAAACGAGGATAAAAGCCCAAGTCATGGTAAGGGAACCAAATAAAGAGGTCACGAGAGGATGAAGAAAGCAGAAAGGAGAGAGGTTTTACCAAGGTAAAAAGCAGGTGTGTGCACACACGTCCAGAGAGCAAAGCCTGGGCCCAAACCAAGCCAAATGCGGCAGAAGAATCACTGTGCAGCTCCAGCGCGACCCGGGGAGAGCTGCCAGGCCCACCTGCGCCTGTCTCTTATTTACGGCACTTCTAGCTCAGGGACGATTTTAGCTCCAAGGGGAAAAAAGGGCTGATATTTTCTTGAAAGAAGGCGCCAGACACAATAGGTACACAGGCTACAAAAGTCATCTGACATTCTCTTTCTGCCTGGTTCCATGAAAAAACAAGCTTAAAGTGCATGGGAAAGGAGGGCGCGGTAAGGGTTGGTCCCAAAGCTTCCCAAATCCATTCCGGACAGAAACTCATTATGCTGGGGTGGGGGCTGGGGGGGTGGATTAGGAAACCAGGAACTGCAAGGTGACTGGGGCATCCCTTGGCTATAGGGGTTTTCTCCTTCTCTTAAATTGTCCCCTCCAGGCCCATCAGTAGAAGGACCTTAAGGGGAATGAAAGCCAGAAAGAGGGTGAGAGGGCTAAGGATTAGGGTTCTAGCTCCAAGGCAGGCTTCCCTCCACCTGACAATATGCCACCTTCTTCAGGGACGAGGACACTGACATTTGGGGTTTTGGAACAGCCACTGGCCAATGCCTGCCTTCACCACTGCTGAAAGGCCATCACTAGAAGAAATGAAGGAACAGGTAAAGGGAGGAGAAAGGAAAACAGCGAAGAAGAAAAAGAAGGACGCTTTCTCTCTGTTCTTTTCTCACCCTCTGCCAGGAGTACTCGTCTCACCCCTGCCACAAGCTGGCTCTTTCTTACCCTTGGGGCCACTGTATCTAAACTTTAGATACTTTAGGTCCTAAGGAAAGCCTCTCCCTCCCCCTCATCACCACCGCCCTGCTCACGTTTCACAGACCGATCACAAGCCACAGACCTTTACTTTATTTATTGCTTCTGCATTGCCAAGGTCCCCCCTTCGAGCGAGAGCCCCAGGAGGACAGGGTCCTCTCCAGCCCATTCGCTGCTATAGCCCCCCTGCCTCACCGGCGACTGGCACTGACCAGTGGCCTGGACACACGAAGGAGGGCCCCACCTAGTGTGTGCCAGGCACTAACAAGCGTGCTTTTTACCTAAGCCTGCCACCGAGCCAATGAGGGAGCTACTTTACCTCTTTTTTTTACAGATGATGAAACTGCAGCTTCATAACTTACCCAAGCTAACATGGTGGACAGAAACCAGAGCCATGACTCCCACTCCTGCCCCGGGCAGTCACATAACAAGACACTCGCACGAACTTTAAGGCTATGAAGGGCCTCTGCCAGCAGATCTCCTTCAGCCCTGAAGCTCTGCGAGACAGGCAGGGAAGAAGGCTGCTCCCTGTTCTGCAGAGCTGTGCGAGGAGTTGCCCAGCAAGTGACTCACGTCTCTGCATTTTAACTCCAAGGTTCTCGCCGCTATTCATCTTCCTGCACAGCCCATCAGGTTCCTGGTCCCGGGGAGGGGGCAGGGCGGGAAGGGCAGGGAAGGGCAGGGAAGGGCAGGAGGCTTACCCCACGACGGCGAGGGCGCTGCTCATGGACGGGGAGGAAGGGGGGGTGGCCGTGGCATCCCGGCTCAGGCCTGTGCTGGAGGGTGGTGATGTGGAGGGCACCATAAGGCTGACCACGGGAGACTCGTCCCCATCGCCTGTCAGGGAACAAAGAGTCGGCCAGAGGAAGCCAAGACTGGCCCCGCGGCGGGACAGAGCCCCAGGGCCTATCTTTCCCTGAGCAGCAGCCTTGCTTTCCCCCTGGGTGCGGGGACTCCTACCCATCTGCTCTGTCACCACTCCCGCTGGCGGATGAGGCTGCCCACACTTCTCCTGTTCAGACTCTGACTTCCCTCAACACCGGAGTCTCTAACTTCCAGACTAAGGAGCAGGCCGGTGAGCACGGCCCTCAGCCCACAAACGCACCTGTAGCTGAAGGAGAGTCTTCAACCAGGCCCACCTTCACCACCTGGGAGGAAAGCAGAGGCACAGGTGTTAGCCCCCGCATCGAGCCTGGACGCAGCCCAAGGCCACTGGAAACAGACGGGGCAAAAGAGCCACTACCACTGATTTTATCGGGGACTTTTAAAACCCTGTCAGAGCCGAAGCTGTCCAGAACTTTAAGTGATGTGTAAAAAACAAAAAACAAACAAAAATCCCAGTCCCAAACAATGAGGTGAGGTATGAGATTTCTGGGGCTCTTCTCTGTGGATAAAGGCAAAGCCCATCTTGAAGGCAGGAAACATTTTAGCATTCTGATCTCATTTTTTTAAAGATCATCCCGGTAGGAGGCTGTCTTCTCCAAGTCACTGAGAGAAAGCCCAGGCGGACTGCTTCCACCGGCCTCCACCGGGAGAGGGGCCTGCCGGGCTGCGGACGCCCCAGGGAGGGCTGATGGAGCTGACACCCGCTCCCTCCCCTCCAGCCCCCCCCACTCTGAAGGAATAACAATGGGGAGGCGAGGGTCCCCATCTGCCAAACGCTATGCTGATTTCAGCATCCCAAAGAATTTTAAACACCCCATAGAGAATTCTGGAAAGGACAGAAGGGGCCCCTAGTGGCCCAAAAAGGAAACGGCTGGACACAGAATATAAAAATGTTACTGCTGTGGTTTTAAGTGCCGCTTTGTTAACTGGCAGGCCTGGGCCAGCGCCTGGTGAAGCTGGCTCTGGGGATGGTGTGGGCGGTTACAAGCTACCTGCAGACGACCCCCCAAGGCTGCCAAGGGCAGGGTGCTGCCATTCAGTCCTTTGTTCCAGATTCTCCACACGCCCCTACTTTGGTTGCCAGAGAGTAACAGGTTGGGGCTTCGTGAAGACGACTCCCCTTCCCCTTGCTCCCCTGGCCCTGCACAGGGCTGCTGGCTCCTTTGCTGCTTCTCCTTGTTTTAATACTATTTCTTCTACCTCTCCTGGCTGCGAGGCCAGAGCGAGCAGCAACCCACAGCCCAGGAAGTTGTGAGCTGAAGCAGCTGCGGCAGGCTGGGGCCACGGCTCTGGGAGCACCGGGGGATGACCAGGGACTGAAGCGCCAGCCAGACCGGAGCTGTGCAAGTCACTCCCCGGACTCGAGAGGGCCACGCCCCCGCTCCAGACCCTAGACGCTCAGCCTCCTGCAGGTGCAGAGAACAGGGAGAGCAGGCGGCCAGGCCCGCTGGTCTGCACAGGCCCTTTCCCTCTAAAGAGTTCTGAGGGCTCCTCAAGGAGGTGACAGAAAAAGATATAAGCTGATCTCCACGGGAAGTTGGGTTGTCTTGTAAGTGGAAATCTGAGTTTCCATCCTGCTCATGTGGTGCACTCCTGCCCCTGACAGGGCGACACAGCTATCTCCTCTCTGGGTTGGTTCATGCCTGTGGTCCAGCAGGTGCCAAAAATGAAACGAGACCAAAAGCCAATACTGGCTGACATCAAAGACATCCAAGAGATTCTTTTTTCTTCAAAATCCTCTAGGAGAGATTTTTCCTTGATTAACCGGGAAGCGAAAGAAGAGCCTCTTCCTCTCAGTGGTCTATGTGACCCTGCAGATGGGAAAGCCTATTTCTCAGGCTCTCTTTGGGGCATCGTCCGTCATTATTTCTGCGTCATTATTCCCTGGAGCATGTGGAAGCTGTGCATCGCTCCTGGAGCCAGGTGCCAAGTTCAGGGCCTGGTGTGGCAGGTCCGAGACAGCAGGAAGGAAGTGGGAAAGGAGGACACGGACAGGAACAGGCTGACCTGCGTCCCGGCCCAGGGTCTCCTCCTCGGCTCTGCTGACCTGGGGAGGGCACTCTCTGGGGGGGCTGCCTGTGACTGCAGGGTGTGGAGCAGCATCCCTGCCCCCCCACCAGGTGCCAGCAGCGTCTACCCCCCAAGCTGTGACAACCATTGCCCAATGTTCTTGCCAGAGCAAAACCAGCCCTGGCCAAGAATCGCTGTCCTGGGTGAGCTGGTGGCTCTCCTGTGGAGGGAGGGGAGGGCCAAGTGACGGGCAGGGTGGAGAGGAGAGGAGAGCCGGTACTCACGCCAATGAAGGGAATAAACTTCTGATAGGAGTCTTCGTCAGGGCTGTAGAGAGACAGGAAAGCTTTACTGTTTGCTGCTTAGACTGAATGACATGCTGGGGGAAAGCAGCTTTTCATATTTTATCGTGGCTTCTAAGGAGTCTAGGAAACTGTTACATTTTCTCATCTCATCTCAGGGTGGCTGGGGAAGGCCTATTACAGAGTACAGAGTACTCAAAATGGAGGCAAAAGGCACGATTTTGCGAGCTACTCTCCCTGCTTCCCACATGTGAGTTTTAGTCACTAGCGTGGACTTCTGTATTGAGGGGGTGAGGAAGGAAATCAATGAATCACGTCTCTATAGACGGGGAGGCCGAGGGCAAGGAAGAGAAGATTGGCTGGGACGTCACACACACACACACCCCAGCCCCCCCCCCTTGGGTTCCTAGCAAGGGAAATGGTGGTGATGGTGGTGGTGGGAGGGGGAGGCAGGGGAAGAAGGGAAATGTGAAAAAACAAAGAAAACTCAAGATTCATTTAACCTATCCAACCAATTTTTAAGAAATCCCCTAAAGTCAAACTTACAACTTATGCCTGCAGGTCAGCATGGCCTCAGCCACAGGAAGCTGGTGTGTCACGCTTGCCCCGTTGACATACTGCATCACTCGCCCCACTACGTCCAGTTGCTCTGCGGAAAAGCCAAGAACATACCTGCTGACTCGCCCCAGCAGGTAAACCAGCAAGACCCTCGAGAGCCCCTCCTCGAGGCCCATCAGAGGGTCCTTGGAGCCGAGGGACTGCTGGCAGAGAAAGAGCTCCAAAGGGCTCCCTTTGGTTTAGACTCTAAGGAACCAGGAGCCACAGAACTGTCCTGTCTTCCCGTCACTTTGCTTGCCCTGTGCCTACCCTGGCCAAGCAGCCTCATTTTCTCATGTCCACCTGCTCCTGCCTCTGCCTTCGCTAAAATCAACTTTCCAACCGAGAGGGTCCCCTCCACTCTACCAATCTTTGCACATCACTTCTTCAGGATCGGTCTCAGCATTCACTGTGACCTTTCAGCTCTAAAGAATGCAACTCCACTTTAATCCCTGCCATTGTTTTTCTCTATTTCCAGAAAATACATGGCTGATACAGTGTTATTCATTTACCAGTAGATGGTTTAGTAATTATTCTTTGCTGCTTACATTTGATCTCTACATCTAGACAAGTCACATCTACCACCCACACGTAGTCCTCCTTCTTTCTAGTGTGCAAGAGCAGAACAAACAGCAGAAACTAGAATCATCCATGGAAGCAGGACTCCAATCAGTACACAATGACTGGGAAAATGAACGGTTCCTGTGAATGGGGGCTTAGAGCCACAGGGAGGAAAGAAGCTGAGCCCTGGGAGCGTCTTCGGCCTCACTTTGGGGGTGTAGTGGGGAGCTCTCTTACAAGAGGCCATTACCTGACACAGGGGGTTCTGAGCGACTGAACAGGTCTCTCCAGCCAGAATCAAGGAAGGTACTGCTGTATCTACTGTCGACTGAGCCCAAGTATTTGGCCACAGGGTGAGAACCTGGTAGGTGGAAAACCAGGGAGATGAGCAGGTTGGGGGAGAGCTCCTGCCCTTGGTCTTCTGTCCCTTCCAAGCACCCAACCCCTCCATCCTGCGTCAGCGTGGAATGCGCCTCTAGAACCCTGGAATGCTGCCCTGTCTTTACCGAGAGGGACGATGAGAAAGCGCAGGTAGCCAAGCCAGTCGGAGGTCTTGCTGGCCAGTGACTTGACAAAGAATCGGAGGATGGAGCTCAGGTAACTTTGGCCTCCCACAGCGGCTACCTTCACTGGCCGTGGCATGGAGGAGTTGCAGTTGCAGCTGGGGAGGAGATTCACAAGCACGTTCAGGGGTCTCCCAGGATCCTGCTCTGAGGAGGGCCCCAAGCACTGACTTCACTTGATCTCAACAATCCACAGGGGACAAACAAATCAATAAGATAATACAGTGAGAGGTGATCAACTGCAGTGCTTTTTCAATTGAGAGAAAAACGCAGGGTCAGAGAGGGCAGGTGCTTGCCTGTGGAGGATGACAAAGGCAGCTGAGGCTGGCAGGGGGACCCTGGTCGTGCCTCCAGCCCAGGTGCCTGCAATCCCAGCAGTCCTCTTTCACACCTGCAGGAGACTCTGCACCGCCCCCCATCCTGCCCCCAAGGGCATGTAGACTCTAGATCAGGGGTTGTAACCTATTTTTTTTGTTCCATGGACCCCTTTGCCAGTCAAGTGAAAACCACGGACCCCTTCTCAGAATGTAGTGGCAGAGAGTTTTATAACACTCAAATCACAGGTCAGAAAATAAAGATAAGTTGATTTTTTTCAATTCAAGCTCACAGAGCCCTGAAATCTGTGGACCCCTGGTTAAGAACCCCTGCTCTAGATGGTCAAGCAACACTGTACAGTTAGAGGGATGGAAGTGAAATTTCTTTATAACCGTGGCCTTCTTCATCAAGCATTTAAGAAAAAGGTGAGGAAAGCCAAGGTGTGGCAGGAGCCCAGGCAGGGAGTTGATCTTTGGCAGGCAGGGAGCTCCTCTGCAGTCTCCTGCTGCCACCCCCAACCACGCGCCCCGCTGGGTGAGGGTCTGGGGAGGCCTGGAGGGCCTGTCCTTGTCTGGAAGTTGGGGAGGGTGGATGAGGCCAGGAGGAGGCCCCGAGGGCAGGCGGGGGGCAGGGGCGCTTACTAGCGCTGGATGCGGGTGAGCAGGGCTGACAGCACGGCCTGGACCTCCACGGTGGAGCAGGTGCATACCACAGGCTTCCGCTGCTCCTGCAGCAGCTCCGCCACGTACTGCAGGGGAGGCGGGGAAAGGGCAGGGGCGCAGGTGAGGCCATAGGCAGGGACACCCCCGCCCCCCGCCCCTGCTGCGCCGCATGCTGAGAGGGCTGGCGAGGGCAGGCTGAGCGGCGAGGTCCTGTCCTCGTTGGGTTGGGGCTGGGGTCGTTCAGACCACGCCAGGGCAAGGCGGTCAGGTCTCCCCACTGTGAGGAGAGAAGGGGCCAAACCCCACCCAGAAACCGACACCAGGCAGTGGGGAAGCTGAGGGAACGCCCATTACATGTCCCCTCCGTAGCCCCACGCCAGGTGTCGGGGCCTTGGCGGGATTCTGGCACCGGTATCTAACTGCGGGGGGCAGCGGTGAGGGCAAGCAGGCAGCAGTTGCTCTGCCCATTGTGAACTGCCTTCCTGGGAACGAGGGGAGGGGCAACCGCTGCCATTTTATAGCACTTTGTACCTTCTCCAGGTACCTTCATTCTGCTATCCTGCCAGACACACACAACCTCTCAGAACGTAAGCAGGACACGTATTTCGGTTGCTTCTTTAACAAATGAGGAAACTGAGGTACTGGAAGGTTAATGGCAGTTTGGAATAATGACAGAACTGGGACTAGAAACCAGAGCTATGGATTTAGTTCAAGCTAAGGTGGGCACCTGAGATACCCATCATTTTCCTACTTTCCCATGCGTGCCTTTAAATCACATGGATCTCTTGCTTGCCATAACCTCTCCTCCCCACCCCTGCCATCTTCGAGCTTTACCTGGCCCTGCCAATCGGCGGTGTTCACAAGGATGACGTTCTCTGGAAGGGCTGCATCTGACACCAGAATCTGATTCAGCTGGTCATATACCACCTTCCTTGGGATCTGCAGGGACAAACGTGGCCATCAGGCAGTCTCCAAGATTTGAAGGGTAGGGCTGGGAGGACCAGTGCGAAGAGAGGCCTGGAGCAGGGGTGTTCCGAGAGAACAGACACGGGGAATCTGTGAAGGAGACCTAGCATCCCGCTGGCCAGACCAACACGGGAAGGAGGAGGCTGCAGGGTTAAGCAGAGACCCGCAGGGGCCACAGCAACACATCGGGGCCGGGCCGGGCAGAGCGCCTGCCAGAGGGAGGGCAGAGAGTGCTGGAGACGCAGTAAGCACCAGTGGAGAGCCATGACGCCAGGGATGATGGGAGAGGAGGCGGCAGCGAGCGGGTGAACAGGTGCTCGGGGATGGAAAGGAGGGCAAGGCGAGAGAAATCGCGGAGTGTCGGGGAGCTGCGCGGGGAGCCCGGCTGTCAAAGGGAACAAAAGGTATTTCAGGAACATGATTAACAAGAAGGACAGAACCTCGCCCCAGGCACTGGGCTATTCTAGGCTGGGGTTCAATTTTCAGCTGTGTAACAGCGTCACATCAGGAAGCCGCACTGCCACAAACTCCTCTCTCAACAATAGTTGGAGGTACTTGGGCAGGCTTGTGGCGCTGCTCTGGGAGAACGTACAGACGTGAGGCGAGCCAGTTCGGGAAAAGCATCCCCAAGCGCCTAACGCCTCTGGCTGACAGAGGGAGAACCTAATTCCGGGGACCAGCTTCTTGGCACTCCGCTTCCAGGCCCTCTCCTTGGGTCTTTAAATCAAAATATTTCACTGTTGCTGACTTATCACCATAAGACCTTACTAATTAACCCACAGGGGTATTAAGTGTATCAGAACTTCTGGTCAGTGACACCCAGTGAGGTTTTAATGTTGCTGGCCTCTGGAACAATCGATTCACCACACAATCTCCAGGCTGAAGGCTGATGGAGGCAGAGGAAGCAGAACAGGCCACGGGTATGGAACTGCACTTGCGGCTGACGGAAGGCGAGGGCAATGCCAGCATTCTGCACGCCTTCCCGTTCCCGCAAACCCGCTAGCAGACAGCAAATTCCTATTAGACTCCTCTGATTTGGGTTTTCTTCAAGACTTTGTATGGAGAGCATTTCAAGGCATTTCTTCTCCCCTCCCCCATCCAATTGCCCAAGGAAGATGACAAAACAGAAATGCAGTGCAGCGGAGCTCGGAGAGCCTGGAGTACCTGCGTGCCGTGGCCCAGGTCAGGCGAGCGCTCGCTGTCTGAACTGTTGGTCCTCTCGCTCAGGGGCTTGGAGAGCTGCCGCTCCTTCAGGGGTGTGCTCCTCTTCTGCCGCGGTGTGTGCACTCCCTCCACTTTGCTGTCAGAGACGAGGAAAGAAGTGCTTAAACAACCTCTCTGACCCAAAAGCTGTTCCCGGCCCACTCCTTCCTGAGGTCATGAGTCTACACCAAACAGAGCCCCAGAAGTATCCCATCTGCTTGGCCGCCTGCACCCCCTCCCACGTTTGGGGAGTTTCTTTCTCAGCTTGAATACCTGGGGGAGGCAGAGCCCTGCAGATCCGTTTTGCTGGATTTCATGGGAGTTTTGACTTTCTCTGGTACAACCAGACTGGTGCTTACATCTCCAAACATGTCCTGGTCAGTGATTTCCTGCCATGGAGGAGAGGAAGCAGTGAGGGTTACTTCTCAATGGCACCCACGTGCCTTGACAGAGCCCTGCAAGGACCCATCACATCCTGAGGAGTCATTCATTTGCTTTTCTTTCCTGGAACCACATGGTTCATGAAACGCCGACCTCACTGATGGGAAAGGGTTACTGTTTAATGCAGGGACCCCGCTGTGCTGGGCACTGTCCCGTGCTACTCACCTCTGCCGTCTACATTTGTGGACTATTTGTCGACACACGGTGGGATGATGACCTAGTTTCTCTAGGTGGCAAGGTGGTAAACCCCTTCACCTCTCTCCCTAGCTCCCTTATGGGCCTCAAAAAAGGTCCTGGACCTCACGAGGCCATGCCTATGTGGTTCAGAGGCATCACTGACGTTAGAAGGTACCCCGACCTTGCCAGTCTTCCTGGCATCTGCCTTGGAGTTCTCCTTTCCTCTCTCATCCAGGTGCCAGCGCCTGCAGAGCCCACCTCCGCACTCTCATGTCACCCTTTCCTCTTCCACCTTCCTCATCCAGGCCTTGTTGCCTCTTTTCTCAGATCTCTTTCAACAATCCTCACAATTCACATTTTCTCCCTCTTCAAATCATGTTGCCAGAGCTGTCTTCCGAAAGTACAAGCTAATCACATCATGTCACTATTCAAACAACTGCAAGAGCTGTGTTCTGCCTAGAATGCAGTCCAATTCTTTTTTCTTTTGTGTGGCATTTGAGGCCTTCATGGTCTGGCCCACATCTCCCTTCTAAGTTCATCTTTCATCCCTCCTCCCCTGGGCCCACCATTTCCTTAAAGCTCTCGCTCTAGTGGTCTACTGCTCCCCAGGTATGCCCTGTACCTTTTTTATTTTTGAATAAAAATATACATTTCTCAATTAAATGTACTGGATACATATAAACTTTTTTTTAATCGTACAATATGTTACACAGTATATTTGGTTTATAGTAGCACAACCATATAGAATTCATCCTTTTGTGTCTGGCTCGCTTCACTCAACATAATGTCCTCCGGGTTCATCCATGTTGTCGTATGCTTCACGACTTCATTTCTTCTTACAGCTGCATATCATTCCACTGTGTGAGTATACTACCACAGTTTGTTTATCCGTTCATCGGTTGATAGACAACTGCCTTTACCTTCATACCTCTCTGCTTTTGCTCATTTTTAAAAAATAGACTAGAGTGAGCAGATCTAAAATACATAGCTTGCGCTTGCTTTGGCAGAACATATACTAAAATTGGAACGATACAGAGAAGATTAGCATGGCCTCTGTGCAAGGATGACAAGCAAATTCATGAAGTGTTCCATATTTAAAAAAATAAATAAATAAAAAATAAAATACACAGCTTGAATTTTCATGCTCCCTGGTGACCATTACCCAGATCAAGGCACAGAACATTTTTCAGCACTCCAGAAGTTTCCTGCGTGCCCCTCCCAGTCAATCCCCACTCCGGAGGTAACAGGTACTCTGATTCCTGTCATCATAGATTAGTTCTACCTGTTGTGAATTTCACATAAATGGAATCACATGATATGTATTAGCTTATACCTGGCTGCTGCTGCTGCTTCTTTTTTTAATACAATTTTTTCTTTTTTTTTTTAAGATTTATTTTTATTTATTTTTCTCCCCTTCCCCTCCCTCCCCCCCAGTTGTCTGCTCTCTGTGTCCATTTGCTGTATGGTCTTCTGTGACCGCTTCTATCCTTATCAGTGGCACTGGGAATCTGTGTTTCGTTTTGTGTCATCTTGTTGTGTCAGCTCTCCGTGTGTGCAGAGCGCAGGCTGCACTTTCGCGCTGGGCGACTCTCCTTGCAGGGCGCACTCCTTGCGCGTGGGGCTCCCCTACGCAGGGGACACCCCTGTGTGGCAGGGCACTCCTTGCGTGCATCAGCACTGTGCATGGGCCAGCTCCACACGGGTCAAGGAGGCCCAGGGTTTGAACGGCGGGCCTCCCATGTGGTAGGCGGACGCCCTATCTATTGGGCCAAGTCCACTTTCCATCTTTTTTTTTAAAAACCAATTCTTTATTTATTTACTTTTAAAATTTCTCTCCCCTTACCCCTCCTCCCTAGTTGTCTGCCCTCTGTGTCCATTTGCTGTGTGTTCTTCTGTGTCCACTTGTATTCTTGTCAGTGGCACTGGGAATCTGTATCTCTTTTTGTTGCGTCATCTTGCTGTGTCAGCTCTCCGTGTGTGCAGCACCACTCCTGGGCAGGTTGCAAGTTTTTCACACGAGGCTGCTCTCCTTTAGGGGTACACTCCTTGCACATGGGGCTCCCCTATGTGGGGGATACCCCTGCGTGGCACGGCACTCCTTGCATGCATCAGCACTGTGCATGGGCCAGCTCACCACATGGGTCAGGAGGCACTGGGTTTGAACCCTGGATCTCCCATGTGGTAGACAGATGCTCTATCAGTTGAGCTAAATCCGTTTCTCTCCCTGGCTTCTTTTAATCAATATTATGTCCGAGATTTGGTCCATCACTGGAGTTTTAATCAGGAAGTGACATGATTTCATTTTGAAAAGACTGTGATTGCTACGTGCAGCATGGACCAGAGTGGGGCAAGAGTGGAAGCTGGGTTATTCAGATTATTGGTGAACTATGAAGTACAAGTTAATATAGTAAGTTTTAAATTAACCTGGTACCAAGTCTAATGTTTCGTCAAACACCATATCTTTATTGTAATATTATTTACTATAGGAAACATGAGCCTAAAATAACTCCTTTTCTGATTCCGTTGAACCAGTGGAAGGGCCTCAGGTTGAGGCTGATACACAGCACACCTCCAGACTGCACCTGGTAAAGTTCTCTGCTCCCTCTTGATCCTTCTACCCAACGTGTCCAGCCTCCAGTCCCACTCTAATCAGTGTCTTGAGGGCCCATCTCTGATGTCCTCTCCCTAACTCAGAATCCATCTGCACCTCCCTAGACATCTAAAAGCCTCAATACTGGGTATGTACAGGTTGGCTTTTCCCCTGGAGGGTGGGGTCCTTGATGGCAGTGCCATGGTGTACTCATCTTTCCATTTTCAGTGCTCAGCCCACTGCAGATGCACAGCAAATATGTGGGATTAAATGTTTAATAAAGTGGGGCATCCCAGCCTTTAGTGTCCTGGGCTGCCTGGCCACTGTAAGAGCAACCTTCAAGGAGAAAGGGAAGGCATTGCAGAGGAAGGCACTGGGCATCATCTCTCAGACGTAGATGAGGGTGAGAGATGTTGAGAAACCATCCAAACTACCATTTGGTCAGAACTAATTTCTGGTTTGTTAATTTGGGAGTGACCTGGGTCTCTAGAGTAGGTTACATTCCATGGGTAAGGATTTGGGAAAAATAGAAGGCAGGGCATTCGTTAGCCTACAGATTCAGACAGAATTCCCAGGGTGGTTCTGAGGGTCTTTTTGCCTTTATTTCTATAGGTATAAACACTATTTTAAACAGCTGAAACAGAAGACCGAACCATACATACCAGAGTGTCTGTTTCAGTCAAGCTGTCATCTGGGTTTTTAATCCAAGTAGATTTGACTTTTTCTAGAGCAGCCAATTCCATCTGCAAAAATTATGTTAGTCATCACTGATCCAAATAACTACCACTTTTACTTGTTTTACTAGGTTCTTAAGAAGCTTAAAATACTTTTGCTTAATCTTTGGACTCATAAAATCTTTAGGGCTTTCATCTTAAAAGGGGTATATTTTTGTGAAAGCTAAGCTTCTGAGGGTTGTTACACTGTTAATTATTAAGTCAATACCAGAGTAGAGGTAGAACCCAGAAATCCTGACTCCCACAGAAAGTCACTAGGGAAGAGAAACTCCAAGTTTAGATGGCTTTGTTACTGGATCCAGAAGGCCTCCGGTCCTGGATTCAGTAAGTCAACGCCCTAGGGCTCATAGGGACTCTTTTGCAAGTTGCTGAGAAGAAATAAGGCCTTTGATTTTGAGACTCAAGACCTCCATAGAAGGCAGGCTTCTTGCCTAGTAGAAACATCTAGAAAACTCTCTAACAGAATAGACTGAGCAAAAAGTCATCCAATGTTAAGCCATTTAGGTTTAAATTAATTCTCCACTTGTCTCCAACTCTTATAAGCATTTCTTATGAATATTAAAAATTTACATTGCAAATATAGATAGGCAGATTTTTCATATTTGCTAATAATGCTTCCGGCTGTGCAGACACCAAAGTCAAAGTCATGAGTAGCTGAGCTCAGGTGTTATGGGTCATGGGTCTTGGATGTAGGGAAATTACTGGCCCCAGTGAATTTGTTTCACCATGGGAGTCAGAAAAGATCAAGGATCTCTCACTTCCTCCCAATGACTCAAAATCCTTTCCCCGAGAAAGATTAGGCTAGTAATAATGAGCCCAGGGGATTGGCTCTCTCTGTCACGCTCTAAACCAGGGTCTCCTCCACCTCGGCACTGCTGGCATTTTGGGCCGGGTCACTCTGTGTTGGGGGGGGGTCTGTCTTGTGTAGTAGAGGACATTTAGCAGCATCCCTGGCTTCTACCCAGTAGATGCCGCAGCAACACTCCCCCAGTCGTGACAACCAAAAATGTTTCCAGACATCTCTAAATGCCCCCGCCCCCTGGGCGGCAAAATCGCCCCCAGATGGGAACCGCTGCTCTAAGCAATCTGCAAGACTAACCCAATATACTTTAACCAGACCCCAGGACCCCAGGTTTTGGAGACGGTTGCCTCGTGTAACTGCTCACAGCCTTGCAAAAGAGGCGACCTCCAGACTGCACAGCTAGTCCATTTACAGATTGTCTATATGCCTAACTCATGTTAAATAGAGCCTAAAATCACAGAGAAGTCCTGGTCAGGACTAAGGCTGAAGATGATTTCATTCAATTTTGGATCTTAGTATTACAAATGAATTAAAAATGTTTTAAAGAGAATAAACTGGAGCAGTAACATGGTTCGGCTGAGAGATTTTTAAAGTTGTTTGACTGGCTGTCAAGGCCTATGAAAGCTACAGCACTATTTCATGGCATAGATACAATCATCGGATAAGATCTTAACGTGGATTGGGGTTGGGGTGCACTTGTGTGGGTTATTTACTGACCCTTCAAGATGTCCCAGACAATCCCTCTAGGAACAAACTCCCATTCCTCCAAGTTTCTACACCTGTTCCTGTAAGTAGTAAAGGGCTTCTTTCACCCCAGCGTTCTGGAACGCCAGCAGGGCCATAGTTGTGTCTCATTGCTTGGCTCTGGAGGTATCCTAGCTGCACTTGCCCGTGGGCAATCTCAGCTGCTGAAGAGTGTGTGCACATGTTCATGTGAGGGGCAAGAGGTGGGGTAACATGCTAGATTACCATTATTTACAGTGCTATAGGAAGAGGAGCTTTCAGCAGCAGGCAGTCTCGGCTGCCTTGTAGCATTTCCAGGGCTTAATGTTAGATTAAAAAACCAAATTATGTTGTTGTGGTGGGCTCAAGTCTTGGGAAAATGCAACAACTGTCATAATTTGTATCAGCAGAAGTTATGATTTTAGTGATAAACTGAATCATCTGAAAATGTGGGGAACAAAATTTTTAAGGAAAAAAAAACCCCCAAAAAACGATGCTTGGAAATCAGGAAAAGAGGACCAGAGCCGAGGCAGCATGTTCAGGAAGGCAGACGTATGTGCAATTCTGATACCCTTTTTCTAACACATTTAGAATTCTCCATGTAGGAGCACAGTCTTGCTCTGTATTTCTCAACATGTCTTTCTATGTAAAGGATTCCAAAGTTCCACACCCACATCAAGACATATGGAGCTCTTCAAAATAGAAATAGCAGCAGAGAACCAGCAAAGTGAGTCTGAAATTTGTCCAAGGGAACCAGAATTTGAAAGACTCACTAAGCAGCTTGTACTTGCTCTTCGCTCACCATGCAATAAGTCAACTGATCAGTCGAACAATCAATAAAGCACCATGCTGCTAGACATCTTATCTGCATTATATCTTCATACTACCTTGTAAAGTACATGGTTTTAACCTGCACTTTGTAGATGAGGAAGCCAAGGCCTGGTAACGCCCCAGACCACCCAGCAGATGGAGCCACGGAGTCAAGGTTACACTCAGGAGTCTGCCTCCAGAGCATTTGCTCTGAATCCGCTCTATCCTGCCCCAAATCATTTTTTGCCTAAGCAGAGACTTAGACCCTGAGACCCTCATACTGTAAAAAGTGACACTCAACTGGGCTCTTATACCAACATTTTTACCTTTACAAATGCAGCATCAAAGGCGCCTCCCTCAATTTTGTAAACCGCATAACAGACTGAAAGAGAAGCTTTGGCCAAATTCTGTCAGCCCAGAAACACTTTCGTTAGTATAGAAAGAGTTTCTTTATGGATTAAATAACCATGATCACTAGCATTTATTGAGCATTCATGATATGTTATCAGTTGTGCTTAGTTGTTTCTGGGCATTCCCAGTTAGTAATTTAATTAAATTTAGATACAGTACAGGAACATTTGTTCGGTATCTCTAGAATTATACCATATAACTATATTTTGGGTGGACACTGGCCCATGGGTCCGTGCAAGCGCACGGTGCTGCTTTAGCTGAGCCATTCAGCAGCTTGGCTGTGAGAGAAAAGAACTCCCAGTCACCTTCTGAACAGAAGCAGGAAGTGGGTCCTCCCAGCTCCAGGCCACCATGAACCTGGGCTGGGGAGTCACTGGGGGTCCAGGGTGTGGTAGCGGAAGGCCTGAGGTTTCTCGGTGGACTCTGGGTTCGGGCGGCAGTCCTCTGCCCTGTATTTCCTCACTAACTCCACGTGGCCGGGTTCTCAGAGGGTTGCTCTTCCCGCAGTGCCTTAACTGGGAAGAGCCATACGGTGTGCCAGGGCGCCACCTGGTGGCAGCAGTCAGTAAGCCAGCCATGAGAGGCCTCCAAACCAGCCCAGGTGGTTTATAGCTCACAGCCACCGGTGCGTTTCAGCGGATGCGGTGTCTCACAGACCGCCTATCATTTTCTTACGATTAACACCTATTTCCCTCTAGGGAGTAAATGACCCTAAGCTCCATCTGACTGTAAAGCAGGAACAGAAAGGCTGTAAAGGATTCCGTCTCTCTGATCTATAGAAAAGATAATGGGCTTTCAGCAAACCGTAAGCCGTGCAATGAAATCATGCACAAAGTCTTCTTATCTTCAGTGGGGGATGAGGGGCTGACGCTCCCCAAGGCCCAAAGCAGGTACACAGCACCAAGCCAGGCTCCCTGACTGATCCACAGAGCATGGCGCGGGGTGATGCTGGGCTCTTGGGATGCTACAGGCGATAGCTCCTTTCGCCTTTTGCTCACTTGGCAAAATGGAAACCTGCCCAAGAAATTCTAAAGCCTTTGAAGGCACTGCTTCCCAACATGAATTCTCCACCCACCAAAGCCAACTGACTGCCTCCTGGCCAGATTTGGTGGGTTTCCCTGCCCCTTCACACCCGCCTGGAATGCACCAACACCCCCACTCCCCACTGGCCGCACGCCCACGTGTGCCGTGCGCAGCTACAGCGTGCTGAGGGCTGGGGAAGGCGGCAAGCTAAGGGGTGCACAGGCCGGCATGGCAGTGCAGAGAGGACTGAGCTCCCACCCCCAACTGAGATGAGGAACCCCGAAGTGGAAACGAGATGAAGTCACAAGCCAGCCATGAGCAGAGCAGCCCAGAGCCCAGAGCTACGGGAGGCCCGGCACCGCCCCTGCCCTGTCGTGTCCCCACCCCTCGCGGTCCTGCTCACGGGGCTGGTGGTGTCTTTCCCGAGGCTGCCCTTGCTGTTGAGGCTGCCGATCTCCGTCTGTGAGCTGGACTGCGACATTCCCTCAAAGAAGGGCCTAGGGCAGAGAAGCAGAGCCAGGGTCAGTGGCCACCGTGACTCAGCACGGCGGCTGGGGGAGGGCTGGGCAGAGCTGCGGCTGGAGGAGGCCCGACCTAGGCTTCGGGACGCCTGGGGAGGGAGGAAGGACACAGCCTAGTGAGAGGCTGGCGCGGCGGGGCCTGGACCCAAGGACTTCAGGAGACTCTACCCGGCAACAACAAGGATCTTTTCCCAGACAGCGAAAGGGTCAACAAGGACGAAAAACCAATACTCCCTGGTAACAGAGGGAAAGTGAGGGAGGGGCGCTTAGGAGGTTGCTGGCCTGAGGAGGAGAGGAGTAGGGCGGTTTCTGACGGAGGTCTGGGCCTCACTTGAGCTTGGGCTTTGGAGTGCTGAGGATGCTCTCTGTCTCCTCCATCTCAGGGCCACTGTCGCTGGGATTGTACATCTCCAGACTGTCGTACAGTTCATCCAGGTCCTCTTCTACTTCCCGTATCTGCTCCCGGGATACATGCTCCAGCCCAAAGCCCACCTGTAGGGGAAAAATCTTTGAATTTGGGTTTAGCCCTATTAACAACTGTGGGAGACTCCCAGGCCCTTTCTCCTGGGCCGGCTCTGAACCGGCCTCCACACTGCTGCCCCATAAGGGACACACTGCAGCGCCGCACTCAGCAGGGCAGCCTTGACACCCTGCCTGAGGCCCGACCCGGAGAGCAGTGCTGTGGGGAGGCCACCTCTCCCTTTCGGGTTTCCTCTCTGCCACTCCACACTATGGACCTGGTATCCGGAAGAAAAGCTCAGGTGCTCAAATACCTCTCCCAAGGAACAGGCACCAGAAAAACCTAGAAGACCATGTGGACTAGTTCCACTTTTCTCTACAGCCTACAGAAGGACAAAGAAATCTCCCTTTCAACAATTTTCCCTTTTTCAGCCCACTGAGAAGAGTAGTCTGAAAACGGGTACCAGGCCTCCCAGGGCCCAAGGAAGAGACTGTCTAGTAACAACAGTCAGCTCCAGCCACCCGGCGCTGACCCTTGAGGAAACGCCCCCTCACAGGCCTCACTCCTACCTCAAGGTTCCCCTCAGGATATAAGAGGAAATTGAAAAAACAACAACTGTATTTGTTACTAATATCTCACACTGGAAGCTTCAGTATTAACCACTGGTTAGGTGTAACTTTTGCTCCTCTGTCTTCAAAAAAGTTAAACCTTGAGAGATCCATGCAAAGGCTTCCTTTCTCCATTCAAGCAGCTTAAAGCCCTTCCTTAGCTGTCCTCTCAGCAGCCCTTGGGGAGTCACTAGGCAAGCAAGGTGGAGCAGGAATCATAATCCTGGAACCTGGACTCCCAGTGGAGACACAGCGTGCACCCAGCAATGGGTGGCAAACTGAGGGAATTCTACTCACCAACCCCCTTGGAAGTAAGGGGTCATACCTCATCTGAGACTTTAAACCGCTTCAGGAGGGCCACAAACTTCTGTTTGATGTTAGGTTGCTGCAGAGAGAAATTGCACAATAGTTCTCAAACAACATCTACTTGTGCGCAGTGATCAATTCCACTGAACTGATTGAGAGCACACTTGTAGAGAACTGTGGGAGGATACAAAGATAAGAAGATATAGTTTTTACCCTCTGGTACTTCAAACTCATCAGGGAAGAAAGGGCTGTGCAATACGAATTCGAGTGCAGCTCTTAGTGCCATGTAGAGGCCAGGATGGGAGGAGGTGGCCTCATCTACCTCCAGACCCTCTACTGCCGCCCTGGGCCTGCATCTCCAGCTCAGCCCTTTCTCTGGGGCTTCAGACCCATAGTGCTGACTGGTGATGTCCACCTGCACATCCCACAGGCACCACACACTCGATACTTCCAAAGTGGAATTCACTTTCTCCTTTTCCTGTATCCCTAGCCTGACCAAAAATGTCACCAATCAGCCCAGTCTCCCGAGCCTACACCTGGCATCTCTCCCCTCCCCTTTGGGCTCTCTCCTTTTCCCCACGCCCCAGTATTTGCTAACTCCTACCCTTCTTTTTAATCTGCAATGCCACTGCTTTTGTTTAGGCCTTTCTTCTCGCACCTCTCTGGGATCAACAATGCAATGGCCTTCAGCAGACACGACCTATGCCGCCCTGTGCCCCTTTCTATCCCACCATCCTGGCCAGTTTTCCAATCTTGTTCCCACCAGAGTCCATAGTGATCTTTCTAAATGCAAATCTGATTACCTTCCTCTCCTATCTAGAAGTCTTCCAGGCCTTCACTGCCTGGAGAACAAAGCTTACATGTAAGGCACGCGTCTGTCTGAGAGCTGGCTCTGCCTCTCTCTAGCCTCACCTTATCATCCAGCCCCATACACTCCCATTTCAAGTAGAAATGAGTTCTTGGAAACCCATGCTCTTTACATCTCTAGGCCTTTACATATGATACTTCCTGCCTTAAATAAAAAATGTCCACAAATCCCGTTAGTGAAGTTCTATTTATCCTTAAAGCCTCTTCTCCTGGCATCTCTCTGTGAAGCCCCCTGGTACTACTAGTCAGAGGTGGTCACTTATCCCTTAGTGTCCACTGTTCCCTCTACAGATCTCTAGCTCATAGCGCCTATCCTATTGCAATGACTTGTTTAGATAGGTTTTTGTTTTGTTTTAAGGAGGTACTGGGGATTGAACCCAGGACCTTGTACATAGGAAGCTGGAGCTCAACCACTCAGCTACATCCTTTTCCCAATGAGAGATTTTATTTTTTTTTGAAGTACTGGGACTGAACCCGGGACCTCATATGTGGGAGGCTGGCACTCAACCACTGAGCCACACTGGCTCCCCTGACTTGGCTCCCTTGTCTGTTTGGTTGTTTTTTGTTGTTGTTGTTTTTTAAAAGATTTATTTATTTATTTATTTATTTAATTCCACCCCTTCCCACGATTGTCTGTTCTCTGTGTCTATTTGCTGTGTCTTGTTTCTTTGTCCGCTTCTGTTGTCGTCAGCGGCACGGGAAGTGTGGGCGGTGCCATTCCTGGGCAGGCTGCACTTTCTCTCGTGCTGGGCGGCTCTCCTTACGGGGCGCACTCCTTGCATGTGGGGCTCCCCTATGTGGGGGACACCCCTGTGTAGGACGGCACTCCTTGCACGCATCAGCACTGCGTGTGGGCCAGCTCCACACGGGTCAAGGAGGCCCGGGGTTTGAACCGCGGACCTCCTATGTGGTAGACGGACGCTGTAACCACTGGGCCAAGTCAGTTTCCCTGTTTTTTGTTGTTGTTGTTTTGCTCATGGCTTGTTTTCTCTAGGAGGTACTAGGAACTGAACCCAGGAACTCCCATGTGAGAGGCAGGCGCTTAACTGCTTGAGCCACATCTGCTCTCTGAGATTGGTTATTATTCATTTGTTTGTTTGTTTTTAGGAGGTACCGGTGATCAAACCCAGGACCTACATGGGAAGCAGGAGCTCAACCAGTTGAGCTACATCCACTCTCCTAGATAAGTTTTTGTAATGAGACACTGTGAGTTCCTTGAGGGCATAAACTGGGTTTTTTTTTTTTTCAAAGATTTATTTTTTATTTCTCTCCCCTTCCCCATCCCCAGTTGGCTGCTTGCTGTGTTCTTCTGTGACCGCTTCTATCCTTAGTAGCAGCACCAGGAATCTTTGTTTCTTTTTGTTGTGTCAGCTCTCCGTGCGTGCGGCACCACTCCTGGGCAGGTTGCATTTCTTTTGCGCTGGGAGGCTCTCCCTATGGGGCGCACGCGTGGGGCTCCCCTATGCGGGGGACACCCCTGTGTGGCATGGCGCTCCCTGCACGCATCAGCACTGTGCACGGGCCAGCTCCACACGGGTCAAGGAGGCCCGGGGTTTGAACTGCGGACCTCCCATGTGGTAGGCGGATGCCCTATCCATTGGGCCAAGTCTGCTTCCCAAACTGGGCTTTATTTATTCCTATGTCTCCAACACTGGGCACATATGGGTTTCTTGTCTAAAGGGTAGACTCATCAACTGGGGATGGAAAAAAAGATGAACTTGTAAATAAGACTAAGCAAGGCTTTGAAGGGAGGGCAAGGCTTCCAAAGCAGAGAAAACAACTTGCGTTCATGGTGACAGAGACGTGTGAGCCTATTCAGAGAACAGCAAGATTAGTGTGTCTAGAATAAAGCGTTCCTGGCAGGGAGAGAATAATGCATGTGTACAGAAGGAGGTGGAAACTAAAAGCCAATTACTTAAGTCTCTGCAAATCTGACTGTAAAGTGCTTGGAGCTAAAATCTTTGGGGGAGTGGGTATTAATAGCACTGGTAGCATTACGGTAAAGCTATGGAGGACACCGGAGGAACAGGCGATTTATAAAGCTGCAGAGGCCACCTTTGGGGAAGAAAATAGGGCTTCTTTGTGGTTATGGAGCAGGAAAAAGTACTTAGCAGAAGGAGCTACAACAAAGAGAGACTCCTGTAGCCTCTCACCGTCACCAGAGCACAACGCCAGGATCTTCCTGTCACTGACTTTGCCTTGCACGTTTGGTATATGAGGCTCTAGGGCCCCACAGCCTCTTCCTGGCTGCTTTGGAGTGCCAATCAGCAATTAGAAACATAAGGACAATGAAACCATGCTCACGATCTCTAGTCATGGATTAAATGGGGAAATCAAGGTCTTGAGGAATTTAAAGTTAAGTCCAGTGATACCTCAGGATGATCTGAGAGGTGATAGCATTTTTTCACAGTGGAACGCCAGGCTTAGGTACAACACATGTGGAAGGTTTGGCCTACACTGAACTCACGACAGTGATGGGGAACTCCACCCTTAGGGTGCTGGGCTCTAGGCTAGCTCTGGACTAGAAAGAATCAGGAGGCCTCTAGAGAAAAATACAATGGTGAACGTCTCTTCTAAAAAGGTCGTAAGACTTTTATCCCTCCCAGATACTTTAGCACAATACAAGGAGCTTCAGAATCAGTCAAAATTAACCTATGTATTCAAGTTTCAAGTTTCTGAGCCCAGGATTCTAATTTCACCAAAAAATAGTGATTCTTGAGGAACTCTTATGCAGGACATACAATCCAAAGGCATTTATCTCCAAGGTTATGATTCCATCAAGGGAGGAACTATATCTAATACATTTAAACCTCATCAAACCCACAGTTCAAATGACTAGCCTATTATTTCTGGGTAAGTTCAAACAGTGATTACATATGGTGACGGTCCTGGAGAGAGCTGGCTTGATCTCTGAAGAAGAACGCGTGAAGAGAGTCTTAACTGGGTGGGGGCGGGCGGCATGTCTCCCAGAGGGATGATCACAATCTTGAGGGGAGGGCCATGTGCAGACTTAAAAAAAAAAGCTCCCAGGAAATTGGGCACTACCATTCCCACCTACCCCCAGACTGAAAATCTCGGTGCCCCTCTCCCCCCAGACCTTTGAGGCTCACCCGTGTGATGGCAGAGGCTGAGGTGAGTTTCCTCCGGGTCTTCTTTACCTTCCTCAGATCCTCATCTTCATAGAACAGGTCCTGAGTGGGAAGGGGATAGAGTGAGGTTGGGAAACCTCGGAGGGCTGGGACTTGCTTCTCAGCACTTCATGTGAGGGGCTGTGGAAAGGTACCTGCCCGTGCAGTGGATCATCGCTGCCTTCCTGTTCTGATGAGAAACTCTCCTCCTCCTCCTCAGAATAATTGTCAATATCTGGAGAACGATCTGGGGAGACACCTGAGTAAGACAACCTGGCCGTGGCAAGATGTGCCTAAGAGACGAGGGGCTGGGATCTCGGGTCTCCACTAGTGGAAACACTGCCAGGGTTGAGGAGAGGGGTCCATGGCCACAACCACAGTCTACTCTGGGGGATCTTGAAGCTTCTCTTTCCTAGGAACATTTTAGGTGCTGCCTTGTTTAGCTTCCCCCAGATGGAGATCAGGAGATGGGCTCCCTCTCGATCCCCAGAGCCTCCAGATGCTGTGTACATCTTACCAGACAGCTTGGATTTGATTCCTTCGTGGTCAATTGGTTGGCTGGACAGGGAGTAGATCTTGATTTCTGCTACAGGCACAGAGACATCCTTCACGTTGCTGTGCAGGCCAAGCACCAGGGCACCTTCATTCGGGTGCTGCATCACCTGCCAAAGCATGGCAATGGAAACACCTTCCCACTGAGTGGCCCATGAATCCCATGACAATGCAAGCCCATGGTCATAGCATCCTGCTAATATATCTTCTTTTTCACTATCTCCCAAATCCATATGTCCTGTTCTGCCAATGCCTTCAATTCTTACTTTACAACTAGCTCCAGAAGTGGCAGCCAGGCCATGTGCTTAAAAAGAACAAGCAAGGTCCGAGCTGGGAAAGGACTCGTAATATCTAGGGCTATATTTTACTTTCAATCCTTTTCAGAGAAATTAGTTCTGGAGGCTGGGTGGGCTGAGCCTGCAGGCTGTGGTCCCCTGTCTCCGGCAATGAAGAGGAGCTACAGCATGTGGGAAAATTGCAGGACTTGACACAGCTGGGAAAAGGGGTACTGACATTAATTCACTCCTCCCAGGCCCTCATCCTGATACAAAACCTGAAGAAGACAGAAAGATGGGTTGGGACTATCTCACATACTCTAGTTACTATGACTGCAATGTTTTCTTATTTAATTGATTAAAGTACAGAAACCAGTTGTTTTTTTTTTGTTTTGTTTTGTTTTTTGAGGTACCAGGGACCAGGGTTTGAACCTGAGACCTCGTATGCGGGAAGCCGGCACTCAATCACTGAGCCACATCGGCTTCCCTGCGTTGTTTTTTTTTCATTTGTTTTGCTTGTTGTTTGTTTTTGTGTTTTCAGAAGGCACCAGGAACTGGATCCAGGACCTTCCATGTGGGAGGTCAACTGTGTGAGCCACATCCGCTCCCCCAGTTTCACAGCTGACTTGTGGTCCCAGCCTGCTCTCCCTGTTAGGGCTGAAGGGATGTGGCCGGCATACAGAACTGCACAAAGCAGCAGATGTCCTGAGGATAATTACGGAAGCCTGGCTTCCTGCTGTTGGAAAAGGGAGCTAGAGACATGGCAAGGGGAAGGCTAGCACGAGCTCCATGGTATTGGATTGGAACTGGAGTTACGGATGTGAACTCATGGGTAGAGAGACATACAGATGTGCGCACACATCTGAGTGTGTTTGTCTATACATTCAAACATACATACATAGTGTGTATGTGTGTGTCTCTCTCTCTCACACACACACAAACACACACATTTTCTAGCTCTTGTCTGCTGAGAGGGAAGAGAAGCCACAGACACCAGCTGGGGAAAGTGAACACTTCTAGTACCCAGTTCTTTGTTTTTAAGCACTTTTCTCTACTAAACAGAACCAGTGCTCCCTGCTTCTTGGAGAACTGGTTCATTCCAGGGTTGGGTCAGGGAAAGTACAACATGAGCCTTGAATATTGTGCCAGAAAGTAAGGAAGCATGAAGAGAATGAACGGACCTATTCAAAAGGACAAAGGAAGCAGCTTGAAGGGGCATGGTCACATCTGAGAGAATTTGAGCATCAAATAAATAATGATAGTAACAGATTAAAACCCACTGAATAAAGCAATAGGTACATAACTGAAACAGTAGACATGTAACTGATAAAAATGAATAAATGAATCAATCAATAAATGGCAGAGAAGAGAAAGCTCTATTTTTACAATAGAAAGTGAACTAAGAAGTATAGAAGGAATGATGCAATTAGAATTTACTGTTAGGCAGCCATCATAGAAATAACTGATTTAGGCAAGAATCATTGACAGGCATTAAAACTAGTTGGTGAAAATATCATGAGGAAAAAGATGGTTACAGGGTCCCAAAATTATCTCCCCGGCAGATCTCCACGTGATAAAAATTAATGTCACCAGTAATGGAGCAGTCACCATTGAGTGCCATCTGCTGAGTGGCATTGAGAAACAAGGCATTACTTTTGTGGTAATTCTGCCCAAAATGAGAACCCTGAATCTGATCTTGAGAAAGCATCAGATAAACCAAGCCAAGGAACATTCAATTAAGTAACTAGCCTGTACTCAGACTGAAGGAGTTTAAAGAGACATGACGACTAAATGCAGTATGGAATCCTAGATTAGATTCTGGGTCTGTAAAGGACATTATTGAGATATTTAGCATAATCTGATGGTAGTATTATATTTATGATAATTGCCTGATCTTTATGGTGACATAGTGCTTAGGTAAGAGAGTATCCTTATTCTTAGGAAATTAACATACTGCAGTAGCAAGGTAGGATGGGGCATCATACCTGCAACTTACTTTCAAATGGCTCAGAAAAGAAAACATCATAAATATACAGAGAGGGAATAATAAGGCAAATGTTAAATGCTAAAAACTGAAGAATTTGGGTATAGGATATATGGGAATTCTCTATACTACTTATTTGTAGTATAATAAAAAACTTGGCTGGTCATTGTCTCCCATTCCTGGGAAGTAACCTCTAAAGTCAGATACTTTGGGAAGGGGATGGAAGGTGGTTTGGGGCCTACATAATGAGACCCCAAAAAAACCCTGGACACCTGAGGTGCAGAGAGCTTTCCAGATTATTAATAGACACTGATGTGCCAGAAGGGTGATGCGTTCTGACTCTACATGGAGAGGACACAGAAGCTTGCTTTGAGATTCTCCCACCTCATCCTTGGCATCTCTTCTTTTGGTGTCTTTGGAATTATATCATTTTTTGGCTATAATAAAACTATAATTGTAAGTGTAGTGCCTCCTTGAATTCTGTGAGTCATTCTAGCTGATCACTGAACCTGAGGGGTTGTCAGCTGGTGAGAAGTGAACTGAGAAGTGAGGGTGGCCCTGGGGCCTCCCTTGGGGTTGGTGTCGCAAGGGCTGTCTTGTACAGGGTCACCCTTGACCTGTGGAGCCTGCCTAACTCTGCGTGCAGTCAGGATTGAATTGTGTTGAGGTGCACTATTCTCAGAACTTTTCTGTAAGTTTGAAATTATTATTAATTTAAAGAAAAAACTTTTTGCCTCTTAGTAAGTATTTGATAAAAAGAGGTATAAGCTGAATTTCCAATAAAATCATTGATTTGTAAAATAAAACACCAGCCATCAGGCTGGGAAAACCAGCTGCTGCGCTCAACTGGCTGGCGTGGGGCACCTCTTAGACTCTCACACCCAAAGGCCCCAGCACGGAGCCCGCAAGCCCTCACCTCAGCCATATTGATGAGTCCCACCGCCAGGGTCTTGTAGCCCAAGATGGTCCGGTTCTTGTAGCGCTTTCTCCTTTGCAACATGATCTGCAGCTTGTTGGCATCTCGCTTAAGGAAATGAGGGTACTGCCAAGCACAAAACAGAGCCACACGTGGTTATAAGCACCTGGGTCCCGCTAGAGAGGACACCACCTTTCTGTGTTTCCATCTCTCCCTTGTGTAAAATGGGAATTGGAGTATGAAAGAGACTCATTAAGTTGCTGCTGGAGGGTCAGATTCTGCTTGGTGACTGGCTTCTGTTCTACAGCTCTGTGTTTCCACACATGTTCAGAAAACTGCCTCTTTCTTTCTTTGCCATCATATCAAGTGTTTTCTCCATGAGCTTCAATTGGGGCTAATGGGATTAGGAGGCGAGAGAGACAAACTAGGAAGGATAAGGCGAAGGGGAGGGATGGGGATTGCACTGTGAGTGGTGCACTCTGCTGGGGTTATATGCTATGGATTATTAAGGAGAGGTGATGGGGCTGAGTGTGGTGGGATGGGTAGGGCAGAGCAGGTGGCTAGCTGGGCCATCTAAGGAAGAATAAGACATGGCGTGCTTTTTAGCAGCCTACCTGGGTCTCAGCACGCTTACCATAAGACGGCTAAGTAATTGCTTTGGTCCTCCACACTAGTCATAAAAGCTCTGGGTGCCTTGAAGAATAATTCATTCCTGCCCAAACTGAGTTATGGCTGCTCTTGGATCAAAGAAAGCTGCAGATTAAAGATTGTTTTGGGACTGCCTGGATGTGGCTTGCTAGTGACTTAAGGCCTAGTAGATTCGCACCTGGAGGGAGAAGGTTAATTGGAGCTCTGTTTCCACAAGTCCGCTAGACGGAAGGATGATCTCATTGGAGCGAAGAATCCTTTTTGAACCCTGAAACCAAGGGGAAAAAAAATATGTTGAAACTGAATCACCAGAAAACAGACCAAAAGAAATACTATGCTTGCAAACAATTTCTAAACGCTACAAAAATCCTTACCACTTCAAATACTTCATCGGTGTTTGCTGTACTTAGAAGAACCAAACCACCACCACACCTATGATTTTACCTATGTTAACGGTACATGGTTCATAAAGGGATTTCACATAAAAATGATTTCTTATTGCCTCTGAGTCCTCACAACACTCCTAGGGAAGAGCGGCCAGGTGTTAGCACCTCAGGGTGTGACATGATCTCAAGGTCACCTCAGCCTCCCTTTCTTCCTCTCCAATCAACACTTCAGCAGGGCTGTCTTGTCCCCCCCTCCCCACCCCTCGCTCTCTTCTGGGATGCTCTTTTTTTGCTTCAATACATAGCTAACCAACTTGCCTTTTGGATCTCAGTTTAGATATAATTTTTTTCTAGGTGCCTTCCCTTTTAGACCCCCTTTCAACCAAATGCTTCGTTAGACATAGGCAGCCCTCCCTCTTACTGTCAGTTATTTAATGCACTAAACTGCGTCCATGATACAGAGATGTGTAGTGTTCAGTATGAATCCTGGCACATCAAAGATGGCAAATAACTGTTGTTGAATAGATTTGTCTAAAAACCACATAACCACTTTTAAAATTAGTAACAATTTGTAAACTCATTCACAGTTGGAAGCAAAGTAAATCAAGGCAACCATTTAAAAAAGTAGCCTTGAAATATATAAAATATATAAATATATAAAATATATAAAATATAAAATTTACACTCAAATACTGTAGCCCAAGTAAGTGAATTCTAAGAAAATAATTTAAAACATTTTTTTATTTATTAGAGAAGTTGTATGTTTACAGAAAAATCATGCAGAAAATAGAGTTCCTATATACTCACCACCACTGTTAACATTTGCATTAGTGCAGAACTTTTGTCAACATTCACAAGAGCATACTAATTGTACTATTAACTACAGTCCATGGCTTACATTAGGTCCCACTCTTTGTTTTATAGTCTTATGATTATAAGTCTTATGACTTTTTTTTTGAAATTTTTATTCCAGTAACATATACATTTATACAACCTAAAATGTCTCCTTTTAATCATATTTAGATATATGATTCAGTGCTGTTAACATGCACTGTGCTGTGCAACCATCACCACCATCCATTACCAAAGCTTTCCCATCACTCCAAATAGTACTGTAAAACTGTAAATATCTGGTAATAGTAGCCACTGACATATTATCATGAAAATTATGCCGCTTTACATGTTTGCTATGTACTTTCATATAAGGCAGTTGTTCTTTGAAGGGGGTGCACAGGTCAAAACTATTTTCTTAACTGTACTGAAACAATATTTAATATTTGCCTTTTTCACTCTAATTCTCTCGAGAGCACAATGGAGTTTTCCAAAAGCTACATTACGTGTGATGTCGCAAGACTGAACATAGAAGCAGATAAGAGAATCCAGCTGCCTTTTATTAAGCCAGATATTGAAGAGATTTACAAACATGTAAAATGATGCAACTCTTCCCACTATTTTTTTTTTTTTTGGAAAATTTATTTTCATAAAAATGTGTTATTTTGTTAACATATAATGGGTTTATCACTCTTTTAAAATAATGAATATTTCAAAAACGTCTCCATTCTATTTTCTAATATAACTATCCCTAGATGCAACCCACATAAAACAAAACTCTTTTTGAGATCAGCAATGATTTTTAACAATATAAAGGGGTTTGAGATTAAATGACATATTGTATTTAGTTTTCCCAACAACCCTATTTCTTAGAGAGCTTAAGTAACATGGTCAAATAGCTGAGTCAAAGCTCTTACTCAGCTCTTTTAATGTAGGAGAACCTGCAAGATGTCATTTTACAAATACCCATTCATCTCCCCTCTGCCACTCTGAAATCTGTGTGGGCTTGTGTGGGTCCACGTGTGCATGTGTGGCATTATAGACAGGAGTGGCATAAAAGGCTGCACAACTGATATGTGTAGAAGTTAAAAAGGGGGTGGAAGGCTACTGGTCTATGATTAGGGTACAAATGTACATGGATTTTCAAGGGCACGGTATGTGGCATATCTATGTAGGTGAGAGTTGTGGTTGATATGATTCAGGGTGAATTGTTCATGGTTTGAGGTGGGAGGAAGTGAAACGAGTGAAACTAGGGTCAAAACTGATATAGTTAAGCACGAATGGTAATACTTGGTATTAAACACATGCTGCATTAATTAAACTCACAAAATTATGTGACAGATTATTTTCTATAGAGGAACTCATAATCTAATAAATTTAGCTCTAAAAATATAGTTGGGCTAAATTATTCCTAAACTGTAAAAAGAGATCAGCAGAGGGCCTGAGGAGGGCCAGCAAACTAAACTACATTAAAAAAAAAAATTTTAATGTAGCCAAGAGCCCAGATCGTAAGAACACAGATTGATGAGCTGATAATTGCAACCACTCATGTAACCCATAGCCATGTTAAAATAAAGAACATTTCTATCATTCCAGAAAGATTCCTAGTGATGCATTCAGTCAATCCTGCACCACTCTCACAGAGGCAAGCCTCTTCTGATTTCTTTCACCATAGACTAATTTTGTTTGTTCTAAAATTCTACAAAAATGGAATCATACAGTATGTACTATTCTGGGCTGGCTTCTTTTGCCCAACATGTTTCTGAGGTTCAAATAGGTTGTCGTGTGTATCAAGAGTACATTCCTTTTCATTGCTGAGTAGACTTCCTAGTCTATAAATACACCATATTTTGTTTATCCATTCTGTTGCTATAATTCACAATTGGGTTGTTTCTCATTTTTGGCTATTAAAACTAAAGCTGCTCTGAACATTCATGTACAAATCTTTGTTGGGACATACGGTTTACTTTTTCTTGGGGAAATATCTTAGAGTGGAATTGCTGGGTGTTAGGATGTATGTATGTTTATTTTGTGAGAGACTACTACACCATTTCCAAAGTTGTGGTACCATTTTCCACCCCTACCAGCAGTGTATGGGAGCTCCAGTGGATCTACATCTTCACCCACATTTGGAATGGGTAGTTCTTTCATGTTTTAATTTTTAAATTAAAAAAAAAATTTTGATCACTAAATGTTACATAAAAAATATAGGGGATTCCCTTATGCCCTGCTTCACATGCTGCCCACATTTACCCACATTAACAACATCCTTCATTAGTGTGGTACGGTCATTGTAACTGATGAACACATTCTGGAGCACTGCCACTAAGCATGGATTATAACTTACATTGTAGTTTACAGTTTCTCCCACACAATTCTGTAGGCTATCGCAAGATATATAATGGGCTGTATCTGTCATTGCAATGCCATTCAGGACGATTCCCAAGTCCTGAAAATGCCCCCGTATTACACCTGTTTTCCCTCTCTCTGACTTCAGAACCTCCGTGTTCACTGCCTCCACATGAATGATATTAAGTTCTTCCACTGCTAGAATCACAAAAAGTCTATAGCAGAACACCAGTACGTCCACTCTAGCCCATCGTTCATTCCCCAATCCTGAGGAATCTGGGATGGTGATGCTGGAGTGGGTAGTTCTTGACCCATGGATTCTAATGGGTATGTAGTAGAATATCATTGTGGCTGCAATTTGCATTTCTCCAATGACTAGTAATGTTGAGTACCTTTTCACCAGTTAATGGGTCGTTTGTAGATTTCTATTTGTGAAGTGCCTGATTAGCCTCTATGCCCAGTTAAAAAAATTTCATTGTTTGTCTTATTATGGAGTTGTAAAAGTTATATATAAGACATTTGTCAGATAAATGCACAGTGAATAATTTCTGGCCTATTCTTTTTCTTAATGGTACATTTTAATTAACTTTTTATTTTGAAATACTTTCAAACTTACAGAACAGTTACAAAAATCATGCAAACTCCAGAAAACACCAACATACCCTACACTCCCATACCCAGAGACATTAATTTTAACGTTTTGCCATATTTGCCATATCATTCTATCTATCCATCAATCTATTTATCAATGCATTTTCTGAACAGTTAAATGTAGACTGTATAAGGTATGCTTCTTGAGCACTTAATACTGCCAGGTACATTTCCTAAGAACAAGGGTATTTATTTATGTATAGACCTTAAGAGCAGCTATCAAATTCAAGAAATTTAACATTGGTAGAGAGCTTACAGTCTTTTTCCCCTCCTTTGTTAGATCCAATCCTCGATCATGTATTGCATATAATTCTCATTATATCCTCAGTTGCTTTTTTTTTTTTTCAATACATAAAAAACTTTCCCATCTTAACCACTCCCATATATACCATTCAATGGGATTCAACACATTCACAATATTATGGTAGCCTCACCACTTTCCAGTATTAAAACTTTCTCATCTCCCCAAAGAGAAATCCTATGCCGTTATACATTAACTCCCCATATTTCTCCCTGCCCTGTGCTGATAACTTGTGCTCTAATTTCTTGACACCGCTTTCAAATATCAGTTGGCTATAGATGTGAAGATTTGTTTGATCAGCTTGATTCCTTTGGTAGGACCGGGTGTTAGACCACAACCATGTCTTTGTAGGGGACATGATTTAACCCCCAATACCTGCTATAAGTGCTCTCTCTTCCTTCACTCAGTAAAGCAAGGTACAGCAATGTAAAGCCGATCGAGGTCATGAGACCTACTGAGTCCCAGTTCTACCTCTTAGTTAAGTCACTCAATTTCCTTAAACCTTAGTTTCTTTGCCTGAAGAACAGAAATGGTTCTTCCTGCTCTACTTAACAGGTTAACCCCCAGTCCTATGGGTGTTAACCCATTTGTGAGTAGGACCTTTCAAAATGTTAGTTAAGGTGGAGACTCATTTGTGAATTGATCCTATTCAGATGAGGCTAAATTGACCAGGTTGAGCCTCAATATATATAATTAAAGTTCTTATAAGCAAACGAAACTGGTCACAGAAGTAGAAGCATTAAGTCAGTGGAAACCAGAGGAGCAGATACAAGGAGAGAGAGAGCGTCATGTGAGAGAACATTCCAGAATGTAACACACTTTGGGAGAAGGCAAGCCTTGCCAATACCTTAATGTTGGACTTCTAGTCTCCAAAACCTTAAGACAAATTTCTGTTGTTAAGGCAACCCATTTGGTATTTGTCACAGCAGCCCTGGCAAACTAAAAAGTAGGCAAATGAGTTAGTTATACAGTCATTTTGGTCTCACAACAAGCAATCTTGCTTGACTTACCTGTAGCTTCACAGCAATGACCACCGAGTTAAGATCTTTGTCCATTTCTTTTAGCATGACAAGCTTCTTCAGGGTCAAGCTGAATAGCCTAGAAAAGTTTAGAGAAAGAAGATCCTGTCAAATGCAAGGAACTTAAAAATGATAGACAAACGGACTTGGCCCAGTGGGTAGGGCGTCCGTCTACCACATGGGAGGTCCGCAGTTCAAACCCCGGGCCCCCTTGACCCGTGTGGAGCTGGCCCATGCGCAGTGCTGATGCGCGCAAGGAGTGCCCCGCCACTCAGGGGTGTCCCCTGTGTAGGGGAGCCCCATGTGCAAGGAGTGCACCCGTAAGGAGAGCCGCCCAGCGCAAAAGAAAGTGCAGCCTGTCCAAGAATGGTGCCGCCCACACTTCCCGTGCCGCTGACGACAACAGAAGCGGACAAAGAAACAAGATGCAGCAAATAGACACAGAGGAACAGACAACCTGGGTGTGTGTGCATGTGGGGGGTTAAATAAATAAATAAATCTTTAAAAAAAAAAAAAAAGATAGACAATCTGTTGGGGAAACCCTGCTTTAACTAAAATAAGAACATTAGGCTGCCATTCTCAGTCCAAACTGTGTCCCTCCTTGAGTAAAAGAGCATCCTTCTTATTTAATTTTTGGACTTGATAAGTGTAAAAAAGGTACATTGTTCCATGAACTTCTGTATATGCCCATTTACCTCTAGCCAAAACCAACACGGGCAGGTAGAGATGTTTATTTTGCTTAGACAGTTCCTCTTCCACCTTTTATCTAATCATATCTGAAACATTTACAGATGTAAATCCTTCGCAGCTAATTTACACCTGACAAAACAGACATCATTGGGCAGGAAATTATTTAAATGGACACAAATTCAATTTCAGCAGAGTTTTGCTCTTAGTATACAGAAAAGTCTTTAGTGCCACAATCAGGAAATTCTTCTTAACTAAAAGTGATAACTCTGGAGTCTTAGCAAATTTAATCTGACTTAATCTAGGTCTTAACCAGACAGGGATACCCTGGAGTTCTAGCAAGAGTTGATAGGAAGAGAAAAAAAAAAAGAGTTGACAGGGAAACATTGGGTGCTGCCTTTCTGCTTCTACTTTTTTTTTTTTTAAGATTTATTATATTGTTAGGCAGTGGATTTAACCCAGTGGGTAGGGTGTCCATCTACCACATGGGAGGTCTGCGGTTTAATCCCCGGGCCTCCTTGACCCGTGTGCAGCTGGCCCATGTGCAGTGCTGATGTGTGCAAGGAGTGCCATGCCACGCAGGGGTGTCCCCCACGTAGGGGAGCCCCTTGCACAAGGAGTGCACCCGTAAGGAGAGTCGCCCAGTGCGAAAGAAAGTGCAGCCTGCCCATGAATGGTGCCGCACACACGGAGAGATGACACAACAATATGACACAACAAAAAGAAACACAGATCCCCACGCCGCTGACAACAACAGAAGCGGACAAAGACGACGCAGCAAACAGACACAGAGAACAGACAACCAGGTGGTGGGGTGGGGGGGAAGGGGAGAGAAATAAATAAATAAATAAATAAAATCTTTTAAAAAAAGATTTGCTATGTGTTCTTCTGTGACTGCTTCTATCCTTATCAGCGGCACCGGGAATCTGTTTCTTTTTGGTGCGTCATCTTGCTGTGTCAGCTCTCCATGTGTGCGGTGCCATTCTTGGGCAGACTGCGCTTTTCTTGCGTGGCGCAGCTCTCCTTACGGGGCGCACTCCTTGCATATGGGGCTCCCTTCTAAAAACTGGAAAAGGCAAGGAAAGTGATTCTCCCCTCGAGCCTCCAGAAGAAATGCAATTCTGCCAACATCTTATTTTAGCTCATTTTGTACTTCTAGTCTCAAAAATTGTAAGATAAATTTGTGATGTTTTAAGTCACTAAATCTGTCATAATTTGTTACAGCAGCAATAGGAAAAATGTCATTTCATTTCAGGGCCTGAGACTTACATTACATCCCTTGTCCTCTGCTCTCTTATGTCCCATAATGCCCTGGACCAAACTTCCTCCTACATAACACAAAATATTGGAGGATAACATGGTGGAACCATGTCAGGAAGAAAAACACATCACAGACCAATAAATACTTGCTCCTTTTATTTTCTTTTTCCTCTTCTTTTTTTAAGATTTTATTTTATTTATTTCTCTCCCCTTCCCCCCGACCCCATTGTCTGCTCTCTGTGTCCATTCACTGTGTGTTCTTCTGCATCCGCTTGCATTATCTGGCGGCACTGGGAAACTGTGTCTCTCTTTTGTTAAGCCATCTTGCTGTGTCAGCTCTCCATGTGTGGGGCGGCTCTCCTTGTGGGGTGCATTCCTTGTGCATGGGGTACCCCTAATGTGGGACACACCTGCGTGGCACAGCACTCCTTGCATGTGGCAGCACTGCATGTGGGCCAGCTCACCACACGGGTAAGGAGACCCTCGGGATCGAACCCTGGACCCTCCATATGGTAGACGGACGCTCAATCAGTTGAGCCAGGTCTGCTTCCCAATTATTTGTTGAATAAATAAAAATCTTATGCCACAGAACCTTGCTTCAACAAGAAAGCCAAAAATGATTTACTCTCTTAGGTACCAAAGTGATAGCAAGACTGGATATGTTCAGTGTTTGCTTAGAAAGTAAACATACCACAGTGACTCAATACCTTCTGCAATCAGTTCAAAAGGTTTTTTGTTTGTTTTTAAGATTTATTTTTATTTATTTCTCTCCCTGTCCCCCTGCCCCCATTGTCTGCCCTCTGTATCCATTCACTGTATTTTCTTCTGCGTCCTCTTGTATTCTTGTCAGTGGCACTGGGAATCTGTGACTCTTTTTGTTGCATCATCTTGCTGCGTCAGTTCTCCATGTGTGTGGTGCCACTCCTGCACAGACTGCGCTTTTTTCACGTGGTGCAGCTCTTCTTATGGGGCGCATTCCTTGCATATGGGGCTCCCCTGCACGAGGGAAACCCCTGCGTGGCACAGCACCCCTTGTGCGCATTAGCACTGCACATGGGCCAGCTCACCACATGGGTCAGGAGGCCCTGGGTTTGAACCCTGGTCCTTCCATGTGGTAGGTGGACACTCAATCCGTTGAGCCAAATCCACTTCCCATTTTTTGTTTTTAATGGTATGACTCGAGAGAACTTGGGAACTTAAGAAATATATTCTAGTTCCTTAAAGTATAAGAAAATATCTATCAATCATTAAGTATCTGCCATGTGCCAGTTGCTCGATAAACACTTCAGACCCATTTTATAGATAAGGATGTTGGGCAGGATTAAGAAAGCTGCCAAAGGTCACACAGAAAGTAGTGAAGTCAGGATGAAAATTTAAGTCTATCTTATCCTGGAATTCAATTTAAATTGGTACAAAGCCCTTTATTAGAAAATTAAAATAAGTCATTTTAATTATAAGTAAATTATTTCTAATACATATCTCAATACAATGGAAAACTTCAGGGAAAGAATGTACGTTTCTTTTTAAACCCACACTCACATACAATTGATTCAAACAGTCCCCAAAATACTTCTGAGGATGATGAAGGCCAACTGAGTCTGGTAAGAAGTTCTGGCTGAAGGTGTCTCAACTAGTAAGAGGCAGAATTAGACGTCCATTCTAGGTCTTTTTACCTTACATTTTGCTGGACAGACACCTGTCAAGCAGTAAAAATATAGTATCCAAGTTCTGAAGGGACAGGTTTTTCTCTGCTGACGTACCTGCTTTAATCAGTTTCTACAGCAGAAATGACTTTACATTAAAATTATTATGACTATAATTTCATGTGTTGGTGAAGATGTACACTAACCAGAACTCCCATACATGGCTGGTGAGAATGTAATATGGTACAAGTACTTTAGAAAACTGTTTGGTAGTTTTTACAGAAGTTAAATAAATGCCACTCCTCTGCCCAGCTCCCAAGAAAACCCAAGAGAACTGAGAACAAACCACAAAAAGACACAAACAAGAATGTTCAAAGCAGCTCCACTCATAACAGCCCTAAACTGGAAGCAACCTAAATTGACCATCAATAGAAGAATGGTCAAACAAAATGGGCATAGGCACATAACAGAAATCCTATATAGCAATATAAAAATCCAAACTACTGACACATGTGACAACATGGATGAGTTTCAAAAACATTATACTGAGCTAAAAAAAGAGCCTGTATTCTATATTTCTCTATATTTAGAAAATCCTGAAATATCTACAACAAAGCTACTGGAGTCAATAAACGAGTTCAGCAAAGTAGTAGGATATAAGATTAACATGCAAAAATTAGTAGCATTTCTAGACACTAGTAGTGAGAAAGCTGAGGAGGAAATCAAGAAAAAAATTCCATTTACAATAGCAACAAAAACCGTCAAATATCCAGGAATTAATTTAACTAGGAATGTAAAGGATCTGTATTCTGAAACCTACAAAACACTGCTAAATGAAATCGAAGAAGAGCTAAACAAATGGAAAGACATTCCATGTTCATGGATTAGAAGACTAAACATCATGAAGATGTCAATTCTACCCAATTTGATTTATAGATTCAATGCAATACCAATCAAAATTCTAAGAGCTTAATTAACAGAAACAGAAAAGTCAGTTACCAAATTTTTTGGAAGGGAAAAGGGTCCCAAATAGCCAAAAACATCCTACAAAAGAAGAACAAAGTTAGAGGACTCATGCTTCCTGCTCGTGAAGTGTATTATAAAGCTACAGTGGTCAAAACAGCATGGTATGGGAATTCCGGGAAGATGGCATCAGAGTAGGCAGGTAGGGTTCAACTCTCTCACAAAAACAATGGAGAAAGTGCTAAAAGCTGTCCAATGGCCCTGATTTAGGGGTTAGCAAACCAGGACAGTGCTACACAACTCCCAGGAGGGCAAGGGACAGAGAGATGAAGAACCCAAAACAACAAATGTGAGTTACTAAACCCCTTCGGTGGCTGGGAAGGGCTCCCCTCCCCCACCCCCAAGACATTAAGCAGGGATAAAACTCCTGGCTCACTGGAGTGGACTGAGAGGGGAACAGATGTCTTTCTCCGTGACAGCTGTTACAAGAGAAAAGGGAGGGGGAGTTGGGACTTCTTTTCAGTGAATTCGGCCAGCAAAGCCCACTCAGAATCTCAGATCTGGCCAGACCAAAACACAGGAAAGTGGATACTGAAAGAAACACCTCCATGGGGAGATTGAAAGACACACATGCCAATGAGCACCATCTACTGGCCAGTCTGGAAAATGCATGGAGAAAAACTGCTGTTAGGTCTCTCTTAGCCCAAACTCCTTGGGGAAAACCCCTTTGAGTCCCTGCCTCAATTTTGATAAGTTAAGCTGGGAAAATTTTAAGACTAAGAATAAGTTGAACCAAATATCAAAGAAGAGCTGTGGAAAAACAAAAACAACAAACAATAGGTAAGAGAGAAAAATTGGCCATCAGAGTAAATTTACCAACATATTTATATGCCTGGACATCAGCAAAACATTACAAGCCACAGTAGAAAACAGGAAGAGATGGCCCAGCCAAAGGAACAAACCAAATATCCCGAAGAGATACAGGTTTAAGACAATTAGTCAATGATAACCACACAACTCTCCTAAATCAATTCAAAGAACTGAAAGAAAATATCACTAAAGAGATAAAGGATATTAAGAAGACACTGGGTGAACATAAAGAACAACATGAAAGACTGCAAAGAAAAGTAACAGAGCTTATGGGGATGAAAGACATGACGGATAGGATTAAAAATACATTAGAGGGGGGGAAGCAGATGTGGCTCAACCAATTGGCTCCTGTCTACTATATGGGAGACCCTGGGTTTGCTTCCCAAGGCTTGGCCCACACCTGCATAGAGCTGATGGCCCATGCCCACATAGAGCTGACAGCCCACGCCTGCGGAAAGCTGATGGCCCATGCCCACAGAGAGCTGACGTCCTGTGCCTGCATAGAGATGATGGCCCTCACCCATGGAGAGCTGGTGCAGCAAGATGACGTAACAAAGGGAGACAAGCAAACACAGAATAATGTTCAGTGAATGGACACAGAGAGCAGACAGCAAGGGGGGGGGCAGCGATAAATAAAAAAAATAAATCTTAAAAAAAAAAATACTTTGGAGGGGGAGAAGATGTGGCTCAACTAGTTGGGTGCCCATCTTCTACACAGGAGGTCCCAGATTCAGTTCCTGGTGCCTCCTAAAGAAGATGAACAAGACACTGAGCTGACATGACAGGCTGGCATGGCAAGCTGACACAATGAGATGATGCAACTAGAGATACAACAAGCAGGGAGTGGATGTGGCTCAAGTGAATGGGCACCTCCCTCCCACATGGGAGGTCCTGGGTTCAGTTCCCAGTGCCTCCTAAAGAAGACAAGCAAACAGCGAGCTGATGAGATGTGCTGGTGCAGCGAGCTGACACAATGAGGAAACACGAGACACATAACAAGCAGGGAGCGGAGGTGATTCAAGTGATTGGGTGCCTCCCTCCCACATGGGAGGTCCTGGGTTCAGTTTCTGGTGCCTCCCAAAAAGAAGACAAGGACACTGTGAACAGACACAGAGAGCAGACAGCAAGCACAAACAATGGGGTAGGGGCAGAAGAAAGAAATAAATCTTAAAAAAATAAAATGTATTCTGTCCAATATTAGCAGTGTCACTCCAGTTCTTTTTTGGTTACTACTTGCATGGAATATCTTTTTCTAGCCTTTCGTTTTTAACCTGGTTGTGTCCTTACATCTGAGGTGAGTCTCTTATAGACAGCATATTGATGGCTCATCTTTATTTATCCATTCTATGAGTCTATGTCTTTTGATTGGGGATTTCAAGCCATTAACATTCAATGTTATTACTGTAAAGGCATTTTATCCATTTTTGTCCTTTGGCTTTCTATTATATCTTACTATTGTCTGTCTTTTTATCCTTTAATTTACTCTTCTTAAAAACCTTCATTTCTATAATCTTCTCCAAGTCTCTCACCCTTGTTTTTTTTTTTCTTTCGGGCTGCAGCACCTCCTTTAGTATCTTTTGTAATTGTATTCTTTGGTAACATATTCTATCAGTTTTTGTTTGTCTGTGAAAGTTTGAACTCACCCTCATTTTTGAAGGACAGCTTTGCCAGATACAGAATTCTTGGCCAGCAGTTTTCCTCTTTCAGTACCTTAAATATATCATACCACTTTCTTTTCACCTCCATGGTTTCTGATCAGAGGTCTGCACTTAATCTTACTGAGGTTCCCTTTGATGCTTTGCTTTTCTCTTGCTGCTTTCAGAATCCTCTTTATCTCTGAAACTTGTCATTCTGGGACCAGGTATCTCAGGTAGGTCTATTCAGATTTATTCTGTTTGGTATGTGTTGTCTTTCTTGGATATTGACTTTTTTTTGGGGGGGGGGGGGGGGGGGAGAAAGAGCTAAAATTGAAGCTGTAATTGCACACCTGGAAGAACTAGAAAAAGCACAGCAAACTAACCCTAAACCAAGCTGAAGGAAAGAAACAGTACAGATCAGAGCAGAAATAAATGAAATTGAGAGCAACAACAACAAAAAAAATAGAATCAATAAAACTAAAAGTTGGTTCTTTGAGATCAACAAAATTGACAAACTCTTAGCTGCTAGACTGACAAAGAAATAAGAGAGAAAATGTAAATAAATAAAATCTGAAATGAAAGGGGAGTCATTACCACTGACCCCACTGAAATAAGAGAGACCATAAGAGGATACTATGAACAACTGCATGCCAAAAAACTAGACAATGTTGACCAGATGGAGAAATTTCTAGAAATACATAAACCACCCACACTGACCATAGAAGAAATAGAAGACCTCAACAAACCAATCACAAGTGAAGAGACTGGAACAGTCATCAAATACCTCCAAGAGATGAAAAGCCCTGGACTAGAAGGCTTCATAGGTAAATTCTACCAATCATTCAAAGACGACCCAATACCAATCTTGCTCAAGCTGTTAAAAAAAAAAAAAAATGAACAGGAAAGAATGCTAACAAACTCATTCTATGAAGCCAACATTACCCTAATACCAAAACTAGATAGAGACTACAAAAAAAGAAAATTACAGACCAATATCCCCGATGTATACAGATGCAAAATTCCTCAACAAAATACTTGCAAACTGAATCCAAAAGCACATTAAAAGAATTATACACCACAATCAAGTGGGTTTTTATCCCAGATATGAAAGGGGATTCATTCAACATAGGAAAATCAATTAGTGTAATAAACCTCATTAATAAATTTAAGGGAAAAAAATCACATGAATCCTCTTGACTGATGCTGAAAAGGCCTTTGACAAAATACAGCACTCTTTCTTGACAAAAAAGCACTCCCAAAGATAGGAATAGAAGGAAGCTTTCTCATTATGGTAAAGTGCATATATGAAAAACCTAGAGCTAGCATTGTATACGGTGGTGAAAGACTAAAAGCTTTCCCACTGAGATGACAAGACAAGGATGCCCACTATCACCACTGTTATTCAATATTGTGCTAGAAGTTCTAGCTAGAGGAATTAGGTTACATAAAGAAATAAAAGGCACCCAAATAGGAAAGGAAGAAGTAAAACTTGCATTATTCATTTATGATATGATCCTCTATCTAGAAAATTCTTTTTTTTTTTGTCTTTATTTTTTTAATGTTACATTAAAAAATATGAGGTCCCCATATACCCCCCACCCCCCTCTAGAAAATAGAAAAGCTATTAGAATAGATGAGTTAAGCAAAGTGGCAAGATATAAGATTAATATGTAAAAAATCATTAGTGATTCTATACACTACTGATGTGCAATCTGAGGAGGAAATCAGAAAAAAAATTCATTTATATAATAGCGATTAAAGGAATCAAATATTTAGGAATAAACTTAACCAAGGACATACAAAAAATGACTAAAAGAAACTGAAGAAGACGTAAGTAAAATGGAAGGAAATTCCATATTCATGGGTTGGAAGACTAAATACCAAAGACGTCAATTCTAGGGAAGCAGATTTGGCTCAACTGATAGAACGTTCCGCCTACCACATGGGAGGTCCAGGGTTAAAACCCAGGGCCTCCTGGCCGGTGTGATGAGCTGGCCCATGTGCAATGCTGATGTGCACAAGGAGTGCTGCGCCACGCAGGGGTGTCCCCCATGTAGGGGAGCCTCACATGCAAGTAGTGCGCCCCTCAAGGAGAGCCACCCAGCATGAAAAAGGTGCAGCCTGCCCAGAAGTGGTGCCGCACACACGGAGAGCTGATGCAGCAAAATGACGCAACAAAAAAGAGACACAGATTCCTGGTGCCGCTGACAAGAATGTGAGCGGACAAAGAATAACACACAGCAAATGGACACAGAGAGCAGATGATGTGGGTGTGTGGGGGGTGTGGGAAGGGGAGAGGAAAAAAAAAAAGATGCAATTCTACCCAAACTGATAAACAGATTCAAATCAGTCCCAATAAAAATCCCAACAGCTTTTTTTTTTGCATAAATGGAAAAGCTAATTATCAAATTTATTTGGAAGGATAAGGGCCCCTGAATAACCAAACATATCTTAAAAAAGAAGAGTGAAGTTGGAGGACTCTCACTTCCTGACTTTAAAGCGTATTACTTAGCTACAGTGGTAAAAACTATATATTAGCATAAAGACAGACTGACCAATGGAACTGAATCAAGAACTCAGAAACAGACCCTCATATCTACAGTCAAGTAATTTTTGACAAAGCTGTCAAGCCCTCCCAGCTGAGCCAGAACAATCTACTCGACAAATGCTACTGAGAGAATTGGATAGCCATATCCAAAAAAAGAAAGAGGACCCCTATCTCACATGTCATACAAAAATTAGCTAAAAATGGATCAAGAACCTAAATATAAAAGCAACAGCCATAAAACCCTTAGAAGAAAATACAGGAAAATATCTTCAAGATCTTGTGGTAGGCAGTAGTTTCTTAAACTTTACACCCAAAGCATGAGCAACAAAAGAAAATATAGATAAATTGGACCTCTTCAAAATGAAACACTTTCGTACTTCAAAGACTTTGTCAAAAGGGTGAAAAGGTAGCTGACTCAATGGGAGAAAATATTTGGCAATCACATATCCAATAAGGGTTTAATATTTATGACATATAAAGAAATCATACAACTCAACAATAAAAAGACAAATTACCCAATTTAAAAATGGGCAAAAAGACTTAAAAAGACAACTGTCCAAAGAGAAAATATAAATGGTAAAGAAAAAAATGAAAAAATGTTTAACAGCATTAGCAATTAGGGAACTACAAATCAAAACTACAATGAGATATCATTTCACACCTCTTAGACTAGCCACTATTAAAAAGTCAGAAAACTGTACGTGTTGGAGGATGTGGAGAGATAGGAACACTTATTCACTGTTGGTGGGAATACAGAATGGTATTGACATTGTGGAGGACTGTTTGGCAGTTCCTAAGGAGTTTGAATATAGACTTACCACATGACACGGCAATACCACTACTAGCTATACACTCAGAAAAACTGAGAGCAGTGACACAAACAGACATCTGCACACTGATGTTCACACAGGCATTGCTCACGATTGCCAAAAATTGGAAACAACCCAGGTGTCCATCAGCTGATGAATGATAAACGAACTGTGTGGTATATATACACAATGGAATAGTATGCAGCTATAAGAAGGAATGAAGTCGTGAAGCATATGACAACATGGATGAATCTGGAGGACATTATGTTGAGGGAAGCAAGCCAGACATAAAAGGATAACACTATGTGATTGCATTATTATGAACTAAATATATTAGGTAAACTCATGGGAGTTAATTATCAGAATATAGGTTATCAGAAAATAGAATGAGGGTAAAGAACAGAAAGCTGAGGGTTAATCTGTAAGGAATTGGTAAAAAGGTTGTTTGCAAATCTTTGGAAATAAATAGAAATGGAGAAAGCTCATCATAGTGTTTGTAACTAGCAGAGCTATTATATGGGCGTGGCAGTGGTTGAAAGGGTAAGTCTAAGGTCATGTACATTACTAAAAGGAAAGCTAAAGAATGTAATATGAGGAAAGCAGACTTGGCCCAGTGGTTAGGGCGTCCGTCTACCACAAGGGAGGTCCGCAGTTCAAACCCCGGGCCTCCTTGACTCGTGTGGAGCTGGCCCATGCACAGGGCTGATGCGTGCAAGGAGTGCCGTGCCACATAGGGGTACCCCCCCCATAGGGGAGCCCCATGCACAAGGAGTGCGCCCTGTAAGGAGAGCCACCCAGCACAAAAGAATGTTCAGCCTGCCCAGGAATGGCACCGTACACACGGCGAACTGATGCAAGATGACGCAACAAAAAGAGACACAGATTCCCGTGCCACTGATAACAGCAGAAGCAGACAAAGAAGAACACGCAGCAAATGGACACAGAGGACAGACAACTGGGGAGGAGGAGGGGAGAGAAATAAATAAAAATAAATCTTCAAAAAATATAAAAATAAAAATTTCTAAAAAAAAGAATGTAATATGAGACTGTAAAACATAGTGAAACCTCATATAAAATATGAATATGGGTGATATTGCATATATAAAACTGTTTTTACAAAATATAAACACAAATAAACTAGAGATACAGAAACAGAATAGCCGCTATATATGGAAGGGGAAACACAGATAGAGAAATGACAAGGTATTTTTTTTTTCATGGATTGAAACAATAAACATTTATTATTTTACAGTTCTAAGGAGATCGGAAATCAAAAATGGCTCTCATTGGACTAAAATCAAAATGTCAGCCCTGCTGTGTTCCTTCTGGAAGCTCCAGAGAAGGTTTCCTTGATTTTGCCAGCTTCTAGAAGCTGCCTGCCTTCCTTGGCTTATGACCTCTTTCTCCATCTTCGAAGCCAGCAACAGCATCCTTATCAACGCTTATTGTTTTCTGTTTTTAATAACAGCCGTCCTAGTGGATGTGAAGTAGTATCACATTGTGGTTTTGATTTGCATTTCCCTAATGGGTAATGATGCTGAGAATCTTTTCATGCATTTATTGGACATTTATATATGTTCTTTGGAGAAATATGTATTCAAGTCCTTTGCCTATTAAAACTTTTCCCCTTTTTGTTATTGAGTTATAGAAGTTCTTTAAATATTCTAGATATTAAACTCTTATCAGATACATGGTTTTCAAATATTTTCTCCCATTCTGTTTTCTTTTCACCTTTTTTTAAAAAGACTTATTTATTAATTTCTCCTTCCCCTCACCTCTATTGTTTGCCCTCACTGTCTGCTTTCTGTGTCTGTTTGTTGCGTGCTCACCTTTTTTTAGGAGGCACTGGGAACCAAACCCTGGACCATACCATGTGGGAGGGAGGTGCCTTATCACTTGAGTTACCTCTGCTCCCTGTTTGTTGTGTCTATTCATTGCATCATCTCATTGTATCAGCTCGTCAACCAGCCCATTGCTTCAGTTCACGATCTTGCTTGTTTTCTTCAGGAAGCACTGGGAACCCAACCTGGGATCTTCCATGTGGTAGGCGGGCACCCAACTGCTTGACCCACATCCCACATCTGCCTCTCAGTCTTTCACTTTTTTGATAATATTCTTCGTTGCAAAAAGTTTTAAATTTTGATGAAGTTCAATTTATCTTTTTATTGTTGTTGCTTGAATTTGATGATTAGGTTTTCCATTTCTACAAAGGCGGCTGTTGAAATTTTGATTGGGACTGTGGTTCAATCTGTAAAATGTTTTGGGAAGTACTGACATCTTAATAATATTAATTCTTCCAATCCATGAATATGAAATATCTTTCCAAATATTTAAGTCTTCTTTAATTTCTTCAGTAATGATTTGTAGTTTTCTGCACAAAAGTCCTTTACATCTCTGCTTAAATTTATTACTATTTTATTCTCTTAGTAGCAATCATAAATGGAATTTTTTTTTCTTGATTTCCTTTTCCTATTGTTCATTGCTGGTTTATGGAAACACCACTGATTCTTGCATGTTGATTTTGTACCCTGCTGTTTTGCAGAATTCATTTATTACCTCTGGTAGTTTTCTTGTATTAATATATTTTTCTGGATTTTCTTTTATAGGATCATGTCATCTATGAATAGTTTTACTTCTTCCTTTCCAGTGTGGTTACTTTCTATCTGTCTTGCCCAGTTGCTTTAGTTAGAACTTCCAGTACAAGGCTGAATAGCAGTGGTGAGCGGGAATCCTTGTCTTGTTCCTGATCTTAGGGGAAAAGCTTGGAGTTATTCACCCATTCCTCCTTGGATACTGCACAGTGTTCCAATAGACTCCAAAATTTCAAAATAGTTGACTCAGACAGTTCCTGCTAGTTCAATAATTGTTTCGTGGAGGGACTGATTCCTGGAGCTTCCTATTCTGCCATCTTCCCACAATCCTCTCCCCAAGTATTCAAACAATTTTGAGGACAAATTGTGTGCTAATTTGTAACCTATAATGATTTAGATATTTATTTTATTTCACTATAGAATGGTAGGAATCATTACAGATGGCTCCCTCATCTGTTTGCTCATTGTCTGCTTGTCTTCCTCAGGAGGCACGGGAACCGAACCCAGGACCTCCATTGTTGGAGGTGAGTGCCCAACTGCTGGAGCCACTTCTGCTCACGGCTCATTGCAGCTTGTTGAGCCTCATCTTCTTCAGGAAGCACCGGAACCCAGGACCTCCCATGTGGGTGGCAGGTGCCTAATTGCTTGAGCCCCATCTGTTCCCCTTCCGTCACTTCTTTTAGTGTCATATTCTTTTAAAATTTATTGAAATATATCACTCATACATAAACATACATAAACAAAAAGTGTATAATAGTTGTAAACTTACAAAACAAGCATATATAACATCAAACATAAATAACATCTAACCCTACCACCAGTAACTTGCATTGTTTTAAAACCTTTTTAACTAATAATTTAAGAGCACTGTCAAAATATTACTACTAAACAAAATATTTTTCCTCTAACCAATCCTATTATTATCTTTAAATCTTTTATATATGAACATACATAAACAATTAAGTGTATAGTAAAAGCTGTGAACTTATAAAGCAAACATGCATAACATTATACGGGGGTCCCATACATCAACCCTCCACTAACCCCTTGCAATGACATGAGATGTTTATTACAAATTATGAAAGAATATTGTCAAAATCTTACTACTAATCATAGTCTCTATCTTACATTTGATGTGTTTTTCCCCCAACCCACCGTATTATTTTTTAAACATATAGTTTAAAAAATATAACAGAAGTTGTAAACTTATAAACAGAAGTTGTAAACTTATAAAACAATCATGCACATGTGCAGAATTCCCAAACAACACCTCTCCATCAACAAACCACAAGGTCTTGTGTCATTTGGTACAGATAAAATAATATTTGATTGTTACCATGTCCACATAGTGTACATTTGACTCACATTTTCCATACTGCCTCAATATCAACATAGTACATCTTTCGCACAGATGCAAGATTATTATATTATTACTACTAACCACAGTTCATAGGTCACTCCAGCTGTATTTTTCCCATGCTTCTCCACATTCCCAACACCCTGCAGTAAGTGATATACATTTGTTCTAGCTAACAAAGGACACTCTTGCATCTGTACTATCAACCACAGTTCTCATCCACCTCTTGATTTACTGTGCTATCCACTTCCTAGATTATTCTCTAGCATTCTGTCACTTGGCATTTACATAACTAGACTACCATTTTCAGTCATATCCCCATTAATAAAACTAGCTGTTACTCACTGTGTGTTACCATCCACTCTATACATTTCCATACCTTTACAGTAAAGCTAATTAAAACTTCTACATACATTAAACATCAGTAATCCACTCAGTCCTTCTCTTATCTCCTTTAAGAATCCACCATCCACCAGCAGGTCTTGAAGATATTTTCCTACAATTTCTTCTAGAAGTTTTATGATTCTTGCTTTGAGTTTTCTTGATCCATTTTGAGTTAATTTTTGGATAAAGTGTGAGATAGGGGTCCTCTTTCCTTCTTTCAGCTATGGATGTCCGCTTCTTTCAGCACCTTTTGTTGAATGGATTGTTCTCCCAAGCTGTGTGACTTTGACAGGCTTGTCAAAAATCCTTGGCCATACCTGTGAGGGTCTGCTTCTGAACCATAAATTTGGTTCCACTGGTCTACTGTGTCTGTTCTTAGGTTAGTACCATGCTGTTTTTACCACTATAGATAGGTATTATGATTAAATATCTGGAGATGAGGGTACACTTTTTCTTTTTATGATGTTTCTGGCTATTCAGGACTCCTTACCCTTCCAAGTAAATTTAATGATCGTGTTTTCAGTCTTTTCTTTAATGCTGGTGGAATTTTTATCGGGATTGCATTAAATCTGTATATCATCTTGAGTAGAACTGACATCTTTTTTTTTTTTTAAGATTTATTTATTTTTACTTATTTCTCTCCTCTTCCCCCCTCCCCCCCGCACCCCGGTTGTCTGTTCTCTGTGTCCATTTGCTGAGTCTTCTTTGTCCGCTTCTGTTGTTGTCAGTGGCACAGGAATCCGTGTTTCTTTTTGTTGCGTCATCTTGTTGTGTCAGCTCTCTGTGTGTGTGGTGCCATTCTTGGGCAGGCTGCACTTTCTTTCGTGTTGGGCGGCTCTCCTTATGGGGCACACTCCTTGCGCGTGGAGCTCCCCTACGTGGAGGACACCCCTGTGTGGCACGGCACTCCTTGCGTGCATCAGCACTGCGCATGGGCCAGCTCCACACGGGCCACAGAGGCCCGGGGTTTGAACCGCAGACCTCCCATGTGGTAGACGGACGCCCTAACCACTGGGCCAAGCCCGTCTCCAGAACTGACATCTTGATGATATTTAGTCTTCCAATCCATGAGCATGGAATGTTCTTCCAGTTATTTAGGGCTTTTTTGATTTGTTTTAACATTGAGTTGCAGTTTTTTGAATACAAGTGCTTTACATCATGGTTAAGTTTATTACTATTTGAGTTTTATCAGTCATATTTTATTTTCACCACTCTTTTGAGTTATTTTTAGTTACTTTCATTGATATAATCTTCAGTTCTAGACTCTCCTCCAGGCCCCTCTCTCCTGTCTTTCCTTTTCAGGCTCTAGCACACCCTTTATTTATTTATTTTTTTTAAAAGATTTTTTAAATTTTTATTTAATTCTCCTCCCCTCCCCCGGTTGTCTGTTTTCTGTGTCTTTTTTGCTGCGTCTTGTTTCTTTGTCCGCTTCTGTTGTCATCAGCGGCACGGGAAGTGTGGGTGGCGCCATTCCTCGGCAGGCTGCTCCCTCCTTCGCGCTGGGCGGCTCTCCTTATGGGTGCACTCCTTGCGCGTGGGGCTCCCCTACACGGGGGACACCCCTGTGTAGCATGGCACTCCTTGCGCGCCAGCACTGCGCATGGGCCAGCTCCACACGGGTCAAGGAAGCCCGGGGCTTGAACCGCGGACCTCCCATGTAGCACACCCTTTAGCTTCCTGAAAATCTGGTCTCTGCTTAGAAATTCTCTCAGTTTCTGTTTATCTGTGAATATTCTAATTTCACCCTCATTTTTGAAAAGACAGTCTTGCTGGATATAAGATTCTTGGCTGGAAGTTTTTCTCTTGTAGTATCTTAAATATTTCAGACCACTGTCTTCTTGCCTGCATGGTTTCTGGTGAGAAATCAGTACATTATCTTATTGATATACCTTATATGTTATCCACTGCTTTTCTCTTGCTGCTCTCAGAATTCTCTTTGTCTTTGGCCTTTGACATTCTGATGAGCATGTGTCTTGAAGTTGGTCTATCCGGATTTTTTCGGATGGGAGTATGTTGTGCTTCTTGTACATGGATATCTATGTCCTTCGATAGGGTTGGGAAATTTTCTACCATTACTCCTTCAAATATTCTTTCTGCCCCTTTTCCTTTCTCTTCTCCTTCTGGGATACCCATGACACGTATATTTGCATGCCTTTTGCTTTAATTTAGTTCCCTGAGACCTTGTTCAATTTTTTCTTTTCTTCATCTGTTCTTTTGTATGTTCACTTTCAGAGACCATTTCTTCAAGCTCACCAATCCTTTCTCCTGCCTCCTCAAATCTGCTATTATATGATTCCAATGTTTTTAAATTTCATTGATTGTACCTTTCATTCCCACAAGATCTGCTATTTTTCTATGTATGCTTTCAAATTCTTCTTTGTGCTCATCCAATGTCATCTTAATATCCTTAATCTCTTTAGCCATCTCATTCAATTTATTAAGGAGATTTGTTTAAACATCTATAATTAGTTGTCTCAACTCCTTTATGTCGTTTGGAGGCTTTTCTTGTTCCTTTAACTGGGCCATAGCTTCCTGTTTCTTGGTGTGGATTGTAATTTTTTGTTGGTGTCTTCGCATCTGGCTTACTAGAGTATTTATTCTGGGTGCAGTTTTCTCTTTAGTTTAGGGCTTCTTTCTTCCTTGCTGGTTGTGCAGTAGGGGCCAAGCATATAGTTGGTGCTATAAGCTGTCTAGGCTCAAGCTACCCTCATTGCACCAGGGACCAATGAAGCTTCTTCCAACTTTCTCCTTTGCCAGGGGTAGGGACAGAGTCACAGCTGTGTGGAATAATCCAAGTGCAGCCCTAGACTGTAGTTGCCCAGAGAGACTGATGAAGCTTCACATCCCTTTCTCCTCTACCCGGGGAAGGGATGGAGCTGCAGATGTGGGCAGCAATCTATGCAGTGGCAGTGCAGGTTCAAGATGAATACAGATGCCCTGGTAGACTTCTGATTTTCAGTCTATTCCAGCCAAAGTTACCTGCAGTTACCTGGATAGGCTGGTACAGGGCTCCTCAGGCTCCCCCCTGCCAGAGGCGGGGCTGAAGCCTAGGCTAGAGCTGCAGGCTGATCTGCAGGAAATAAACTTGTTCCTGCCGACACTGAGCGTTTCAGTCAGCCTGGCTTCCCCTCAGGCGGGGGCAGAGTCAGAATGGTGGCTACTGGCCGCCCCCAGCTGTTCACACCCCAGCTGTTCCCAGGGTTATATCTTAGCCAGCCAAGTCTACCAATCAGTAGCCAAAATCAGCAGCCAACTGTCTCCTCTTCCCCTTTTCTGGGAAATGGAGCTCCCAATTCCAGCCACAGAACAGCTCCGGGGGGAGGGGGTGGGGCTCATGCTGCCAGAGTAGGATAGTCACCAGCCTCCGCAGCTTGGCCGGTAATTTCCCGGAGAGGCTGGCGCAGGTCCCTGTAGCTTCCTCCCTGCTAGAGGTGGCACTGGGGCCTAGGCTGGAGCTGCAATCTGACTTGGAGGGAAAGAAGCCAGTCACACCAGCACTGGGATTTTTAGTCCGCCCCACTTCCCCTGTGCCAGGTGCGGAGTTAAGATGGAGACTCCCGGCCTCTTTCTGACCTGGACAGGCTCAAACTTTAGCTGTTCTCAGGATCACACTGTAGCCCACTGAATTTACTCATCAGTAGCTGAAATTGGTGCCTAGTCGTCTCTTCCGCCCCCATTTTTGGGGAGTGGAACTTTCAATTCTAGCCATGGAACAGCTCCCAAGGTGGCTTGTGCCTCCAGTGGAGGATGTGCACCAGCCTCTGTGGCGTGGAGCGCTCTACTTATGAGTCTTCTCTGCAGATGGGCAGTCTCCTCCTTCCATTCCTTCAAGGATGTTGCAGGATGCTCTTCTGGTCTCCTGGAGTCCCCAAACAGGTGCTTCAGCTAGCTGCAGAGAGCTGTGGGTGTTTCCTAACTGCCCTGTAGCAGGAGCTGACTCTAGAAGCTCCTTATCCCACCACCATCCTGCTTGTTCTTCCCTTCCCTCATTTCTGAAAGACAGTTTTGCCTGATACAGAATTCTTGGTTGATAAGGTTTGTTTTTCTTCCAGCACTTTAAATATGACATCCCATTGCCTTCTGGCCTCAGTGATTTCTGATGAGAAATCAGAACTTAAATCTCATTGAGGCTACCTTGTACATGATGAGTCACTTTTCTTTTCCTGCTTTTAAGATTCTCTTTTTGCCTTTGGCATTTGATGGTCTGACTATAATGTGTCTCATTGTGGCTCTATTTGCATTTATCTTATTTGGAGTTCATTTGTTTTTTGGATGTATATATTCATGTCCTTCATAAAATCTGGGAAGTTTTAGGCCATTTTTCTTCAAATATTCTTTATGCCCCTTTCTCATTCTCTTCTCTGTAGGGCATTTGTTGGTATACTTCATGGTGTCTACAGCTCTTTTAGACTCTGTTCACCTTCTTTTTTTTTTTTTCTTCTCCTCAGACTGGATAAATTCAGTGGTCCTATCTTCAAGTTTACTGATTCTTTTTTTTTTTTTAAAGATTTTATTTATTTCTCTCCCCTTCCTCCTCACCCTGGTTGTCTGTTCTGGTTGTGTCTATTTGTTGCATCTTCTTAGTCTGCTTCTGTTGTTGTCAGCGGCATGGGAATCTGTGTTTCTTTTTGTTGCATCATCTTGTTGTGTCAGTTCTCCGTGTGTGCGGTGCCATTTCTGGGCAGGCTGCACTTTTCTTTTGCGCTGGGCGGTTCTCCTTATGGGGCGCACTCCTTGTATGTGGGGCTCCCCTATGCAGAGGACACCCCTGCGTGGCACGGCACTCCTTGCGTGCATGAGTACTGTGCATGGGCCAGCTCCACACGGGTCAAGGAGGCCTGGGGTTTGAACCGCGGACCTCCCATGTGGTAGACAGACGCCCTAACCACTGGGCCAAGTCTGCCGCCCAAGTTTACTGATTCTTTCTCTTGCCTGTTTAAATCTTCTGTTAAACCCTTCAAGTGAATTAATCTTAGCTATTGTACTTTTCAGCTCTAGAATTTGATTCTTTTTTAAAATTTCTATCTCTTTATTGAATTCCTCCATTTGTTCAAGTACTGTTTTCCTAGTTTCCTATAATTCTTTGTTCATGGTTTCCTTTAGCGCACTGAACTAATTCGGAGAGTTGACTTAATGTCTTTGATTAGTAAATGCCTGGGTTTCATCAAGGATGAATTGTATCACTCTATTCTGTTCCTTTGAATGGGTAATATTTTCCTGTTTCTTTCTATGCCTTGAGATACTTCAGTGGAAATCTGGACATTTAAAGGTTTTAATGTAACTCTAGAAGTCAGACTTATCCCTTTCCCTACAGTTTGCTGTTTGAATTTTCCTTATTTTGGAAGGCTACAGTAAGTAGTCTATTGTTTAGTGATTTTTTTCAAACTCTTTATGCAAAGACTTTATTTCTCAGTGTGTAGTCACTGAAGTGTCTGTTCCTTTAACTTGTATTCAGTTAGTGTTAGGATGGAGATTTCCTTGAGTGTCAGGAGCTAACAAACAACAAAACAGAAAAATTCACTTCTCAAATCTCTGCAGAATGGCTTTATGTTAGGGTTTTCCCTCAGGGCTCAGTCAGTCTTGCACTGAGCCTAAAGAACAGATCTGAAATGGAAGCCCTCTTTTGAGCATACATCTTGCCCTGGGCATGCACATGGCCTTAAAATTCCCCTTTATACATGGATACCCTCAATGCCTCGCTGTCCCCAGGAAATTATCTCATCCTTTCCTCCAAGCTCTACTGCCTGCCTCAACTATGTAATTTTCTGATCCAGGCAGGGGCAGTTTGATTGCAATGTTTTAGCAGTCATGCCTGCCATTTCTCTGTCCTTCAGGACAGACATAATGGAATAGACATATACATACTCCAATATGTGAATAAGGTGGAATCTGTTCTTCTGGCCCTAGACCAGGGACTCACACTAAGGGCATGAGCTACTGCTGTGCTGAACCAGCAAGTAGGTGGGGTAAGGGCTAGTAAAGTGCCATGAGGATTTACCACTGTTTCTAAGTTGCCTTTTTCTAGATTCAACCTTCACTTGGTTGCTGTAAGCCTTTGGCTTATTTCCAAAGTTCTGAGAAAGTTGATTCTACTTGCTTTTCAAAGTATCTGTGAGGGTTTAGGATTTTGGAACTTCTTAATCCACACCTTGCTGATGTCCTCCCAAATGCTTTTTAAATTTTCGTTTTCATTTTTTTTTTTATTTTTGAAATTGTAATTAGGCATTACCAAATAAAGTAAACAAACACCTCTTTAAATTAGAGTGCAAAATGAGGACACCATATTGTTTTAAAGGTGGAAAAGCAAGAAAATAAAACATAAACTCATCTATACTTTAAATAATTGTGTGGTTGGTAAATTCCATTTAAAAACATTTTCAATAAAACAATGATTTACAAATCAGTTTACAGGAGATTAAAAAAATCAGGTTTAATACTAACTTTAACTACAAATAACAACAACAACAAAAAAAAAGGTCTTCTGTCCTCCAGTTTTTGCTTACATCTATGTCTTCTGCTCCCTCCCTTCTGGAGAAAGCATGGCACTGTAAGGCTGCCATCTTTTTGGACAAGGACAAGGATTAAGACCTTCCTTAATGTAACCTCTCTCCATACATGTTTGAGCGGTAGGAAAATCAACTTCCCAGAAATTTTCTGGTATGTTTGGTGGAATGCAGTGGATTCGGTGTCTTGAGCAGGAAGCCAACTTCTTTTTTCGTTCTTCTGTTGGTTTATTTGCATAATAAATTTCACATTCCTTACACGTATGTCCAAGCAATTGTCTTCTCCTTTTTTACGAACGACCTCAACAGATTTTGTAGGCTAGTCTCTCTTTTATCACCTTTAAACATAACTCCACAAATGCTTTGTTTAATTTTATCATGTTTATCTCAGTAGGTGTTTGGTGTCTTTGTGGCTGCTGACAATTTCTCCTTTTTTTTTTTTTAAAATAAATTTATTTATTTATTTATTTTTCTCCCCTCCCCCCCCCCCCACCCCGGTTGTCTGTTCTCTATGTGTGTCTATTTGCTGCATCTTCTCTGTCCACTTCTGTTGTTGTCAGTGGCACGGGAATCTGTATTTCTTTTTGTTGTGTCATCTTGTTGTGTCATTTCTCTGTGTGTGCAGCACCATTCCTGGGCAGGCTGCACTTTCTTTCGCGCTGGGTGGCTCTCCTTATGGGGCACACTCCTTGCATGTGGGGCTCCCCTATGCGGGGGACACCCCTGCGTGGCATGGCACTCCTTGCGTGCATCAGCACTGCGCATGGGCCAGCTCCACACAGGTCAAGGAGGCCTGGGGTTTGAACCATGGACCTCCCATGTGGTAGATGGACGCCCTAACCACTGAGCCAAGTCCGCCACCAATTCCTCCTTTTCATCTGCTACTTTGGGGAAACTATCTGCCAACAGGATTCAGTCTTCATGTGTTGTCCAGGCAAACACATCATCCAAGCTATCACAGCTATCACTCATCTTTCTTTCTCCATCTGGACTTTTTCTCCTTTCTGTTCTTGCTTCCTCACTTTTAAAAGCATGCTTTCACTAACCAATATACAATCCATGTCCACTGTCTCTCCTCCTCCTAATTTTGACTGATTGCCATCCTGTACATCTATTATAGTAATATCCATTTTATACTGAGAAAGGTTGTGGATCTATACTCCACTGGATATCTTCAAAAGATATGTCTTCATTGGTTTGTAGGGACTTTGTTTTAGTAATTATACATGGATTTAACTGAAGAACTGATGCAAGTTCACATGCTCTTTGGACTGACCTCGTTTTCATTTTTATTGGCTCACGAGAACCAGCACTCTTCATATCATCAAAAAGATTCTCTATCTCCAAACTTCCACATGGATGTGGAGGGATTTTGAAGACTGGATTTTTTTCTCTTACCTATAATGGTGTTTTATTATCTGGAGAAGATTTACTCAGGGACTGGAGGATGCATTCTTGTAGACAGGGATCCTCTGGGGAATCTTTCGTTAACACACAGCTCCCATTCAAGGTCTACGACTTGAGGAAAAACTCTTTGAAATGGGTTTCAAAACCTCCTAAAGAGACACTTGCCTGGACCTATTTTTAGAGGTACCATTTCCTTGGCTTTTCTCTTAAAGTTGATTAGCTGAAAACCAATCAGACAGATCCAGAGGTTTATCCATCACCAAGTTGCCACTGGTGGAAAAATTACTCTCTGGTGGAAAAGGAAAAGCACTTTCTTTATCAGAAGAGGCTTGGGGGCAACTTCATGTTCACTTTCTTCCTCAGTTTTCTTCCTTTTGGATAGTCTTCCTCCCAATGGTTTCAGAAGCACCAAATGTTTATCTTTATCAATAATGGCATTTTAATGTGAGCAGTGCTATCCTGTATACCTATGGGCTCATTTGTGTTTTTATTTGTAAGCATCTGATTTTTAGAATATAACTGGCTAATGATCATGTTCACTTCAGACACAAAATTATGATATGTCAAAAAGATATTGCAGGATTAATGCCAAGCTATACTGTGTTGACAATGGAGGTGTACGGAATAGTGTGCCAGATGTATGCTGTGGACCATGATTGGTGGTAATAGCCTGATGATATTATCTCATAATCTATAACAAATGTTCCACCAGTGTGTGGAGTTGCATGGGAAATCTACACATCTGTGTGATCGTTTTGCAAGTTAACAATATCTGCAACAAAAATACATTAAAAATAGTACAGGTTGGGGGGAAAATTTACCAAATGTAAGATAAGGACTACAGTTGGTAGAAATATTGTGATGATGCTCTTGCACAGTTTGTAATAAATGTTTCACACCAATGCAAAGAGTTGGTGGAGGGGTGATATATGACACCCCTGTGTGATGTTATGTATGTTTATTTTGTAAGTTTGCAATCTTTACTATATTCTTGTTTTTGTGTGTTTATGTATGAATGGTATACTTCAATTAAAAAATATATATAAAAAGATAAAAAAAAAAAAAGATATTGCAGGGACAGATGTAGGACATTATATATCCTGCCATAACCCACTGAATGGATTGGGAGAGAGCATAAACTACAATGTAAACTATAATCCATGTTGTGTAGCAGAGCTCCAAAATGTATTCATCAAATACAATGTATGTGCCACACTGATAAAAAGAAGTTGTTGATGTGGGAGGAGTGTGGGGGGATGGGGAGGAGGGGTATATGGGAACCTCTTATATTTTTTAATGTAACATTTTGTGCAAGCTATGTATCTTTAAAAAAGAAGGTAATAAAAAAAGGGAAAACAAAGCAAAAACAATACAGTAATCAAAATGATGTTTTGAATAATATGTGGAGTCAAGGAAAAAGTGCTTTTTCTTGAATTTTGAATTAATAAAGAACAGTATACAGAAGTGAGCGGTGCCCACAGAGTCCTGGTTGGGAACAGGGGCAAATAGGCTGGACGGACAAAAGCTTCTGGGGATCCGTAGCTGAAGCAGTTTTCTTCTGCAGGCAAATGTCTGTGTAACGTGGAGGAGGGCAGCCCGGGAAGCGGCGCCTACACCCAGCACGGTTACATCTTTTCATCGCTTGCTGGCTGCCTGATGAAGAGCAGCGAAAACGGTGCTTTTCCTATGGTGTCAGTGATGAGAGAGACAGAGTCCCAATTACTGCCAGATGTGGGGGCTATTGTACCCTGTAAGGTCTTAGCATCAACTCACGCTGTGCTAAAGTGCATATCTTACACACAGGGTCCACACCACTTAAGAACTGTTTTCGAGGAACTATCCGCAAGGAAGATGTCCGAGCTACAGAAAAAACAAGGTTGAAATTTATGAGTTTACGCCCAGAAGACATTGTCTTGGCTAAAGTGATATCCCTAGGTGATGCACAGTCCAACCACCTGCTGACCACTGCTGAAAATGAGCTCCGAGTGGTGGTGGCCCCCAGTGAGTCAGGTGTCGAGATGGTATCCATCAGCTGGTGTGAGATGCAGTGCCCCAAGACCCATACTAAAGAATTCCAGAGAGTGGCACAAGTGCAACCTGAATTCTTGCAGACCTAAGAAACCATGTTTTATCCAAAGGAGGGAATTAAGCTATTTCTGAGAGTACATGTTTGAAAGTAACATCAAAACGCCATTGTCTTTTTTTTTAAGATTTATTTTATTTATTCCCCCCCCCAATTTGCTGCTTGTTCTTCTTTTTGTCTGCTTCTGTTGTTGTCAGTGGCACGGGAATCTGTATTTCTTTTCTGTTGTGTCATCTTGCTGCGTCAGCTCTCTGTGTGTACAATGCCATTCCTGCACACACTGCACTTTCTTTCACATTGGGCGGCTCTCCTTATGGGGCGCACTCCTTGTACGTGGGGCTCCCCTACACGGGGGACACCCGTGTGGCACGGCACTCCTTGCGCGCATCAGCACTGCGCGTGGGCCAGCTGCACACGGGTCAAGGAAGCCCGGGGTTTGAACCACGGACCTCCCATGTGGTAGAAGGACGCCCTAACCACTGGGCCAAGTCCGCTTCCCCAAGCGCCATTGTCTTTATTCAAACACCTGGGGTCAGCCAGCAACCACCTCTAGAGATATCAGGATACATGTTCTGAGGTGGAGAATTTTTCTTGTAACTTTTGTTTCAATAATGAAACTTCTTTTTGAGGCACCAGCAAATAGAAATAACCTGTTTTTCCTGACAGTCCTTATAAATGTGTATTTTTTTGCTATAATAAAATATTTTTACTGAAAGAATCTAATGGTTTCTGTTGTCTTGAGCAAAGATAGGAATGTAGTATCATGACTTTTAAAAAAAAATCCCCCCCCGCAAACACACATGGCTCCCCTGTCTGTTTGCTCATTGACTGCTTTGTTTTTTCTTTAGGAGGCACTGGAACCAAACCCGGGACCTCCCATGTGGGAGGCAGGTGCTCAACTGCTTGAGCCACATTTGCTCCCCATATCATGACATTTAGAGCAAGAGTTTGCCTGGTGTCAGCACTTTAACTGACATGTATACGTGCTTGCTTGTTCTGGACAAAACCTTATTTCCAATCCTTGTTGTATGTTTTCTGTTCTGTCCTAAGCTTTTGCTTATTGGGTGCGTACTGGGTCAAGCACTTTGTGTACATTACCTCAATGAGGGAAATTATGGTTTGGTGGAAATTACAGACACATGGTAATCTAGTGTGTGAGTAGTTTTTAAAATAAATAGGGAAACATAGTAAAAAAACACACACAATATACAAAAGTATCCCAAATTTGCTAAATATTTTGAATTTAATCTGCATATTAAAAAGTCTAGAAGGAAAACAAAAAGATACTGTCTTCAGATTTTGATCTAGCTTTCTCTGATCTGGAATTTTAAGCTGAAAGGACTTGTTTTCAGCTAGATTTTACCCCCAGTCTCTGAAAGAGAAGGTGATGGGCTTGTGTTCAAACCTGAACTATTTTTCACATTAGAGGTAGCTCCAAATACAGGAGATGATACCCGAGTAGTTAATTCTTCTTGGGGACAGGAAGCGGACTTGGCTCAACGGATTGAGTGTCTGCCTACCACATGGGAGGTCCGCGGTTCAAACCCAGGACCTCCTTGACCTGTGTGGAGCTGGTCCATGTGCAGTGCTCATGTGCACAAGGAGCGCCGTGCCACGCAGGGGTGTCCCTGCACAGGGGAGCCCCACGTGCAAGGAGTGAGCCCCATAAGGAGAGCCGCCCAGCATGAAAAGAAAGTGCAGCCTGCCCAGGAGTGGCATTGCATACATGGAGAACTGATACAACAAGATAATGCAACAAAAAAGAGACACAGATTCCCGGGCCACTGACAAGAATAGAAGTGGACACAGAAGAGCACACAGCCAATGGACACAGAGAGCAGAAAACTGGAGCGGGGGAGAAGGGAAGAGAAATAAAAAAATAAATCTTAAAACAAAATGTAATTCTTCTTGGAGGAGGAGTCTTTTAAGTAGAATCTGAAAATCTTAAATCATCTTCACTATTTCTTATGGATTCTTCAAAAGGTAATTTCTTGTGTTCTCCTTCCAGACAGTGGTAGAGCTCACTACCAAGAGGACTCACGGGATCTTGAGATGCAGATTCTTCTAGAGCACTAAGTCCAAGTGCTTCAGCAACAACTGTAGTTAAATTAAAAGATGCCTTAGTGGGATAACTGCTTGTTCCATGTGTTTTAGTCATGGAAGATTGACTCTGATCACAAGTGTCAGCCACTAGAATTTCACTTTCATTAGAGTTATGTTGTGAATAAGATGAAGACTTTGGCGTGTTTCTCAATACAGTGCACACAGAGAGTGCTCCACTTTATTATGCTTGTTTTGCATATCAGACATGGAGGCTTTCTTTCTTCAAAGTCAGTTAACGCCAGAAAATGAAAAAGCTGTTATTGGTGATAATCTGGGATAACATCTTTAGGTTCAAGGTCATTTGCTTGAGGCTGTTTTGGTCTTTCCCAATTATCTGCTGAATTTGTTCAGAAAGCATTTTATTTTCTTCCTGTAAAGTATTCTTTACATTCATAAGCTCTGTGATATGTTTAAGATTCTGCTACCGGATATTTTCAAACTCTTGCTGTTTTTTTCTGCCTATGTTCTTCAGTTACTGCACAGTGATCACATACTCCTGATCTTCTAAAACTTGAATGATTTCATGAAGGACTTTCGGTTGCTCTCTGAGTTGTCGGTTCTTGGTGAAAAATTCTTCTAGTGTTTGTGCATCTAAAATTCATTTCTTTTTCAGCTTGGTTACTTTTACTTGTAAACCTTGTACTTCTTTATCATGATACTTCTTCACTTTTGTCCAAAATTCCTTAAAGTCATTAGCTATATTTGCAGAACTAGGACCTCCACAACTGCATCCGGAGATGTTCACCTTGCTTAATACATTCCACACTTTTATTTGCCTAATGTTTTCTGACCCTTTCTGTTATATCACATAGATATGAAATTTTCCTCAGAGACTGTTGAACTATGGCTTCCAAGACTGCCTGGAGATTCGTGAAACCCCCTTAGGGAGGTAGGGGGAACCAGCTTCACAAGGCAGCCTGTGCTTTCTAGGGGCAGGGGAAGGCTGAGGGCTGCCAGCTCGAATTAAGACAAACCTGCTCCGCCCTGGGCCTCCCAAATACTTTTAAGAGAACCAGCTGAATTATCCCAAAGTCCCTTTTAGAGGTCAATACCCTATCAAGAAATCCTGGCTCTAAACTTATGGAAGGAAGGGAAGAGATCTCAAAATTTAAAGGTAAAAGAGGTTCTTTCCAAAATCTCTAGAAGGAGAATCAAATCCCTACTCTTCTGCATTTCAGAGAGCTCACAAGGTGCCCCCATGTCAGAGTAGGATGGAAGTCGGATATTCCACAATATAGCTTGGGGATATGGGAAGAGGCTGAAGATTACTTTATAGCTTCCCTCTTATCCTTCTCCTCACATGGGGTAAGACAGGAGGGCAGTTGTAGCCAGAAATCCTTACTCAAAGGGAATTTCAAATAAAATGTATGTCTGAGATGCTTGAGTTAGTCTGCTTCTGGAATGTCAGTGAAAAGGCAGGCAGAGATAGGTGGACCTCTGTGTACTAGGCTCAAAAAAGGCAATGCTTTGCCTTTAAAGTAAAACAATATCACAAAGGTGGCTGAATCCAAAGGAATTATATTAAGTTATTCAGCTCAAAGGTAATCCTCCTCTCTATAAAAGCATTTTGAAAATATATTGATATTAGCACTCACAACTTTTAAAAGTTCCATTTGGGTATTTTAGTCAAGTCCCATCCCCCCATCATTAACAAAACATAACAAAATGTAACGAAACATCTTCCTTCTGAATCTTGGTCTTTTCTTGATTCCACTCCTTATTTTCCTCGTTGGCAACCTCTGTGCCTCAGTTTTTCATGTAAAAGGAAGTTAACAAAAGTCCCTACTTAGTAACATTGTGGTATGGACTAACTGAGAGAACTCATATAACAAGCCCGGCATATGGAAAGCATGCAGTAAATGCTACATCATCATGTTTATTTATTCATTGTTTTATCCTGACTGTGGTTTTCTTCTTTGGTTCTCTTCTCTTTCTTTCAATAAGAGGAGTGAGGCAACTGCTGTTCTAAATAGGGAGGGAACTCCTGGTCTTTTACACGAACTCGCTGCACCCGAGCCATCTCCCTTCCATTTATTTCACGAGTGTGTGCATCTTTGTAGGGAACTTTCTCATTGCATCATCAGAAGGAAGGACAAAGTTAAATACCAAATGAGCAAGGAGTTGGGTTAGACATTCTCTCTCTTCTCAGCAAGCTCTCCCTTTACCATTTACTGTGCATCTTCTCTGTACTTAGATCTATGCTAGGAGCTCTAAGATACACAGAAAAAAATGAGGTATGATCCCTACTTTTGAGCAGTTCATAACCTAGGTGGGAGGACAGGATTTAAATATTGTAGCAGTTTGATATGGTTATGAATTCCAAAAATAGATAGCACCCCTTTGGCTGACTAATACAGAATTTGGTACCAGGACTGGGGTAGTGCTTTTGCAATTACCGAAATGCTGGAATGTTTTTATAAATGGGTAAGGGGTATTTTCTGGAGGAATTGTGAGATGCTTGGAAGAAAAGACCTACAGTGCTTTGAAGAGACTGCTGATAGCAATATGGATGCTAAAGAGACTTTTTATGATGCTTTAGAAGTAAATGAGGGAAACGGACTTGGCCCAATGGTTAGGGCGTCCGTCTACCACATGGGAGGTCTGCGGTTCAAACCCCGGGCCTCCTTGACCCGTGTGGAGCTGGCCCATGCGCAGTGCTGATGCGCGCAAGGAGTGCCCTGCCACACAGGGGAGCCCCACGCGCAAGGAGTGCGTCCCATAAGGAGAGGCGCCTAGCGCGAAACAAAGTACAGCCTGCCCAGGAATGGCGCCGCACACACGGAGAGCTGACACAACAAGATGATGCAACAAAAAGAAACAGATTCCCATGCTGCTGACAACAACAGAAGCAGACAAAGAAGATGCAGCAAATAGACACAGAGAACAGACAACTGGGGTAGGGTGGGGGGGGGGAAGGGGAGAGAAATAAATAAATAAAATCTTTTTTAAAAAAAGAAGTAAATGATGAAACTATTATTGGAAACTGGAAAAAAGGCAATCTGTGTTTTAAAGTTTGCACAGACCTTAGCAAGATTAACTTCTGATTTATGGAAGGCAGAATTTGAAAATGGTGAGCCTGGGCATTTAGCTGAAGAAATTTCCAAAGCAATCCTGGAAAACGTGGCTTGGCTTCTGCTTGCAGCTTATAGCAAAATGCTAAATGAGAAAGATATACTGAGGACTGAACTGTCAGGCACAAAGAAAACAGAAACTGATTCTGGAAATTCCAAGCCTCTGGAAATCAAGTTCCCAGATGAAAGTACCCCATTAGAGGGCTTAACTAAACTTGGAACTTGTAAACCAGGATTGAAAATGCAGTTATCTCAGAAAGACTTGTGGAAAGTCTTACTGTCTGATGGCTTGGACCCCTGCTTCTTGCATGCTAAACCAATAACGTTTTTGAGAGAGCTGTGTGAACAAAACTACTGTCAGCTTGAACTAAAAGGGACATGGAAAGGAGAGACTGAAGGAGAAATAGCTTTAAGAGGAAAACCATGGGAGCTGGGATCTGGAATTAAGATATAACCTTGGAGCAAGAGAGGAACCCCACCCATGTGTACAACAGTAGTTGAAGAGGGTAGATGTTCCCACCTGATATTCTGGGAGAGTTTTGCCACTCCAGGGTAGAGAAAGGGTGGAACATATTCCTCAAGGATTAGGGCGGTTAAAGTTGGCACCCCACAGGTCTGTGAGGGGTGGACCTGTCCCCCATGGATTAGGGAAGGCCAGGTGGTCAACTCGTTGCTCTGAGATGGTTGAGCCTGCATGCCAAAGGTTAGGGAAGGCCAAGTGGTCAGCTCATTGCTCTGAGTAGGTTGAGCCTGTTTGTCAAAGGTTAGGGGGATGAGGTACAGCGATGCCCAGAGATGTACTTACCAAATGCAATGGAAGTGTCACGATGATGGGAGAGAGTGTTGCTGTGGGGGGAGTGGGGGGTGGGGGCAGTGGGGTTGAATGGGACTTCATATTTTTTGAATGTAATATTTTTTTAAAAATGAATTAAAAAAAAAAAGGTTAGGGGGAATGCTGTCTTCACATCACTGTGCTAGGGGGGTTAAGACTCTAACCCAAAGTTTGGGTAAGGTGTGGCAATCACCCCAACACTCTTGGAGGGTGAGGTCTGGAACTTGGTCGATACTCAGGTGCTTGATAAGGGTGGAACCAAGAAAATGGCTGTTGGGCAAGCCTGTGGAAAGGATGGGTTCCCAAAAGGACCCAAGGAGAAGAAATCATCATCTTAAGAATGACTCTCAGACTGAAATCGAACGGAGGATGCCCTGCAGGTTTACTGAACTGTAGAGGACCCGTGACTCATGTTTCCCTCCCAATTTCTCCTTGTTGTAATGAAAATGTTTATCCTTCGTCTGTCCATTTGTGTACTGGAAACAGATAAATTGTTTTTTTGAGTTTCAGAGGTCTATAGCAGACACGACTTTGCCCCAAGACCAACTGTATTTCTTTAAGTTGATTGTTATATGATTTAGTACTTGCATTGTTACTAAGTTTTTTTTTAATGTTGTAATGTCTTTTTGGAATTCAGAGAGTGGAGTGTAGCAGTTTGATATGGTTATGAATTCCAAAAATAGATACTGGATTATGTTTGTAATCTGGTCTGTACCTGGGAGTGATTAAAGTTATGATTAGGGCTTTGATTGGGCCATGTCATTAGGGTGTTGAGTCCTCACCCACCAAGGTGCATGGTAAAGGCATGGTAAAGGACAGAGTAGGGGGTTTTTGATGTTGGAGTTTTCACATTGGAGTGTGATACTGAAGTCTTAGGCTGGAGCCCCAGGAAGAGGGGAACCCTAAGCCTGGAAAGAAGCAAGCCCTGGGAAGAGAGGAACCCATCTTGCTCCAAGACGTGAAAATAGGCTTTGGTGAGGGAAGTAACTTATGCTGTATATGATCTGGTATCTGCAAGCTCCTACCCCAAATAAATACCCTTTATAAAAACTAACCAATTTCTGGTATTTTTCATCAGCACCCCATTGGCTGACTAATACAACTATATCAAACAATTACCTAAAAAATGACAAGATACATAATTAAGTGCTAAACCACATAATAGGGAGATCATTGAGTAACTTGTCTAGACTTCAGTAAGGACATATTATTTGAGCCCAAGCAAATTCTCTCCAGAAATTCTTTTCTTTAGTTTCCATTAAACTAAGTCTGACAGAATTAGGCTGTCTACTTGATAAATGGATAGAGAATGGAAAAATATATAATGACATGAATCTTTTGAAGCCTCCTAAATTATTCTAGTTTGTGCTTGATTATAAGTTAAAGGAGAAACAGTTTTAATATCTATAAATGATCCCCAACCTGCATTTATAGCTGTTTCAAACTTATTCTCATGCAAATCATAACTAGAGAAGCTTACCAAAAGATAAACGATCAGATTCCTCCTCCTACCCTCAATCTCTTTTCTAGTAGGATATTGATGAACAGTGAAGTGATCACATTTTGAACAGAAAAAGGGGAAGAAAGAAGAAACAAAGATCTGGATTATCTAAAAACTGAATAGTCCCCTGAATCAAAACTGATGGTCCTTTTGGGAGCAGAGCAGATAAATTCTGGACCAGAAGATAAGTGACCCTGATTATTTACTTGTCCTACCAAGAAACTGCTGTGTCATATTAGCAAGTCACTTTTTTCTTCTCTTTAATTCTTTAATTATAAGATAGAAAGAATAAGCTCTGTCTTCTCCCTACAACAATATATCAATATATCAATATATATCAATATATCAATTTATTCTTTATCAATATAAAGAATAAATTGAGGGAAGTGGATGTGGCTCAACTGACTGAGCATCCACCTACCATATAGGAGGTCCAGAGTTCGAACCCAGGGCCTCCTGGCCTGTGTGGTGAGCTGGCCCACACACAGGGCTGTTGCATGCAAGGAGTACCATGCCACACAGGGTGTTCCCTGCATAGGGGAGCCCCACGTGCAAGAAGTGTGCCCTGCAAGGAGAGCTGCCCTGCATGAAAAAAGTGCCCAGGAGTGGCGCTGCACACATGGAGTGCTGATGCAGCAAGATGACGCAACAAAAAGGGACATAGATTCTCTGTGCCACCAAGAATGCAAGTGGACACAGAAAACAGAACAAATGGACACAAGAGAGCAGACAACAGGAGTGGGGTGGGGAAAGGGAGAGAAATAAATTAAAAAAAATAAATCTTTTTAAAAAAATTTAAAAAAGAATTGATAGAAAAAATTACAAAAAGTTTTTCCTTTTGTGAGTAACTCTACTTACAAAATTGCTTCAATTTTAATAGGGTACTGGTAAAAATCTATATGAGCTTTAAAAGTAAATTTCTGAGTAGTATACTTATACTGTTTATAAAATTATTTGAATATACAGATATTTGTTTTATTTTTTACAAAAAATAGCCTGAGGAAAAAAACAGATAAGAAATAATCAGGCTGACAAATGACTTTTTTAGTGGGTTTTAACTTATTTGCCATATAATTCCTCTTTTAAGTATGCATTCAATATTTAGTAAATTTATGACATGATGCAACCATTGCCACATTTGAGTTTTAGAATATTTCCATCACAAAAATAAGATATCTTGTGACTGTTTACAGTTAATCCCCATTACCACCCCATCCCAGGCAACCACTAATCTATTCTCTGTTTCTATAGATAAGTCTTTTCTGGACATTCATGGCTTTTTATGTGTTTGAGGTTCATCCACTTGTTGCATGTATCAGTATTTCATTCCTCTTATTGCTGAATAGTATTCTAATTGTATGTATATACCATATTTTGTTTATTCACCGATTGGTAGACATTTGGGTTGTTTCCAATTTTTGGTTATTATAAATAATGATGCTAAAAATTTTCAAATACAAGTTTTCATGTAGACATATGTTTTTATTTCTTATGGAGTAAAATTGCTGGGTCATATGGTAAAACTATTTTTAGCTTTTAGAGAAAGTACCAAAGTATTTTCCAAAGTGGGTGTGCCATTTTACATTCCCATCAGGAGTGTATGAGAGTTTCAGTTGCTCCATATTTCTCTAACACGTTAGTAACACTTGTAGATATTCCTATAGGTGTGCAGTATTCTCTCACTGTGGGTTTAATTTGCATTTTCCTTTGCTCTTCACTACTACTCTAAGCTGCTTCCACCTGCAAGATGTGCAAAACTTTATGGAGAAAAGTACAAAATACTCTGTAAAACATTAAACAAGTAGAAGAGTAGAAGAGATGCCATGTTCATGTATAAGGAAAACTCTAGCATCAAGATCTCAATTCCTCCCCAAACTGATATACAGAATTAATATAACACTGACCAAAATTCAAACAGAATCTTTCATAGATTCAAAATCTAAGATTTATAAGGAAGAGAAATGGGCCAAGAAAAACCAAAGTGCTCTTGAAAAATAAAAACAAGGTGGGGAAATTAGACTGTCGGACATGGAGACTTACTACAAAGCAACAAAGCAACAATAGTTGAGATAGTATGGTATTATTGAAGGAACAGAAAAATAAACCAACGAAACAGAATAGAGTGCCCAGAAACAACATCACAGATACAATGAAGCTAAATATAAGAAAAATGCAGGATTTCAGTAACTGGGAAAAGGATTAACTATGAAATGGAAAAAAAACAAGTTTTGATCCATACCTCATACCACAAACAAAAATAATCTCCAGGTGGATTAAATACCTACATATGAAAGGCAATGATTTAGGAGAAACATGGGGAAATCTTTATTACTTCAGGATGAGATGAATTTCCTAAACAAGACACTGAAAAGACTTGGTCAGGAGGAGTAACAGTCGAGATGGATAGAAGGGTAGAATTTAGGAACAATGAACACAGGTTAAAAGGAAAAAGAAAAAGATATTTCTGGGTTTTTGCTTGAGCAATAGGATGGATATATAGTGCTGCTGTTTATCGAGATGGGGGATACTGGGGAAAATGTGGGGTGGATACAACAGAAAAGTCAGGAGTTTATTACGCTTAAGACATCTTGAATATTCAAGAGAAAAATTTCAAGTAGGTAGCTGGCAATATAATCCTTGAATTCATGAGAAAGATTCATAAAGATTTATGAATCATGGCATAGAGAAGATATTTAAAGCAATATTATACTTAAATATCACAGGTATGATATCACTGGTTGAGGTCTTCCAGGGGAGGGTTCAAATAAAAGAGAAAAGACCACTGATGGAACCCATGGCATCTCAACACTTAGAAGCCTGGGAGAGAAGAGACCAAACAACTAGACTGAGGAGCTGCCAGTGAAGTAAGAAAATCAAAAGGATGTGCTTTCATGAACCTAGAGAAGAAAGTGCTCAAGAAGATGTGTCAGTTGCTGCTGAGAAACGGATTAAGACAAGGATAGAAAAGCAATCATAGGATTTGTCCAAATGGAAAATACTGGTGACTTTAAGAGCCATTTCAATGAAGTAGTAAAAGCAAAAGCCTGAGTGAAGGATCTTTCCTTCTCAGAATAAAATTAGTGCAGATGAAAGTAGGGATAGACACAAAGATTTCAAGCAGGAAAAAAGAGCAATGTGGTACAGTAGAAGGAACTTGGATCTGCATTTTGGTCTCCAAACTGACTAGCACACAATTCTAACAGTTCACCTAACATTTTCTAGGATTCAGCTGCTTGTTAAGATGTTGGAGGGAGAGAAGTGAAGTTTTCTGAGAATATAGGAAAGAGAGGTAATTGGGGAACTGAATACAGTAAGTCGACAAAATATAAATTGGATTTTTAAAAAGTAGCTCTAGCGTCACTCTAGAACTACATACAAGGAAGAAGATATAGCATATAAGTATCCAGAAAAATTTCTATTACGTCCTGCCATGTCATTATCCCAGGATCCCTGTACTATTTTTGAAATCATATAGGTGAGGAGTTGGTCTGTACCTCCTCTGTACTGAGATGGGAATGACAACCTGAATGGCACAGGTGGAAGAAATCCTTACTTCTGTAAAGTATGAAAGAAGCACAGTAACGGTAAGAGGCTAAATACAGAGATCTTCGCCCTTATTCCCAATCATGGAGACATTACCTCTATCCAGATGCTGCTACTTTAGATGAACTGTAGAACTAAGAAAGGAAACACCAAACTGTTATTTCAGCTCCCTTCCCTTTCTCATTTACCTTGTCTTTCCTTTATTCCCCTTTTCCAAACATTCAGCCTGTGACAGATTCTTAGGAAGTTTAAACAAACAAAACAAGAAAATTGCATAATTTGTAATTGAGATGTCTTTCTCCCTAAAGACAATTAACATTTTCTAAAGTAGGTCATGTTGGGGGCTGAAACAGCTTGCCATTTTACCTTTAAATGGTACATTTTTAAGTACTGCATAAGCAGCTGGTTTTCTTTTTGTCCAGAGATAATTCCATCTTTGATCTCCCTATCCATCCCACCCCCAAGGCAAGACCCATATTTTTCTCAAGAAACAAACAGCTGCTCTCACAGGGAGGAAAGAAGATAATTCTTAGGCATTCCTGATAAAGGACTTCACAGAGAAGAAATACCATTATCTTACTGTTTGAAACCTTGGGCTTCAAAAAAATCGAAACAAAACAAAACAAAAACATGTTCCTATTATAACTATCTATTAAAAGATCTCCCACCTTGAAAAGAATGCTGGGATATGAATGGGCATCTTTAAGTCCATTACTGGGACCCCAATACATGAACCACAAATTTTAGACCGAGGTAGGACCTGAATAATCTTCTTGGCTTATTTCAAAAATAGAAGCAATATTAAAACAAACTAAGCATGGTCTCAAAGTAATTATAAATGTTGGATGGGATAGAAAGACGAGGACAAAGGAAAACTGGGGCAGACTCGACCAATAATTATGTTCAAAAGGAAATATAACCAATTTTTTGTATTCATATGAAATAAAACTTACATCATGTTTTAAAATTTTTAACTTTTAAATATTTTTGTTAAAGAACCTTTAGATTACATAAATGTTACATAAAAAATATAGGGGATTCCCAGATACATTCCCCCCGCCCCCCAGACTTTCCCACATTAAAACATCTTTCATTAGTGTGGTACATTTGTTACAATAGATGAAAATGTATCGAAGCATTGTACTAGCCAAGGACTATAGTTTACATTATAGTTTACACTTTGCCCCACGTAATTTTATAGGTTTTGATAAAATGTACAATGGCCTGTACCCATCATTTGCAATTCATGCAGGGAAATTACAATGTCCCCCAAATGCCCCCATGTTGTACCTATTCTTCTTTTTCCCTCCCCTCAGAAACTCTGGTGGCCACTGCCTTTAAATCAATGATATAATTTCTTCCATTCCTAGAATAATCATACATCTACTTTATTTATTCTTTTAAAAGATTATTTTATTTATTTCTCTCTCCTTCCCTCACTCCCACCCAGTTGTCTGCTCTCTGTGTCCATTTGCTGTGTGTTCTTCTATGTCCACTTGTATTCTTGTCAGCGGCACAGGAATCTGTGTCTCTTATTGTTGCGTCATCTTGCTGCGTCAGCTCTCTTTGTGTGTGGCGCCACTCCTGGCAGGCTGAACTTTTTCTTGCACGGGGTGGTTCTCCTTGCGGGGTGCACACCTTGCGTGTGGGGCTCCCCTACATGGGGGACACCCCTGCATGGCACGGCACGGCACTCCTTGTGCGCATCAGCACTGTGCATAGGCCAGCTCACCACACAGGTCAGGAGGCCCTGGGTTTGAACCCTGGACCTCCCATGTGGTAGGTGGACGCTCTATCAGTTGAGCCAAATCCACTTCCCCATACATCTACTTTAGTCCATAGTTGCTTGCCCCCCTTATGTTTGTTCATTCCTCAGTCTTGGGGATTTTGGGATGGTGATGTCCACCCTGTCTCTGATTCAGAGAGGGCTTAGATCCCATGGGGCAGATGGATGGAACTATCTTGCTTGCAGTTGCAGACACTCTCTGCTTCCTTAATCCTCCTTTTGTTAGTTGTCCTGGTTGAGTCCAGTGAAATGGAGAGTAGGTGTGGCAAATCTACTGAGATTCAGGGACTCAACTGGCATATAAACAGACCTAAGATTTAAGTCTCTGAGACATACATGTAACAAGTATCAGTAAAATTGACAAACTGCAAAGAAATCACTCACCACACTGCTGGCTCCACCTAGGCTGTGTGCCTTGAGGTCAGGTTTGTGCCCTGCTTCCATCCACCAAGGCAAGCAACCCACAATTCTCCCCAGGCTTCCCTATCTGTCCAGTACCCTCCTAGATGACTCAGAGCACCTTCCCGTTCTATATATACCCAAAGGAGCTGGCAGGGAGGAGGATGCTTGCTCTCTTCTCAGATATAATTCACCAGGAGTTTTACCCTTGCTTAACATCTCAGGGGTGAGGAAGGGGAGCCCTTCCCTGCAGCCTGGAGGTTTAATAACTCACATTACTTGTTCTGGCTTCTTCGTCTCTCTGACCCTCACTCTTCTGGGAGTTGTGAAGCAGTGTCCTGTTTTCCTGTACCCAAGGCAGCTTCTGGCTCTTTCTCTGTTGTTTTAGTGAGAGCTGAGCCGTATCTGCCTAACCCGTCGGCCACGTTCCCACAATCCTCTCAGAAACTCAGTTAAGCGAAATGGTGGTATCCATTCTTCTCATTATGGGACCTTGGCCTGAAGTTATGCATGTGGAGGCAGGAATTGCAAGTGAAACAAGGGCAGCTCTGTCTCTCCTCAGCGCATTCCCTCAGTCAGGGTGGAAGCCATATCACTTTTATTATAATTTTTAAGTTATTCTCTAATGGCAAGTTTATGGATATGATAATAAGTTTGCCTGATACAAACACACACTCTTCAATTTTTCTGAGGTCGCCATATAAAATGGGTTATTATATTATATCCTTCAGGATTGTTCATATCTAAACTGTTATCTTTGATTTCCTGCACCCCAAATTTATTGCCTATATAATTTTAAAAAATAAATATATTTTAAGATTTATTTTTACTTATTTATCCTGACCCCCATGTTGTTTGCACTCACTGTCTGCTCTCTGTTCTCCTTCTTTTTTAGGAGGCACTGGGAACCAAGTCCAGAACCTTCCACATGGAAGGGAGGCACCCAGTCACCTGAGCCACCTCTGTTCCCTACTTGTTGTGTCTCTCATTGTATTTCCTCTCTGTGTCTCTTTTGTTGCATCACCTTGCTGTGTCATCTTGTTGTGTCAGCTTGCTGCGCCAGCCTGCTGTCTTACGTCTTCTTTAGGAGGCACTGGGAACCAAACCTAGGACCTCCCATGTGCTAAGCAGGTGCCCAGCTACTTGAGCCACATCCGCTTCACCCTATATAATTTTTAAAGATTTATTTATTTATGTATTTATTTATTTATTTCTCCCCCCTCCCTCCACTGTCTGCTCTGTGCCCATTCGCTGTGTGTTCTTCTGTGTCTGCTTGTATTCTCATTAGGTGGCTCCGGGAACTGATCCTGGGACCTTCCAGAGTCGGGGAGAGGCAGTCATTCTCTTGTGCCACCTCAGCTCCCTGGTCTGTTATGCCTCCTATTGTCTCTCCTCTGTGTCTCTTTTTGTTGTATCATCTTGCTGTGCGTGGGCCAGCACTCCTGTGCAGGGCAGCACTTCTGCATGGGGCAGCACTCCGTGCAGGTCAGCAGTCTGAGCAGGCCAGCACTCTGCATGGGCCAGCTTGCTACACTGGCCAGCGTGCCTTCACCAGGAGGCCCTAGGCATCGAACCCCGGACCTCCTGTATAGTAGATGGGAGCCCAATTGCTCGAGCCACATCAGTTTCCTGCCCCCCTATATAATTTTAAGATTCCATACTGGGCTTTACATAACAGAAACACAACTCTTAGCAAATATATTTGCATGCATAAATACATTTGTATGCATAAAATAATTTTTCCATTGATAACTTCAATTATGCCTTATTTTCATCTCCAACTAGATTAGCTTCCTGTGGCTGCTGTAACAAATACCACAAATTTAGTGCCTTAAAACAAGAGAAATTTATTCTTTCACAGTTTTGGAGGTTTCAAGTCCCAAATCAAGTTGTTGGCAGGGATGCATTCCCTCCAAAGGCTCTAGATGGAGAATCCTTTCCTGTCTTTTCCAACTTCTGGTGGCTGCTGGCAATTCCTGGCACTTCCTGTCTATAGACTAGACCATCACTCCCATCTCTGCCTCCATCTCTGCATGGCCTTTTCCCATGTCTCTCTGCTGTGTCTGTGTGTCTCAAATCTCTCCTTTCTCTTATGAGGACACTAGTATCTCATCTCCAGAGCTTTAACTTAACTATATCTGCAAAGACCCTATTTCCAAAGAAGGTCACATTCATAGGTACTGCGGGTTAAGACCTGAACATATCCTTCTGAGGGCCACTATCCAATCCAATAGAGCAACTAATCTCCTACAATAAAGCGTGTCTGCCTCTCATGACACTCATCATTTATTTCCTAAATCCATCTCGACTTGGGAAAAGATATTTATAGGAAGGCAGGTGGGCTCCAGAATCCATGTTCTTAACTACTATTCTATATTGCCTCTGAGGTAATGTACCAAAATGCTCATTCTGTTCTATTAGTGGTGAGATGACAGGTGAGTTTTTAAAAATGCTTTTCAATATATCCCACGTTTCTTACTCAATGACCATGTATTAATTTCTAATAAAAAAACATTCTTTTAAATGGAAAAACTTATAAATATGTGGGAATACAGCATAATAATAAAAGCAACCATATAATACTACAAGTCATGCACTGTTATTTGTGATTTACTTATACTAATTTAAACCTCAAAGCAATTGTCTCACTTTATACATGAGAAACTCAGGCACAAAGAAGTTAAATAGCTTGCCTAAAGTCAAACAGCTAATAAATTGCAGCGAGGATTATCTAGCTCCAGCGTCTGTGTTCTTAACTAGGTTATGCTGTCTAGATTAAATATAAAACTGCGGTGTTCAAAGTCCACTGTGACCCTCTGCTGTGCTGCACTAATACCAAGAAAATATGTAGTTCACTACCTATTGTCCAAACCACATAAAAAGACAAAACAAAAAACAAAGCACAGCAAAACAAACGAAACAAAAAACACCCTTCACTTGACTCTAAATCTCTGTGCCAATTGCTACTCATTATTCCAGGTCATCCCAAATACTGTCTCCTCTCCTGGTTTCTCATCAATAGATAAGACCCTTCTCTGAGGCCCATACTGCTTTGTAACTCTTAAGGCACTCATCATGTTCTTTGAATTACAGCCATCTCCTACCCCTAAATAATTATGTCTGAAGGCCAAAGATTATGTGTTTCTCCAACTCCTACACAGTGGTTTGAAAGAAAAGAGGAAATAATTAGTTGGTTTAATTAAATTGTAATCTTTACTATTCAGTGTAAATATACTAATGGAAGAAAAAAAATCTGCTTTACCACACTAAATATAAAGCCCAAGTATTTTAATTCTAACAGACTTCTTAATTGGACAATACTTGCCCACATTAGAGGGCATTTAAATTACTCCTTTCTATAAACAGTGGCACAAATGCAGAATATATTCTCCCTTTGCCATTGGGTGAGCTGGGCATCTTGCCAACTCCTTTTTAATTAGGTCCTGTGGTTAATTTCTTAATCTGTTAGCATTTTCTTGTACCCTGAAGTGTAAAGGGAGTTAGACTCTCAAATATAAAGAGAATTAGGAGTTTTCCTCTGTATTTGTGAAAGTGGGGTAATTTTCCCTTGTTAATCTTACAGGGGCAGACGCATCAACATTAAACAATTACCTTCCTTCATTTATCAGATTAGCAAATAGTCCCCACCAGCAAAAATAAATAAAATAAAAAAATAAAACAAAAGAAACTTTTAATCCTCTGATGGCAAGACTGGGGAAACAGGCTATCCTACATTGTTAGTGGAAACATAAATTTAAATGTGGTCACCGGAAAGGAGAATGAATTAGATATCCCGTTATGACAGCTATATAACAGGCTCACATACCAAATACTCCAGATTAGGAAGAAGGGGAACTCTAAGAAAGAAACTGCTGGACTAATAAGGGAAAATTCATGCAATAAACAGTAGAAATGAGAGGTGAGAAAACCCTGAGGATATCATAAAGGTATATTATTCTGCCAACAAGAAAAAAGAAAGGCAATTAGAAATCCTAGGGGTGAAAATTAAAAAGACAAAAAAGAAACAATTGAAATACAAAGTAAGGTAAAATATGACATTATTTTAAGTAACTCATGACATTTATGAAAAAAAGGAAGTCACTGATTTTTATCCTATGAACATTTCCCTTTTGAGTAAAGAAACTATCATCTTAGTACTACAAATACTAAGATTTATAGGGCTTGAGTCACAATATTTATATAATGATAAATAAATGCTATTTCTTTTTTAACCTTTAGAGTTAATTTATGGAAAAAGTACCAATGAACTGGTTGTGTTGCAAAATATGTCAGTGTTAACCTTAACAACAGATGGAAAGAAGTGCCAGGGATAGGAAGGAGACAGAGGGGAGAAAAAGGATGCTAGACCTCATATTTCATAGTGGGAAGGAGAATATTAGTAAAGGTAATGGTATTAATAGAATCAGAAACATAAGCATAATTCAAACATTTAAAGTTACAAAAGTGGGAAGCAGATTTGGCCCAATGGATAGGGCGTCCGCCCTCCACATGGGAGGTCCAAGGTTCAAACCCAGAGACTGCTGACCAGTGTGGAGCTGGCCCAAGTGCAGTGCTGATACGTGCAAGGAGTGCTATGCCACGCAGGGGTGTCCCCTGAATAGAGGAGCCCCATGTGCAAGGAGTACACCCCGTAAGGAGAGCCGCCCCATGTGAAAAAAGTGTAGCCTGCCCAGGAATGGCACCACACACACGGAGAGCTGACACAGCAAGATGACGCAACAAAAAGAGACACAGATTCTGGGTGCCGCTGACAAGAATACAAGTGGACAAAGAAGAACACACAGTGAATGGACACAGAGAGCAGACAACTGGGGGGGGCGGGGAAGGGGACAGAAATAAATAAAAAAATAGTAATTGAAAAAAAATAAAGTCACAAAAGTTACCAACATGAAAACTGAAAATAAAAACACAGTTTCCAGGGAGGCAGATGTGGGCCAAGCAGTTGGGTACCTGCCTATCGCACAGGGGGTGGTGGTGGAGGTTCTGGGTTCAGGTTCTGGTGCCTTCTAAAGAAGACGAGCAGATGCCTGCCCCTGCCACAATGAGCTAGACACCACACACTGCTGCAATGAACTAGATGCCTAAACGAGCAGATGCCACAGGCCAGCCCTGTGGGCTCACAGGGAGTGGCTATGGCTCAGGCCGTTGGGCACTCGCCTCCCAGATGGGAGGTCCCAGATTCGGTTCTTGGTGCCTCCTGCAGAAGGCAAGCAAACAATGAGCAGACAGATGAGAGAACTATCTGGGGGAGGTGGGGGTGATAAATTTTTTTAAAAAGTAAATAAATCTAAAAAAAACCCCCATATATATATCTCTCTTCCAAATACAGGAGGAGAAAGAAAGAAGATAATAAAGGGCTATGTACTAAAATCTCATCTTTCATATCAGAAAGTCAACAGATATTTTAAAAGCTAACAAAAAGAGGTAAAAAAACAAATGTGTGAAACCCATGTTCACAGCAGCATTATTCATAATAGTCAAAAGATGGAAATGAATGGATAAATAACATATGGAATATACATGCAATGGAATATTATTCAGTCATAAGAGGGAATGAAGTTCTGAGGTATGCTGCAACATGGTTGAGCCTTGAAAACAATATGCTGAGCAGAATAAGGCACACAGGACAAACACTGCATGGCATCGCTTATATGAGATACCTAGAATAAGCAAATTTTCAGAGACAAAAAGTACATTAGAAGTTATCAGAGGATGGGGGATAAGGGGTATTTTTGCTTGGTGGGTATAGAGTGTTCATAAATAAAAATTAAAAACACACATATCCAAGACAAAAAAACAAACGTGTAGTCACCTATCATGGAAGGAGCTCCTCCCCAACTAACGACTCCTGGTTGGTTTTAGCCAGACATGGTAATCTTATTTTAAGTGGGATATAGTCTGAGAACAAAAAGAACTACAAGGAAATTATAACCTGTATTGAGTAATCATGTCATAACAACAATATTGGTATTTATTATTTAAAAATTATTATTTATAGTGAAAGATAAAGCAAATAAGTAATTATGTTAATGGGTGTTTCAAATAAAAGAAATGTAAATAAAAAACCAAATAAGTAAAACCCCTAGTGGTGGTTTGAAGCTGTATGTACCCCAGTAAGACATGTTCTTAAAGTTATTCTGTTCCTGTGCGTGTGGCCCCATTATAAGTAGGACCTTTTGAACAGACTACTTTAGTTAAGGTATGATGTACCTTATTCAGGTTGGGTCTTAATCCTCTTACTGGAGTCTTTTTTTTTAATGATTTATTTATTTATCCGTCCCCGCCACCCCCGTTGTCTGTTCTCTGTGTCTATTTGCTGCGTCATCTTCTTTGTCTACTTCTCTTGTCAGCGGCACGGGAATCTGTGTTTCTTTTTGTTGCGTCATCTTGTTGTGTCAGTTCTCTGTGTGTGGGGCACCATTCTTGGGCATGCTGCACTTTCTTTCGCACTGGGTGGCTCTCCTTACGGGGCGCACTCCTTGCGCGTGGGGCTCCCCTATGCAGGGGACACCCCTGTGTGGCACGGCACTCCTTGCGCGCATCAGCACTGCGCGTGGGCCAGCTCCACATGGGTAAAGGAGGCCCGGGGTTTGAACCGCAGACCTCTCATGTGGTAGACGGACACCCTAACCACTGGGCCAAGTCCGCTTCCCATTATCAGAGTCTTTGTAAACAGAATGAACACAAAGTAGAGAAAGACACAGAAACAAGAAGCTGAAAGCAATGAAACCCAGAACAGAAGGGAGAGTCCAGCAGGCACTGCCATGTGCCTTGCCATGTGACAGAGGAACAAGTATGGCCAGCCTTCAGGAAGAAAGCATTGTCTTGATGATGCCTTGATTTGGACAAATATTTTTTCAGCTTCAAACTGAAGCTAATAAATTCCCACTATTTAAGCCAACCCATTTCAGGTATTTGCTTATAGCAGCCTGGGAAACTATAGTTTTATCTGTCAACTAATATAATCTTTTACTTCACTGAAAATTATCAGTATAAACTCATGATTTTTGAAGAGGAAAAAAAAAGTATCCCAGAGTTTTGTCCACTGAAGTAGCCTAGAAGAAATGCATCTCAGTAACAATAAGCACCCCTAGCAGCACCCAGACTATATGGCTTCAAACACCATTTCTCACTAAAAGGAAAATGGCTAACTCTAGATCTGGGGCAGAATCTGTACAAAGAGGAACCCAGAAAATCTAGGTATTTTTGGCATACCAGAAAGTAAGGAAGATATCAAAGACTACTAGGCTCATAACAAAATGACACAGGAGGGAGCCGATGTGGCTCTGGTTGAGCACCGGCTTCCCAAATATGAGGTCCGGGGTTCAATCCCTGGCCCCAGTACCTCAGGAAGAAAAAAAAAAGACACAGGAGCCAACTTGAAAGGAACCTCCATGGCCAAAGATGTGAAATTTGATATACACACAATGGAATACTACTCAGCTGTAAGAACCAATACACTACAATCGCACGTGATAACATGGATGAACCTTGAGAATCTTATGTTAAGTGAAGCAACCCAGGCATTGAAGGACAAATACTATATGACCTCAATGATATGAAATAAGTTAACTGCCTTAGAGAGCTAGAGTCTGGAAAAGTGGCTTACTGGAAATCGGGGGGTGGAGGAAGGATGTGAGTTAATGTCTGTAGGGGTGGAATCTGTGATGAGCTGGGGGTAAGTATGAGCACAAAGAAGGGACAAAATGGGGGCAAGGGGTTACCTTCGGGTGGGGTTTTCTGGGTTTGAGGGGGGCTGGGGATGGGAAGAGGGGTAATATGGTCCAAGAAATAGGTGGGAGGGAGGGGCAACATACAAACATGGGAGAGTGCCAGAAGTTCGTTGAGAACTAAATGTTGAGTAAAACGTATCAAAGTATAAATAGGAGGGTCACCTGGTTAGGACGCTCAGGGGGTATGGTCTGATGCGGGACGGACTCCGGAGGGAATAGCTGAAGGCTCATTTTGCCAAGGTGGGTTCTACCATTGGGTGGGGTGGACCCATATCCTGGGGAAGACTAATGCCGTCGAATAGAGAGAACTGTATCTCTCGTGAGAAAGGACGGCTCCCAGGGCATTAGATTGGCAGGTGTTGTGGGCCCTAAGGGGAGGGGAAAATGGACGTGCAATGGATAGAACAAAGGTAAATAAGGGGGCAAAAGAGGAGTTATGTGAGAGTACACGAGGATGAATATAAAACAGCTAATATTACACCAAAAACATATAGGGGGCGACAGACTAATAATGAAAACCATAAGACAAAACATAGGATAACTAAAAAATTTAGAAAACTGTACAACCTAAAGTATGGACCACATAGTAAGCACAAATGTTACCTTGTTTGAAAACTATAGTTTCGGAATCTGTACATCAGTTTCAGGAAATATGATATGAATAAGTTAAAAGATTATTGCTGTGGAAGGGAAAAGGTTTTATGGTGGATCTGGGGAAATACTGTATATTGTATATATGAATTTTGGTGATCTAAGACTCTTCTGAAGCTGACATTATGTTGGGATTCACTTTACGGTAAGTTTTGGATCACAGAGTGGTTCAACAATGGCAGCGGAGGAATACTGATATGGGATGTTATTGACAGGATATATATGGTTGACAGGGAGTTATACAGGGCATATGCCCAGGGTATATGGTAATGTCTATATATACTCATAGTGGAAACAATTAAAAACAACAGCTGGGGGGGTACTGGGCTCCTGGCCGGGGGGTCACTGTTGTGGGCCCTGGGAGAGCAGCGGCAATCCTCCAGGTGCAACGGCAAGAACCAGGAAGGAAGGAGGGCCCAACAGTGGGCTCTTGATACTAATGGCTACACTTTTGAGCCTATACACCTGCAATAAGAACAAGGCCTAGAGTAGTATTGTGCCTGGGGGTTTCCTCCTGACAGCCTTCATGTTACTCAAATGTGGCCACTCTCACAGCCAAACTCAGCGTGTAGATGTGATGCATTCCCCCCAGCGTGGGACACGACACCCGGGGATGAGCCTCCCTGGCACCGAGGGATCACTACCACATACCAGCTGAAGAAGCAACTAGAAAATGACCTTGAATTAAAGATTCAATGCGGAACAGCAGAATATACCTGTCTACATATAATAACATGACTTCGGGAAGCGGTTTGACCTAATGTAAGGGGGAAATGGAAAGGAGAAATGAGACTATAAGGCTGTGAGTCTCTAAAAAAGAGTCTGGAGGTTGTCAGAAGGAATACCCCTATGTACAACTGAACAGAGTCTAAGAGACAGATAAGGTAGATACAACCCCAGGTATTGGTTCTTTTGAGGGATAAAGAGACCCACGGGTTCTATGGTCATGGCAGAAGGGGTTCACTGCCATGACAGATGGCCCTTCTTTGGAGCTGGTGTTTCTGCGTGATGGAAATGGACTCAGAGGGGATCTCTTTTCACAAGACTTGCATGCTACTTTATTGGAATTGTAGTTGGTGCTGAGTTTAAGATATATGTAGGGGATTTGAATCTCTGGACTGATAATATGACACCCAGGCCCAGAGCCTCAACAGACTTCAGCTCCTACACTTTGACTTATTGGACTTACTCCACTCAGCTAACATGGAGTTGAAGAAGGTCAACCACCACAACATGGAGCCTAGAGTGTCTACAACTAGAAGCGGGAAAAGTGCATCCAGTACCCATGTGGAATCTAAGCCCTCACTTGACATAGGTGTGCAATGGACACAACCAATCCAATGTCCACAGAGGAAATGTGAAATGGGTGTGGGAACGGTAGCCATGGGGGCTGCTGGGTGTGGGGAATGGGAGGAAGAGATGAGATGTGGAGGCGTTTTCGGGACGTGGAGTTGTCCTGGATAGTGCTTCACGGACAATTACGGGACACTGTAGATCCCCCCAGGGCCCACTGGATGGAACGTGAGAGAGTCTGGGCTATGATGTGGACCATTGACTATGGGGTGCAGTGATGCTCAGAGATGAACTTACCAGGTGCAGTGGATGTATCACGATGATGGGAGAGAGTGTTGCTGTGGGGGGAGTGGGGGACGGGGGCGGTGGGGTTGAATGGGACCTCATATATATTTTTTAATGTAATTAAAAAATAATAATAATAAATAAATATTAAAAAAAAATAAAAGTTACATAAAAAATATAAGGGATTCCCATATACCCTTCCCCTCCCCCTCTCACATTTCCCCCTATTAATAACATCTTTCATTAGTGTGTTACAGTTGTTACAACTGGTGAATAAATATTGACCCAATGCTACTAAAAAAAAAAAAAAAAAAAAAGATGTGAAATTTGAACATCCACAAGAATGATAGCAAGGGATTGAAAAATATCAAGTGTATAAAAATCCATGAGTTCTTAACTCTTCTTCTAATCCAGCTGATTAGCACAGCTTGTTTACTGTTGGACATCACCAGAATATGATGGATAGGGAACTCTAAATACCAGGTTTCTCCCATAGGTTGGAAAATTGCTCCAGACAGGGATGTTATAAGTTCTTGGCTGGGGGACTTATAAACCAGTGTTCTAGGAGCCAAGAAGTGGTGAATTTCTCTGAGATAAACCTCTCAATGTACTCAGGGGAGAGAAGTGGTAGTTGTTAATAAGTCCAGCAGCCAGGATTCTGGAAGCCAAGAAAGGGAAAGTAGTTGAAAAGGTCTCCTGGAGAATATGTAGACTTTCACCTAATCCCACTATTTTGGCTAAGAAACCTGCCTCTCCTCTCAGCTCTAACATGATCCCCCCAGCCTCAGATACTGACATATACACATTCCCTCTCTGATTCAATTTCTCCAAGTATTAAACCTACCATTTTGTGCCAGAATGGAGGGAAAGTGACCTGAAAGGGTGGGCTGGGGATCTGGGGCGCTAACACTTCAATATTCAGTCCTTCAGCTAAGCACCAATGCATATTCCCAAATTCAGAGGCGTCTAAAATTCCTTTTTCTGAAAGAATGCCTTGTGGCACAAAACTGGCTTGCTACTCATAAGCTTGTACCACTGCAAATACAGAGCAGAGGAACAATAAATTCCCATTTACCCCACCCCATCTTAATGCTAATACTGTCATATATATATTACATCTACACACACATTATAAACTTAATAAGACATAATAATTTTTGTTTTAAAATCATATATATTTTAAAGAAATTGGAGAAGAAAAAGTACATATGCAGTCTTTTACATTTACCCATATAGTATGCTCTTCATCGTTTCCAATAGATCTGAGTTGCCATCTGGTCTCATCTCCCTTCATCCACAAAACTTCCTTTAGTGTGCTGGTGATGAATTCCTTCAGTTTTTCTTAATCTGAAAATGTCTTCATTTAGCCGCCTTCTTCTTATTTTTTAAAGATTTATTTTATTTATTTATCCCCCCTATTTCATTGTTTGAGATCGCTGTCTGCTCTCTGTGCGCCAGCTAGCCTTCTCTAGGAGGCACCAGAAACCGAACTGGGACCTCCCAGGTGGTAGGCAGAAGTCCAATCACTTGAGCCACATCCACTTCCTTCCCATAAGTTTTGATAAGTTGTGTTCTCATTTAGTTTGTCTCAATATATTTACTAATTTCACTTACAATTTCTTCTTGACTCATTGATTTTTTAGGAGTGTGTTGTTCAGCCTCCACACATTTGTGATTTTACCTCTTTCCCACTATTACTGATTTCCAGTTTCATTCTATTATGATCTGAGAAGGTGCTTTGTATAATTTCAATGTTTTATATTTATTTATGTGACCTAACATGTGGTCTATCCTGGAGAAAGAGCCACTTGAGAAAAAAGTATAACTCGCTGAGTTTGTGTGCAATGTTCTGTATATATGTTAGGTCTAGCTCATTTATCATATTGTTCAAGTTCTGTTTCCTTGCTGATCTTTTGTCTAGTTGTTCTATGTCATGATGCGAGTGGTATTTTGAAGTCTGCAATGATTATTGTAGAGATGTCTATTTCTCCCTTCAGTTTTGCCAGAGTTTGTCTCATGTATTTTGGGGCAAGCTGGTCAGATACACAGATATTTATGACTGTCATTTTTTCCTGGTCAACTGTCCCTTTTATTAACATATAATGGTCTTCTGTATCTCTTAAAACTTTTTTCATTTAAAGTCTGTTTTGTCCAATATTAGCATGGCTACCCCTGCTCTTTTTTGGTTACTTTTTGTGTGGAGTACCTTTTTCCAAGCTTTCACTTTCAGCTGGTTTAGATTCCTGGGTCTTAGGTCCCTGGGTCTAAGGTGTCTTTTGTAGGCAGTATATGGGGGTCTAAGGTGTCTTTTGTAGGCAGTATATGGATGGCTCATGTTTTTTATTTTTTTAATTTTTTAAATTTATTTTTAATCTATTTCTCCCCCCACCACCACCCCCCGCCAGTTGTCTGCTCTCTGTGCCCACTCGCTATGTGTTCTTCTGTGACCACTTCTATCCTTATTAGCGGCACCGGGAATCTGTGTTTCTTTTTGTTGCGTCATCTTGCTGTGTCAGCTCTCTGTGAGTGCGGTGCCATTCTTGGGCAGGCTGCACTTTCCTTCGTGCTGGGTGGCTCTCCTTACGGGGCGCACTCCTTGCACATGGGGTTCCCCTACGTGAGGGACATCCCTGCGTGGCACGGCACTCCTTGCGCGTATCAGCACTGCACATAGGCCAGCTCCACACGGGTCAAGGAGGCCCGGGGTTTGAACAGCGGACCTCCCATGTGGTAGACGGACGCCCTAACCACTGGGCCAAGTCTGCTTCCCTGGCTCATGTTTTTTAAATCCATTCTCGTCAGCCTCTATCTTTTGTTTTGGGAGTTTTAATCCATTCATGGCCAGTGATATACTGTAAATGCACTATTTACTTTCACCATTTTATTCTTTGGTTTTCATGTGTCATTTTCTTCACTCTTTTTACTCTTTTGGTTATCCTTTCTGTTATTCTTGTCTTCTATATACTCTCCTCCAAGCCTCTCTCCTGTCTTTTTCTTTTTTGTTATTTCCCACCTCCTGTTGAGCACATCTACTGAGTTTTTATTTCACCTATTTAATTTCAGCTCTAAAACTTCCATTTTTCATAGTTTTCATTTCCTTATTGTAATTTCTCCATTTATCTATTTGTTTATTTTTCCATTAATTACTTTATCATATTTATAATAGATGCTTTGAAGTCTTTGCCTGCAAAGCCCAACATCTGGACCCATTCAGAGTCAGTTTCTATTAACTGGCTTTTTCCTAAGTATGAGTTACATTTTCCTGTTTCTTTACATGTTTATTAATTGTAGGTTGAAACTGGATATTGTAGATAAGATGTCGTAGCAATTCTGGATTCTGCTGTATCCTGAGGATTTCTTACAAAATTCTAATAGGCAGTTAACTTGCCTAGGACTACAAATTTGTATTTCCCATGATATGTCGCAGCTGATCTCTCTTCTCAATTCAGTTCTTACAGCTTCTAGCTACTGCATTTTTAGCTTATCTCCCTGGGATTTCACATTACCCTATGTAATTTGGCAGAAAGTCAAGAATTTGGGAAGCTTGTGCCCAGATTTGGGGGCTCACACTCTCTGTGGTTTTGTTTTTGTGACTTATGTCTAATTACCAGCTGCTCTGCTCATCTTGGATTCTGTCCTCTTGACACGTCAGGCCAGTAAAGGTTGAGATTTCTATTGGCTGAGCTGTGCACAGTTCAGGACTGCACTCAGTTTAAAAAAGCGTCAAATTCACAGATGTCACGTAATATAAGTCAGTCTTTCAAGGGTAGATTTCTTTCTGGTCTCTGCCTGTTGTGCTGTTATTTTGTTTTGTTTTTTCTTGGACCTCCACACATTTGGAGTTTAATATCAACCAGATTTGAGCAGAGTTATTATTCATATTTTGGGCCTTGCCCTTTCTGAAGTTCTCTCTTGCTTCTAAGATTGACCGCTTAAATTTCTATTCTTCCATCCCTGATGTCTCTTTTCTGTGAACTCTAATCTGTAAGGCTGCAGTTTCCCATTGTGATTTCATGCCACTGTAGCAGTCCTTGGGGACTGGAGCATGCCTTCAGGCAAAAAAGCCACAAACTTGCAATTCTTACTCCTTTCAATTACAGTTTTTCAGGAGCCAACTCTGCTTCAGCCTCTGTCTGCTTTTGGATGCTTTTCAATACTTTTAAATTGTTGTTCCCTATATTTTGTCCAGACTTTCTAATTGTTAGACTATGAGAGGGCTTAAGCAACCAATTCACTCTATCTCCATTACTGGAAATTTCCTAGAATGCAACTGAAAGTAATTTACAATTAAGTTTACTTTTGGCTTTTTATAACACCTTATCTTTTAAAGCACAGTGCCACAGTGCTATATACAAAGCATTTATAAGCAATAAAGTTGTAAAATAATGAACAACATTTCAATGGTAAAGTTCTGTCTTTAGAGATTTATTAGGTCAAAGAGTCCAAAAGTTGCATATGCAACACAGTCAAAGGTAGAAAAGGCTTGGGAGTGGGTTGTTTTTTGTTGTTGTTGTTTTTCTGTTTTAAAGACAAGAAACAGCATAAAGTGAAGGAAAAAGAATAGTCCAGGTCAAAAATTAAAGAAGCCAAAAACAGGAATTCAGTTCCTAGAAAGTGAATCCTTTTCCTGCCTACAAGATAGCAAAACTCAATCTATTCTACATTTTAACAACTGAAGGAGATGAGAAAAGTTGAGCTTTCTTTCCTTCTTTCCTTCTCTCTCTCTCTCTCTCTCCATACCCCCAGTTATCTGCTCTCTGTGTCCATTTGCTGTGTGTTCTTCTGTGTCCACTTGTATTCTTAACAGTGGCACCGGGATTTTGTATCTCTTTTTGTTGCGTCATCTTGCTGCGTCAGCTCTCCGTGTGTGCAGCACCACACCTGAGCAGGCTGCACTTTTCTTCATGCGGGGCAGCTCTCCTTACAGGGCACACTCCTTGTGCGTGGGGCTTCCCTATGCGGGGGACACCCCTCATGGCACGGCACTCCTTAAGCGCATCAGCACTGTGCATGGACCAGCTCATCACTGGTCAGGAGGCCCTGGGTTTGAACCCTGGATCTCTCATGTGGTAGGTGGATGCTCTATCAGTTGAGACAAATCTGCTTCCCTGAGCTTTCTATGTTTCTGTTTTGTTTTGCTTTGATAGTCTCAATGGTTATTTTTTAGGGGAGGAGGAGGAAGGAACATGTGTCAATGGAGAGAATAACTGAACTGTAGATTACTGCTTTAGACTTGAACTGTTGTATGAATAATTAATATTTTATAAGCCTCTATAAAGTATAAACATTTACAGATGAACTGCTATGTGCAAAGCACTGCATATGACTAAAAACTGAGAGACAAAGAGTGGGTGTGGCTCAATAGTTGAGCACATGCTTCCCATGTACAAGGTTCCCAGTTCAATACCCAGTCCTAATGGAAAAAAAAAAAAAACCAAACAAACAAATTAAAAAAACAACAACTTTGAAAGATAAGATGGGGGAGAAGTCTATAAATATGAAGATCAGTTTGGTTCCCAAAGATTCTATAGTGCACTAAACAGACTTTTTTTTTTAAAAAGAGAGAGGGAAGAAAGGGCACACAAGTGATGGAATGGAGATAAAAAGTTACGTTCTGCAAGGCCTAGAGCAACATTGTGCCTGGGAATTTCCTCCTGTCAGCCTTCATGTTACTCAAATGTGGCCAGTCTCGAAGCCAAACTCAGCATGTAAATGCAATGCCTTCCCCCCAGCGTGGGACATGACACCCGGGGATGAGCCTCCCTGGCACCGAGGGACCACTATCAACCACCAACTGATGATGCAACTGGAAAATGACCTTATACGGAAGGTTCAATGCGGATCAGCAGAATATCCCTGTCTACATAAAATAACATGACTTTAAAAGGCTGTTTGACCTAAAGTAAGGGGGAAATGGAAAGGAGAAATGAGTTTATATGGCTACGAGTTTCTAAAAAAGAGTCTGGAGGCTGGCAGAAGGATTGCCCTCATGCACAACTGAGCAGAGTCAGAGAGACAGATAAAGCAGATACAACCCCCAGATATTGGTTCCTTTGAGGGCTAAAGAGACCCATGGGAGTTATGGTCATGGCCGATGGGGTTAACTACCAGGTCAGATGGCCCCTCTTTGGAAATGGTGTTTATGTGTGATGAATCTGGACTCAGATGGGATCTTCCTTCATAAGACTTTCATGCTAATGTGCTGGAGGTGCAGTTAATGTTGGGGTTTAAGATATATTTAGGGGATTTGAATCTCTGGACTGGCAAGGTGATAGCCAGGTCCTGAGCCTCAACAGACTCCAGCACCTACAATCTGATTTATTGGACTTACCACACTCAGCTAAGATGGAGTTGAAGAAGGACAACCACCACACCATGGAGCCTAGAGTGATTACAACTGAAAGTGGGAGGATTGCATCCAGCATCCAGGTGGAATCTGAGCCTCCTCTTGACATAGAGGTGCAATGGACACAACCAATCCAATGTCCACATAGAAGAGGTGGCATTGGATTGGGAAAAGTGGACATGGTGGCTGATGGGTATGGGGAAAGGCAGGAAGAGATGAGAGGTGGAGGCGTCTTTGGGACATGGAGCTGCCCTGGATGGTGCTTCAGAGGCAATCACCGGACATTTTAAATCCTCACAGGGCCCACTGGATGGAATGGAGGAGAGTATGGGCCATGATGTGGACGATTGACTATGAGGTGCAGAGGTGCCCAAAGATGTACCTACCAAATCCAATGGATGTGTCATGATGATGGGAACGAGTGTTGCTGGGGGGGGGAGAGGTGGGGTGGGGGGGTGGGGTTGAATGGGACCTCACATATATATTTTTAATGTAATATTATTACAAAGTCAATTAAAAAAAATTAAAAAAAAAAAGTTACGTTCTGCCTATAGGCTGAGTACTTAATTTAGTCAACCTCAAAATTCATATACTCTTACATTTATCCACATACTTGGCAATTTTAGTGCTCTTCATTTCCGCTGGTGGGTTTGAATTACTTTCTTCAGGTGGAACTTTCCTTTTAATCAAAATGACTTCTTTTCATATTTCCTATAAGATCTGCTAGCAACAAAGTCTCTTAGTCTTTGTTTATCTAGGAATGTCTTTATCTGACCTTCATTTTTTGAAACATAGTTTTGCTAGATAAAAAAGTTTTGAGTTGAGTTTTTTCTTTCAGCACTTTCTGAATATGTCATTTAATTGCCTTCTGGCCTCTATTGTTTCTGTTAAGAATTCAGCCCTTAATCATATGGTTATAACCCAATACTTGGTCAACTGTCTTTCTCTTGATGCTTTTAAGAATTCTTTGCCTTCAGCTTTCAATAGTTTGATTAGGATGTGCCTAGGTGTGGATTGTTTTGAATTTATCCTTTTTAGAGTTTATTGTGCTAAAACAACTCTCTATTCTAATGAAAAGTTATTATAAATAACTCGGATCTGTACATTAATGGTTTGCATCAAATTTGGGTGACTATTTCTTCAAACATTTTTTCTGCCTTTTTCTTCTCTCCTTTTGGGATTACTATTACATATATGTTGGTATGCTTGATGTTGTTTCACATGTCTCTGAGGCTATGTTCATTTTTTTCTCAACCTTTTTTTCTCTCTGTTCCTCAGACTGAATACTTTCTATTGATCTGGCATTTTAAGAAAAGATTTATTTATCTCCCCCCCCTCCCCCCGAGTTGTCTGCTCTCTGTGTCCATTTGCTGTGTGTTCTTCTGTGTCTGCTTTTATTCTTGTCAGCAGCACGAGGAATCTGTGTTTCTTTTTGTTGTGTCATCTTGCCGCGTCACCTCTCTGTGCATGCAGCACCACGCCTGGGCAGGCTAAACTTTTTTTTTCTCATGTAGGGCAGTTCTCCTTATGGGGTATACTCTTTGCACACGGGGCCCCCTACATGGGGGACACCCCTGCGTGGCATGGCACTCCTTGCACGCATCAGCACTGTGCATGGGCCAGCTCACCACATGGGTCAGGAGGCCCTGGGTTTGAACCCTGGACCTTCTATATGGTAGGTGGATGCTCCATCTGCTGAGCCAAATCTGCTTCCCTGACCTAGCTTTAAGTTCACCTATTCTTCTGTATCTCAAATATGCTGTTGAACCACTCTAGTGAATTTTTCACTTCAGTTATTGTACTTTTCAACTCCAGAATTTTCATTCTATTTTTACAGTTTTAATCTTTTATTATTTGTTGAATTGTTGTCATCATACTTTCCTTTAATTATTTAAACATAGTGTCATCTATTCTGTGGACATGCTTAAAGTAGCTATGTTGAAGTCCTTGTTTACTAAATCTAGTATCTGGGCTCATTCAGAGGCTGTTTTTATTGACTATTTCCCCTGAATTTGAATCACCCTTTCCTGTTTTTTTGCTCACAATTTTTGGAGAAAATGCAATGTTTTAGGGAATATATTATAGCAATTCTGGATTATAATTTTTCCTAAGGACTGTTGTATATTTTTCTCTTTATTTGTTTAGCATAAATCTGCAGAATCTGTCTCCTCCATGGTATATGAACACCTGATAACTGCTCAATTTCCTTCTTCCCTCCCTCCTTCCCTTCCTTCCCTCCTCCTCCCTCTGTCCCTCCTTTCCTTCCTTCCTAAGTTTTGTTTATATTTTTAAGCCTGACTTTTTAGGGGTTGCCCCCATGTCTGCAGAGCTTAGTGACCAGCCAATGATTTGTTAAAGGTTATATACAAACCTCAGCTGATGGATGTGTGTGAGTGGGAATGGGAGCACAAAGTTAAGGTGGTTTTAAAGTCTGTGCTGACTTACTTTCTGCTGAGCTCTCTTGAATCTCCTCAACACATTTATGCAGCCTCCCTGCTGATCAGGAATATGTGGATAGCTTGGGATGTCTGCAGTCTTACCTGTATGTGTATGTAAGTTTCTAGTCAGACAGAAAATGTGGGGCATATTTCAGGTCCTTTTATGGCTGTGTCATTCCAGGATCTCTGTTAAAATTTTAGCTAGTCTACCAGTCATTGACCCAGTTGGGATGGCTGTCTCAGGCTACCAGACTGATGGCCTTTCCTCTTCACTTTCTACTGAGATAGTTATTTTTACTCTCAGTGCCACTGGGCATGGGTTTTTTCCCTTTGGCTCCAAATCAAGTAAGCTCTCTCTGAGAGTGAAGCTATAAGTTTTCAGGGCTTTCCCTACCCTAACAGAATTACCACATGAATGGAAGAGAAGAGATGGTGATGGTAGTAGCTCCAGGCAAGAATGTCAAAGATTCCCCCTGTTCAGACCTGAAATTAGCAGTTTTTCATGGACAAATGCTTATTGATTTGTTGCTTGAATTTCATTCTATTTTCAGAGCTCAGAAGTGGTTGTTTTAGACAACTTTGTCCAGTTTTATACTTGTTTTCTAATGAAAGATTTGCTGACTTCCTTACTTCATCATACTGTAATCTGCCTCTGTTCTTAACTATGTTTAAATCTTCTTTCATCTTCAAGTATACCACCCAGTCACATGATATAAAACTATATTATAAATCAAATATGAGATCATAAGGAAAAAGAGACATTCTTCACATCCATTTGAATTCCTAAGCTATTTCATTATGTACTACTAAAGCTAGCTAGGAAGATTGGGAATAGGATGGATCTGGAACCTGGCAAGAAGTCCACATGGACTTGGATACCCCCAAGATGGCTGCTGGAAGACCCTCCTCTCCCCCGCAAGATTCTGTCATTCAGAACAAGATTTCCTCCGGAAGCCAGGAGAAGTCCCAGACACTCCCCAAGGACTTTATCACTGGATCCTCCCAGGGGACTGATGGGTGGGGTAATCAATCAAAACAGCAAACAGCTAGAACTTCTCCCCTGCCACTAGCAAAAGGGTAGAATAATTAATGGTTTAAAAAGCAAGCACCAAGCTCTTCTGCCCTCTTGCCTTCACCATACACTGGTGCCAGTCCTGGTGCTGGACTGTGTGCCTGTTCCTCCCTTCTGTACCCTGCTCTTCCCGTTTTTCTCCTGCCATGATGGCCACGCAAGTAAAACCTGGGCATTTATAATCTATAATGGGGAATTGTAGTCTGTAAATCAGCCCTCTTTATCACTTTTCAGCCCCTTCATCTCTACCTGGGACCCATGATCTGTTATTTTCTCCCATTTCCATTCCCTCTCTACCTTAATAAATTACTGGCCTAACTCACCTGACATGCTCTTGAAATTCACTTCTGCAGCATAGTCAAGAATCTAGACAAAATCCAGTGTCATTCTCAAGATTCTAATTAAGTTTATTTCTTCCAGAATCAACATCTTGTTAGCCATATGGGTCTTCATCAAGCTTCGCCCTGGATGCCAGATCCATCTTCCTCCAACCCAGATAGAACAGCAGGAGGGTTTTACACCTTGTCAGGTAGGGCCTACTGCCCCTAACCAGCAGGAAGCAGCTACAGAAGAAAGACCATCTCCCTTCAGCACCCCTTTAAGAATAAAGGTGTAGACTCTCTGAGGGGGGGAATGAAGCCGGCTAGTAAGATAGGGAATCAATAAATGGATTTGGAACCTGGGAAGAAGTCCATGTGGATGTTGAGACCTCCCAAATAGCTACTGGAAGACCCTCCCCAAGATTCTGCTGTTCCCCAAGGACTTTATCTCTGGGTCCTCCTAGGAGATTGATGGGTGGGGTAATCAGTCAAAAGAGCAAACAGCTGGAACTCCTCCCCTGTCATTAGCAAAAGGGTGGGATAATTAATGGTTCAGAAAGTAGGCACAAGGCCTGAACTAGCTCTTGCCTTAGGAGCCCAGTTCTGGCCGCCTTCTCCCCCCAACATGGATCAATATACAGGTAAAACCTGGGTATTTATAATCTATAATGGGGAATTATAGTCTGTAAATCAGTCTGCTTCATCACTTTACAGCCCTTTCCTCTCTGTATGGGGCCCATGATCTGTTATTTTCTCCCATTTCTCTTCCCTCCCTACCTTAATAAATTACTGGCCTAATTCACCCAACGTGCTCCTGAAATGCATTTCTGCAGCATAGTCAAGAACCTAGACAAAATCTGGTTACATTTCTAGGTCTTGAGAGAGCAAAATATGTTTTAAAAATGGAGTGGATATAGCTCAGTGGTTGAGCACCTGCTTCCCATGTACGAAGTCCCAGGTTCAATCCCCAGTATCTCCTTAAAAAAAATAAAAAAGTAAAAAGAAAAAAAAAAGCTGTATAATTTTACCTGTTCTAAAAATAAAACAAATGTCTGTGTTTCCTTCAAGTCTTATCTAAGTACTTGGAGCAGGTTTCACCTTGATTCTTTTACCAAAGAAAACTACTTGGCTATTTTTTTTTCCCTTTCCCGTGAGTCATGCATTTTCTCTATTGGCTAGCATTTGAAGTCATCCATATACTACTGAAAGTTGGTCACACAATTCCTAGTGAAGGCAGATAGCCTTGATAGCTTTAAATGTTTATTAGTACAAATAATAAGCCCAGGATTTATTTCCCCTGCTCTAAAAACAAAAACAAAAACGCCTTGTTCTCTGTCAAATAACAGTTTCCTCTCATAACAGAAACGTTGCATAATACTGCAACTCAACCTACTAAAACTGCAAAATATCACATACGTAGCCCTTGCCATTCTGCAAACAGGTATTATTGTTATTATCTGTCAGACTTCCTAGTCTTTGATAAGGACTCAACCTAAGGCAAATGCAGCCAGTTATCAACAAGAGGAATCAGAGTTCAAGAATTTCTGACTCCTAGTTCTATGTGTATGCAGGTCCCAAAATTAAAAAGCAGTTTTCAATATTTGCTACACTGATACTGTTTGTGACAAAGCATTTATTCCACACAACCTAAATTAATTATAATTATCTTTCATGAAACTTCTTAAGATATCCCCCTCCCCAAAGTCTTCAACAACAAATGGTTTCCCAAATTGAGTATTATATATTAAGTCATGAAAAATATATGGCAAACTAAATTTCCCATTCATTTCTTCCTTTGGGCTGGTGGTACAACATAAAAGGCATATACTAAAGGGAAGAGTAATAACTGTACTAACAAAAACTCCGATGACCAGATTCAATCTATCTGAATATACACAGTTCATCAGCTATGAAACAACCCAACACAACCTATTATGCTTTATGCTCAGAGCTTGCTCCAGAAATGCTTTCCCAGCAAAAGCAAAACCAACACTAAAGCCTCAAAAGTGTTCAAATAAGGAATGTGCCACCAGAGGAAGGCAGGAATGCCACAAATAATATCCCTTCCAGACAGCAAGATGTTTAAACAATCCAGACCAAGTCTCTGGAAGCCAGCTGTCCATTACGAGTAGAGTTACCTGATAAGGTGGAATTGGTTACAAGAAGGTAATTCAATTGCAAGACTCCTGACATCACCATAATCTAATACTACTTGGAAAGGAAATCACTTTCTCTTTGGCATTTTCATTAATAGCATCATCTGACTACAGTTTAAAAACAATGCATCAGGAAAAAATAGCTGCTTTTATGGTCCTTTCTAAATAGACAGGCCTGATCCATCTGTAAATAATAGCATTTCTATTCAAGTCATATAGCTGTAGTCAATGTCATCTAAACTTAGGTTCATGATTCATTTTGTTTTCTCGGTGATGACAAGCCAGATACAAATACCATAAATGGATTTTTTTTTTTTCCCCAGTAAAGGTGGCTAATATGTAATGGAACAGAATGGAAAATCCCTGGGGCATCATTCAGATCAATCTAGTGTCTCATAGGGCTGTTCCAATGGGATGAGTACTGTTAGATAGCACTTTGTTTGGCTGCCCCTCTCCCCCTTTCTTCCCAGGAGCTCCACTCCCATTTGGTTTAAATTAATAGCTCTGAATTACAGAAAGCTTTAGGTTTACATCTGGCAGCAATTATCTCCTTTTTGTTTAGAAGATGCTGATTTTTAAAAGTTATAGAAAAAGAATCTATCTATCTATATATATACATACTTTAAAAAAGATTCATTCATTCATTCATTCATTCATTCATTTATTTCTCTCCCCCTGCCCTCATTGTTCGTGCTGGCTGTCTGTTCTGTGTCCGTTTATTGTGTGCTTGTCTTCATATCTTTTTCAGGAGGCACCAGGAACTGAACCCGGAACCTTCCATGTGGGAGGAAGGTGCCCACTGGCTTGAGCTACCTCCAATTCCCTATATACTTTATTTTTCATATGTTCAGTGTTAATAAAATTAAGGATGAGAAAACACATTTAAAAGTGCTCTCTAAATCCACCAAAAGACAACTTACAAGTATAAAAATCACAATATTGCATTAACTACATTAAAAGTTCAAGTTAAATACATGTTAAGACTTTATAAAATGGGATACTACACCATAACAGACAAAATAATGTATAGTATACATAAAATATATGAATGGGAATTTATTCTTTGCAGCATTATTTATATCAACAACAGAATGGAAATAATCTCAATAAATAGGGTCCTATAGTTACATTTTGGTCTACTCACACAAGACACTGTGAAGCTGTTAAAATAAAAGTATAAGAAAGCTCTTAAGTACAACTGTGGAAAGAGCTCCAAAATATATTGTTGAATTAAAAAAAATTCAAGGTATAGAACAATATCCATAGTATGTTAACATTCATTAAAAATAAAAAGAGACAGAAATAATATATACAATTATATATAAATATATTCATATTTGCTTGTATGTGGATAAAAATATCTGAGAATATATGTATACAAGAAACTATTAATAAAGTGCTTTATCAGTCAAGCAAGCGGGGAGGGGGAGGTGGCGGGAAATGGGTAACAGCAGATAGGGATTGAGGGGAAGACACTACTCGCTGAGTCTCTTTTTATATCTTTCGGTTTTTGAATCATGTAAATGTGTTGCCTATTCACAAATTTTAAAAAACCAAAAAAGAATTCTACCTGGTGAGCATTCCTTTCATCCATAAACTGTAACCATCCAAATCTCTTCTGTAGCTTATCACTAAGGAAATCTTTTTTTTTTTAAAGATTTATTTATTTATTTAATTTCACACACACACACACACACACCCCCCCCCCCCGTTTGTCTGTTCTTGGTGTCTATTTGCTGCGTCTTGTTTCTTTGTCCGCTTCTGTTGTCGTCAGCGGCACGGGAAGTGCGGGTGGCGCCATTCCTGGGCAGGCTGCTCTTTCTTTTCACGCTGGGCGGCTTTCCTCACGGGCGCACTCCTTGCACGTGGGGCTCCCCCACGCGGGGGACACCCTTGCGTGGCACGGCACTCCTTGCGCGCATCAGCACTGCGCATGGCCAGCTCCACACGGGTCAAGGAGGCCCGGGTTTGAACCGTGGACCTCCCATATGGTAGACGGACGCCCTAACCACTGGGCCAAAGTCCGTTTCCCTAAGGAAATCTTTTTGATTTATCCAAATAGCACCTGTGCCTGGACTGCCTATCATTCTGAATATACCACTGACTTCTGTCGATAAGGTGCACATGCAGATATAAGGCTACTTTCCCTATTTCCTGAAGTAAAATCCATGAAGAACTTCTACAAATATTCCTAATTGAACTCTTTCATACTTTAGAAAAAAAGTTGTTAACCAGAGTTCAGCCAAAAATCTCCTTGAAGGTCTATAACTATAGACCTGAAGTTTCAGTATCACCTAAGAAACACAGAATCTTAGGCCCAATCCCAGAGCCACCAAATCAGAATCTACACTTAAACCAGATACTCAGGAGGCTTTTTATACACAATGAAGTTTGAGAAGCACTGGTTTATAGTACAGTTTCAATTAAGCTTTTGACATATCAGTGTTTGATTTTTGAGAGAAAAACTCTGTACAAAAGTTGTCAGTGCATGAGGTGAAGGTTGGTTTGTCAAATTCAAAGATGCTGGGAAGCGGATCTGGCCCAACGGATAGGGCGTCCGCCTACCACATGGGAGGTCTGGGGTTCAAACCCAGAGCCTCCTGACCCGTGTGATGAGCTGGCCCATGTGCAGTGCTGATGTGTGCAAGGAGTGCCCTGCCACACAGGGGTGTCCCCCGCGTAGGGGAGCCCCACGCATAAGGAGTGCGCCCCATAAGGAGAGGCGCCCAGCACGAAAGAAAGTGCAGCCTGCCCAGGAATGGTGCCGCACACACGGAGTAGTAAGATGATGTAACAAAACGAGACACAGATTCCAGGTGCCGCTGATAAGAATACAAGCCGCTGATAAGAATACAAGCCGACAAAGAACACACACAGAATGGACACAGAGAGCAGACAACTGGGGGGTGGGGAAGGGGAGAGAAATTTTTTTTAAAATGCAAGGATGCTTTCATTTGTGGTTTTGCACCACTTGAAGAACCACTTTCAACGTCAGGGTTTAATCATTTATATCTCAGGTGAGTCATGAAAAATAAAGGTAAATGGTACCACAAAGTTCTCAGGTCATAAACATTAGTTTCACAAATAGGATTTATTTAAGCAAGCCTCAAAGTCAAAACTTCTGCATCTACTTTTCAATGCTTTTTAAACTTTGCTATGCCTAAGAATCACCTGGAAACTTGTTTAAAAATGCAGATAGCAAGATTCCCACCTCTCAAGAGTCCTATTGAACAGAATCATCAGTAGTGATTCTAACAATTCTAAAAGCTGGGATTAGGATGAGGCAAGGCACAATTTTATTTTTTTAAAGAGAAATTTTAGGTTTACGGAGAAGTCATGCACAAAATAGATAAAATACAGAGTTCCCATATACAACACCTTACATTAGTGTGGTATATTTATGATTCATGAAAGATTTTTATAATTGTGCTATTAACTACAGTCTATCATTTACATAGGATTCATTTTGCTGTACAGTCCTATGGTTTTTTAAAAAATTATTTTTATTGTAACTTATATACGACCTAAAAATTCTCCTTTTAACCACATTCACATACATATATAATTCAGTGCTGCTAGTTACATTCAGAATATTGTGCTACCACCACCACCACCCATTACCAAAACTTTTCCACCAACCCCAATAGGAATTCTGTGCAATTTAAGAATTTACTCCCCATTCCCTACCCCCACTCAGGCCCCACGGTATCCTATATTATAGTTTCCGACTCTATGATTTTGCTTATACTAATTTTTCATATAAGTGAGATCATAAAATATTTGTCCTTTTGGGTCTGGCTTTTTTCACTTAACATGGTATCTTCAACTTCATCCATGTTGGTCACACTCATCAGAATGCCACTCCTTTCTAATGCTGAATAATATTCCACTGTATGTATGTACCACATTTTATTTATCCATCTCTTCGGTTGATGGACACTTGAGTTGCTTCCATCTTTTGGAAGTTCCATCTTTTGGGCTGTTTAGTGGCAATTGTGATAATGCCACTGTGAACATCAGTGCACAAATATCTGTTTCAGACCCTGCTTTCAATTCTTTTGGGTATATATGTAGAAGTGGGGTTGTCAGGTCGTATGGTAACTCTACATTTAGTTTTCTGTCTTCCACAGCAGCAATACCATTTTACATTTCTACCAGCAATTAATGAGTGTTTCCATTTCTCCACATCCTCTCCAATACTTATAATCCTCTGCTTTTTTTTTAGGAGGTACAAGGGAGTGAACCTGGGACCTTGTACATGCGAAGCAGGTGCTCAACCACTGAGCTACACCTGCTCCCCTGTTTTGTTTTTAAAATAGCAGCAATTCTAGTGGATATGAAATGTTATCTCGTTGTGGTTATGATATGCATTTCCTTATAGCTAATGATGTTGAATATCTTTTCATGTGCTTTTTATCATTTGGACATTCTCTTTGGAGAAGTGTCTCTTCAAGCCTTTGGCCCATTTTTTAAAAATTGGGCTTTTTGTCTTTTTATTGTTGAGTTGTAGGACCTCTTTTTATATTCTGGATATTAAACATTCTCCCAATGAGCAGGTTGTCTTTTCGTTTTTGTGATAAAGGCCTTTGATGCACAAAAGTTTTTAATTTTCATGAAGACCCGTTTATCTATTTTTTCTTTTGTTGCTTGTTTTGGGTATGAAGTCTAACAAACCATTTGTGGTAGTTTGAAGGTTCTGTGGCCCCCAGAAAGTCCTTAGAACTAATCCATTCCTGTGGGTATGAACCCATTCTAGGTAGAACCTTTTGATTATATCACTTCAGTAATGTACTTTGGTAAGATTAACTCAGTAGGGCGTGACCCAGGGTGGGTCTTAAACCTCTTACTGGAATCCTCATAAACGGGACAAATATGGAGAAAGAGAGCCACAGAAACAAAGAAAAACTCCCAGAAGTTTAGGGAGGAAGTCCTAGAAGCCAGATGCTGAAATCAACGGAACTGGGAGAGAGAAAAGCCATAGGAGTAGAGTAAAAATCAGAGGAAATCAGAAGCTGAAAGCAATGAAGCCTGGAAGAAAGGGAGAGAAAGCAGATGGTGCCGCTGTGCCCTGACAGGAGTCCAGGATTGCCAGCAGCCGATGTACAGGGAGGAAAGCATAGCCTGATGAAGCCTTGATTTGGACATTTTCGTGTCCTCAGAACTGTAGGCTCATAAGGTAATAAATCCCCTGTAAAAGCCAATCCATTTCTGGTATATTGCCTTGGCAGCCTTTAGCAAACTAAAACACCACTACCTAATTCTAGGCCCTGAAGATGCTTCCCTTCATTTTCTTCTAGGAGTTTTATAGTCCTCATTCTTATATGTAGGTCCTTTGATCCATTTTGAGTTAATTTTTGTGTATGGCATGAGATAGGGGTTCTCCTATTTTCTTTTACATATGGATATCTGGTTCTCCCAGCACCATTTGTTGAAGTGATTATTCTTTCCCAGTTGAGTAGACTTGACAGCCTTGTAAAAAATCAACTGACCATAGAAGTGAGTGTCTATTTCTGAACTCATTTCAGTTCCACTGTTCTGTATGTCTATCTTTGTGCCAGTTCCATGCTGTTTTGACCACTGTAGCTTTGTAATAAGTTTAGTAGTCAGGAAGTATAAGTTCTCCAACTTCGTTCTTCCTTTTCAAGGTAAGATTTTGGCTATTCAGGGTCCCTTACCCTTCTAGATGTTCTATCTATTGATGAAAGTGGTGTATTAAAGTCTCCATCTATTATTGTAAAGATATCTATTTCTCCCTTCAGTTTGACAGTGTTTGTCTCATGTATTTTGAGGCACTGTGGTTTGTTGTATAAATATTTATGATTGTTATTTCTTCTTGGTGGACTGACCCTTTCATTAATATATAGTGTCCTTTTTCTGGTCTCTTTTGACTTAAAGACTATTTTGCCAAACCTTAGTATAGTTAGCCCCTAGCTCTCTTTTGGTTATTTGTTTGTTTGTTTTTCAGGAGGTACCAGGGGTTGAACCCAGGACCTTGTACTAGTGAAGTAGGTGCTCAACCACTGAGCTCCACTGTGGGCTTTTTTTTTTGCTATCTATAAAATAGTCATTTTAATTTCAAGAGTATACACTTGTCTCAAAACTATTAAATACCTGAAAGTTAAGAAACAACAACAGGGAAGTGGACTTGGTCCTGTGGCCCTGTGGTTAGGGTGTCTGTCTACCACATGGAAGGTCCACGGTTCAAACCCCGGACCTCCTTGACCCGTGTGCAGCTGGACCATGTGCAGTGCTGATGCGCACAAGGAGTGCCATGCCACGCAGGGGTGTTCCCTGTGTAGGGGAGCCCCATGTGCAAGGAATGCGCCCCATAAGGAGAGCCGCCCAGCGCGAAAGGAAGTGCAGCCTGCCCAGGAACGGTGCTGCACACATGGAGAGTTAACACAACAAGATGACGCAACAAAAAGAAACACAGATTCCCATGCTGCTGACAACAACAGAAGCGGACAAAGAAGAAGACGCAGCAAACAGATACAGAGAATAGACAACCGGGGTGGCGGTGGGGGTGGGGGAAGAGAAATAAATAAATAAATAAAAATCTTAAAAAACAAAACAAAACAAAACAACAAAAAAGCCCTGAGTAACCTTGGGTATTTCATCAGACTTCTCTGCCCTCAGAGGGATTGGAAGAAATAATCGCAAATCCATGGCAACTCAATGAGGCTCTATAACCACATCTTCTTAAATATACCCTGGTGGGAAGCAGATTTAGCTCAACGGATAGAACGTCCGCCTACCACATGGGAGGTCCAAGGTTCAAACCCAAGGTCCTTGACCGTGTGGAGCTGGCCCATATGCAGTGCTGATGCGCTCAAGGAGTCCTGTGCCACACGGGGGTGTCCCCCGTGTAGGAGAGCCCCATGAGCAAGGAGTGCACCCTATAAGGAGAGCCGCCCAGCGCAAAAAAAGTGCAGCCTGCCCAGGAGTGGCACTGCACACATGGAGAGCTGACAGAGCAAGATGACACAACAAAAAGAGACAGAGATTCCTGGTTCTGCTGACTACAATATAAGTGGACATAGAAGAACACAAAGCGAATGGATACAGAGAGTAGACAACTGGGGGGGGAGGCAGGGAAGGGAAGAGAAATAAATAAAAAATAAATCTTAAAATAAAATAAAACAAAATAAATATGCCCTGGAAATAAACTTCCATAAAAGAACAGGGGATGGGGAGCGGGTGTAGCTCAGTGGTTGAGTGCCTGTTTCCCAGGTACAAGGTCCCGTGTTCAATCCCTGGTACCTCCTAAAAAAGAAAAAATAAGGAAGAAAGAAATTCTTGTTGGAGGAATATGTCACCTGACTCCACGTCTGTGAACACTCCAAGAATATAAAGTGCAGTCATTCACATTCACTGGATCCCACCTATATTTTTGTGAGAATCCATTCTGGCCAAGGGTTGGGAACCCAGAAATGGAACTCCTAATTTGTGCAACTGACCCAACACAAACACATAGGAGCCAGAGAGGAGTTCTCCAAAGTCACACCCATACGTGTCTGCAAATGTTTACACAAGACTCTTGGATGGCTGGAATGCATTTGTAGAGCAAAGTCAGCATTTTCAAATGGCATGTATATCAATCAACACATTACATCCTCTCCATCTCTGGGAAGAAGTCACGATGAGCATCATCCACTTTTCAGATATAAATGCTGAAAACTAGGGTAAGGTCAAAGGGTTTCCAAGGTCATAGAGAAAGTCTGTGACACCTCCAGATCTCTCACACAAACCCTAGCTTCAGGAGGGGTGGGAAGGAACAGAGAATAGAATAACACATGAAGGAACGGTTAGGGGATCAAAGAAAAGCCATCCAGGAAATCATGACCAACAGATAAGCCCCAAACATGAGACCAGCTGGGTCTGCCCGTCAAAACTGGATCCGTCTTGCTTCTAAAGATAAAGCCTGTCTGGCTGGAAACTGAAGGCTATTTAGCATCACTTGCTTTGGGGCCAATTGGGGCCAGCTCAGGACACAGGTGGACCAAAATTAAACTGTTATCTGACAAATAACTGGGGAACTTCTCCTGCCAACTCTGCACTACAAGGCAAGCCTAAAATAGAACAGAGGAGAAAATTATCTGTTTCTCAGCAGGTGACACCCTTGCCCCCAGAAAACACCTCCATGGAAAAACATCTCAATACCAGGTTCAGATGCCAAGTGGAGCAGCAGTGCGTTGTCATTCAGAACCCAGCTGGGCTGGATGGTAAGCTAGTTTTCTATAGGCTTCAAATCCATCCTTTTATACTTTGAGATGCTGGGGCTGATTCTCTGCCAACTCTAATTTCTGCTTTACTCTCTGAGAGGCTCTGCCAGTAGGGGGCACTAGCGGGAGCTAGAAGGCTGGAGAAGGAAAAAGAAAGGGGTTGCTCCTTCCTTTCTGCCTCCCGTTTAAGTCCTATTGGTGTCCTGATGCTGTAGGTTCCCCCAGCAATGCTGTTTCTTCACCCCAGCAATAATGGTTCCTTGCAGAAGTGTTGGAATCCAGTTTGAAGTTTTTTCAACACTCACAGAACCAACCTCATGGTGTCCCATGAGATACCAGCTCTGAGACACAAGCCAAATAGCATACCCCTCCTCAGAGGTTGCATTCCAGCCCCACAAGGACTCTACTCTGAGCTCAGACACAGCAGCACGGGCTGGGCAGTATCCCTACCCCCATGCCCAGTCTCCACCTTGGAAGCCCAAGATTCAGCTAACAGGGCCCTTCTCCCAGCAAATGACTTTTAGTAAGCCTGACATCTTCTCTTCCTTCACCCAACCTTGGGGGCGATTACTAGGTTCTGTTAATTGCTACCTCCTTCACTGTTCTGATTTTCAGTTGCCTGGTTAATAATTCTATTAGATTCTCTTTGTTAAAATAACTGGTGTGATTTCTATCTCCTGCCTGGACATAGCCCTATATGCATAGTTAGGTCCTAAGAATCTCTGGTGGGAGCTGAAGCCTGGGACCAGCCCCCACCCCTGCCCAACTAGACTGTGAATGCTGGAGGGGGTGCTCCCATCCACCCACAGGCCTGCATTCCAATCTGATTCATCTTAGCCAACATCTGCATGAACATGGGAGTTCAGATTTAAAAGACATAGTGAAATTTGTGGCAAATGGTGCTTAACTGCTGTACAATTCCATAGGAATGCTGCAGAAATTCCTCGCCACACATCTGCATGTTTCTCCTTGCTGGTCAGTAGTGAGCGGTATGGAAGCATCCTCATCATGGGTTTTTGGGAGATGATCTTGTTTTAGCTTGCAGTGGGACCTTCTCTGGCATCTGTGTGAAAGCATATGGGCTCTGGAATAATGGTGGGAGCCACAGTCATCATGAAATAAGTGCCCCAAATTGATAACGTGGTGTCTGACAGCAGGTTCTTGACTGTAACTTCACCAGTAGACGTGGGTGACTTTCACCTTTTGAGCTGAGTGATGCTGGGAGGTTTGCTCTGCCTTAATGACTGTCGACTTTTCTCCAAGGCTTGCTTGCATTCCAGTTCTCTAACTTTTCTTTTCTCAATTAATCTTTTCACCATGGGGGAGGTATATATGACATAGGCTGACCAAGGTTCGTGCTTTTCAAGTAGACTTGGGAAGGCCAATGTTTCCTGTGAGTCCTGAGAGGTGGCAGTGCTTCCCCATCCTTCCTTTGGTATTTCATTGGTTATCCTGCCTGGTGCTTATTTCTTGTCTGCAGATTTCCCCTGTACTCTGGATCCTACTTCTCCTTTCTTCCTCATTTGGCTGCTGCAGCCGACAGCCATCCCCTCTCTCGGCTATTATTTGCATGGATTTATCTTTTCTCATCCTTTCACTTTTTTTTTTAAAAAAAGATTTATTTATTTATTTAATCCCCCCCCCCCCGTTGTCTGTTCACTGTGTCTATTTGCTGCGTCTTGTTTCTTTGTCCACTTCTGTTGTCGTCAGCAGCGTGGGAAGTGTGGGCGGCGCACTTTCTTTCGCGCTGGGCAGCTCTCCTTTGGGGTGCACTCCTTGCGCATGGGGCTCCCCTACGCGGGGACACCCCTGCTTGGCACGGCATTCCTTGCGCGCATCAGCACTGCACGTGGGCCAGCTCCACACGGGTCAAGGAGGCCCAAGGTTTGAACTGCGGACCTCCCATGTGGTAGACGGACGCCCTAACCACTGGGCCAAGTCCATTTCCCCTCACTTTCAATCTATTTGTGTTTTTGGGTCTAAGATCAGTCTTTTGTAAACCACATAGTTGGATTGTGCTTTTTTATCAAAAGCTTTTATGTAATTGACAGAGTGATTGAACACAGGTGTCATAATTTAGAAATTGCAGCCTTTGATATACCTCTTCCATTATAACATACACATCTATGTGTTATTATTTACAACTATGTCAGCCACTAAAAACAATGATGGAAATAGACCGCATTTAGTGCCAAAAATCTCTGATTATGTCATCAAGTGTTAAACAAAATTTTCAATACTAATGTAGCATAATTAATCACACTGGTCTTAAAAACATAATTAAGGAAAACAAAACAAAAAATATAAAAGCAGTTTTGAAATCTTGTTTGGCTCATTCTTTTGAAATTTCTAATTTTGTGTATTTTTCTTAAAGTATATTTTAATATAGTAGTATATGTTTATGCTTTTTAAAATATAATTTTTAGTATTTTTTATTAGAAGAGTTGTGAGCTTACAAATCAATCAAGCATATTGTACAGAATTCCCACACACCACCCTTCCACCAACACCGTGTGTTGTGGAACATTTGTTACAGCCTATGAAAGAACATCATTAAACTATTACCACTAACTATGGTCCATGGTGTATATTTGGTATATTTTTTCCATGCACCCCCATTATTAACATCATGTATCAGTGTTGTACATTTGTATAGTTCATGAGAGAACACTCTCATATTTGTACTGTTAACCACATTCTATCTTCCACTACATGGCTCACTGGGTTATACAATCCCATGCTTTGTATATTCTATCCGAAGTGTACATTCAGCAGCTCTCACTTTCATCACAGAGTTTTGCAGTCATTGCTTGGTAAATTTTTTAACGTCTTCCTTAGTCCAAAAAAAAAAAAAGCCGCACCCCCCCACCCCATTTTTGACCCTCAGCGTTGATATAGTACCTTCTTTGACACTGATGCAAGAATATTACAACATTGCTGTAAACTCTAGTCCATAAGTTACATTAACTGTATTTTCCCCACGCATCACCATATTACCACCACCTTGTAATAGTGACATATATTTGTTCTAGTTCATAGAAGAACATTCTTGTATATGTACTATTAACCACAATCCTCATCTACCTCCAGGCTCACTGTTATTCAGTCTCTAGATAATTCTCTAGCTTTCTTTCAATTGACATTTATATCCCTAGACTATCCCTTTCAGCAACAACCCCATTTATAAACCAGCTGTATTAGTTATATTCCTTATAATGTATTACCATCAACTTTTGGATATTCTGCCAACCAATGTCTTTTGATTGAGGAATTTAATCCATTAACATTCAGTGTTATTACTGTAAAGGCAGTATTTACTTCAGCCATTTTGTCCTTTCCTTTTTAAATATATTTTTTGCCTCTATTTTCCTTTATTGCAGCTTCATTTTCTGTATAGTTGACCTTTCATGATGTATCTGACTGATCCCTTTCTCATTTCTGTTTCTGTATATTTTTAAAATACTTTCAGGAAGCAGATTTGGCCCAACAATCTGCCTACCACATGGGAGATCCAAGGTTCAAACCCAGGGCCTCCTGACCCGTGTGATAAGCTGGCCCACACGCAGTGCTGATGTGTGCAAGGAGTGCCCCCCGCGTAGGGGTGCTCCACGCGTAAGGAGTGCGCCTCGTAAGGAAAGCCGCCCAGCACAAAAAAGTGCAGCCTGCCCAGGAATGGCGCTGCATACATAGAAAGCTGCCGCAGCAATATGACACAAAAAGAGACACAGATTCCAGGTGCCGCTGACAAGAATACAAGTGGACACAGAAGATCACACAGTGAATGGATACAAAAAGCAGACAACTGTTGGGGGAGGGGCGGGGGAGAAAGGAAAGAGAAATTTTAAAAATTTAAAAAATTAAAATACTTTCTTTGTGGTTACTCTGGCATTTGTATTATATAACCTATATCTATAACCTACTAATTTGAAAAGATACTAACTTAACTTCAATGGCATACAAGTTTTCTGCTCCCATATCCCTCCGTTTCCCTCTTTATGTTATTTTTGTCCCACATTATCTCTTTATATTTTGTGTGTCCATTGTCAGGAAATATGACTATTTCTTAGTCAGTTGTATTATAACTCTTCAGGGTACCAAATTTAAGGAAGCACTCATACTCAGGTTTGCTCCAGTGCCCAAGTAAACGCCTCCTTAAATATTGTGTCCTAGGCGCAATTCTTGATTCACTCTAGTCTTTCATCTGCTCAGAATCTGCTCTAACAAGATTCCTGGGTTATTCCTATGAACATTAAAGTGTGAGAAGCAATGAATAGAAAAGATGCCCAAATTTAGGCTTACAACTAATAAAGTCCTAATAAGCGCTTTCTTTTTTTTAAATTTTTACAATTTATTTATTTACAATGATTTATTTATTTCTCTCCCTTCCCCCCCCCGAAGTTGTCTGCTCTCTGTGTCCATTTGCTGTGTGTTCTTCTGTGACCGCTTCTATCCTTATCAGTGGCACCAGGAATCTGTGCTTCCTTTTGTAGCATCATCTTGTTGTGTCAGCTCTCCATGTGTGCAGCGCCATTCCTGGGCAGGCTGCACTTTCTTTTGCGCTGGGTGGCTCTCCTTACAGGGCGCACTCCTTGTGCGTGGGGGACACCCCTACACGGGGAACACCCCTGCGTGGCACGGCACTCCTTGCGTGCATCAGCACTGCACATGTGTCAGCTCCACACAGGTAAAGGAGGCCCAGGGTTTGAACCGCGGACCTCCCATGTGGTAGATGGATGCCCTATCCATTGGGCCAAGTCTGCTTCTCCCTAAGTGCTTTCTAACATGTCATGATACAACTTCTTTCTTTTTTTAAATATTTATTTTTTATTTATTTCTCTCCCCTCCCCCCCCCCCCCCCCGTTGTCTGCTCTCTGTGTCCATTTGCTGTGTGTTCTTCTGTGACTGCTTCTACCCTTATCAGCAGCACTGGGAATCTGTTTCTTTTTGTTGCATCATCTTGCTGTGTCATCTCTCCATGTGTGCGGCGCCATTCTTGGGCAGGCTGCACTTTCTTTCGTGCTGGGTGGCTCTCCCTACGGGGTGCACTCCTTGTGCGTGGGGCTCCCCGACGTGGGGGACACCCCTGCGTAGCAGGGCACTCCTTGCACGCATCAGCACTGCGCATGGGCTAGCTCTACATGGGTCAAGGAGGCCCAGGGTTTGAACCGCGGACCTCCCATGTGATAGGTGGACGCCCTAACCACTGGGCCAAGTCCGCTTCCCATGATACAACTTTAATATAGGAAAGAGTAAGTAATGGCTCAGGAATGTCCAAAGGATAGCCCTACACTGGGCCATGTTTGGATCTTTTAATCAATGGCCTGGCTAAAACACATACAAGAGATGCTTATTAAGCTGCAAGTGGCATAAGGCAGAAGACTGCTAACGTTAAAAGTAACAGTGTCAGACAATCTTGACAGGCTAGATAACAGGCTGAACATTTAACTATGATAAATACATAAAAAGTTTTACATCTAGGCTAAAAACTAGCAAAAGTATAAGATGTGGATAGTTTACTTGGCACCAACACATATGAAAAGTTCTGGGAATAAATCCAAGAACATGTCATGAATTTAATACACTGAAATTTCAAATCAGTGGGAGAAAATGAATAATTCAATAAATAGTACTGAGATAACTGAGTAGCTAGGTGGAGAAAAAAAAAGTTGAACCCTTTCCTCACATCTCTCATCAAAGTAAATTCCAGATGAATCAAAGATTTAAAGATTAAAAACACCCATTAAAGTACTAGAAGAAAATAAGAGGAAAATTAAAAACAACCTCAATGTGAGCAAGAACTTCTAAGAATGAACAAAATCCAAAGTATGAATAAAACCCAGAGGCCATTTTAAAAAACCTGATAAATCTTATTACATAAAGGAAATTCTGATGATATATGTAAACAAATCCTTAAAAAAATGACAAACTGGGCAGAAGCAGGTATTTGCAACTAATATCAAAGACAAAGAGCTATTTTCTTTAATATACAAAAACTTCCAAAATAAAAAAAAGTCCAACAACCCATGAGAAAAATGGACAAAGAATATAAAGAATGAACTCATAGAAACAGAAAGTCACTTGGCTCCTCAATATACAATGCTCAACTTCACTCATAAGAGAAATTCAATTTAAACCTACAGTGTAGAGAAACAGTTTCATGTGTATAGTAGAAGTGTAAACTTGTACACAATCTTTCTGGAAGTCCATTTGGCAATATATATCAAAACTTAAATGAAGAACTTTCAGGAAGATAGTGAACTAGAAAGACACAGGACTCTTTACCAGAAAAATAGCTGGAGAACAGGCAGAAACAGCCTGGGAAAAAAAAATCTTCTAGGATTTAGGACACCAGGGGAAGGCTGGACACCACCCACAAGAGAGAGGGGCAAAGGAAAAGAATCGCAAGGGCAAAACTGTGAGTTAAAAGCCTCAGCGGGAATCGCCAGAATCCTTTCCCACTCTACAGTCACTTCTGAATTCTCAGGACCAAAGGCTACAGAAAAAGGGGGCCTCAGGGATCCAATCCTCTTAGTCTCACTCACTACTGACCAGGACTACTTGTTGAGGACACAGAGAGAAGTGGAATTATTTCCTACCCAGGAAAAGGGAGGAGGCTGCCAGCAAAGGCTGGAGAACTTCCTCTGAGAAAGTTGGAATTCCGAGGTCTTAGCCTTTGGGCAGGATCCTCTATTACACTGATCCAGTCTGTGTTGCAGCAAACACACTGAGACCAGGATTCGAACTGAGAAGGCTGTCAAAGAGTGCCATCTGCTGGAGGATCAAGGAAGTGCATGTAAGGAAATAAAATTAAGAGAGGGAGCAAAATAATCAAAAAACAAGCAAACAAATGAGAAAAGCAACCCAGGAGAGGGGATGTGGTTCAGTGGCTGAGTGCCAGCTTCCCACATGAGGTCCCAGGCTCATTCCCTGGCCCAGGGGAAAAAAAAAATTAAGAGGCTTTTACTGGCTTTTACAGCCTCTTTCCCCAAGGCCATAGGAAGAAGGTCTGCAACACATTACTGGGTCGAGGGATCAGATTTGCACAACTAACAGGGACAATCCTAAAGATCCAGAACAGGTTGAGCCAAGAATCAAAGAATAGCAGTAACACACAGCCTCCAGCCACTAAACCCCCCAAAAAGAGAGAGAAATTGAGCATCTGAGCAAACTCACCATCCTAATCTAAGGCCTAGACATCAGCAAAAAATTACAAGCCATACTAATAAAATGGAAGAAATGGCCCAAGAAAAGGAATCTATCAAAGGCCCAGAAGAGACACAGGATATGAGAAAACTAATCAACAAGATTCATGCCAATTTCCAATATCAAATTAATGAGTCGAAAGACAACAAGGACATCAAGAAGACACTGAGCAACCACAAAGAAGAATTTGAAAACCTGAACAAAAAAGTAACAAAGCTCATGGGAATGAAAAACATGATAGGTGAGATCAAAACACATTAGAGGGAAGCAGATGTGGTTCAAGCAGTTGGGCACCTGCCTACCACATGGGAGTTCCCGAGTTCAGTTCCTGGTGCTTCCTAAAGAAGAAGAGGAAGACAGTGAGCTGACGCAATGGGCTGGCATGGCAAGATGATGCAACGAGATGACACAGTGAGATGACACAATGAAGAGAAACAGTGAGGAAACATATTACACTTGTAAATAAGCAGTGGGTCAAAGAAAAAATTATAAGAGAATTTAGTAAATATTTTGAGATGAATGAAAATAAGAACACAGCTTACCAAAATTTATGATATACAGCAAAGGTAGTGCTGAGGGGGAAACTTATGGCCCAAGTACCTATATTAAATAAGAGCTAAAATGAAATACCTAACTGAACAACTGGGGAAACTAGAAAAAGAATAGTAAACCATTCCCAAAGCAAGCAGAAGGAAAGAAATATAAAGATTAGAGCAGAATAAATGAAACTGAGAACAAAAAAACAATAGAGAAAATCAATAAAACCAAAAGCTGGTTCTTTGAGGAGATCAATAAAATTGACAAACCCTTAGTTAGACTAACAAAGAAAAAAGAGAGAAGACACAAATAAATAAAATGAGAAATGAAAAGGGGGAAGTTACAACTGACTCCACAGAAATAAAAAGGATCATAAGAGGATATTTTGAGAATCTGTATGCTAACACACTAGACAATTTAGAGGAAATGGACAATTTCCTACATGGACGCTGTAAGAAATACAAGAACTTAACACACCAACCACATTTAAAGAGACTGAATGCCATAAAAAAATCTCCCAAAAAAGAAAAGTCCAGGACCAGATGGCTTTACAGGTAGATTCTACCAAGCATTTTGAGAAGAATTAACACCAACCCTCTAAACTATTCCAAAAAATTAAAGAGGAGGGAAAATTATCCAATACATTTTATGAAGAAACATCATCCTAATACCAAAGACAGATAAAGACACTACAAGAGAAGTACAGACCAAGCTCTCTAATGGACACAGATGCAAAAATTCTTAACAAAATACTTAAAAATGGAATCCAACAGCATATTAAAAGACTTACAAACCATGACCAAGTGGGATTTATTCCTGGTATGCAAGGGTGGTTCAACATAAGAAAATCAATTAATGTAATATACCACATTAATAAACTGAAGGAAATAAAAAACATATGATCAGTAGTCTTGATCTTTTTGTCAAAAAGATTTGACAAAATCCAGCATCCTTTCTTGATAAAAACACTTCAAAAATAAATAAATAAATAAATACTAAAAATTTAAAAATTTAAAAACCACTTCAAAAGAATAAAAGGAAAATTCCTCAATATTGATAAAGGACATATATGAAAAACCCACAGCCAACATTGTACTCAATGGGGAGAGATTGAAAGCTTTTCCTCTAAGATTGGGAACAAGATAAGGATGCCCACTGTCACCACTGTTACTCAACATTGTGCTAGAAGTTCTAGCAGTTAAGAGTAATTAGACAATAAAATAAGTAAGTGGCATCCAAATAGGAAAAGAGGAAGGAAAACTCTCACTATTCACAGATGTTATGATCTTATATTTAGAAAATTCTGAAATGTCTACAAAAAAGCTACCTGAGCTAATAAATGAGTGCAGCAAAATGGCAGAATAGATCAACTGGCAAAAATCAGTAATGTGTCTGTATCCTAGAATGAATAATCTGAGGAGGAAATCAGGAAAAAATTTCCATTTACAATAGCAACAAAAGACTCAAATACCTAGGAATCAGTTTAACCAAAGACATACAGGACCCACATGCAGAAAACTACAAAATAATGCTGAAAGAAATGGACCTAAACAAATGGAAAGACATTCCGTGGTCATGGATTGGAATACTAAATATTGTGACAATGTCAATAGTACCCCAACTGATTTATATATTCAATGCAGTACCAAACAAAATCCCAAAAGTCTACTTTTCAGAGACAGGAAAGGCAATTACCAAATTCATTTGGAAGGGAAAGTGCACCCAAAAAGCCAAAAGCATTCTGAAAAAAGAAAAGTGATGTTGGAGGAATCATGCCTGACCTTGGAACATATTACAAAGCTAAAGTGGTCAAATGTTACTGGCAAAAAGACTGACACATTGATTAGTGTAAGAGATCTGAGAGTCCAGAAATAAACGCTCACCGCTATGGCCAAGTGATTTTTGATAAACCTACTAAAGCCATTTTAAGGGGATGAAACAGTCTCTTCAACAAATGGTGCTGGGAGAACTGGCTATCCATAACCAAAAGAATGAAAGAGGACCTCATCTCACTCCCTACACAAGAATCAACTCAAAATGGATGAAAGACCTAAATATAAAGGCCAGGACCATAAAACTACTAGAGGAAAGGGTAGGGAAACATCTTCTAGACCTTGTGGTAGGGGATGGTTTCTTGGACCTTACCCCCAAAAGAGGAGCAACAAAAGCAAAATAGATAAATGGGACCAACTCAAAATTAAACACTTTTGTACTTCCCAGGACTTTGTCAAAAGGCCAAAAAGGCAGCCGACTCAAAGGGAGAAAATATTTGGAAATCACATGCCAATAAGGGTTTAATATCCATTATATATTGAGATGCTACAACTCAACAATATAAAGACAAATGACCCAATTAAAAAATGGGCAAGTGGATATGGCCCAAGCCCTTGGGCACCGACCTACCACATGGGAGGTCCTAGTTTGGCTCCCAGTGCCTCCTAAAGAAGATGAGCAAGACAGTGTGCTTATGTGAGGGGCTAACACTAGCTGACTCAACAAGATGGCAACGTAACAAGATGACAACACAAGAAAAACACAATGAGAGAGCAAGCCGGAAAGGGCAGTGGCTTAAGTGACTGGGTGCCTCATTCATACATGGGAGGTCCCAGGTTCGGTTCCCAGTGCCTCCATAAAAAAATGAAGATGAGCAGATAGTGAGTGCAAAACAAAGGGGTGGAGAGTGGAGGGAGGTGAGAAATAAATAAATAAAATATATCTTTAAAAAAAATGGGCAGGGAAGCAAACTTGGCCCAGTGGTTAGAGCGTCCGTCTACCACATGGGAGGTCTGCAGTTCAAACTCCGGGCCTCCTTGACCCGTGTGGAGCTGGCCCATGTGCAGTGCTGATGCGCACAAGGAGTGCCCTGCCATGCAGGGGTATCCCCCGCATAGGGGAGCCCCATGCACAAGGAGTGTGCCCCATAAGGAGAGCCGCCCAGCGCGAAAGAAAGTGCAGCCTGCCCAGGAATGGTGCCACACATAGGGCTGACACAACAAGATGATGCAACAAAAAGAAACACAGATTCCCATGCTGCTCACAACAACAGAAGCGGACCAAGATGATGCAGCAAATAGACACAGAAAATAGACAACGGGGGTGAGGGGGCAGGGAGGGGAAATAAATAAATAAATAAATAAATTTTAAAAAATAAATAAAAGAAAGTGGCATCTCTATATGCATTGTAATGGAAATCTCCTAAAGATAAATTGATGAATATTAAGAAAAGAAAACGTTCAGGTATGTATAATATGCTAATATTGGTACAGGGAAAATTATAAATGTACATATTTGTAAATGCATGAACTATCTCTGGAAGGATACCAGACACACTGTTTACAGTGCCTGTCTGTGGGAAATGTATTCAGGTAGCTGGGAACAGAGATGAGAAGATTTAGTTTTCATTCTATACCTCTTTTGGGGGGAGAGGAGTGTTTTGTAGACTATATTTCCTTTTTTTTCAGAGCTTCATAAAGGACCTTGCCATATTAAAGTCTCCAAAAAGTCAAGAAACATTTGTTACTTGATAATGCTTCTTAGTGCATTGGTGAACCGCTATTTTGAAAATATTCTAAATTGTGCAGGTGATCCTTTGAGCAGGGTTGAAGCATACTCTAGGCTTTTCTTTGGAAGACTCCATGAAAATGATTATAGATTTATATTCTATTACCTTTTGAATTTTGCATCATGTCCATTTATTACCTATTCAAAACCAAATGAAACTTTATGGGAATTCTACACATGTAAATAACTGTTTTGTAAGTTTACAAATTCTGCCAAAAAAAAAATATTTTAAAAATAATAGTAGGGTGGGTTGGGGGGAAAATCCACCAACTGTAAGGTAAGGACTATAGTTTATAGTTAATAGTAAGAATTTGACAATATTCTTTAATAATTTCTAACAAATGTCTCACAACAATGCAAAGTATTGGGTTGGGTGGTGGGTTGATGTTATGGGACCCCTGTATGATGTTATGTATGTTTGTTTGTAATTTCACAACTTTTATTATACACCTATTGTTTATGTATGTTCATGTATAAATGATATAAAAATAACAGTAACAATAGGGTGGGTTGGGGAAAAATACTTTGGTTAGTAGTAATATTTTCAGGATACTCTTTAATCATTAGTTAAAAATGTTTCACAACAATGCAAGGTATTGGTGGTAGGGGAAGGTGTGAGAGCCTGTGTGAAGTTATAAACGTTTGTTTTGAAAGTTCACAACTATTACTATTCATTTATTGTTTATGTATGTTTATGCATGCGTGATATACCTCAATAAATTATAAATAAAATACAATAAAGTAATAGCCACCCTAGTGGGTGGGAAGTGGTGTCTAACATGGTTTTGATTTGGATTTCCCCACTGACTAAGGATGTTGAAAATCTTTTCATATGCTTAATGGCAGGTTGCACATTTTAACAGGAACCCTGATATGGAAGAACTTGTCAAGAGGAGGGACAAGAGCATGAGAGAGACAGAAGCAGTAACGAGGTAAGCATATCCTGGAAAAGACTAAGGAGGCTAAAAGCTGTCCTCCAGTAGCTGTAGGACATTCTGGTGAAAGGGGGAAAACACTAAGTCATTTCTGCTACAAATTTCTCAAGTAAATTTTAAATTTGAGTTAAATTTTAGCTAACTATTTAGAAGAACTTTCTAAGAATTAGAGAGGTCTATAAATGAAATGGCCCACCTCAAAAAGTACGGAATTAATTAAGGGAAGCATTCAGGCCAAGGCCAGATGACGACCTCTAGGGAGTTATTAGAAGAGAAGACCACATTAGATGGGAAATTAGGCACACAATTGCTGAGGCTCCTTCAAACACTAAAATTATGCAATTCTATCCCAAAGATGTCAGCTCTGGAAAAGTTAGGAAAATGAAATCAAGTAATGACAGACTCTCACAACTCTAAAAAGATTGCAAATGTGGTGCTCATTACTGAACTTTTTATTTTAAGTACAGCAGTCTCTGGGGGAAAAAGAGAGGACCCAAATGATTTGTAGAATCATGGCTGCTGTACTCAGAGGAGTACTCTGAGTGCTGTTTTGCTTGTTTGTTTGTTATAGTAGGGTATGGTACTCTATTTCATTCACATTCTTCCCCTAGGCTCATCAGTCACTATACGCACAATTTTGAAAAAAGTGAATTACAGTTGGAGGGTTAAGTCTGAGGTCTTAGACTTTTTGTTGTAATGCTCCATAACCCATGCTCCAAACCCACTGATATCTATGTCACTTTTACTACAGTCTAATTATAAGCTAAAAGGTACAAATAAACAGTACAGGCATTCAACTCACAAATGGATTGTGTTCCAGAAGTTATTTTGCAAGTCAGCGGGGTAGAATTTGAAACAGCACTGAAAATGTGGGGCACAGGAGACCACAGAGGAGGGCAGCCCCTCAGCCCACCTGTCAGTCACACAACCCCAACGTATCTGACCTACTGCACATCCACACTTCCTCCAGGTAGAAACTACCACAGGGGTACTGTACTAATAATCCAAAAGTAGAACAAAATTGAACTGTTTCATTTACCTTGAATTCCTATGCTTAAGATAAAGCAAATTTGTTGGAGGAGGCTAAGAAGTTTAATAAAAACATGAAACGATTCTGACAGGAACTCCGTATTAATCTCAAAAGCTCTAGGAGCTGGCAACAGTCTTTATTATAGCATCTAATTTTACTTCAAAGGTTAGTGCTTCCTTTCTATTTAATAGGGACATGCCACTAGGTACTTTTTCAGTCATGATTAGGGAAAGTTATTAGTCGAAAAGAATGAATGGAGCAAAGAAATAAGGTATTTTTGAGGGAAAAAAGCAATAAAAAGAAAGGATGTAAGAAGCCCAAAGAGAAGATAAGAAGAATCATCTCAACATAATTACTTAAAGTGCAAGATAAACCAAAAGACAGTCAAGGTCGGGGTGGGAAGTGAACAGTCTACCCGTGAAGGTGGCAGGAAGGATGACACTGTGACCAAGTTTCTATACAAGCCATCAGGGGGCACCATCAGCCTATTGCCAAGGTTAAGTGGAGAATTACCAAACGACTTCCATATTTACAGGATACTCCCAAATTGGGAATACTACTCTCAACCATAAACTACAAGAAATGCAGGTTAACAGAGAGAAAAAGTCAACAAAAATAGTTACCAGCTATCTATTTCTGTGTTCGCTTATTCAAATCAGAAATGGCAATGACAAATAGTGAGTCATTTGGTGTCCAGATACAGAGGCCAGGGAAAGCTGAAGAAACTTCATCATGGAAACTGAGAATGATCCAATGGCAGCAGCACACAGTGTGGCTCAGGTCCCCAGGGGTACAGTAAGGGGAATTAAGCTAATAGGAATTTCATGATATGGTAGAGATAAGAGAAATCTGGAGCAATGAAAATCTGACATACATCTCAGGAATAAATATGTTTCATGGATATGTTAAAGTTAGTTTTTCCTATCTCCGGGAAATTAGAATAAACATAGGGATCTGAAAAAGAAAGTTAAACACCTTGCTCAGTTATCACACTAAAGCGGGACAAGTATCCATCTCTCTTACTGGGCTAGCATTTTACCCTTTTGCACTTTATCATTAGATTTGCAACAAAAAAATAAAGCATTGTTTTAAGTTCCCTTTAATAGAGAGGTCTGTTGACTATCTCCTGTGCCTAGAAAATACACACAAGCAAATCTGTTCCTTCAGAAACTACTCTGTACAGTCCTCAGACCTCAGACCTGCTGACAGGCAAAAATTTTTCCATAATGTAAGTCATGGGCATTATTGGCTGTTCTGATGATCTGTACTGGGGTTAGCAACAACCATAGTCCTAAGGGTTAGCTAACAGTGACGCCTCTAGTTGCCACTAAGGATGCCAAGGAGAAGGAGATAGGGAGGAAAGAAGGCTGAGGGAAAGAAGAACGCAAGTACAGAAATGGAGAGCACATAAAATGAATAGAAAGGCAAAAACTGGTTTAATAGTTTAGGACTCCACAGAGTGCTGCCCAAATTGTCCATAAATAATACCCAGAATGCCAAGTTGCCTTCATCTGCTCCCTCAACGGATTAAGAATGTTTTTTTATATGTGCAATTTTAATAATATCAGATAAAAAAGACATAACCAAACATGTCTGAATTATTGTTTTTATACCAAACACTTGGTGTTGAGGAGTTGCCCAGAGTAGGTAATGAATCTTCAGAACTTAGGGAGGTAGCTTTGTTCTGAGACAGAAGGTGAGACACACTCATACCCATGGGGTGTCTGCTATGTTTCAGGATTATGCTATGGAATTTTGCAAATTACCTCATTTATTCCTCACAAAACACCAATAAGGTATGTGTAAAGTCCATTCTACAGATGAAAAAACACACCTCAGGAAGATAAGTGACTCATTCAAGGTCTCAAAACCAGTAGATGGAGGAACCAGATTCAAATCTAAGGCTCCTGACAGTTGCCTTCCTCTCACTGAGGAACAAAAAGCAACTTTTTCCAGCAGCACAGAGGCCACTTACAACACTCCTCACAATAAGGGACACTGTGTCTGAAGCCCATTCATTCACTCTTTCATTTATTCAAAATATATGCACACAAGCTCCCACTGTGTGCAAGAGCACTGTCACAATCACAGCACCATGGGGAATGTGGTGCCCTGCTCTCGTAAAGCTAACTGCAAAGCTGGGTAAGGTGCGGATGGTGCAATGAAAAAATACACTAAACAAACCGCAGAATATCAGACTGTAAAAATGACTACCCAAAAGTAAGACACAGTGACCTGATAGTGGGGCAAAGGTCGTAACTCAGACGGAGTTGTTAGGGAAGGCTACACTGAGGGGGAAATATCAAAGCTGAGAAGTGAAAGACAAGAAAGAAGGAGTCATACAAACAGGGAGAGAACATTTCAGGCAAAGAACTACAAGCAAAAGCCCTGATAAAGAAACAGGCTTCGTGAAAAACAGAAAACAGACCTATTTGGCCTCAACAGCATAAAAGACAGAACAGATGAGGTGAGACAGAGGCAAAGGAACAGTCATGCTGGTCTTAAGGCAAACAAAGAGTTTGGATTTTATTCTAAGTGTGGCTGGAAACAAGCTATTATGCAGGGAAATTACATACTCTGACTAGTGTTTTTAGGTTTGTTTGTTTTTAAAGATTTATTTCTCTCCAGCCCTTCGGCGTTTGCATTTGCCATGTCTGTTTGTCGTGTGCTTGTCTTCCCTCTAAGAGGCACCAGGAATAGAACCTGGGGCCTCCCATGTGGGAGGGAAGCACCTAATGGCCTGAGCCACTTCCAGTCCCCTGACTAGTTTTTTTTTTTAAAAGATCGCTCTGGCTACTGAATGTGGTTACTGGATTGGAAGGAGGCTGGAGTAGAAGCAGAGGCCACGGGGAAGGCCATTGGTAAGTTCAGAGGACAGGTGGTAGCAACTTGGTTTAGAGTAGTCGCAGGTGGAGATGAAAAGACGTGGATAGATTTGAGATATATTCCAGAGTTAAAATGTACAGAAATTGCTGACGGATTGGATGAGGAGAACATGAAAAAGGAAAGAGTCAAAGATGACTGCTAGGTTTTTGGTGTGAGCAACAGGGTGGATGGTGTTATCATTTACTTGGATGACTAAAGACTAGGAGAGGAGATTTTTTTTTAATGGGGAAGAGATCTGTTTTAGCAATACTAAGTTTGAGACACCTAGTAGATATTCAGGTGGAGCACAGTCAGGTAGGCAATAGGTGTACAAATTTAGAGATCAGTGGAAAAATTAAGGTGGAGATGTAAATTCAAGAGACACATATAAACTTAATTAAAAGGATAATTTCTAATTGACCTAAGGATAGAAAAGATTTCTTAAGACCTCAAAAAGCACAAATCTTTATAAACTGAAAAACCAAAGGAAGGGACTATATCAAAATGAAGGACTTCTGTGGAATAAAGAACACTATGGACAAAGTTAGCAGGTGGGTGAAGGGTTAAGAGAAGACATCTGCAACAATATCTAAACTGATTTAGGTTTAATATCTAAAACATATAAGGAATTCTATTTGAGAAATAAGAAAAGGCTATGAATAGCTAATTCAAAAAAGAAAATTCAGAGACTAACTACTATATACAGAGATCCTCAACTTCACTAGTAATCAGAGAAATGTGAGTTAAAACAAGACAGCATACTACATTAATCGAACTGATAAAAATGAGAAAGTCAGATACTAACTATTCCATTTAGTGGTGGGAATATAAAGGAAACAATCATGTAACACTTAGTGAAATTATACTTGTTGGTATCAAGCTGGAGAAACTCTTGCGCAAGTCTCTAAAGAGATATACGTGAGGATTTTTATCAGAGCATTGTTTGTGGTGCAAGGCACTGGAGAACAATCCAGGCACCCATCACTAGGGGAACAGGTAAGTAAAATATGGTGGAGACAAGTGATAAATACTACACAGTATCCAAAAGTAACATAGAATGGGCCATGATGTGAACCAATGTATATGAGGTGCAGAGGTGCCCAAAGATGTACTTACCAAATCCAATGGATGTGTCATGATGATGGGAACGAGTGCTGTTGGGGGGGGGGGAGAGGGGGGGGTGGGGGGGTGGGGTTGAATGGGACCTCACATATATATTTTTAATGTAATATTATTACAAAGTCAATAAAAAATAAAAAAATTAAAAAAATAAAAATAAAAAAAAATAAAAAACAAAAAAACAAAAAAAACAAAAGTAACATAGAAAAACAGTAACATGGATAGAACCTTAAAATATATTTTTGAATGAAAGGAGGAGCAGAATGAGAATCACAACAAAATACTATTTAAATAAGGTTATATAAAACACCATAGGAAAGCGGCTGTGGCTCAATCAGTTGGGCACCTGTCTGCCATATGGGAGGCCCTGGGTTCACATCCCGGGGCCTCCTTGTGAAGGCAGGCTCACTGGCACGCCGTGGAGTGCCGCCCGGCCTGCAAGCGCTGCGGAGTGCCGACTCAGCAAGATGATGCAACAAAAAAGGGGAGACAAGTAAAAATACAGAAGAGCACACAGCGAATGGACACAGGGAGCAGACAACAAAAACAAGCCACAAGGGGCAGAATAAAAAAATAATATAATCTTAAAAAAAAACAACAACCCACCATACAAGAATACATACATATCCAAGGATAAATATTAAACACATTAGAGAAGATGCCAGTGAGGGTGGGGATGGGCTGGGGATAGAGATGGGAGAGGAGATGGAAAGATTAAGCAGTTGAAGGGTCTTTGCAAAGTCACTCTAATGTTCTACGAACTATTATGATAAACTCAACTCTGCACATAAGCTCTAAAAGAAAAAAAACAGCAAACTTAGGGAGTAAATGGAAGGTTCTTTCTGTTCCAACTGTCTTCTCCAAACTGCCCAAAAGTCTGTTAGTTGATTCGTTCGACCTGACAGCCAAGGAAGGGAGGTGGGAGGAAGGAAAGAGGGCACCAGGTTAGAGTGTAAATGTGGCCACACTGGGTCTAGGATCTACCATGGCACTTTTTTTTTTTAAGATTTATTTTTTATTTATTTCTCTCCCCTGCCCCGTCCCCCCTCCCAATTGTCTGTTCTCTGTGTCCATTTGCTGTGTGTTCTGTTTCCCCTGTATTGTCAGCAGCACCTGGAATCTGTGTCTCTTTTTGTTGTGTAATCTTGCTGCATCAACTCTCCGCATGTGTGGCACCATTCCTGGGCAGGCTGCACTTTTTTCGCGTTGGGTGGCTCTCCTTATGGGGTGCACTCCTTGCGCGTGGGGTTCCCCTACGCAGGGGACACCCCTGCATGGCACGGCACTCCTTGCGCGCATCAGCACTGCACATGGGCCTGCTCATCACAGGGGTCAGGAGACCCTGGGTTTGAACCTTGGACTTCCCATGTGGTAGGCGGACACCCTAACCATTGGGCCAAATCCGCTTCCCCATGGCACTTTTCATATTGTTGAAACCACTGGTCTACACGGGTATCTTCCCATCCTGAGAGTTCTATCTTCAAGGGTAAGGCTGAAGAACATCATCCTCAGGATCCCAGAGCCCAGCACAGTGGCTGGTACAGACTATATCCAGTAAATGATGATTGGCGGACTGGTTTGTTGGTTGGCAGATTGAATAAAAAATTTTAAAAAAATTAAAATTCTGATATTACTGATTCAACATTATATATTAGAATACATGAAAACCCCTATTAATTTTTAACCAACTTTATTACAGTCTAATTTATATACAATAAAATGCACTCACTTTATTATTTTTTTAGGAGGTACCAGGGATTGAACCTTGTACATGTAAAGCAGGCGCTCAACTACTGAGCTACACCTGCTCTGCTAAACAAACTTTTTTAGGAGGTTCTGGTGATTGAACCCAGGACTTCATACATGCAAAGCAGGCCCTCAGCCACTGAGCTATACTCGCTCCCACACTCACTTTAAAATAACAGTTTGATGAGGTTAAATGTATGTACCCATGTAACTACCACCACAGTCCAGATATAGAACATCTCCTTTACTGCAAAAGTTGCTTCATGCCCCTTTGCAGTTAGTCTATCTCTCTGCCCCTGGGTCCAGGCAACCAGCCATCTGCTGTCTGCCAAGAGATCTCACTCATTTTTTAAATTTAAAAAAAATTGAGACTTTTTATTTGAAAATGCCAAACATACAGAAAAGTAGATGAGTGTAACAAACCCAGTGCACTCAACACCCAGCTTCAATAAGTTTTAGTGCATGACCAGTCCGAGCACCCACTCCTCTGCCTGGATTATTTGGAGGCAAATCTCAGACATTTGTCTTCATATGTAAATATATATGTTAAAGATTACTCTTTTAAACATTTCCACATCTAAAATAATTAACAAGTTACATAACATCATAAAAAATCATTGTTCACATTTCCCAGATTGCCTCATATTTCTTTTTCCTTGGTTTGTCTGAATCAGGATCAGAATAAAATCCATATATTACTATTGGTTCCTTCATATCTTGGGTCTCTTTTTATCTATAGATTCCTTCTCCATCCTTTTGTCCCTTGTAATTTATTTGTTGCAGAAACTGGGTTAGTCCTATATAGCATCTGCAGTCCGGAATTTGCTGACTGCATCCCAAAAGGCCATTTACCCTTGCATTTTCTATAAATTTGCAGCTAGGTCTAGAGTTTTATTCAGGTTCTATTAATATTTTAGTCGGCAAGGCTCCTTTATAGGTGATATCGTGCATATCTTTTTTTTTTGGTCTCACTTAAAAATATATGTAAGGTCTTTCCCTCAACTAACTGAAAAGAAAAACATTTATTGTAATGTATTAGGACCCATTTAATCTAGAAAAGTGTAAAAGGACCTCAATCTCCCCTTTTTTTAAATCCCCCCTTGTAGCTTTTTGCGTGCTGTCTGCTCTCTGTATCCATTCACTATGCATTCTTCTGTGTCTGTATTTTTATTATTATTTTTATTTATTTCCCCCTCCCTTGCAGCTGGTTTTGTTGTCTGCTCTCTGTGTCCATTCGCTGCGCACTCTTCTGCATTGTCGCTTGTCTACCGTTTTGTTGCGTCACCTTGCTGAGTTGGCGCTCCGCGGCACTTATGGGCCGGGTGGCACTCCACAGCTTGCAGGCGAGCGTGCCTTCACAAGGAGACCCCCAGATGCAAACCCAGGGCCTCCCATATGTTAGGCGGGAGCCCAACTGATTGAGCCACAGCCGCTTCCCCTCAGTCCCCTTTTAACAGATCGAGTCTGGCCTCTGGTGTCTCTCTGAAGGTACAAGTTCTCTTTGAGTCACTGTCTCGCTCAGCTGGTTCTACCCATCATGTGACAGTTATCACTTATTTGAAGTTACACTGTGAACATACACTGACATATTGATCTTTCGACGCTTATCTTCCTCCCCAATTATATTTTTAGCTCACTGAGAGAAGAAACTATCTTAACAACTCTCTCCAATCCCTAGCAGAAATGCCCTGTGCAGGGAGAAAGCAGTGAGGGCCACGCTGTGCCCTGCTCAGGAGCCCTTCCCTAACCTTAACGCAGTCCAGCTGCTTCAGTTAGCTCCCCACAACCTTCCTCCAGAGTCAGCAACATCCCCATCTCCCAACAGGAAAACAGGCACACAGAAGAGACACGAAGAGTGAATTAGTGCAGTTACAATGAGAACTCAAAAATCACTGGTGTTTCAGAAAACCTGGTAAGTGAAACGCATTTCTATTTTAATGCCTCCTCTTCCCCTTCACGGAGAACACGAGTTTTGGAGAGAAAGGGCTATAGACAGCGAACAGGCAAGGAACCAGACAGCCAGGTAAAGGGGCCTTCCTGCTCTTTTCAGCAGGTCAAGTCCCTGCTTGACAAGAGCTAAATAATTAAAAAGAGAACAAAAATCAGTTAAATTAAAGAGAGATACCCATGAAGTTTGGAATGGGGAAGAAAAGTTGTGTATATCCTCACCTTACCGACATTCAATAAATAAGAGGGGCATGTTATTACCAAGATATTCCTCTGCCAAGAGGAAGCTAGAGTCATTAGCAGAATGAACCGGGCCTGTCTTTCTTCCCACTCTGATAAAACACCGCCACCTGTGACACTAATAGCTACAGGGCCCTCAGATGCCAGTCACCTTCCACCCATCTTTGGGCTTGCATAGTTCTTTCCTGCCTCCAGAAATAAAAGTCAGAATATGATATTTATTATACCAAAAATCACTACCTGGCAAATGTAAAAACACAGGCCACTGCTTACAAACAGCATAAATTCCAATGCAAAATGATATAGCTCTACCTTCTGCCCACCCCAAGCCCCAGGGAAAGCACAGATTAAATTAAGAATTCTCAACATTCCCAATGGTGTCAAAAGCATTTAAAGTTGCTGGGTCAAAGATTTATTTTTGCAGCAGACAACCACAAAGGATTTCAGTGTTATATACAGTGGTAATGACTGCAAAAAATTCTAAATATGGACAGACAAGTAATTTAAATTCTTTTTCTAATGGTTAATACTTTCTTTTCAGTTCAATATTTGATTCTAAGTCAGTTTCCAATTAAGGAAAACAAGACCCAGTTTTCTGGTTCCACTGGGATTTACTCATTCAGGGATTACCTGTCTGCCAGTTGTTAATCTGTTCCTGTCAGTGCTCTGCTGGAAACCCTGTTGTGGCTAACAAAAACATGTTTCAGAACAAGGAAACAGCCAGATCCCTAGAAGTCAATGGCAAAGGAAAGGGCTGAACAAGGAACTTTCACTCTTAGTCTAGGGCTTCCCCAGCAGGCCACTGCTGCTCGCTCTAACCAGCTGAGTGAATTTGGCAAATCAAGTAACCTACCTGGGTTTGATCTTCTCTTCAAAACCAAAAGGTGGATCAAGGATCTCTAAGAAATATCTCTAGCTCTAGGAGTCTATCATACTTTTCACAAATATTTATGTGCAAATTACATGCTAAGTACTGTAGTGCATACAAAGAATCAGTAGTAGATTTCAAAGAGCTGCCAGGAGGAGATAAGATATGTGCAAAAGATAATTACAAAGTAGAGAAGGAAGATAACAAGTATTTCTCTAGAAATGTAACAAATCTAGGGCTCAAGGAATAGAATGCATAGAACATAGAATACGATTTTTTTTGTTTTTCTTGAGGTACTGGGGATTGAACCCAGGACCTCAATACATGGGAAAGCAGATGCTCAACCACTGAGCTACAACTGCTCCCAATGAGAGTTGTTTTTTTCCGTTTGTTTTTAGGTGGTACCGTGGATTGAACCTGGGACCTCGGATATGGGAAGCAGGCACTCAATCACTTGAGCTACACTGGTTACCCTTGATTGTATTTATGTGAGGGGAAATGTGGAATTACTAATACTAGAGCTAACTACCAATAATGGTTAGCCCACAAGAGGAGGATTTCAAGGAATGTTCACTTTCTATTTTTAAAATTTCTACTTATTTTTATTAGTATGTTTTATGTTTGCAATCAGGAAAAAAAAAGGATTTTTAAAAGGAAAACAAAACAAAACAATTCAAAGCTGGCAATTTACGAGAGCGATAACAGCAACACTGTTCTTACAATCTCTCTCCTCTTTTCAGATAGAAAATTAATTCTCCTTTATTATCTTTATAAATGGCATAAATTACCAAATACAACTAGAAAAGTAAAACTGATAGAAATAGAAACAAAATCCCCATCAAGTTTAAGCCCTAATACATAAGGTAGACAACTAAGGCAAATATCTGAAAAATAAGCATTAGAGTTGTCCAGATATTTCAAAAACATATATACTTAAACTACCCCAGTTTTCCACATCATCTTGTCTAAGTAGGCAGAGTTAAAGAGTGGCCAGAGTTAAGACCAGGGCCAGAGAAGCACACTGCAACTTCACCTGGAGTTATGACCAATGCATACTCTCATTCACTTTGCATTATTTAATACAGGGGTTCTTAACCTTTTTTGTTCCTCGGAACCCTTACTAAGTCCACACTATACTGTGTATTATTTAATAAATATATCACACCCGTATCAACACGTCCCCACAAGAATAATATTTTTTTGAATTTCAATTCAAGCTCACAGACCCCTTGTTAAGAACCCCTGATTTAATGGGACTTAGCAACAGGACTCTGCCAAGTAATTTAAATTCTCTGAATCCAAAACATTCTCAAAATAGAGGATGGAATAAAATTACTTCTAAATTATTTGGTTCAGTTAATTGGTTCATATTTAACTTAATATGGGCTATTAGCTCAAATCTCATTAAACATCACACTAATAACTCAAAATATTTAAAATACTGGAATTTCAGTATTGCAAATGATGTTAAAAATGGAATTTAATTGCAACAAGACTTGGTCTATGTATTAATGAAATGGTGCTGCATTTTAAAAAGAATTTAACAGTGACATTACCAAGTTACTGTACATTTCTCAGGGACTCTGATTTAAACAGAAAAATCAAGTTTTCCATTGGTGTGTCCAAGTAAAAATTGTTATAACTGATGCCTCTAACTGACAGTATTTTAAAATGTCCCTAAAAAGGGAAGCAGACTTGGCTCAACAGACAGAGCATCTGCCTACCACATGGGAGGTCCAGGGTTCAAACCCAGGGCCTCCTGACCCGTGTGGTGAGCTAGCCCACATGCAGCGCTAATGCGCACAAGGAGTGCCATGCCGCACAGGGGTGTCCCCTGCATAGAGGAGCCCCAAGGACAAGGAGTGCGCCCCCCAAGGAGAGCCGCCCCGCACGAAATAAAGTCCAGCCTGCCCAGGAGTGGCACCGCACACACGGAGAGCTGATACACCAAGATGACACAACAAAAAGAGACAGATTCCAGGTGCCACTGATAAGAATAGAAGCGGACAGAAAAGAACACACAGTGAATAGACACAGAGCAAACAACTGGGGGCGGGGGGAAGGGGAGAGAAATAAATAAAAATAAATCTTTTTTTAAAAAAATGTCCCTAAATGGTTTGCTGTAATCCATTTCTTTAGTATCTTATTGGTCTACTTTTTCTTCTGAAATTATCAAATATACAAAGAGACCAGGTGCCATAAGGAGTACAATACATAAAAAGTATGTATTTTTCCATACATGAAAATCCATATTCACAGAATTTTTAAAATGAGGAGATAATTTCTCAATTTCTTGAACACTCATTTTATGAAAACTTCCTAAGGGCACATTCTGGAAGAAAACACAGACCTCAATTCTAATCATATATAGGAGTCAATAAACAAATAGAACTTCATGTGTAGAATACATGGAAATCTGTTTTGTACATAGTTTGACTAGAATGCAACCTTTCTATATAACCTACTGTATACCTTATTGTAGCAAACATTACTGGTTTCCTACCAGGGGCTAATTACTTTCAGAAAAAGTAATGAGAAAATGATGATGTAAAATAAAAACAGACATGTTCAGAACAACCCTATGAGATAATTATATTATCCTTGTTTTACTACCAAGAAAACTGAAGCACTGAGAAGGGAAATAACTTTCCCAGAGCCCCCATCCATGCAGTTTTCTCCACCTGGACTCTTCATTTAGCTAACTCCTACACATCCTTCACATGTTTCAACTTAAACAAACGCCACTTCCTTAGAAAAAAAGCTTCTTTGATGTGTCCAGATGAGGTTCAATGCTCCTGTTATGCTTCACTGCACTGCTACACTATTGTAGCACTTTGCACACACATGATCATTTAAATATTAATCTTCCCCACTAGAATGCAGAAACCTGAGAACAGTTCTGTCTTGTTTTCCATATAGGGTATTTCCAATGTTGAACAGAATGCCTGCCCTTAAGAAGACTAATAAGGAAACAGCAAGTCCATTACAGTACAAAGCGTCAAGCAAGAGCACGAAAGAGGCCTACAGAGGACGCTACGGAAGCACACACTGGGGGTGAGGGAAAGCTTCATGGAAGAGATATCCTTGAACAGAGCTCAGAAGAATAAGTAAGAGTTAGGAGAAAAGAAGAGGCAAGGAAATAGGTGTTCCAGGCAAACAGGGGCTAGGTACGTGTTTAGAGAAGTAGGACAACTATTTAGGGGAATTATTACTAGTTTGCTATGGCTGGCTTTTAATACCAGGAAGCAAAAAATGAATTTTGAAATATAGGAAGATTCAGTTCTACTTCCAAAGAAAGCATTACGCTGTAAAGACCTCTAAAATAACCAAATAACCACGGATATGATGGAAGCACTGCACGTCACGCACCATGCTAAGCAGTTTACATGTATAATTTCATTTCACCTTCACAACTACCCTTTGAGTATTAGTATTCCCATGAGGAACTGGAAGATCAAGATCATACACAGCTAGTAAGTAAATGGCAAAGCCAGACCTTGAACCACATCTATATTATATGCTTCCAAAACCTAAGCTCTTAACCACAATCCAATACATTTCTAATTTACTAAGCAACTTAAATAGGTGGATATAATTAAAATAATGATGCTAATTTTATTAGGAAAGTGCTATTTAAAGGAATCCTGTATCTTTTTCATAAAGAAAATCATACACAGAGATTTTTCATAAGTTGAGTTTGCTTGATATGAAGTAAATAATTAGCAATCAGTGGATTTTTTTTTTAAAGATTTATTTATTTATTCCTCTCCCCTCCCCCTCCACCCCAGTTGTCTGTTCTGTGTGTCTATTTGCTGCGTCTTCTTTGTCCACTTCTGTTGTTGTCAGCAGCACGGGAATCTGTGTTTCTTTTAGTTGCATCATCTTGTTGTGTCAGCTCTCCGTGTGTGTGGCACCATTCCTGGGCAGGCTGCATCTTCTTTCGCGCTAGGCGGCTCTCCTTACGGGGTGCTCTCCTTGCACGTGGGGATCCCCTACGCAGGGGACACCCCTGCGTGGCACGGCACTCCTTGCACGCATCAGCACTATGCATGGGCCAGCTCCACATGGGTCAAGGAGGCCCAGGGTTTGAACCACGGACCTCCCATGTGGTAGACGGATGCCCTAACCACTGGGCCAAGTCTGCCGCCCAATCAGTGGATTTTTACAAATGAAAATCAAAGAATTATCCAAAGACACAAAATGTGGTGTTCTGATTGATAATCCAACATTCTCTATAAAACTATGTTATCTCTAAACCATCAAAAATTATGCTAAGCAAACATTAGAACTTCTTGGTCAGTCTCCTCATAGGAGAATTAAAATTATTCATTAAACAATTATTTTTTAAACTAATTTTTGTCTTTATTTTTTAAATATTATATTCAAAAAATATGAGGTCCCCATATACCCCCACCCCCCTCCTCCCCCCATAACAACAATCTCCTCCATCATCATGAGACATTCATTGCATTTGGTGAATACATCTCTGAGCACCGCTGCACCTCATGGTCAATGGTCCACATCATAGCCCACTCTCCCACATTCCACCCAGTGGGCCATAGGAGGACATATAATGTCTGGTAACTGTCCCTGCAGCACCACCCAGGACAACTCCAAGCTCTGAAAACACTCCCACATCTCATCTATTCCTCCCATTCCCTACCCCCAGCAGCCACCATGGCCACTTTCTCCACACCAATGCCACATTTTCTTCTATTACTAATCACAATAGTTCATGAATAGAGTATCAGTAAGTCCACTCTAATACATACTCTATTCCTCCATCCTGTGGACCTTGGAATGGTTGTGTCCACCCCACATCTATATCAAGAGGGGGCTTAGATTGCACATGGATGCTGGGTGCAATTCTCCTGCTTTCAGTTGTAGGCACTCTTGGCTCCCTGGTGTGGTGGTTGACCTTCTTCACCTCCATGTTAGCTGAGTGGGGTAAGTCCAATAAACCAGAGTGTAGGAGCTGAAGTCTGTTGAGGCTCAGGGCCTGGCTATCACATGGTCAGTCCAGAGAGTCAGGTCCCCAGGGTATACATTAAATCCCAGCACCAACTACAGTTCCGGTAAAAGTAACAGGAGAGGCTTGTGAACAAAGATCACATCTGAGTCCAGCTCCATCAAACAGAAAAACAAACTCCAAAGTAGGGCCAACTGACATAGTACTCACTGAACTCCATCTGCCATGACCATAGAAACTGTGGGTCTCTGTAGCCCTCAGAAGAACCAATACCTGGGGTAAACAACTCAATTACTAAGAATGAGTGGAAAGGTGAGATTGGGGTTAACACAGAAACTAGACCCAACAACTCTCTTTTCCCCACTGTAATTTGCTTTTAGCAGGGAAAAGTGATAATAACTGAAGGCATTTACAAGACAAGACACATTCAATGTGCCAATTCAAATCAAACATGGGGTAGAAATTTACCAGTTAGAAAAGGTGTTGGTGCAAAGTACTTAGTGCTTTAGAAAGCCAGTTATCAACAAAAATGCAAATGCCCTAAATCATAAGTGATGGGCTATTAATCACTCATTAAAACAAGCTACTGGGAGTGCTCACTTCCTCAGCACCTATACTAAAATTAGAAGGATACAGAGAAGATTAGCATGGCTCCTGTGCAAGGATGATACATAAATTTGTGAAGCATGCCATATTTTGTGCGCCTTTCCAGATTGCCACTGCAAAAACCGTGGCATTTAAGGGAGTTCGATCAGGAGGTCCCACGGACACTTGAGGACTTCTACCTGGTCCTCTAGTCCAAGGAGCGTACCTGCCTCAATGGCCGCCCAAGATACGGTACTAGTTCATTATTAAATCACCTAGCTAAATCCCATTATCCATATTTGAATACATGTTCTCATTGATCAAAATCAGCTTTTGGATAGGGCAGTTCATCAAATTTCTTATCACTGAATCTATCTGATTTAAATAGTTTCTGAGCTCTTTTAGAAGAATACAAAAACAACAGCAACAACAAAAAAACAAACTACTGGGAGATTTTCTGTGCTTTTTTGAAGCACAAGAGTTCAGACTGATAATAATTATCATAATTATATTAGATTAAACACCCACTAGGGCTGTAGTTTTAAGTCCACTATCTCATTTCATTGTACAAGGTCAATACTTTAGCCACATTTTCAGATAAGGTAACAAAGGCATAGACAATTTAGCTGAGTTGCTTGAGGTCACATGGGTAGGAAGTGACAGAGAAAGGATTCACACACAGGCCTGTCTGATGCCAGAGCACATGCCTGGGTCACCATGCAACAACATCTCTATTAAACTGAAAGGAGCCTAGAGATGATCCTAGTTCACCTGTCAAGCAACCCCATTATTTAGAAAGACCTGGTATGTTGGAGTTCTATGCATGGATTTTGTATTATTTTTGCAACTGTTCTTTAAGTTTGAAATTATTTCAAAATAAAAAAGTTTAAGGACAAAAATGAATTAACGTGCTCAAATAATTCAAAGTAAACCTAAAAAGTCACAGTTACTGGCTATAAATACAAAAATCAATGTGGAAAATTTTATATCATTATCACATAAAACAAAAAAGAGTTCTCTTCTCTTCGTCTGCTATCATGTGTGCATTTGACTTCCAATTTTGCCACATCTTCTCGTAAGACTTTTAGAATCAAGTGATTCCTAGCCAAGAAACAAAAACAGAATTTGTTCCATTCCTCAATGGATTCAAATGAAAACTGACAATAAAATCAGGTACAAGCTGGGTCTATAAAGAATCGGATATGTGATAACTCACATGTTTACACCGTATCAAGTTCACTTATATCATGTTGAAAGAGATATCCTTTCTGAACAGTTGGGACTTTATTGAAGGAAAACACTGGTTTTTGTTTTGTTTCTATGCTTTGGCATAAATAAGTTGGTTCAGTAATAAATATGTGAGATCTTTTGTTTGAAAGGGAAAGAAATGCATAAAAGAGGAATAAGCATCTTTTCAATTGCACATGGAGCATTGGAGGAATGGATGCACCAATGCCAGGAGTTCTCAACCTTTCTTATGCCACGGGCCCTTCTGGCTGTCTGGTGAGGCCAATGGATAAAACAATATGCATAGTTTAAAAAAGGAAACCAGGTGTAACAATAACCCACACGACCACCCCTGACACTTCCTATCTACTTCCCCTGCTTTACTTTTTCTGCTTTGCATTTATTACAATCCATCACTGTGTTTTACTTGCATATCTACTTAGTACATGTCTCTCTGACATGAATCTAAGTCCCATGAGAGCAGAGATGTTTTTCTATTTTGTTCACCACTCTATTCCCAAGACCAAGAAACTGCCTGATACAAAACAGATACTCAATAACTTATTAAATGAACTTCCTGTCTCCTAAGAGCCGTACTCTAAGAGCTGTACTCTAAAATGAATTAAAGACAGTTCTACTAAAATCTGTACTATTTAAGAAAGATAATAAACAATACCGCATATTTACAAAGGCCTTTTTGGTGGGCATTGAACCCTTTTATAGATACAATTTCATTCCTACACAATAAATTTACTTACTATCTAATGACTGAGGCCAGTAGAGAGGTCAAACGCCTCACGGATATTGAGTTAGAAGCCATGACCCAGGCCTCAGGGTTATTAACTCTGCCCCTTCACTTTACCCTTTGCCCTTTAAAGCTTCTGAAGCATTTTCTTCAAGTATGGTCTTTTCACAGGTGAAGGTATCTAATTGCAGACTAACAATAAAAGAAGCATTAACGGGATCCAAGCAGACAGATTCATAACAAATAGCTACACACTCAAACAGGTTCTAGGATTTCCAACTTCTTGCCAAGGCAGTCCTTTAATAGAGGAAATGGCTCTCTTTTAAAATGCATCTTAATCACAATAAATGAAAAGGTTAACAAGTATTTAAACCCTCAAACATGACAGACTGCCCATACTATTTGTCTCATATAATCCTAAAAGGAAGGAAGTTTAAAGCCAGAAAACTAAAACCACCAGAGAAACGTAATAATTTCTACCAAATGTAACACCTTCACACTGTAATTGTAGTAACAAACTGAAAAGGCAAACCAGAAACCAAAAAAAGGGGGGCGGGGAGAGAAGCTGAGGTTAATACCAAGGTCAATTAATATGAAGAAAACAGCTTCTCAGACTGTTTCATAATTAAGCAAGCAGTTAAAAGCCTAACAGAAAGGCCAAGTTTGGCCCTTCTTGGGTAGCTGAAACAAACATGAGCCCTCTTTCTACCCCCAACATTTGCCAAAGGGCAGAGCTGAGGAAATGTACTTATATCACATAGGTTTTATGACACTCAAACCCATCTGCTTTAAATATAACTTTCTAATTTTGCTAAACACCAGAAATTTTCATATTTGTGCATCTTCATAATAAACAGGGCAAGAAAATCTCAAGGAAAGTTAGTTTGTTTTTAATATTTTAAATGCTAATAAATTAACGACAGTCAGTCATCAATAGAGGCTGGCAGAAAGTTTCACAGCAATAATGTGAATCAAAAGGATTTCAACTGGAAAAAAAAATCAGAAAACATTTTTCACACGTACTTTACTTCATCTTAATGGGAAAATATCAACCTAGCGCAACTATTATAACTAATGGCACTGCTGATTTCATGTTACAATCAGAGGTACCTATTGTAATTCTAATCCTTAGAGATGTATGCTTTTTTTGAACTAGGTAAAAATTAAGATAATTTTGTAACCACATACAGAGCTGCTGTTTTATAATCACATCTAAAGTGAAAAGTCCTGAGGAAACAATGTTAAATAAAGCTCACAGAGAGAACTTACATCCAACTTTTTCTTCTAAAACGATTTTCAAAGTATTGTTTCAACAGACCTGTAAACCACAATGTAAACCATAATGGAACCATGGTTAGCAGCTATTTTTCAATATCTGTACATCAGTTACAGCAAAGATAGCATCCACATGTAAAAAGATCATTGCTGGAGAAGGGGGAAAAGAATTTGATGTTGGGTATATGGGACTTCCCTATATTCTATAAGTGACTTTACTGTGGGACCTAAAACTTTTTCGAAGACATTAAAAAAAAAAAAAAAAGAGGTTGTAGACACTGAGGAAGAAATGGAAGATGATTGCCTTGCCACTGTACATACAGGGCCACACCTATTACAGTGACGAAAGGCAAAAGTAAAAACAAACATTTTTATGACAGTTTTCATTTTTTTAATGCCCCAATTAATTTTTTTATTTTAATTTTTCTAAATTATTATGTATTCTATTTCTTATCTTTAAACCTATCATTACTATTTCATTTTCCTATTAATTGAATTTGGCAATATATTAGACTTCAGTTTTAAAGAAGTTTTGGCTTTGTGCCTGGGAATTTCCTCCTGTCAGCCTTCATGTTACTCAAATGTGGCCAGTCTCGAAGCCAAACTCAGCATGTAAATGCAATGCCTTCCCCCCAGCGTGGGACATGACACCCGGGGATGAGCCTCCCTGGCAACGAGGGACCACTATCAACTACCAACTGATGATGCAACTGGAAAATGACCTTATACGGAAGGTTCAATGCGGATCAGCAGAATATCCATGTCTACATAAAATACCATGACTTTAAAATGCTGTTTGACCTAAAGTAAGGGGGAAATGGAAAGGAGAAATGAGTTTATATGGCTACGAGTTTCTAAAAAAGAGTCTGGAGGCTGGCAGAAGGTTTGCCCTCATGCACAACTGAGCAGAGTCAGAGAGACAGATAAAGCAGATACAACCCCCAGATATTGGTTCCTTTGAGGGCTAAAGAGACCCACGGGAGTTATGGTCATGGCCGATGGGGTTAACTACCAGGGCAGATGGCCCCTCTTTGGAAATGGTGTTTATGTGTGATGAATCTGGACTCAGATGGGATCTTCCTTCATAAGACTTTCATGCCAATGTGCTGGAGGTGCAGTTAATGTTGGGGTTTAAGATATATTTAGGGGATTTGAATCTCTGGACTGACAATGTGATAGCCAGATCCTGAGCCTCAACAGACTCCAGCACCTACAATCTGATTTATTGGACTTACCACACTCAGCTAAGATGGAGTTGAAGAAGGACAACCACCACACCATGGAGCCTAGAGTGATTACAACTGAAAATGGGAGGATTGCATCCAGCATCCAGGTGGAATCTGACCCTCCTCTTGACATAGAGGTGCAATGGACACAACCAATCCAATGTCCACATAGAAGAGGTGGCATTGGAATGGGAAAAGTGGACATAGTGGACGAAGGGTATGGGGAAAGGCAGGAAGAGATGAGAGGTGGAGGCGTCTTTGGGACATGGAGCTGCCCTGGATGGTACTTCAGAGGCAATCACCGGACATTGTAAATCCTCACAGGGCCCACTGGATGGAATGGAGGAGAGTATGGGCTATGTTGTGAACCAATGTGTATGAGGTGCAGAGGTGCCCAAAGATGTACTTACAAAATCCAATGGATGTGTCATGATGATGGGAACGAGTGTTGTTGGGGGGGGGAGAGGGGGGGTGGGGGGATGGGGTTGAATGGGACCTCACATATATATTTTTAATGTAATATTATTACAAAGTCAATAAAAAATAAAAAAATTAAAAAAAATAAATAAAGAAAGAAGTTTTGGATCTCAGAGGGGTTCAACTATGGCAGGGGAGGAGGACTGATGTGGGGTGTCATTGACGGGGGATGCATGGGTGGAATTCCAGGGCATGCCTATAGGGCATATAGCTATCTTTGGATGTTAGTCGGGTATTGACATAGAGAGTGGAGTATCACATGACAACTGAGGAAGTGCTGAGTTCTCATTCTGGGAAACTCCTTCGCACTCCCCAGTGGAGCAGCAACAATCCCCCAAGTACAGGGTCAAAGACCAGAAAAGAAGGATGGTCCAATGATGGGCCCTTGATACTGATGACTATGCTTACGAGCCTGTGTGCTTGCAATTTCAACTAGGCCTAGAGCTGCAGGGTGCCTAACTGTTAACCTCCTGAGAACCTCCATGTTGCTCAAATGTGGCCACTCTCTAAACCAAACTCAGCATGTAGATGCACTACCTTCCCCCCAGTGTAGGACATGACTCCTGCGGATGAGCCTCCCTGGTGCCAAGGAATTACTGCCGAACACCAGCTGGTGATACAACAAGAAAAGGACCTCGAATAAAGAGGGGGAATGGTAAAGACAAATAAGTTTGTATGGCTAAGAGACTTAAAAATGAGTAGGGAGGTCATCAGAGGGGTCATGCTTATGCACATCTCAGCAGGATCTCTAAGACAGCCAAAGTAGATACAACCCCAGGTACTGGTGCTCCTGAGGGCGATGGAGACACCCAGGCTCTATGGTCATGACAGATGGCTCTGGAGTTTGATGCTTTGCCAGTGGGTTCTACTTTGGAATTGTGCTCCTGAGTGTGAGGAAGTTGGACTCAGATGTGACCTCTTTACACATGCCTCTTCTATCGCTTTTACTGAACCTGTGGTTGGTGCTGGGGTTGGAATATGCTCAGGAGTTGAATCTCTGGACTGTCTATGTGCCAGCTGGGCCCTGAGCCTCAGCAGAGTTGAAATACCTACTCTCTGGTTTGTTGGACTTACCCTGGTCAGCTAGCTGGGAGGTAAAGATGGTCAACCACCACACCAGGGAACCAAGAGAGTCTATAGCTGCAAGCAGGAGAATTCCATCCATCAGCCATGTGGGATTTAAGCCCCCTATCGATTTAGAAGTGGAGTGGAAATCACCATCCCAGGGTCCTCAGGATGGAGGAACAAAATATGGATTAGAGTAGACTTACTAGTATTTTATTATAGAATTATTGTGACTCTAGCAATGGAAAAAATTGTATCATTGATATGGAGACAGTGGCCATGGGAGTTGCTGAAGGCAGCGGGAGGGAAAAAGAGGGGTGATATTGGTACATTTTCAGGACTTGGAGTTGTTCTGAATGATACTGCAGAGTCAGAGGCAGGACATTATATATCCTGCCATAACCTACTGAATGGACTGGGAGAGAGTGTAAACTACAACATAAACTACAATCCATATTGTGTAGTAATGCTCCAAAATGTACTCATCAAATGTAATGAATATACCACATTAATGAAAGAAGTTGTCAATGTGCGAGGAGTGAGGAGTGTGGGGTATATGGGAACCTCATATTTTTTATTGTAACATTTTGTGTGGTTTATGTATCTTTTAAAAAAAGATTAAGAAAATAAAAATAAAATGAATTAGAAATAATTATATAACTGAATAGGAAATAACCTCTAAAACCACAAATTATTTACATTAATCTAAATTTACTTTTTGACTGACTCTGGGAAAATTAGAAATAAACTAAATGCCCAGTTAGTGGAATTAAACTAACTGTTTTATCCATTCTACAGACTACTATGCAGCCATTAAAAAGAATGAGGTAGATCTGTAACTATGGAAATGGAAAACTCTCTAAGATATATTACTATATGAAAGGAGGAGGCTCAAGAACTCAAAGTGATTCTGCTTATGTGAAGTATATATGTGTATCTGAATATATATTGTAATTAAATGCTTAGAAAAAGATCTGGAAGACTATATACCAAACTATTAACAATGATTTTTTTGAGGGAGGGGGAGAGAAGTAAGGGATGCTTTAGGAGGATTTTTCCATCATACTTGATATGTTGTTTCAATATTTTATAAGACAGAATTCACATTATCATTTATGTAATAAAAGAAAGATTTTAATAATGGAAGAAAGGACTAGATGATGCTGAGAACTAAAGGGAGAAAAAACTAGAGATGAAAACTAGGCTTGCTACTAAACAAAATATATTAGTGTCAGAGGAAGGGTTTGATCATAAGACAGTCATAAACATAAAGAACAGTATTTCTGAAGTGGTAAATCTATATTATGATCAAAGTACACAAGTCATATCTAAAAGACATGAGTTTATAATGTGTACCTCTCAGATCCTCCTATCAAGCTAGATGCAGGGAAGTGGACTCAGATCCTCCTATCAAGCTAGATGCAGGGAATGGATAGGGCATCCGCCTACTACATGGGAGGTCCGCTGTTCAAACCCCGGGCCTCCTTGACCCGTGTGGAGCTGGCCCATGCGCAATGCTGATGTGTGCAAGGAGTGCCGTGCCACACAGGGGTGTCCCCCGTGTAGGGGAGCCCCATGTGCAAGGAGTGCACCCCGTAAGGAGAGACGCCCAGCACGAAAGTGCAGCGTGCCCAAGAATGGCGCCGCACACACGGAGAGCTGGCACACAAGATGACACAACAAAAAGAAACACAGATTCCCAGTGCCGCTGAAAAGCATATAAGCAGTCACAGAAGAAGAAACTGGGGGAGTGGAAAGGGGAGAGAAATAAATAAAAAAATAAATCTTAAAAAAAAAAAAAAGCTAGATGCACTGCAATCATTTGCGGGGGGGCGGGGGATGGCGGGGGGGGGGGGGGATATAAAATAGCCATATGTTGGAAGCTCTTGTTCTTTGCTATTGAAACCCAACTAACAATGATGGCAAATTCAAATAGCATATTTAAAGATAATCTATAGCACTGTAATTAAAAAGATGTTTTGCTGACCAGAGATAGAGGCCAAGAAACCTGAAGGATGGTTATAACTGATTCAGAAAGAGGAATGCTAGGCACATTTAGGATGAGAGTCAGTAGGTGGTTAGGGTATTTTGAAATTAAAAGAAAACTCATCTACCCAAGATGTGGGAAGGTAAATGAAATGATCCATTTTAATTGTACATTTCAGTAAATTTTGACAAATTTATACGGCTGTGTAATAATCATCAACATTCAAGACAGAGAATATTTCTGTAATCCCACAAGTTTTCCTGTGTCCCATTCTAGTCAATCATTTCCCATTCCGGGCTCCAGGTAACAACCACTGATTTGCTTTCTGTTACTAGAGGTTAGGTGTGTCTTTGCTAAAATTTCATATAAATGGAATCATATGGTATGTACTCATTTGTGTAAGGCTTCCCTTCATTCAGCATAATGTTGTCAAGGTTTATACACATTGTTGCGTGTTATCAGTATTTCATTCCTTGTTATGGCCAACTAATATTCCACCATATTAACTATTCCAGTTTGTTTACCCATTCATCTGTTGCTGGCTATTTGGGTTGTTTCCAGTTTTGGGCTATATGAATAAATCCGTGGACATATGAACATTCAAGACACCAGAGGCTTTTGATTACTTTCATCTTCTAATTCAGCACCATCCATATACTCTGTTTACCACAACTTCAGTCCTAACATTGGCCCTATGCACAATGGAAAAAGACATCACTTATTCAACAAATATATATTGAAGACCTACTGTATGCCAGGAATTGGTCAGGCACTGGGGATACAATAATGAATAAGACAGATATAAACCCTCTCCTATAAAACGTGTGTTCTTTTTTTTTTTAAAGGAGAGACAAAAATAAACAAAGGTACAGATGTAGCTTAGTGGCTGAGCACCTGCCTCCCATGTATAAGGTCCCAAGTTCAAACTTAGTACCTCCTAAAAAATTTTTAAATAAATAATTTCAGATAGGGTATATAATAGGAAAAAAGTTAAGGGTAATATGATAAGAAAGTGACAACCTGTGTCTAATTTACATTCAATGGTCAGAGAAGGTCTGTATGAGTTGAGACTTGAATGACTCAAAAGAGACAGCCAGCCAAGTAAACATGTGACAGCAAAGCATTCCAGACAATCTGGGTACTACAAGTGCAAATGCACTACGGAGAGACTGCACTTGTCCATTCAAGGAGCAAAAAGGGCACAGTGATGGAAATGTAGTGAACAGGGTGGAGTAGGGGGGGGGGAGGTGATGAGAATGGAGAGGCAAACAGAGGTCAAGCCAAAAAGACCCTTGTAGGCCATGACAAGTAGTTTGGGTTTTATTGGAGGGTTTTACTCAAGGGAGTAAACTAATTGGATTGTAATTTAAAAAGATCACTCTGCTTGCTGTGCAGAGAACTGTATAGGGAAAGAATGTAATCAGGAGATCAGGAGGTAGGGGCTACTGCATGATCCATGGTGGTTTGGACTACAGGGAGAGCAAAAGAAGCAGGAGAGATGGGGATACTTTCAAGATATTTTTTTTTCTTTTTTTTAAAGATACATAGATCACACAAAATGCTACCTTAAAAATATGAGCAGTTCCCATATACCCCCACTCCCAACCCCCACACTCCTCCCACATCAACAACTTCTTTCATCAGTGTGGCACATTCATTGCATATGATGAATACATTTTGGAACACTGCTATACAGCATGGATTATAGTTTACATTGTAGTTTACACTCTTCCCCAGTCCACTCAGTGGGTTATGGCAGGATATATAATGCCCTGCATCTGTCCCTGCAGTATCATTCAGGACAACCCCAAGTCCTGAAAATGGCTCCGGATCACCCCTCTTTTTCCCTCTCCCTGCCATCAGCAACTCCCGTGGCCACAGTCTTTACGTCATTGATGTAATTTCTTCCATTGACAGTCATCTTGTCATAGTATGTTATATCAGTGAGTAGAGACCCATAAAATGAGCAGGAAGGTGTAAGACCCCCATCCTGGGAGGTCTGATGTTCTCAAACAGAGGGGAGGGTGTCTTTTGAGAGCATGGGTGGCTCCCAATGGGGGAGGACAGATTAGTGTGTCAAGTCCTCATCACTGTGGCAAGTATCTATGAATCTTGTCCTTCAAGGAGTGAAGCTTGGTTGTCACTGTGGGTCCTGAGGGTAGGGGAAGAGAGGAATAGAACAGATGGAAGTGGGGGTAACTGGGGAGCAATGGAAGTGTTCAGCATGATCCTGCAATGAAGGATATAGGCCATGTTAAATTTCACCAAAAATTTATAAAAGTGTATAGCCTAAAATGTAAAACTTAACGTAAATCATAATGTAACCAAAAATTTATAAAAGTATACAGTCTAAAACGTAAACTATAACATAAACCATAATGGAACTACGGTTGGTAGATAGGTTTCAATATCTGCATATCAAGGTATTTTAAAAGTAGAGTCTACAGCCCTTGCTGATGGATTAGATGAGACAGGTATTAAAAAAAGAAGAGTCTAGGATGATTCCCCACTTTGGGGCATGGGAAAGAAGGTAACTAGTAGTACCATTTACAGAGATGGGGAATATTGGAAGAAAAATGGGTTTGGAGTTGTGGGTAAAATCAAGTTCTGTTTTAGTGTCAAGTTTGTGACACTGATTGAACATATAAATACAAATGTCAAATGGCTCTTTGACACATGGATTTGAAGTGAAAGTCAGTGCTGAATATGCAGTATTTGCAAATAGTATCTGAAGGTAAGAAACGGATTATACGGACAATTTTGCTTCTGAGAGTAGTCTGCCTCTGGCAGTGTACCAGAACCACACCAGATGTTTATAGTCACGTGACTCCAAGTAACAAGTTTATTTGGATTTGGGGGAGGAGTTTATTCATTGGAAGGGATAAATTCTATATTTGAACACACATATAAAGAGTAAAATACTGAGTTAACAAAATTTTTCAAGATAAAACATGATATTCAAAAAATTTTTGAGTTTGTAGGAGGCAGTCTTTGGACTAAACTATCAGAGCCCTAGTGATCTATTTTCATCTGTCCTTTGGAATATTTCCAGAAATAAGTTGTAGAAGTATCAGAATACACAATTAATCAGCAAATATTTAACATGCAGACCACAGTGCAGGGCAGTGGGGTTACAAAGACAGAGTACTCTAGTAGTTAAGGACATGGAGCTGGATATGGATTCTAACATCAAAAAGACCTAGAAGTGAATCCTATCTCTTTAACTTATTTGCTGTGGAGGCAAAAACTCTCAGAGGGTTATTATAAGGATTAAATGAGAGATTATGTGTAATGCACTTAAGCATAATGGCTGATTAAAAATTAAACCCCAATGGTTTCTCTCTCCAGGGTCTCATTATCTAATGAACCTACAAGACACACATTTATAAAAAGATAAGTTGTATATTAAAAATGCTAAATGTGTTGGTAGGATTGATCAGGAAAGCACTGAAATTTAGGCTGAAGAAAATTGGTACAGAAATGGGAAAGGTTTTTAGCTTTTATTTATTTTTATGTAAGGGGGAAACATTAAGAAAATGAAAGAAGGTAAAACCAACATGGAAAGGAAGAGAACTCTTATCTGTCCCTTTTTTTTTTTTTTACTGTGATATAATTCACATACCATACAATTCACCCACTTAAAACGTATAATTCAATCATTTCTGGTATATTCACAGAGTTCTGAACTATCACCACAATCCATTTTAGAACATTTTTGTCTCCACAGACAAGGCCCCAGGAAGAGAGATGAGCCCGATATTCTAGCTCTGACTTTGTGAAGACAACTGAGCAGCTGAGCCCAGAAAGGAAAGAGCCCTGGGGAAAGTGACAAACCTTATACTAGCCTACAGCTGAGAACAGAAGGAGATTGGACCACAGAGCCTTAGAAGGAAGAGGACGGCTGAACCCTCACAGAGACAGGCAGCCAACTTACTCCAACACAAGGCAACAGACTTTGGTGAGGGAAGTAACTTATGCTTTGTGGCCTTGTGACTATAAGCTTCTACCCCAAATAAGTACCCTTTATAAATCCAAAAAAAAAAAAAAGAACATTTTTGTCACCCCAAAAAGAAATCCCATACTCATTAGCAGTCACACTCCATTTACCCCCAACCCCACCAACCATAGGCAGTCACTAATCTATTTTCTGTCTCTATGGGTTTGCCTATTCTAGATATTCCACATAAACAGAATCATACAATATGCGGTCTTTTGTGAGTGGCTTCTTTCAGTAGCATTATTTCAAGATCGATCCATGTTGTAGTATGAATCAGAACTTCATTTCTTTTTTTTTTTTTTTGAAAGATTTGTCTATTTATTTCTCTCCCCTTCTCCCCTCCCCCACCCCGGTTGTCTTTTCTCTGTGTCTATTTGCTGCATCTTCTTTGTCCGCTTCTGTTGTTGTCAGAAGCATGGGAATCTGTGTTTCTTTTAGTTGCATCATCTTGTTGTGTCAGCTCTCCGTGTGGGTGGCGCCATTCTTAGGCAGGCTGCACTTTCTTTCGCACTGGGCGGCTCTCCTTATAGGGCGCACTCCTTGTGCATGGGGTTCCCCAGTGCAGAGCTCCACAGTGCATTAGCACTGTGCATGGGCCAGCTCCACAAGGGTCAAGGAGGCCCAGGGTTTGAACCGCGGACCTCCCATGTGGTAGCCGGATGCCCTTACCACTGGGCCAAGTCATTTCTTATTTTGCCAAATAACAGTCCACTGTAGGATACACCACATTTTATTTATGCATCCATCAACTGATAATTATTTGGGTTGTTTATACTTTCCAGCTATTATGAATAATGCTGCTATGAACATTCTGTACAAGTTTTTCTGTGGACATACGTTTTCAGTTCTGTCAGGAATATACCTGAAAGTGGAATTGCTGGATCTTACAGTAACTCTGTTTAACCTTTTGAGGAACTGCTAGTCTATTTTTCAAAGCCGCTATACCATTTTCCATTCCCACCAGCAGTGAACAAGGTCCCAGTTTCTCCATATCTTCACCAATATGTTATTATCTGTCTTTTTTATTATAATCATTCTAAAGTGTGTTTTTTGATTTTGCATTTATGGTTCTGATTTTGCATTTATGGTTTTGATTTGCATTTCCCTAATGGCTAATGATGTGGAGCATTTTTTCATGTTCTTATCGACCAGTTGTATATCTTCTTTGGAGAAATTTCTATTCAGATCTGCAGTTCTTAAAAGCATAATAACATAGGCATTTGCAAGACATTTCTGATTATCTTATGTGTACTCTGTAATCATCTATTTATTCCTCATCATGACACTGTGAGATAAAAATTACTATTTCTACTTTATAGAAAAGGAAATAGGCTTACAGAAATTGTATAGTTAGATCAAGGTGACACAGCTGGAGAGTGGTAGGTGCCACCTGAAGCCTGCTCTGTTTATCTCTAAAACCAATGCTCCTTACCCTATGCCCTGCTGAGCATAGGAGCAACAGAGGAGCACTTGAAGGACTGTATAGGAAGACAGTTGGAGACAGAAGCAGCAGCCAAAGGAACAGTGGTTTGAACAGAATCCTGAAGACAGTGAGAGATCACTAGTCTCTCATGGTTCACTTTAATCAAATGATTCTAAAAAATCTAGGTAAATCAATTTTCCACCCAAGTTAATGGGAGTTGTTCTGATGTGCGGGTGGGCTAAATACCCTAAACATATTCCACAGTTTGATTTACTGAACCATAAAAGTGCCCACCTTTCATCTAAAGAACATCCATACCAGGCAAATGCACCAGGGAGTAATAATAGAGTTGGAGGCAAAATTGTGCTAACACCCTAAACAATAGAGGCAGAACGCTTCAGATTACAAACGCCATTTGCCTTGCGTGAGTTATCTTAATGTTCAAGAAAATCCAGTTAGTGCAAGTGACAGTAACTCATTTCCTGGCTCTACATCTCTGTGTAACTAAAGAAATCAAGAAAACAATAGATGAACACAAAGAGAATATCAATAGAAGATGGAAATTATGAGAAGGAATCAAACAGAGCTGAAGAACATAGCAACGGAAATAAAAATTTCTGGGAAATGGATGTGGCTCAACCAATTGTGCTCCTGTATACCATATAAGAGGTCCAGGGTTTGATGCCCAGGGCCTCCTTGTGAGGGCAAGGTGGCCTACGTGGTGAGCTGGCCCATGCGGGAATGCCGCCCCACGCAGGAGTGCCAGGTGGTGCAGCAAAATGATGCAACAAGAGACACAGAGGAGAAAAGATAAGAAGACGTAGCAGAACAGGGAGTTGAGGCGGTCAAAGAGAGTAATTGCATCTCTCCCACTCTAGAAGGTCCTAGGATTGGTTCCTGGAGCTGTCTAATGAGAATACAAGCAGACACAAAAGAATACACAGCAAATGGACACAGAAAGCAGACAAAAGGGGGAAGGTGGGATGGGGAGAGGAGAAATAAATAAAAAATAATTCTTTAAAAAAAAAAGAAATTTAAATTTCTCTAGAGGGATTCAACAGCAGATTGGAGCAGGCAGAAGAAAGAATCAGTGAACTTGAAGGTAAGACAACTGAAATCATCCAGTCTGGGGAGCAGAAGGAATAAAGAATAAAGAAAAGTGAACAGAACCTGAGGAACCTGTAAGGACACCATCAAGCATTCCAATATAAGCATTGTGGGAGTCCCAGGAGAAGAGAGAGATAAAGGTGAACCGAGAATATTAAAGAAAATAACAACTATAAAAACTCCCCAATTTTAACCAAAGATATAATATACACATCTAACACTTAACCAACCCCAAACAGGAGAAACCCAAAAAGACCCATGCAACAACATGGTATAGTAAAACTAAAGAATGATAAAAAGAGCAATCTGAAAGCTACAAAAGAGAAGCAATATGTCACATACAAGGGAGCCTCAATAAGATTCCAATCTTGCTTCAGAAATCATAGATGGAGGAAGGCAGTGGGACGACATATTAAAATGCTGAAAGCAAAAAATTGTCAATCAAGAGTTCTATATCCAGTGAAACTGTCTTTTAAAAATGAGGGCAAGATTAAGACATTCCCAGATAAATAAAAGCTGAGGGAATTTGTCACCTCTAGAACAAACTTACAAGAGATGCTAAAGAGAGTTCTGCAAGTTGAAAGGAAAGGATTAAAGAAAACATATTGAAGCTACATGAAGAGAAATAAGGATCTCTAGTAAGGATAATGAACAGGTGTACATATAAATGCTAGTACTATTGTATTTTTGTTTTGTAACTTCACTTTTTAAACTTCCTACAAGATCTAAAATGTAAAAACATAAAATGTAATATGAAATCAGTGGATTTTGTTCACAATGTATAAACATGTAATCTGTGACAAGAATGATATAAAGGTAGGGAAACGGACTTTGGCCCAGTGGTTAGGGCGTCCGTCTACCATATGGGAGGTCCGCGGTTCAAACCCCGGGCCTCCTTGACCCGTGTGGAGCTGGCCATGTGCAGTGCTGATGCGCGCAAGGAGTGCTGTGCCACGCAAGGGTGTCCCCCGCGTGGGGGAGCCCCACGCGCAAGGAGTGTGCCCGTGAGGAGAGCCGCCCAGCGTGAAAAGAAAGAGCAGCCTGCCCAGGAACGGCGCCACCCACACTTCCCATGCCGCTGATGACAACAGAAGCGGACAAAGAAACAAGACCCAGCAAATGGACACCAAGAACAGACAACCAGGGGAGGGGGGGAAATTAAATAAATAAATAAATCTTTAAAAAAAGGAAAGATTCTTAAAAAAAAAAAAAAGAATGATATAAAGGTGGGGAGATGGAGGGTTAAAGGAACATAGTCAGGGGAGCAGATGTGACTCAAGTGGTTGTGCACCTGCTTCCCACATGGGAGGTCCTGGTGCCTCCTAAAGACAAACAAAAAACAAAAAAAACACAATAAGTAAACAAATGAAAAAAACCACGGAAGCCAGCGTGGCTCAGTGGTTGAGTGCTGGCTTTCCACATATGAGATCCTGGGTTCAACCCTCAGCCTCAGTACCTCAGAAAAAAGGAACACAGGTTGTGTATACCACTGAAATTAAGTTGGTATCAAAGCTAACAAGAGTGTTACAGATTTAGGGTGTTAAATTTACGCCCCATGATAACTAGAAAGAAAATACTGGAGAATAAGCAAGTTCAGAGAGACAGAAATTAGAGTACAGGTTGCCAAGGTGAGGGGCAGGGGGTATGGGGAGTCAATGTATAATGGGCACAGGGTTTCTGTTTGGGGAGATAAGAAAGTAATGGAAGGCAGTGAAAGCACAGCAACATTGTGAATGTAATTAATATGCTTAGGAGTGACTGAGATAGGAATATTTGTGTATATGTTGCCACAATTAAAAAAAAAAAAAAGAGCAACTAGAAGAGACAATGACAATTAAATGTCATTCCTGATCCTGGATGGGATCCAACAAAGGTGGTGAGAAGGCTTAAAACAGGGGTTCTTAACCAAGGGTCCATGGAAAGATTTCAGGGATCTGTGAGCTTGAATTGAAAAAAAAAACCCAGCTTATTAGCTTTATATTCCCTGACCTCTACCTGAAATCTAATATTTCCTTCACTTATGAATGTATGCAATAAACTACAGAAGCATTCCATGGTTTTCACCTGACTCGCAAAGGGGTCTGTAGAACAAAAAAGTTAAGAACCCATGGTTTTGGGAAGTGGACTTGGCCCAGAGGTTAGGGCATTAGTCTACCAATGGGAGGTCTGCGGTTCAAACCCCGGGCCTCCTTGACCCGTGTGGAGCTGGCCCACGTGCAGTGCTGATGCATGCAAGGAGTGCTGTGCCACGCAGGGGTGCCCCAGCATAGGGGAGCCCCATGCGCAAGTAGTGCACCCCGGAAGGAGAACCATCCAGCGTGAAAGAAAGTGCAGCCTGCCCAGGAATGGCACTGCACACACGGAGAGCTGACACAACAAGATGACACAACAAAAAGAAACACAGATTACCAAGCCACCGACAACAACAGAAGCAGACAAAGAAGAACTCGCAGCAAACAGACACAGAGAACAGACAACTGGGGTGGGGCTGGGGAAGAGGAGAGAAATAAAAATAAATAAGTAAATCTTTAAAAAAAAAAAAAAAAAGAACCCATGGCTTAAAAGGACATTGTTAAGATATTAATGTATAAAATAAAACAAAAAATCCTGGAAGGGAGTAGATGTTGCCCAAGTGGTTGAGCATCTGCTTCCCATATGGGAGGTCCCAGGTTCAGTTTCCAGTGCCTCTTTAGAAACAAACAACAAGCAAATAAACAAGAGAGCCAACTCAAGGGAGCCCATGTGGCTCAGTGGTTGAGTGCTGTGTTAGTCAGACAAAGGGGTGCTGATGCAAAATACCAGAAATGGTTGGTTTTTATAAAGGGTATTTATTTGGGGTAGTAGCTTACAGATACCAGGACATAAAGCATAAGTTACTTCCCTCACCAAAGTCTATTTTCACATGAGGAGCAAGAATGCTGCTGACTCCTATGAGGGTTCAGGCTTCCTGGGTTCTTCCCTTCCAGGGTGTTGCTTCTCTCCGGGTTCAAGGTTCCTTTCTTACCAGGACTTGCTTCTTCCTGGGCTCAGCGTTCCTCTCTTCCTGGGAGTTGCTTCTCTTTCCCCTGTGTGCTTACTTCCCTGGGCTCCAGCTTAAGACTTTAGCATCATACTCCAATATTAAGAAGCCCCAACTCTGTCCTTTGCCATGCCTTTTATCTGTGAGTCCCCACCCACCAAGGGGCAGGGACTCAATGCCCTAATGATGAGGCCCAATTAAAGCCCTAATCTTAACTCAAATCAGGTCCAGGTACAGATCAGATTACAAACATAATCCAATATCTATTTTTGGAATTTGCAACCATATCAAACTGCTACAAGCACCAATTGCCCAAATACGAGGTCACAGGTTCAATCTTGTCCCCAGTACCTAAAAAAAAAAAAACCACAAAAAAACTGAAATATAGATTGCAAACTTTATACCTAAGTTAAATTTCTTGAACTGGATAACTTCCCTTAAAGTAGATAAGTGAATATCTTTGTCCTTAGGAAATACACAAAGCAGTGTTAAGTGTTCAGGAGAATGATGAATACAACCTATACTGAAGAGTTCAGAAAATGGATTGATACATGGAAATGTGGCAAAATATTAAAATTGGTGGATCTAGGTATCATGGGAAGTAAGAGTATGGTGTGGAGTGTTCTATATGGGATTTTTTTTTTTCATATTATGTACTTTACCTATGTTTTATTAATTTTTTAAATTCTTTTTTAAAAATATTACATTCAAAAAATATGAGGTCCCCATATACCCCCCACCCCTGTCACCCCACTACTCCCCCCATAGCAACATTCTCCTCCATCATCATGACACAATCATTGCATTTGGTGAATACCTCTCTGAGCATCGCTGCACCTCATGGTCAATGGTCCATATCACAGCCCACACTCTCCCACATTCCATCCAGTGGGCCATGGGAGGACCTACAATGTCTGGTAATTGTCCCTTCAGCACCACCCAGGACAACTCCAAGTCCCAAAAACGCCTCTACATCTCATCTCTTCCTCCCATTCCCCAGACCCAGCAGCCATCATGGCCACTTTCTCCACACCAATGCCACATTTTCTTCAATTACTAATCACAATAGTTCATGAATATCAGTAAGTCCACTCTCATCCATATTCTATTCCTCCATCCTGTGGACCTTGGATTGGTTGTGTCCATTCCACATCTATGTCAAGAGGCGGCTTAGATTCCACATGGATGCGGGATGCAATCCTCCTCCTTTCAGTTGTAGGCACTCTTGGCTCCATGGTGTGGTGGTTGACATTCTTCAACTCCATGTTAGCTGAGTGGGGTAAGTTCAATAAACCAGAGTGTAGGAGCTGAAGTCTGTTGAGGCTCAGGGTCTGGCTATCATATGGTCAGACCAGAGATTCAGATCCCCTGGGTGTATCTTAAACCCCAGCACCAACTACAATTCTGGTAAAGTAACAGGAAAGGCTTGTGAAAAGAGATCACATCTGAGTCCAGCTCCATCACACAGAAATACCAACTCCAAAGAAGGGTCAACTGACATGGCAGTGAACTCCATCTGCCATGACCATAAAACCTGTGAGTCTCTGTAGCCCTCAGAAGAACCAATATCTGGGGTTGTATCTACTTTATCTGTCTCTGGGACTCTGCTCAGGTGTGCATAAGGGCAATCCCTCTGATAACCTATATGGGATTTGTGAACCTTCTAAGTTTGAAAGTTCTTCAAAATAAAAAGTTTTAAAAAAAGTGTCCTGATCTTTTAGTGATACATCATATTCGAATGCTATAGATGAAATGCTGATGCCTAAGATTTCCTTCAAAATAATCTGGGAGTGGAGGTGGGGGAAACAGTGAGTCTGTAAACAAAACAAGATTAACCATGAGCTGATAATGAAGCTGGGTGATGAATATACAACATTCATTACATATTTTCTATTTTTTGTACATTTTTGAAAGTTTCCACAACAACAACTTAAAAACAAGGAAGATAGCAGAATAGAAAGACATGGTGGGAAGTAGATTTGGCCCAACAGATAAGGCATCTCCCTATCACATGGGAGGTCCAAGGTTCAAACCCAGGGCCTCCTGACCCATGTGATGAGCCGGCCCATGCACAGTGCTGATGCGTGCAAGGAGTGCCGTGCCACACAGGGGTGTCTCACGCATAGGGGAGCCCCATGTACAAGGAGTGCACCTGTAAGGAGAGCCGCCCAGCGTGAAAAAAGTGCAGCCTGCCCAGGAGTGGTGCCACACACATGGAGAGCTGACACAGCAAGATGACACAAAAAGAGACAGATTCTGGGTGCCACTGACAAGAATACAAGCGGACAGTGGACACAGAACACACAGCAAATGGACAGAGAGCAGACAACTGGGGGGGGGGCAGGGAAGGGAAGAGAAATAAAAATAAATAAATAAATCGTTTTAAAAAAAAGACATGGGACTCTTCTTTCCCAGAAAAATAGCTAGAGTACAGGCAGAAACAGCCTAGAAAAAAAATCTTCTAGGGTTTAAGACACCAGGGGAAGGCTGGATACCACCCAGAAGAGAGAGGGGCAAAGGAAAAGAATTGCAGCAGCCAAACTCTGAGTTAAAATCTGCAGCTGGAAGCGGATGTGGCTCAAGCAATTGGGCACCCACCTACCACATGGGAGGTTCCAGGTTCGGTTCCAGTGCCTCTTAAAGAAGATGAGCAAGACACTGAGCTGGCATGACAGGCTAATGCAATAAGGGCGAGCTGATGCAATAAAATGATGCAACAAGATGATGCAACAAGGAGACACATGAGGAAACACAATGAGAAAGAACAAACAGGGAGTGGAGGTGGCTCAAGGGATAGGGCTCCTCCTTCCCACATGAAAGGCCTCCTAAAAAGCGGACAAGCAGACACAGTAAACAACAGAGAGGAGACAGTAAGCACAAACAATGGGGGGTGGGACTAAAATAAAATAAATCCTTAAAAAAAAGAGCTGCACCGGGGGTGCAGACATAGCTCAAGTGGTTGAGCGCCTGCTTCCCATATACAAGGGTTCATTCTCCGTTACCTCCTAAAAACAAACAAATGAAAAAGGAAAGAAAAAGCTGTAACTGCCCATATCTTTCCCCACAGTATAGACACTTTTGAATTTTCAGGCCTTGGGGCCAGTGGCTAAAGACAAAGGGGACCCCAGGGATTAACCTCCCCAGGAAAGGGGAGAGAGGGGCACAGCCTAAGGCTGACTCACCATTTGACCCACAAATCTTGTCTGCTATGTTCCACGAGCCCTTCTAGACTGGGTGGGGCAGTGCCACTGATTCCCTGGGAGCCAGTAGGGAATAAATAAAGAGATCCAATCCTCTCATTCTCCCTCACTAGTGACCAGCACTGGTGGTTGAGGATACAGAAGGGAGTGGGATTATTTCCTACCCGGGAAAAGGGAGGAGGCTGGCAGCAAAGGTTGGAGAACTGCCTCCAGGTAGGATCCTCTATCATAGTGATCTGGCCCATGTTGCAGCAAACACACTCCCACCAGACTTTGAACTGACAGGGCTGCCAAGAGCCCCATTTGGTGATGGACCAAGGAAGTACACATTAGGAAATTAAAAGTAAATAAGAGAGGCTTTTTCTGGCCTTTACAACCTCCCCCTTAAGGCCCTTGGAAGGTCCGCAACCCTTCACTGGGTCCAGGATTCAGATCTGAGCAACTAATCCTAAAGACCCAGAACAGTTTGAACCAAGAATCAAAGAACAGCAGTAACATACAGCTCCCTGCCACTAAATGTCTACAAGAGAGAGAAACTGATCATCAGAATAAACACACCATCCTAATCAGATGCCTAGACATCAGCAAAAAATTATAAGCCATACTAAGAAAATGGAAGGCATGGCACAAGAAAAGGAATATATCAAAGCCCCAAAAGAGACACAGGATTTGAGATGACTAATCAACAAGATGTACACAAATTTGCAGTATCAAGTTAATGAGTTGAAAGACAATATAGCTAAAGAGATAAAGAACATCAAGAAGAAACTGAGTGAGCACAAAGAAGAATTTGAAAACCTGAATAGAAAAGCAACAGCTCATAGGAATAAAGACATGATAGGTGAGATTAAAAAAAAAAAAATCAGAGGGAAGCAGATGTGGCTCAAGCAGCTGGGACCCCTCCTACCACATAGGAGGTCCCTGGTTCAGTTCCTGGTGCCTCCTAAAGAAGAGAGCGAGCTGGTGTGACAGGCAGGTGTGGGAAGCTGACACAACAAGATGATGCAACAAGAAACACAAGAAAAATAACTGACACAGCAAAGTAGGGAGCAAAGGTGGCTCAAGCAATTAGGTACCTCCCTCCTACATAAGAGGTCCTGGGTTCGGTTCCTGGGTCCTCCTAAAGAAACGAGACAAACAGACACACCAAATGTAAACAACAAGGGGGTGGAGAGAAATAAATAAATAAAATAAATCTTTAAAAAAAAAAGAAGAAAAAGACGAGCAAGACAATGAACTGATGTGATGGGCTGGTGCATCAAACGGATGCAACAAAATGATGGAACAAGAAGGCACAATGAGAAAACACAATGAGAGACACAACAAGCGGGGAGTAGATGTGGCTCAAGCAATAAGGCACCTCCCTACCACTTGGGATGTCCTGGGTTCAGTTCTTGATGCCTCCTAAAAAGAAGATAAGCAGACAGCAAGTGCAAACAACGAGGGGGAGGAATAAATAAATAAAATCTTTAAAAAAAATTAGAGTCATAAAACAGCAGACTTGAAATAATAAAAGAAAAAGTGATGCAGAACACAGCACAGCTGAAATTGAGAGAAAAGAACAGAGGGAAAAGAATGGAAAAAATTGAGCAGGGGCTCAGGGAATTCAATGATAACATGAAGTGCAACAACATATTGGGTAATAGGAGTTCCCGAAGGAGAAGAGAAGGGCAAAGTGGCAGAGTTTTTGAGGAAATAATAGCTGAAAAATTCCCAACTCTCATGAAAGAAATGAACTTACATGTCCAAGACATGCAGAGTACCCCAATCAGAATAAATGCAAATAGACCTATTCCAAGACACATACTAGTCAGAATGCCCAATGTCAAAGATAAAGAGAAAATTCTCAGATCAGCAAGAAAGAAGCAAACTATCACATACAAGGGACACCCGGTAAGACTTAGTGTAGCTTTCTCAACAGAAACTACGGAGCTAGAAAACAGTGGTATGAGACAATTAGGAGACTGAAAGAGAAAAACTGCTAGCCAAGAATTCTTTACCCAGCACAACTGTCCTTCAAATATGAAGGTGAGTTTACAATATTTACAAATGCACAGAAACTAAGGGAGCTCATAAAAAGAACCCATCTTTGCAGGAAATATTGAAGGGAGCCTTAGAGCTGAAAGAAAAAGACAGGAGAGAGAGGCCTGGAGGAGAGTATAGAAGACAGCAACAGCAGAAAGAGTAAAAAGAGTAAAAAGACAGACAAAAATAAGGTATGACATATGAAAGCCTAAGAATAAAACGGTGGAAGTAAATAATGCATTTATAATTTTATCAGTGAATGTGAATGTATTAAACTCCCTGTATTAGTCTGCCAAAGGGGTGCTGATACAAAGTACCAGAAATCTGTTGGCTTTTATAAAGGGTAAACCTTATAGTTACAAGGTCCTAAAGAGTCCAACTAAAGGTTGCTTTCTTACCAAAGTTAATTGTCATGTATTGAAGTAAGATGGTTGCTCATCACTGCCTGGTTTCTCCTTCTTGGGCTTCCTCTTCCTCTTGAAGCTCCATGGGCCCAGATTTTTTCCAATCTCAGCTGTAGACTGGCACAGAACTTGTGTCTCAGGACTTCCTCTCTCTCTCGGCATAGGGCTCGTGTCTTTCTAGGCTTTCTGTATCAGCTGCAAACTATCAGGTGAATGGTTCATCTCTCCCTGGAGTCCCAGGATAAAAAAATGACAGAGCTCTCTCTTCTCATGTGTCTTCTTGACTGAGTGTCCTTTATATCAGCCCACCAAGGGGGCAGTGACTCAACCTGTTTTGCCTTACTGATGTAGCCCAATAAGAAGCCCTAAATTGATTTGTTCAATCAATTTAACTAAAGAAGTACAGGACCTATATGCAGAAAACTACAAAACAATGCCAAAAGAAATCAACGAAGACCTAAACAAATGGAAAGACATCCCCATGTTCATGGACTGGAAGACTAAAGAGTGTGAAGATGTTAATCCTACCCAAACTAATTTATAGATTCAATGAAATACCAATCAAAATTCCAAGAGCTTACTTTACAGAAAGAGAAAAGGCAATCACCAAATTCATTTGTAAGGGAAAGTGAACCTGAAGAGGCAAAAGCATTCTAAAAAGAGAAGAGCAATGAAGGAGGAATTTCACTGCCTGAACTTGAAACATATTACAAAGCTACAGTGATCAAAACATCATGGTATTGGCATGAAGACAGACACATCAATTGGTGGAAGAGAATTGAGAATCCAGAAATAATCCCTCATCTCTACGGTCAACTAGTTTTTGACAAAACTACCAAGTCCATGTTAACAGGACCAAACAGTCTCTTCAACAAATGGTGCTGAGAGAATTGGATATCCCAAAGCAAAAAGAACGAAAGAGGACCCCTTTCTCACTCCCTATACACTCATCAACTCAAAATGAATCAAAGACCTAAACATAAAAGCTAGAACCATAAAACTACTAGAAGAAAATGTAGGAAAACATCTTAAAGACCTTGTGCTAGGTGGACCTTACACCCAAAGCATGAACAACATAAGAAAAAATTAAACACTCTTGTACCTCAATTTTGTCAAAAGGGTGAAAAAGCAGCCAAGTCAAAGGGAGAAAATATTTGGAAATCACATGTCTGATAAGAATTTAATATTCATTATATATCAAGAGATGCTATAACTCAACAATAAAAAGACAAACAACCCAATTAAAAAATGGGAAAAAAGACTCTCTAAGCCAAACTCAGCATGTAAATGCATTCCCTTCCCTCACCCTCAGCATGGGACACGACTCCTGGGGATGAGCCTCCCTGGCGCTGAGGGATTACTACCAATCACCAGCTGGTGAAGCAACTAGAAAAAGACCTTGAATAAAAGGGGGAAACGGTAAAGACAAATGAGTTTATACGGCTAAGAGACTTCAGAATGAGTTGGGAGGTCCTCAGAGGGGTCATGCTTATGCACATCTCAACAGGATACCAGAGACAGCCAAAGTAGATACAACCCCATGTACTGGTGCTCCTGAGGGTTATGGAGAAACACAGGTTTTATAGTCATGGCAGATGGCTCCAGAGTTCAGTGCCTTGCCAGTGGGCCCTACTTTGTAATTTGTGCTCCTGAGTACGAGGGAGTTAGACTCAGACGTGACCCTTCTACACATGCCTCTTCTGTCACTTTTACTGAACCTGTGGTTGGTGCTGAGGTTGGTGTATATTCAGAAGACTTGAATCTCTGGACTGTCTATGTGCCAGCTAGGCCCTGAGTTTTAGGAGAGTTGCAACACCTACTCTCCAGTTCATTGGACTTACCCAGGCCAGCTAGCAGGGAGGTAAAGAATGTCTACAACTGCAAGCAAGAGAATCACATACATGAGCCATGTGGGATCTAAGCCCCCTCTCGATTTAGAAATGGAAGGGACACCACCATCCCAGGGTCCACAGGGATGGAGGAATAAAAATGTGGATTGGAGTGAACTTACTGGTAGTCTAACACAGAACTATTGTGACTCTAGCAATGGAAGAAATTATGTAATTGATGTGGAAACAGTGGCCACGGGAGTTGCTAAGGGCAGAGAGAGGGAAGAAGAGGTGTGATGTGGGGGCATTTTCAGGACTTGGAGTTGTCCTGAATGATATTGCAAGGACAGATGTAGGACATTATATATCCTACCGTATCCGATGAATGGACTGGGGGAGAGCGTAAACTACAATGTAAACTATAATCCATGCAGTGTAGCAGTGCTCCAAAATGTATTCACCAAATGCAATGAATGTGCCACAATGATCAAAGAGGCTGTTAAAGTGGGAGGAGTGAGGTGTTGGGTATATGAGAATCTCTTATATTTTTTAAAGTAACATTTTTGTGATCTATGTATCTTAAAAAGAAAAGACTAATAAAATTTTTTTAAAAAAATTTTTTTAATGGGCAAAAGGGAAGTGGATGTGGCTCAATCGACTGGACTCCCATCTACCATATGCGAGGCTGGGTTCGCATCCCAGGGCCTCCTTGTGAAGGCAAGCTGGCTCGTGCCTGCGGAGAACTGATACCCCACCTGCGGAGAGCTGACGGCCCACGCCTGTGGAGAGCTGGCACAGCAAGATGATGGAACAAAGGGAGACAAGCAGACACAGAACACTCAGCAAATGGACACAGAGAGCAGAGAGCAAGCGGCAAGGGGGAAGATAAATAAATAAAATAAATCTTTTTAAAAAAATGGGCAAAAGACTTGAACAGACATTTGTCCAAAGAAGAAACACAAATGGCAAAAAAAAAAAAAACCATGAAAAAATGTCCAACATCACCTAGCAATTAGGGAAATGCAAATCAAAGCTACAATGAGATATCACTGCACACCTGTCAGAATAGCCACTATTAAAGAGAACTACAAGTGTCAGAGAGGATGTGTGGAGAGACAGGAATATTTATTCACTGTTTGATGGGAATGTACAATGGTACAGCCACTGTGGAGAACTGTTTGGCATTTCCTAAAGAAGCTGAATATAAGTTTGCCACATGACCCGGCAATGCCAATGCTGGGTAATACCCAGAAGAACAGAAAGCAGTCACAGAGCAGGTATGTGCACACTGATGTTGACGACAGCGTTATTTACGATTGCCAAAAGATAGAAACAACCCAGGGAGCCATCAACTGATGAATGGATAAACAAACTGTTCTATTCACACAATGGAATATCATGCAGCTGTAAGAAGAAATGAAGTTGTAAAGCATATGACAATATGGATGAACCTGGAGGACATTACGTTGAGTGAAGCAGACCAGACACAAAAGGACAAATACTGTATGACTGTGCTACTATGAACTAAACATGCTGTATAATCTCATGGAGTTAATAACTTGAATATGGGTCACCAGAAAACAGAATGAGGTTAGAGAATGGAAACCTGATGATTAACTTGTACAGGACTGGTAAAAAAAGAAAAAAAAAAAGATACATGTTAATCTTTGGAAATGAATAGAAAAGGTAAAAGCACAACATAATGTTTGTAACTAGCAATACTACTATAAGGATATGACTGGTTTACAAGGAAAGTCTAAGGTCATGTATATTACTAAAAGGAAAGCTAAAAAATTTAACATGGGACTTTATAGTATAGTAAAACCGCATGTGGCTTTCCCAGCCCTAGCCTGGGATGCAGCAGCCGCCACAATGTTGATGCCCAAGAAGAACCGGACTACCATTTTTGAACTTCTATTTACGGAGGGAATGATGGTGGGCAAGAAGGATGTCCACATGCCAAAGCATCCTGAGCTGGCAGACAAGAACATGCCCAACCTTCACATCATGAAGGCCATGCAGTCTCTGAAGTCATGAGACTTTGAAGGAACTGTCTGTCTGGAGACACTTCTATTGGTACCTTACCAATGAGGGTATCCAGTATCTCCAGGATTATCTCCACCTGCCCCCTGCCCTGAGATCGTGCCTGCTACCCTATGCCGGAGCCGTCCAGGGACTGGCAGGCGACAGCCCAAAGGTTTAGTGGGTGAGCGACCTACAAGACTCATTTGAGGGGAAGCTGACAGACACACCTACAGACGGAGCGCTGGGCCCCCTGGTGCCGACAAGAAAGCCGAGGCTGGGGCTGGGTCAGCAACTGAATTCCAGTATACAGGTGGATTTGGTCATGGACGTGGTCAGCCTCCTCAGTAAAGATGGAGTGGAAGTTATTTTGTGTTGAATAAACTTTAGCCAGGAGAAAAAAACGCATGTGAAATATGAACATGGGTAAAATTGCATATTTTTATGCAAAAAATCTTATGACCATTTTTCTTTTAAACTGAACATATGTTAATACTACAAAAAGTTAATATCAGACAAAAAAAAACACCCCACATTATGAAAGAAACCAAACACTAAGTACTCCATATTGTATGATCCCAGTTATATAGAATGTAAATATAAATCAACTTATACAAACGAAATTGGATTAGTCATTATATAGAGCTGGGAAAGGATAGAGGGACTGAGAGGTAGGACTGCTAAAGGATGTAGAGCTACTCTTTTTGGAGTGACGAAATTGTTCTAAGATTTTTGTGGTGATGAATGTATAACATTGTGATTATACTAAAAGCCATTGATATTAAAATCTCCACTTTGGATAGACTGTATGGTATATGAATATATCCCAATAAAACTGCTTAATAAATAAATAACTGTGCGAAACAGAGATCGAGAGGTGGAGAATTTTATTATTATTATTATTATTACTATGGAAATAATGAAAATGCTCTAACAGTGATTGAAGTGATTAATGCACAACTATGTGATTATACCAGATACCATGATTGTACACTTTGATGAATTGTATCCTTTATTAATACGTATCAATAAAGTTGATTTGTTAAAGAAAAAAAAAGAAAACTAGCTGATTTCAAGGTCACCAATATTTTAAAACTACTACTATTAGTAATAAACTTGATTACATCAGAATGGTTATCAGGGCTGGGCTAGCAGAGCGTTCCAGTCAGAGTCATGTGTTTGACCTATGCATTAAGTGTCCATTACTTAGCTGAACTATATAAATCTGCTAAAATAAAAAGAAGAGAGAAAAATTACTTCTTCAGTTATTCAATGATGCAAATTACCACAAATAGTCTATGTTGGTTTGATATGAGAAAAGAGAGTAAGGAAATTCCATTCATTTAGCTCTGGTTTATAATTTCCAATGTCTTAAGTGCCCCAGAAAGACTGGCAAACTCACAATGTCATATTTAGCAAAAGGTACTCTCAGTCCATGTTATATACAATGAAATTAAAAACTCTGCTTCGGAAAAATCGGCAGCTTTTATAAAAAAACAGAACTTACTGCATCAGTGTATACAGGGTCCTGGTCTGGAATGAAGCAACCTCAATTTCTGGATCTAACGTCAGTCATTTTCTGGATCATTCAGCTCTCATTTTCTGGATCACTCAACTCTCCCTCAAGCAGTCATCTCTTTCTCATGCATGGCTTTAACTAGCAGCTCCAGTCCTATCCTTGTACTTATGCACTGATCCTGCATCCTCAATTGCCTGGAGGCAACCTTAACGTGTGCAAAAAAACACTCATGTCCTCATCAAAACCAACCAAAATTAAGTCCTCCACACCACCATTTCTCCCCGCTTCCTGCCTCCCAGAGGACACAGCAGGCTACAACCCCAGGAATCACCTGTTACTACTCTCTCTCCCTCATTCCCCATGATCCTTCCTTTAAGGCCTATCCCTCTCTACTCCTATTCACTGAGTCTAGTCTCCTACCCTTTCATGATTAACAACCAAATAAAATACGTGTGGCCATTAAAAAGACCAAATTAGAAGAGATTTACAGAGATTTCTAAAAGGCATTCGATGAAAAAAGCAAAATGCAAAATTTAGTTTTATGATTCCACTTTCTAAACAATATCCCTAATCCATGTATGTATGTATGTGTGTGTATTTCTTTATTACATGAGAATGGAGTAAATTATGGAAGGATACATACCTGAGGTACCCGGCAGAAGGGTGACGCTGAAATAGTGAAGACAAAAGAGGAAATGAGGCAAGCAAAAGAGGGAAAAAAGACTTCACAAAAAAATACATATATACATGAAATGATCTCTTTTATGTATCTATGTAAAATGACATAGGCATATATTTTTACACATTTAAACAAAATGAATTAAAAGTACTAATAAATTCAACTGTATGAATGAAAGAATCTTCCGTTCATTCAGAAACTAAAATACCGTGGTGGTTTTAAAATATATCTGCAAATTCTCTGACACTCCTCTCATCAAAACATGGGAACTAATTCTCTTCCTCTCAAATACGGGCTGGCCTTAGTGATCCTTCTAACAAATAGAATGCAGTGGAATCGACAGTAACTTCCAAGGCTAGGTGAGAAAAGGTGATACGGTCCCTATCTGGCTTCCTCTCTCTTGCTGTTTGCCCTGGGAACACAGCCACCATGCTGTGAGGAAGCCAAGCAGTCACTTGGAAAGGCCATCTAGAGGTGTTCCAGCCACAGCCCTAGCTGAGGTCCCAGCCAGCAGCAATCATCAACTGCCAGATAACGTGAGTGAGCCTTCAGGGGATTCCAGCTGCCAGCCTCTGAGCTGCCCCAAATGCCACCGAATGGAGCAGAGGGGCTATCCCTGTAGAGTTCTGCCAAAACTGCAGATGTGTATGCAAAATAATCTTGTCTTTATAGAAACAACTAAGTTTTGGAGTGATTTTTTAAACTGGAACAAATGGTATTGAAGATTATGCAGCGTAAACTGGGTTGTTTCTCCCTTTCCACCTCTGCTGTCGTAGCAGTTTGCTAAGAAGGTGACCACTTGTATCTGCATTCCTGCCTCCATCAGCTCTTGATCAAGGACAGAGGGTGCTGGGGGGGCGGGTGGGGGGGCAATGGGAGAATAGATGTGACAGCTAGAGAAGAAGGCCACAGTAGGTGACAGATAAGTTACAATGAGTGAGCAAATAAATTCATTGAGCAAATAAGTAAATATACTAGCAATATATATAAGCAAATGTATTGGCAATAAAAAATAATGAACTACTGATACAAATATTGATGAATATGACAAAAGAAGACCAATACAAGAATAGATGCTGTATGATTCTAATTACATGAAGTTCAAGAGCAAAAAATATATGGTGACAGAAAATGGAACAGTAATTGCCTCTGAGGGGTGAGAACAGAATGGAAGTGATAAAAATGTTTTGTCTTGATTGGGGGGTTGGTTACATGAATTTTGTTTTTGAAGTACTGGGGTTGGGACTTGAACATGAGACCTCATATGTGAGTAGCTGGCACTTAACCACTGAGCTACATCAGCTCCCCTGAGTGGTTTTTTTTGTTTAGGTGTTTGCTTGTTGTTTGTTTCTTTTTGTTTTTAGGAGGCACGGGAAACTAAACCCAGGACCTCCCATGTGGGAAGCAGGAACTCAACTGCTTGAGCCACATCTGCTCCCTACATGAATTTCTATCTTTGTCAAACTCATTAAGCCATAAACTTAAGATCTGTGCATTTCACTGCATTTAAATTGTACCTCAATTCTTAAAAAAATTAAGTACACATTAGTGGAAAACTAAGAGAGTTTGGCTTGGTAGCTAAGACCACAGATTCAGGAGCCAGACTGCCAGGGTGTGAATTCTGGCTACACTGCTCTCCTGGGCAAGTTACCTAATCTCTGTAAACCACTGTGCCAATCTGAAATAAATGAGTTAACACATGTATAGCAATTAGAACAGCACTTGGTACAGACTAAGCACCCAATTAATGTTAGGTATTATTAAACTAAAATAAAAAGATAATTATTAACTCTAGAAAAATTAAAAGGTCAAAAAGGAAAAGTCACCATAATTTAATACATGGCTCAACAGTGACTTGCCTTTCTATGGTCATGAAAATGAAAGCCCTGAATAATAATCTAACCAAAATTACTAATTTATTGGAAAATGGGGTGATGAAAAAGCCAAACCATTTTCCACAGTTGGAATTCAATAGATAATATCCAAAGATTGTCTGACTCTCTAAAATATATGTATAACTTTCACTGAAAATAAAAGCAATAAGGAAAAACACTATTAGGGGGAAGTATACTATCAAAAGAATTAATACCAGAAGAAAAATAACCAAATTCTGAAACTTCAAGTAAAACTAAAATGCAGTTAAAAGAAATAATACACAAGAAAAAAAAATGCAGTCAAAAAGAGCAGCTCCCTGCATTTAAGAAGCACACTAATTATGGAGCTTACTTAGGTTTATGGGGGTAGGGGTGAGGGAGATAATCCCATTCAAATCCAATGTCCTGTCAATATTAAGTATATTCCATATTAAATTTGCAAAGATAGTATCCCTCCTTCCTCTCAATTTATATTCCAAGGTCTCATCATCATTTAATCCAGTAACACGCCAGAGATTTCTCATTCCATTGGGTGGAAGGCCAGGGTTATAGAGAATTAATATGAATGAGAATTTAATTATAGTAATGTATCACCTATATTCGTATGGTACCTTTTACTGAGGAACACAAACCTTGCTTAGAGATTTTACCTTAATCCTCAAAGCATTCTAAGCAGTAAGAGAAAGAGGGAAATGGAAAGTGAGTGGTTTGCCTACTTTCATTTAGGAAACCAGAGTCAAGACAGAGGAATCTCAATAGACCGGTGCCCCTGTTGCCTTCCTATAAACATATGAACTTTTATAGAATAGATGCCACTTTCCATGAACAGGTGAGGGCTACAGTCACCATGATCAAGGAACCTCAGACAAGGTAGATTCAGACTATTCTGGAGGATTTGTCTTGGTAATTATTACTACAATCCCAGCAAAAACAACAACAAAAACAAACAACACAAAACAAAACCAAAAAATCCCCCACAAAACAGCAAATTCATGGATCAAAAACAATGGCATTTCTATAGTACTCTATGATTTATAAAGTATTTGTAGATAAACTGTTTCACCTGCTCTTTCTAACAACTCTGAGTCATCATCTGGACAGTTATTTCTTTCCATTTTGATGAGAAGATTGAGTGAGTTTCAAAAGGTAACTGACCCCAAATGACAGAGTTTTTAATTGTTGAAGGAACTTAATTCTTCTGCTTTCAAGACCAGTGTCCAATCCACTCTACAGTAAGCCTGGGAAAAGAGAAATCTGTGAAGATTAATCACTTGCTAATTTTAAGGTCTGGATGGCAACATTTGAAATTGTTGGCTTACTTTAGGTTTCTTCCTAAAACAAACAAAGCAAAACACTTGAGGACATTCAATCACACATTTATGAGCTATCGTAACTGTAAAAAAGGCAAAATGTCTTAACAAGTATCAATAAGAGTAAGGTGCTGGTAATGCCTCTTTAGGGAGCTGTCAGGGTTGTTACAATGATTTGGGACTTCACTGACATCGGGTGGCAGAAAAGCCAAGAATCTAAACATCCTACAACCCACTGTGGGAATCTTCCAGGCCTGCACAATTAAAAAGTGATCCAATTATCTTTAGGGTCCTGCCCTGATCAAGACGGCAGGGTAAGATGTTGCAGGGCTCTGTCCCCTCCACAGAAGCAAGAACTGTCAGAAACACTTTTCTTAAAGCTCCAGAAAATAGTTAAAGGACTAAATTAACAGGGTGTGTGCAGAATCAAATAAAAGGCTACTTAAAAGCAGTAGAGGGAAGCGGATTTGGCCCAACTGATAGAGCATCCGCCTACTACATAGGAGGTCCGCGGGTCAAACCCGGGGCCTTCTTGACCCATATGGAGCTGGCCCACGCACAGTGCTGATGCGTGTAAGGAGTGCCATCTCATGCAGGGGTGTCCCCCGCGTAGGGGAGCCCATGCACAAGGAGTGTGCCCCGTAAGGAAAGCCGCCCAGTGCGAAAAAAGCACAGCTTGCTCAGGAATGGTGCCACACACACAGAGAGCTGACGCAGCAAGATGACACAACAAAAAAAGAGACACAGATTCTCGGTGCCGCTGACAAGAATACAAGCGGACAGAGAAGAACACACAGTGAGTGGACAGAGAGCAGACAACTTGGGGTGGGGAGGGGAGGAGAGAGAAATAAGTAAAAAATAAATCTTAAAAAAATAAAAACAAATAAAAGCAGTAGAATCCCATGGTACCCTGGCTAGCTTCACCCCTACCCCTCACCCACCACAGAGCTGCAGAGCTCCCACTTCACCTCTATGGTCCTGGTTCCAGAAGAAGCAGAGTAATCCTTGTACATATACTGGCAACATGTATGTTTGGCCCAATCTCTCTGGTGGTAGCTTGAGGGACTTGCCATTCCAGACCTTGTTCTGTATTTAGAAGGTGGCTCACTGAGCAATCCCATAGGAAGCTGTGGGAGAGCAGTTAAGAGGCTGCCTGGGGCAAGGACTGCGTTGTAGGACATACCATGTAGTGCCTGGTGACCATGAGGAACTGTTTCCTATGGGAGAGGGGATACTGCCATCCTTATAAATGGAGGAATTCCCAGGGTCATATGCACATGTGCAAGAACAGATACATACACAGAAAGGATACCCCTACATTTTGGCCTGGAGCTATCTTTAAACTCATTGTATGGATAAGCTCTGTGGGAAGAACACTTAGATTGGTCAATCTGCAAAGACTGGGAAAGTTGTTTTCTAATTTTTGTTTTTTCTTTTTTCTTTTTCTTTTGTTTAGCTTCTGGCACTCAAGAAAAGCTCTGTCAACATTGTTACTGTAATTAATAACACTGAAATATATATTTGAATGTGGTTAAAAAGGGAAATTTTAGGTTGTATATATCTTACTAGAATAAAAAATTGAAAAATATGTATCTATAGTACTGTAAAACACAAACAGTGAACTCTAGCATAAACCATGGGTTATAGTGAATAGTGCAATTATTAAAATATTCTTTCTTCAATTGCAGCAAATGTACCACACTAATGCAAGGTGTTAATAATAAGGTAATATATGGGAACTCTGTATTTTATGCATTTTTCTATAAGCCTACAATTTCCTAATAAAAAATAAAAAGCTCTGTCATACCACTAGCTTGATAAAAGTTTAAGGAATGGATGCCTCAGAGTCTAAATTCCAGAAATAATAAAATGAAATCAAAATATATGGGTTTCAACAAAAGATTACAAAACATACAAAGAAAGGCACAGGCAAAGGAGAAGATTACAGCATTAGAAACCATCAATAAGGAAGACCAGACAAGACTTTTAAAAATGGTCCTAAATATGCTCAAAGAGCTAAAAGAAAACATGCACAAAGAACTAAAGGGAATAAAGGAAATGACAGGTGAACACAGGAAAATATCAATAGACAATGGAAATTATGAAATGGAATCAAACAGAGCTGAAGACCATAACTATAGAAATTAAAAATTCCAACACCAGATTGGAGCAGGCAGAAGAAAGAATCAGTGAACTTGAAGGTAAGACAATTGAAATCATCCAGTCTGAGGAAGAGAAGGAAGAAAGACTAAAGAAAAGTGAAACAGAGCCTGAGGAACCTGTAAGGATACCATCAGGCATACCAATATAAGCATTGTGGGAGTCCCAGGAAGAGGAGAGAGAGAGAAAGGTGAAGAAGGAATACTCAAAGAAATAACTGAAAACTTTCCCAATTTAATAAAAGACACAAATATACACAATCAAGACATTCAGTGAACTCCAAACAGGATGAACCAACATAGATCCACACCACCGCATATTATAATCAAATTATCTAAGGCTAAAGAAAAAGAGAGAATTCTGGAAGCCACAAGGGAGCCTTAATAAGATTAGGTGCTGATCTCTCATTGGAAATTACAAAGGCAAGGTGGGGAGATGCATATTTAAAGCTGTAAGCAAAAAAAAAAAAAAAGCTAACCAAGGATTCTATATTTGGCAAAACATTTCAAAATGAGGGAGAGATTAAGACATTCCCAGATAAAACAAAAGCTGGGGGAGTTTGTCACCATTAGACCAGTCCTACAAGGGATGCTAAAGAGTGATCTGCTGATTTAAAGGAAAGGACAATAAACAACATACTGAAGCCAGATGAAAAAATAAATATTTCCAATAAGGGTAACAACAGGGGTACATATAAAACCCAGAACTACTGTATTTTCGGTTTGTAACTCCACTTTTTACTTCCTACAGGAGCTAAAAGCAAATGTACAAAATGTAAGGAGAAATCAGTGGTTTTTGGATTTCTAATGTAAAAACATGTCATATGTGACAAGGACTACATAAAGGTGTGGGGATGGTTACAGGAACATAGTTTCTGTGTACCAATGAAGTTAAGTTGGTATCAAAGCAAACAAGAGTGTTGTAGATTTAGGATATTAAATTTAAGCCCCATGGTAACTAGAAAGAAAATAATGGAGAACATGCAAGCCCCTTGAGACAGAAATGGGAGTACAGGTTGCCAAGGTAGCGGGGGCAGGGGCAGAGCCAGGGGAATGGGTATAGGTTTTCTCTTTGGGGTGATGGGTAAGTTTTAGTAATGGGTGAAGATGAGGGTACTACAACATTATGAATGTGATTGATCTCACTGAATGATATGCTCGGGAGTGGCTGAGATGGGTAAGTTTATATATGTTCCCACAATTAAAAAGAAGAAAAGAAAGAGCAACTAAAGATAAAATGATGGGAAGCAGATGTGGCTCAAATGATAAGACCTCTGCCTACCATATGGGAGGACCCAGGTTCGATCCCCGGGGCCTCCTGGTGAAAAAGAAGACGAGAAAGCAGGCCTGTATAGCAAGCCAGTGCCTGTGTGGTGAGCCAGTGCCTGCGTGGTGAGCTGAATGCCCATGTAGCAAGCTGAGTGCCCACCTGGTAAGCCAGTGCCCATGCAAGAGAGTTATGCAGCAAGATGATGAAGCAACAAAAGAGAGACGAAGGGGAGGGTCAAAGTAAAGTGCAGCAGAAACCAGGAATTGAGGCGGTGCAGCTAACAGGGCACCTCTCTCTGTATCAGAGGTCCCCAGGATTGAATCCCGGTGAATCCTAGAGGAGAAAAAATATGAAGATAAGACCAAAAGAGAAATAGATACAGAAGATTACATAGTGAATGGACACAACAAAAACACAGCAGAGGGAGGGGAGGGGGAGAAATTCATAAATCCTTAAAAAAAAAAAAAAGATATAAGACAATCAAAGGCAATACATGATCCTAGACAGGATCTAACAAGGGAGGAGAGAAGGCTTAAATGGACACTACTGGAGCACATGAAAAAGCTGGGAAAGATGTTGTAAACTTTTTATCAATGTTAAATTTCTTGAATTGGATATTGCACTTAACGTCTGTACATAAATGAATTTCTTTGTTCTTAGGAAATGTGCATAACAGTATTAAATGGTTCAAGCAGCATGATATATAAATCTACTCTCAGGTGTTCAGAAAATGGACTGATAGATAGATGGATAGATAAACAGAATGATATGGCAAATGTGGCAAAATGCTCAAATTGGTACATCTGGGAATCTAAGAGGATAGGGGTATAATGGAGTTCTCTGTATGGGGTTTATAATATTCTTGTAATTGTCCTGAAAGTTTGAAAGTATTTCAAAATAAAATATTTAAAATATATTAAACACACACACACACAAAGAAATAACTGGCTTCCATGATTTCCAACATTCGTATGGGTGAAAATGTTCCACCTAAGGACAGATTCAGGTTTTGAAAGGCCTAAAGCTTATACAATCAGAGTGTCCTCCATAAGAGAGAGTAAAAAAATTACAATATCAAAATTAGGTTTAGGATTCTTAAAAATGTCACATACCTAGAAATAGATCTTCAAAAAGATGTATAACACTTCTATGCCAAAAAGTACAAAATCAATAAAAAAAGATCTAAATAAGCAAGACTATTTTAAAGAATTCAGTTCTCTCCCAATTAATCCATGTTTTCAATGCAATTCTGATACAAATCCCCCTCAAAATGTTTTTGAGGAAGTTGAAAACCTGACTCTAAAATATCTAAAGAACTGCAACGGGCAAACACTAGTCAAGGCAATCATGAAGAATCAAAGTCGGAAGACTTACACCACGAGGTAACAGGTCTATTAGAAAGCTACAATAATTAAGGCACTGATGCAGGATGGAGAAACTGAAGCTCACATAAAATGCCACATGATTTTGAACAAAGTGGCAATGCAGAGCAGTAGAAAATGGATCACCTTTTAAATAAATGCTACAAGATTAACTGAACATCCATGTTGGGGAAAAAGTATCTTAACAAATACCAATATCCAGATGGGTTGCAGATCTAAATGTAAAAGATAAAAGAAAGCTTTCTTTTTTTTTTTTAAGATTTATTGATTTATTTCTTTCTCCCCCCTCCCTCCATTGCGGTCACCCCTCGGGCTCAAGTGTGGTTTGCTGGCCTGGCGGGGGAGCAGCCGCGGTAGGCCTAATTCCCCCATAATAGGGTGGCTGGTCGGACTCACCGCCACCCCTGAAGGGAGCTCGGCATGGGCGCAGAGTGCCCTCGGGTCTCCCCTTCTCGGCAGCCATGCTTCCGCGGCCGCCCCTCCTCCCGGATGGCGCCACACGATGCCTTATGAGGCAACACCCTTCTTCTTCTTTCTCCCTGCGCAGGCTTAGGGCGGAAAATTCCAGTCTGCCTTTCCCCCCTCCCCCCAGCAGCAACAGCCAGGCGCAAGGCAGGAAACTCAAGTCTGCCCTCTACCCCAGCAACAGCAGCCACCAATCACTAAACCCTGCCACTTCCCCCAGCAACAACAACAGCCAATCCCTAACCACCACCCCTCCCCCTTCCAGTACCTCCCACTGACCTTTCTCCGGCAGCCAATCAGAACAGGGCGTGGCTTCGACCAATCAGCCTTCCCCAGCCCCTATAAAACTGTTGCCTCTCCCTCAATAAAGTTGGACTTGCCTGTTTACCTTGTCTCCGCAGTAGTTCTTCTGCCGTGCGCCCTCCAGTCCTGAGAGCCCCCGACAAGGGCCTGGCCTCCCTTGTCCCCAGTTCGTCGCCTGCTTCTCCGGGCGACCCCCTCGTTGCCGGCTTCGCCGGGCGACCCCGTCAGCCGAACCGCGCAACCCTTTTGAGACCGACCCCTCGTCTGCTGCCGGACCGACCCCTCGTCCCAAGTGGGACCAACCCCTCTTCCCAAGCGGGACCGACCCCTCGTCCAAGGCTGGACCGACCGCTCGTCCGCAGCCAGACCCCACCTCGACCGACCGAGCCAGCCGCCGCACTCCATTGTCTGCTCTCTGAGTCCATTCACTGTGTGTTCTTCTGTGTCTGCTTATATCCTCATTAGGTGACTCCAGGAAACAATCCTAGGACCTTCTGAAGTGGGAGAGAGGCGATCATTCTCTTGCACCATCTCAGCTACCTGGTCTGCTGTGTCTTCTCCTCTGTATCTCTTTTTGTTGCATCATCTTGCTGCACCAGCCATCCGTGTAGGCCAGCTCACCACATGGGTCAGCTTGCCTTCATCAGTAGGTCCTGGGCATCCAACCCTGGACCTCCTATATGGTAGATGGGAACCCAATTGCTTGAGCCACATCTGCTTCCCAAAAGAAAGCTTTTAGAAGAAAACAACATTTTTGTGATCTTGAAGCAGGCAAAGAGTTCTTAAACAGGACACAGAAAGCACTAAACATAAAGGGAGAAACTGATACACCGGACCATATTAAGAGTAAGAATTTCTGTTCATCAAAAAATATCATTATAAGGGTAAAAAGGGAACCACAGAGTATGAGAAGGTATTTGCAATAAAAAGAACTCCTACAAGTCAAAAAGAAACAGACAATCCAATTGAAAATGGACAAATGACAAACATACAATTCATAAATGAGGAAATCCAAATGACTAATACATGGAAAGGTAGTCAACATAATCAGAAATGTAAATTAAAATCATAAGGAGAAAACATTTTACCCCCATTTGTAATGACTGAAATAAAAAGGACAAAAAATATCAACTATTGGTGAAAATGTGGAGCAACTGGAACTTTCTCACACATTGCTCAGCTGAAAATACCTTTATACCCTAGGATCCAGCAATTCCACTCCTGGTCATATACTTAAGAGAAATGAATGTTTATATTCAACGGCAGACCAGTACAAGAATGCTCACAGTAGCCTTATTCATAATAGACCCAAACGGTAAATTTCCCATCATCAGCAAAGTGGATAATTTAGGATATGTTCACACAATTGAATACTACAGCAAAATGAATATACAAACTGCAACGATCCAACAGTGTAGATGAATCACACAAACATAACCGTTGAGAAAAAGAAGTTAGACAAAAGAGTATATACTGGTTGAAGCATAAATGTAGGCAAAACCATTAGAAGTTAGGACACTAGTTATCCTTGGGGAAAGGGGAGGGGCAGTGACAGATATGATTAGAAAGCGGCCTGAAGGGGTCTCCTGGGGTGTTGCCAATATTCTGTCTCTTAACTATCTTGATAAGTAACTATCTTATTTATTTATTTGTTTGTTTATTTCTCTCCCCTTCCCCCTTCCAGTTGTCTGCTCTCTATGCCCATTCACTGTGTCTTCGTTCTTTTGTGTCTGCTTCTATTCTTGTCAGCAGCTCCGGGAATCTGTGTCTCTTTTTGTTGTGTCATCTTGCTTTGTCAGCTCTCTGTGTATGTGGCGCCATTCCTGGGCAGGCTGCACTTTCTTTCACACTGGGCGGCTCTCCTTACAGGGCGCACTCCTTGTGCGTGGGGCTCCCCTACGCAGGGGACACCCCTGCATAGCACGGCACTCTTTGCGTGCATCAGCACTGTACATGGGCCAGCTCACCACACGGGTCAGGAGGCCCTGGGTTTGAACCCTGGACCTCCCATGTGGTAGGCAGACACTCCATCCATTGAACCAAATCTGCTTCCCGATAAGTAACTATCTTGATATAGGTAATGGTTATGTGGGTTTATAAAAATTTATCAGGGGAAGTGGACTTGGCCCAGTGGTTAGGGCGTCCGTCTACCACATGGGAGGTCCATGGTTCAAACCCCGGGCCTCCTTGACCTGTGTGGAGCTGGCCCACGTGCAATGCTGATGTGCGCAAGGAGTGCCATGCCACGCAGGGGTGTCTCCCGCGTAGGGGAGCCCTATGGGCAAGGAATGCGCCCCGTAAGGAGAGCCACCCAGCGCGAAAGAAAGTTCAGCCTGCCCAAGAATGGCGCTGCACACACAGAGCTGACACAGCAAGATGATGCAACAAAAAGAAACAGATTCCCGTGCCGTTGTCAACAGAAGCGGACAGAACACACAGCAAATAGACACAGAGAACAGACAACTGGGGGGAAGGGAGAGAAATAAATTTTTAAAAAATTTTTTTATCAAACTGTACTTGTTACATGTGTACTTTTCTGAGCATATATTACACTTCAAATAAAAGTGTTTTCGTCTTGTTTTTTTCTAGTAGATACAGAGCCATGGAAGTAGCCTGTGCATATGAAGGGTCCTGAAGCTTTAGCTTCATTATAACTTCATGGTAAATCTACTTTTGGTCCTGCCAGACATGCATGGAAATAAAAAGCTGTTTATAATTAAGTAAGCCCAAATCTAAATTAATTTTACATAGAAACGAAGTATTTTTCCACCATTTAATATACACCGAATTTTCCAGGAATGTAACTACTATGTAAACAGAGGAAAGCCTATACTTTGTTTTTTTTTAACACCCTGTACTAGGTTTTGTGTGGAACTTTACAAGGACGTATTCACCATTTTAGAAAATCATATCACCAACACTTTGCCACATATCATCTGAGTCACCAATGCAATACACTGGTATGAGTCTCTATTTATAGGTGCCATATTCACAGAGATAAAACTAGTGTAGGGAGCGGATGTGGTTCAAGCTGTTGAGCATCTGCTTCCCACATGGGAGGTTCCTGGTGCCTCCTAAAACAAAATAAAACAAAAAAAACAGGCAAACAAACAAAAAAACAACTCAGGGGAGCCACTATGGCTTAGTGGTTGAGCGCTGGCTTCCCACGTATGAGGCTTCAATTCCCAGCCTGGGTACCTCAAAAAACAAAAACAAGAACAAAAAAAAGCTATGTGTAGCAGCAAGTACTGATGGCTATGGTTTCTAACATAACCTGCACAATTGCATAATATCTTCTAATAATTTACAAGCAGAAATACGTATTTTATTACAGAGACCTTTCCTTTTATTTTTCTTTTATATTATAATTAAGACATTTTATTGACTTTTTTGAAATTACATATAGGTAAGTTTTCTTATCTGGGAACTTCATTTCAGGATAGTAAAGGAAGCATACAGCCTGATAGGGTTTGTTTATTAACAAAGCCAAAGTTTATCAAAAGAACTGTATAGAGCACCAACCTGGTAACTGTTCTTTTAAGCTGCTCACTTTATCTAAATCACTTACGTCAAGTAACAGTAGGTAGGTAATACACTTATGCAGAAATGTCATTTTCAAGAGCAATTACCCTAATCGATCATAAACTCGATATAAACATAGTAAACAGAACAGGAGGGAAAGAGTTCAAATTACAAGATTTAACTGTGTTCTTTTCCTTTTAAATCAGTAAAATCCAGCTTGGTATCCACAAGCAAAGGGCTCCATTATTTTTCTGGTGTTTTTTTTTCCCCTCAAAAATAGCTCCACCTTCGAAATTACACAAATTAGATCATCCTGCCACAGGATTGCTCCTTACAGCACAGCTCCTAGAAGCAGAGACAGGCTGTCTACTGTAACAAACCAATCTTTTTTTTTTTTAAGTTGTTTTGACTTTTCAGTTTCACTGGGTTAGTGACAAAGAATATGTGCTACAGTTGATATGGCTTCTGCAATAAATCTGTCTCGGGGAAAACCATAACATAAGTAAGGGTCACAAAGAAGATACCAGGCAGAGCAAATATGACTCGGAGAACAATTACGGCAGTTGAGACGTACTGGGCTGCACTAACAGTTTCATCGTGGTCTGAAGCATTGAAGAACCTATCTAGACTTTTAACACAATCAGTTGTCAACCTATGGATGATTTCAGCACCCAGAAAATTCCCAAGGATATTTATCTCCAATTAATTACAGATGGCAAAGTGGAAACAAACTCCTTCAAGAGCTCTAAAGAGTTCTGTTAAATAGATCTCATGCTCATATATCGCTAAGATAGAGATCACTAAGATAGAGTTAACATTAACAATTTTTTTTTGTAAAACATGAAAACTGACACCAAGAAGTTAAGCGAAATCTTAGAGTCATCCTTGAATCCTTATAGTCTCTCATATGCCTAATCTAAACCATATGCAAATCATTTATATATCCAGAATCTATTTCTTATCTCTGCCTCTACCACCACGGTCCAAGAAAACATCCCCACCTAGATCATCACAACGTCTCCTAACTGGACTTCCTGCTTCCACCTCTGCCCTTCTTTACAGGCTATTCTAGCCAATGGTTCTTTTAAGATGGAAGTCATTACATCTCTTCCATGCTCAAAACCCCCAACGGCTTTCCCTTTCACTTAAGGTCTAAGCCAGAGTCCTACAACGGCCTACAACATCTGGTACCCTTTACCTCTCTGACTTTACCTCCTATTGCTCTCACCGTAATTCAATTAGCTCCAGTCACACTGGCTGGTCCTGGAGCCTGCTTGTCCTAGCTATTTGACAAGGCTCTTCCCCCAAAATTCAGGTAACTTTCCTAAATGTGTGCTCCAGATGGCCTGTTCCCCTCCTCTAAGGCCTTTTGGACCACCTTGTTGAAAACTGTAACATTCTCCCACCCTGCCCTACTTATCCCCTCTCCTAATTCATTTTTCTCCACCTGACCTATTACTTGCTTACTCAGTTGTTTACTGTCTGCTGCCCACCCTGTCCCTAGAAGGTAAGCTTCATGAGAGTTGGGATTTTGGTCTGTTCTGTTTACTTTTCTTTCCTCAGTGGCTAAAACAGTAACTGGCATATGAGATAGGCTCAATAAATATCTGTTGACTAAATGAAGTAACTGAGGGACTATTAGGTAGAGAAAGAGTTACAGAGACATATCCATGGTGAGGTAAACCCAAATAAGAAACCAAATATTAAAGACAAAGCATTTCTGGGATATAGTTTAGAAGAGATTATATCAATTTGCTGACTTTTTTTCTCCAGATATTTAATAGGAGGAAATACCTGAGAGAGCGACAAACAAAACAAAACAAAACAGAGATATCATGTCAAACAGTCATTCTTCTACAAAATGTTCTATTAAATAGATATTCAAATGAGATGAAACCTCATCACACTGAGACATTTATCAATGTCCACTGCGGTAGAACCAGGCCTTTCTGGAACATAAGTAAACATATCACTTGACCTAAGTCAGAAGCAATCAAATCAATTATGGCAGGCTGAAATTATTTTTGAATCCCAAAAAGAGAAATATTATGTTTTAACTAATCCAGAGGTTCTTAACCTTTTTTATTCCATGGACCCCTTTGCCAGTTAGGTGAAAAACCCATGTATATCCTTTACTAAGTCCACACTGTACTGTGTATTATTTAATAAATGTATCACACTCGTACTAACATGATTCCACAATAATAATGTTTTTTTTGAATTTCAATTCAAGCTCACGCACCACTTGTTAAGAACCCCTGAACTAATGTATTCCTGTAGGTGTGAGACTCATTTGACGTGATTATATCATAGGACGTGATTCATGTCGCGTCTCCGCCCTCTTGCTGGCTCTGATATAAAGGGAGACACAGAGACTCAAACAGACAGAGGAAAAGGGAGCTAGCATATCTGATTCTGCAACGTGAGAGAGAGGACTGCTTAAGCACAAAGCGCCCAAGAGGCTGGGCCCATGGAGCAGCTCAAGGGGAGACCAGCCTTACTATATGTCTGATAGCTCAAAGCTGAACTTGGGAAGTGAGCAGATCAGCCAAGACTGATACAGGAGACCTGGAGAGAGACAAGCCCTATGCCTGGTTGCTCAAAGCTGAGTTCCAAGAGACGGTAAATTCTGGAGGGGAAGGCAGAGACCTCTACAGGGACTGGTGGCCATCTTGCTTCACCACATGGCAATAACACCAGTAGTAACTTTGGTGAGAAAGCACCTCTTATGGTGCCTTGTGTTGGACTTTCCACAGTCTTAGAATTGGGAGCTTTTACCCCAAATAAATACCCTTTATAAAAGCCAACCCATTACTGGTACTTTGCATCGGCAGCCCTTTGGTAAACTGAAAACACCAACCTTATGTCAAACAGTTTTGGAGAATAGTATCAAATCAAGACTTTGCTTCCCCAGTGAGAGGATACATTCCTTTTTCCCCATGGGAGGAAAAGTCAACCAAAAGGATGAGCAGGCAATGTTTAATAATATTACAGTTATTCCTTTTTATAAGTTAAAGATTTTCATTTTTAAGATGGAGGGATTATCTGCAAGTAATGAAAACACAGCAATAACGATATCACGTACATTTAATCAATAATTCTCCCCATTAAAGGCAAGGGCATAAACAACTTACTGTACATTTTGGTGGCAGAAGGAAATACAATTAAATCCATTAATAGCCACAAGAGTTTTTAGGTCCCCAGAGGATACCGTTTTCCAGAGTTGATTATTCATTTTCATCCACAGCAAAAACGGTGCATGGCAGAAAAGAAAGAATGCTGTAGACTACTTTCCACATATCTCAATTTTAAGGAGAAAGTTTTATTCAACAATAGGCTTAAAAGTAGACTACACAGCTGCATTCCATTGGATATGAGCTGAAAGTGCCAAACAAAACCTACTTGTCAAGACAATGAAAATTATGACTAATATAAATCAGGTCTACCACAGTACAAATATTATACCATTATAGTCACAGTTTCACTGACATTATCCAAAGATGTAAATGTAATGATATCTATGAATATAGTTTCTTAAATATTTTACAAACATATTGTTTCTCTTCATAACAAGTCAGTAGGATAAAAAAGAGTATCCTCACCTTAAAATAGCAAGGAAAAAAAAAATTTGCCCAGAAGTAATCAAAAGAAATTTAATCAAACACTGATAGAGGGCTTTATTCACTAACTTATAATACTTCAACCCAAATGCAAAATTTGACTCTAAATGTATCTTCAACTGGTTTTCAAATCGCTAAGCCTCTAAGAAATTAACAACTATCCTAAATTCGCCCAGGCATCCTACCTCTTTGGAGCACAACCTAGAACCGGAGAAAATGCAAAACTGCTTCTTCTTCATACCTAGAACACCTCAGGTTTGAATCCCATGTTCACAGATTAGAATGCCCATTATTCTTAGCCTCAATATTCATTCTTAATATATTTGATTATCTGGTTCTTCAGCCCACAGTATATTAGAAGCAACAAGGCAAAAAGAAGACATACTGAGAGCAATAAGGAGTAACAAAGGCAAGACCAATAAAAGCAAACGTAAGAATTTTAAAATAGTTATGCACCAACTCTGTACCAGTCTACAGTCATTATTAAACCCTGATGGTCTCCATGAAGATTCTGTTCATCATGATGATACAGAGTCAAGAAAAGGTGCATCTATGTTTTACATCTTTTCATGGAGGAACCACAAACAAGTAAATGTATTTGCAAATTTCTAACCAAAATGGAAAAGGTCTTGGTGTTCATTAAAAGGAGAAATCATATATATACAAACATCCAGTGTTTCAGGATAGGCCATAAATGTATTATCAGGTTTTTCCTACAAAAGTAGAATACGGGTTTTCTATACTTTGAGACATAAAAAGAAAAACTTAAAGAGACAAGAGAAAGGAAAGCTGATTTGGCTCAATGGATAGAGCATCTGCCTACCCTATGGGAGGTCCAAGGTTCAAACCCAGGGCCTCCTGACCTGTGTGGTAAAGCTGGACCATATGCAGTGATGATGCACACTAAGAGTCCCCTGCCGTACAGGGTTGTCCCCTGCGTAGGGAAGTCCCATGCACAAGGAGTGCACCCCGTAAGGAGAGCTGCCCAGCACAAAAAAAGTGCAGCCTGCCCAGGAGTGGGGCTGCACACATGGAGAGCTGATGCAGCAAGATGACGCAACAAAAAGAGACACAGATCCCCAATACCGCTGACAAGAATCCAAGTGGACCCAGAAGAACACACAGCGAATGGACACAGAAAGAGGACAACCAGGGGGTGGGCGGAGCGGGAGTAGAAATAAAAAAATAATAATAATAATAAAATAAAATCTTAAAAAAAAAAAGACAAGCGAAAAATATCAATTTCCTTTGAATCCTCATTTTCCTAGTTGTCACTCTGCTTTCAGTGGCAATAAATGGTTAGCTGTAAACCGGTTTAGTTGCTCTTCTGGCTGCCAAACCAGAGCTAAAGAAGTCAGCAGGTAGAATAGGGAAGCTGTTGAGTCAAGTTGGCTCAAAACAAAGTTGTGGTTTGCAGGCGGGGCCTTCACCATCTCTTCCGTTCATATAAGCTGGCAGGATGTAGAAACAGGATCCTGATCTAGCCACTGCTTCAGAGAACCAAAATATTATGTTTTGACTTTCTAATCTACTAAGCTTGGAGTTTGGTGGGATCTGTGCCTAAAGTGAACCCAAGGCCTTGTGATGATCCCATGGAGGAAATCGGAACATCAGCAAAGTTGCCCTGGTACTAAAAAGAAACCAGCTTTTTGCACGGAGAGACAGAGAAGTTGGATTGGCAAGAAAGACAGCAATCATAATAGCAGCTGACATTTACTAAGTGCTTTCTGTGTGCCGCTTGAGCACCAAGAATGCATTAATCTCATTTAATTTCATAATTACCCAAGGAGGTAGGGACTATTATTATGCCCATTTTGCAGATGAGAAAATTGAAGTATAAAGGGGTTAAGTAACTTGCCCAAGGTCACTGGTAAGCAGCAGAGTCAGGATTCAAATCCAGGCTAGTTGGCTCCAGTACTCACACCCATAGCCACTATGCTATACGGCCTCTCGCCGTCTGTAATTTGGTAACTGAGCAGCATTCTTTAATTTCAACAAGGCAGTATTATTTTGTCAACTATGAAAACCAGACTGGGCTTGGGAGGGCCATCCACCTCTAAACTATGTAACCTTACAAAACTGAGGCTTCACTAAGTCTCAATTTTCCTTCTGGAAAACAGATCTTAATATCTGCCTCTGTTACTGTGGCACAGAGTAAATGCTCAGTCAGGGTCACTTCATTCAAGCATCAGGTCAACTGTCATCTCACCAGAGACCTTCTCTGACTACCTAACTAGCCCTTCCCCCAACACTCCCTCTCCCCCACCCTGCTTTACTTTTCATCATGGCACTACTTATTACTTGAGCATTTTTTACAGAGCTAACGATTAGTTGCTTGTTATCTATCTCCTGCCACTAAAATGTACACTGTTAGAGAGAATGAACTTTGTTAACTGTTCACTGTTGTTTCCCCAGCACCTAAATCAGTGTTTGGCACATATAAATGCTCAATAAATATTTGCTGAATGGATGAATTGTGTATAATAGATATCATTCAATAAACATTACAAAATCAGCAGGCACTGTAGAAAAATCAGGTTCATTAATCTGATAAATTTATTTATTATACACCTATAAAACAATCAATTAATGAACAGGATTATCTCAGATGTTGATAAGCAATAAAGAAAGAAAATGAAAAAAATAAAACCAGGTAATATGATAGACAAGTTATGGAATGGAATGGGCAGGTGAGGATGGCCTTCCAAGGAGGCAGGGCAGCTGAGACCTGAATGACACCCAGGAGTCAGTCACAGGATGACGGGGGAGGCAGGCAGAACCGCCCAGGTAGAGGGAACTGAAAGTGAAAAGCCCTAAGGCGGGGGTGAGCATGCAGAAGATGAGTTGATGAGTGAAAGACACAGGAAGGTGCCATATCACGGTCTCCTAAGCCATTAAATGGGGTTTTATTCTCAGTAAATGGAAAGTTATTTGATCGTGTCTCTTACCTTCCCCCATCAGAATGTATACTTCATGAGATGAAGGATTTTTTTTGTAGAACCAACCAACTGGTCTATAAGCATTTTCAGAATGAATGAACCAGAAAAATTCTGAAGAGCTAAGTGACCTGATCTGATTTTCATTTGTAAAATATATAACTGTGAACTGCTACTAGTGGTTGCCTTCTGGGAGACGAATGGGGAGGCAGAAGACAGGTAGAATAACAAAGGATATGTGTAGTATGTTTGGAAGGCACCATAAAACAAAGATACAGGAAGAAAAACCTACTCCTAAACCTTGAGGCCATTTGGTGTTTTTAAACAAGAGATAGGAAAAGGATAGTGAGGAGGGATCAAATATATACTGGTTGATGTCCTAAGCTTTTGTATGCTTAAACTATAAAAGAACTGCTACAAAGAATCTCTGTCTCACAGAAAGAGGAACAAAAGGAAACTCAAAAATACACACACACATGTTTTGGAAGACAACTGAAAAGAAAAATCACCTTTCTATATTGAAGCACAATAACAAGTCTGAATTTCCTCAAGGAAATATGCCAGTTACATCCAAAATGTTACCTGGGGGAAATTCTGCTCACAATAAGGTTTAAGAGGCAGATTGTCCTAGGGAGATGTCATGCAGTCTACAAAGAGAGGAACAAGTGGTGAAGTAGGAACCAAGTTTTAAAACATCATTCCTTTTTATATCTACCTATATCCATATCACATCACCAAGAACATAGAGGACAAATTACCCAGAGCATAGTTTCTAAGAAGCACAACACAGTACTAAAAATATTTTTGCTTAAATAATCTATGGTATTACCTAATGTCTATGTTTGTAGAACTAAAAGTACTGAAAGTGCTGAAAGGACAAAAGAAATGTTGAATGAGGATCATTATTCCCAAAGAGAAAAGGGAGAACAGTATTCAAGATCAGAAAAATTGGTGAAGCTAGAACTAAACTCAAACATTCTGACCATCAGTGTATTTTTATTTAATTTTACTTTATTTTTCAGAAGGTACCAGGGATTGAATATAGGATCATGTACGTAGGAAAAAGGTGGTCATCTACCACTCCCCATCAGCGTATTTTTAAAACTTTACAGTCTAAAAGAAGCTGCACAAGCATTAAATAAATAAATCTGTCATCATTAACATTATCTTCTCACCTATGCCATACCATCCAGCCACTGTAAGGAATGTGGTCCAGGAAACTCTCAATGCACAATCTTTGCTTTCAATAAAAATGAACAAGCAACTCTAGAACCAAGAAAGGAGGGTAATGAGTGGAGTGAAACTCTAGTCCCCCATTTCCTCAATCATCCAATGTTTATGCAATACATACTTTTTTTTGCAGCTTTACTGAGATGTAAAATTCATAAAATTCATCTTTGGAAGTGTACAATTCACTTTAGTATATTCAGAGTCAATATGCATTTGTAAAACAACATTTACCAACCTCTTCTGTAATACATGTTTATTGTGGAAAATTTACAAACCTCCGAAAAAATATAAGGACAAAAATTAAAATCACCCATAATTCTACCATTTAAAACTATTTTGTGTTAATCCTTCTGTATATTTTTCTCAAAAGATACTAAGACCTAAAATTGTGGGAAACAAATGGCAGGGAGGAACCAGGAAGTAAATTCCCTATACTAAGAAGTAGAGCAGGCTAGAAGGTAATAACTTTAAAAGAAAAAAGAAGAAAAGAAGAAGAAGAAAAGAAGGAGGAGAAGGAGAAGAAGAAAACTAACAGGCTTTTGAAATAGTGAAGAAAAGGAGCATTTTAAAATAATTTGAAAAGGTCAAAATATTCAGTTTAATTAAATGAATAGAGGAAAACCACAAATATTATTACTAGAGATAGCATACTTAGGCAATTTTCACTCTAAAGCAGTATTATCCAATAAAACTTTTTGCAGTCCTGGAAATGTTCCACATCTGCCTGGTCCAATATGGAAACCACTAGTTATATGGGGCTAGTGTGGCTAGAAATGTGGCTAGTGCAACTGAAAAATTAATTTTTACATTTTATTAATTTTAAATAACTTAAAATTTAAATAGCCACAGTGGCTAGGCTAGTGGTTACTTGTACTGGACAGCAGAGTTTTGCTTTTTGTTTTTTGGATTGCACAGCTTTAAAAAATAAAATAGCTCATGATCTTAAGACATAATTGAATGTCAAATGGAATGATTTAAGCAACTATTTTCTAGAAGTTATACAAGCTAAGTAACAATGTATCATCTTTCTTGGCGTTTCCACCACACCACCCCAGGTAAAGAGGTCACGTATGGGTCTGCCTAAGTGATGATCCCTGAGCTGTGACTAAAACCATTCTTTGGTTTTTACTGAGGTAAAAGGGAACACAGGTCCAGTCTATTTTCTACCCAGACAACTACCTTGCATGACAGTAAGTGGGAAAACATTCTAGCGTGTGTGGCTAGGCACACCTCTCCATACTCTAAAATAAAACCCTCGAACCTATGCTGGTTTTTCTTCATTCTAGGCCTAGAGGCAGGAAGATTATCTGAAAGAAGTTCCAAGGCCAACTTTAAATTCTGACTTTTCTCAAGAGCCCTTGCTACCACTCCAAACTCTAAGCTGGAAAAAGACCAACATTTGCAAATCATTCCCACAGCTACCTTAAACTCTGAAATTACTTCCAGAATATGATGGCATGGATGCAAGTCAGGTCAACTCCCAATCCAAATTTCGGAGTACCCACTGAGCCTGCCCTAATCTACATCAACACCCTCAAGTCCAGACCAAACCAGCACAAACCCCCTGACGTGAGGCGGTGAAAGGACAAGGCACAAACACTCTCCAACTTGCACACCCCTCACACACACTGCAGCCAACACCGACAACAACAGTGACTTAGCTAAGAAACTGGAAATTTAGTTAAAAAAAAAAAAATCACATAACCACCAATGTGCCCAAAAGATCTGTAAATCGATATGTGGAAAAAAGACTCTCTGAAAGTCATTCTCTTTCTGAACTAAGGAATCTGAGCTTCCACAGAGACAATGGATAGCATTACCCTGATAGAGAGGCTATTCTTTTACAACACTCACAACGTGAAATTCAAATCTTCTAAGGTACAAATATGCTTTTGAGACGTTTAATGCTAGGGAAATAATAGAAATTTCAAAAGGTCTCTGTTATTTGGTCAGTTACATTTTTTTTATTTCATGTCAGGCACTGAAGAAGTACTTTCTCTAGTGGATCTATAGGTACCAATTTGATATTTATTCCATCTACATTTTAGGACAGATGTTAAGAAAAAGTAATCCCATCCAATGGAAGAAAACACTGAGGCATGGCAAAGTTTATCCTAGTTCACAGTAAAAACACAGAGTACAATGACCCTAGCTCACCTGCGCTAATGCTTTTGTGGTTGGAGGGGCAACTGCCTGCAAGAGCCTTCGTTCAAGTAGTAAGTACTTCTATAGCAGGTCAGTCATGCTATGGCCACCTCCTTTGGTTCCAAACCTTTTGCTCAATAAGGCTTAACCTCAGTACCTTTTTAAATATTTTTAATGAGGACTAAGGAGAAATATGACAGGTAAATACTGAACTTCTCTAAGTACACCTACAGATAAGGATATGCACCAACAGACAAATGTGATATAGTTTGTGAGTGATACAGCAGAGTACATTTTGTGTCCTAATAAAGAGTTGTATGCCACCGAAGAAATTTTGTATACTTGTGAAGTTTAATAATTTTTCTGCCTCTCCTACCTACAGCAACTCGAAAAAGAAAATAAAAGGTATCAAGGAAAACGTCACCACACAAAGAATGAAGAGAAGGGATCAATAATGCAACTTTTTCCTTTAAGATCAAGCAAATGCTGCCTGGTCCATAGCCTGGTGCCACACGTCTGTCCATACATACCATGTGGGATCGCAATAGGTACTGCCCCCTGTGATAGAGGGGACTGATGCCAACTTTTAAAGCTATGAATTTCATAAAAGACCTGTAATAAAGCTAACTTCCTGTAACAGAATCTTAAAAGCCAACTGTGTTTCACAGGGATTACCTCTAGGAACAGAGAACCAGAGTCCCGGTGCTAGGGGATTTTTACATTTTCCATCTTTCTATATTGTTTGAATTTCTAATTGTGGACATGTATAATCTTTTTATTTTCAAAAATGCTAGTAAAAACGGCAATGAAAAGAATAATTTAGTATTTTAAAGCCAACTGTACATAATGCTATTCATCCATAAAAATTTTTTAAAATACTATGGATTCTGAGAATTTGGTAGCTGTTATATAAGAGCAGAGTGCACACCTGAAATACAACCACAATGCTCATCTTTATTTCAATATCTAATAGAGGAAAAGGCATTTTTCTCTCAAAAGCAAATAATTATATGCCTACAGGGATTTAAAAAAAGACTCAAGTCCTAACACTCAACTTTTCAACCCACTCATCTTTGCAGTAGGTAAAGGATCACATTTTCTCACAAGACCAAATTCTACAGGATTCATTTCTTTCACACACAGATGTCATATGTTTGTGTCTCATTTGAGTTATACAAGAGAAGTTTAATCCTAGGCCATATACGGAGTGTTGCACATTGCCAACACACGTGCAACAACACGAACAAGTATACCACGGAGACCTCTGATTAACTGGATGACTTTCGTAACTGGAAAGGCCAAGAGCAGGCATTTTTCCCCACAAGGTGTTACTTTCCATGCTGCACTTAAAGCAGCATGCTCCAAAGAGCACAAGTGCTCCCCAAGAGGCCAGGAGGCACAAGGGTGATGGCCAGAAAACAAAGTCGGACAGACCAGCTGATAACCTCAAGGACTGGTCAGCAAGTACGACATAATAGCATGCTCCCTACAGGTGGTGAAAACAACAGCCAGCCTAATTCTCATTCCAAGTTAGCAGAATAATGAGTGATTTGATCAGGATGCCTCGCTGCTTCTTGAGCTAATAAATTATTTATTTTTAAAAATAAATCAATTTTATTGATACATATTAATAAAGCATACAACTCATCCAAAGTATACACAATGGTATTTGGTATAAGCCAATAATTTATTATGTGGACTTTTCAGTGATAATAAACATAGGGAAAAGAAAAAAAAAATCAACAGCCATCAGTGATTTTATTTGCCACCCCTCTTGTACAGCAGCCTCCTGCCAGTTGGCTGATGCCTTTTCAATCTAACAGGCCAGGGAAGGCAGCTATCCAGGCACCCCAAACATAGTGATAGATGTTGAGGAAAAACCGGCAAGCATGCATTACAAACATTAGGCCTTTGTAGGAAGGGACACAGTGATTTTGTTTGAAAGAGATGGATTAGAATATTTCAGCTACAGATGGACCTACATAGAAGAAGAGAGGCCTGTTTAGGATGAAGAAAGGAACACCGTGACATACTAAACTCCCATTTGAGTTTGGTAATATACTAGGGCTTTGGCCAAAGCACATTAAACTACTGTGGCTTCTAATTACTCTAAAGGAAAGACAGAGAAAAAAGCCAAGTTAGTGAAGTGAATGCCGAAATGCTAAGGGCATGCAGAGTAGAAGGAGGGTGAAAAATGGTCTAGCATCTAGAGATGTTACCCGTGTATAACCAGGAGCAGAAATTCCACCCCACATACATACATATATATACACCCTAAAGAAACTTTTACGCTTGAGCGCTAGGAGTCCTGGGCAAATACACGTACGTTACTGCTCATGTTAACAAATGTGATAGCCCAAATGGCCGTCGAGAGAATTCTGATCTAGTCACACCGTACATTAGTGAATATAAACTAAAGCTACCCAGAGGACACTGATGATTCTCACAAGGCTAAAGCTGAGTTTAACAAAATATAAACAAATCACAGAACACATACAGTATAACATTTATATACCTTCAAAAAACACTCAAAATTAAAAACATATTGTTGAGGAATGCACATATATAGCAAAACTATGACTTTTAGAAGAGGAAATGATAAACCTACAATTCAGAACATTGTTTACCTTTGGGTGGGGGGGAGCAAAGCAACCAGGAAGGGACACCCTGAAGGTTTTGAAAGAACTGTGGCAACGCTATTTCTTAAGCTAAGTCAAAGATAGGTACTTATTTTTAAAATATCTATGATGGACATAACTGTGCATGCATAAAATAATTCAAAATAAAGGGGTGGTAATAAATAAACAAAAGAAGCCAGACACTACTTCTCCGTAGCTCAGACTTAGGTGTCCATCTGCCCAGGGCTACCTGAGTAAGGGAGAGAGCTCCAGAGTTCCCAACACCACCGAATCGACTCAGCTTATACGTGACCAAAGGTACACCTCCAGACACTTCTCTGGGCTTACTCAGCAATGCTTATAGAGTTCCACAGTCTGTTTATTCAAGGTGACAACTGTTAAGACACTGCACAGTTGTCCCCAGAGTTGAAGGTATGCCTCACCAATACAAAAAAAAAAAACAGAAAACATCCCAAACTCCTATTTTGCCAATGGAAGGAGAGTCCCAGATGATTCTGAGAAACAGCAATGGATTGAATTTAGGAACAAGACAGTAATTAGACTGGAAGAACTCGGGACCAGTTCCTGGGGGACAAGGGAATAAGGGGTGAAGGGAGAAGACACTAAACGAGGATCCAAAAAACAAGAGCATAAAGGCTGGGACAGAAAGCGTGTAATCTTGAGTACCAATGAAGGTAGTGTACTGAAGACTAACTAGAAGCCCCAAGGGCTACTATATGGGCTTTACCCTGGCAGAAAGTGGAACGCAGTTTGGCACATACTGAGTGGATTGGGAAAGAATATCAAATGAGAGCTATACAAACCTACATAACATATGTACAGCCCACGGGCGCCAGCGAGGCAGGAAGGAGAGTCAGTGACTGACTCTGGGAAACGGCCATCGGGAAAGCCAGATTCGGTCAGACCCAACGAGCAAAGGCCCAGGGCTGAGTTCAGAAGGCCCAGCTCGGAGAGGAAGAGGGTGGTCCCCGCCAGAAGCAGGAGATGGGGCTGCCAGGAGAGGGCGGGGCTCCCGCAGAAGGAGTCCTTCCAGGCCCGGCAGGGGCCAGGTCCGGCAGCTGGGGACAGTCTGGGGATGGGGACGCCCCCTTCGGCGACGGGACCCGGAGGAATGGAGAGGCGGGGCCTGGCACTGAGCCAGCCCGGCGGGAACAGCCCGGGGGCCCCCAAGGCGCCCGTCCCACCCCGCCCGCTGCTCACCTGGGCACGCAGCTGGACGAGCTCCGGTCCACCTCCCAGGTGGCGTACAGGTTCATCTGCACCGGGGCGGGGGTGCGGCCTGGCCCCGAGCCGCCGGGAGGCGCGGAGCCCGAGGCTACCGCGACGGCCATGGAGGTGGAGGTAGATGAGGACGAGGAGGAGGCGGCCGCCGCCGAGGTGGACGAGGACGACGAGGTGGCCTGGGCCAGCTTGGGGGGCGTCGGCTGCTGCGGCTGCGGCGGCGGTTGCGGCGGCGGCTGCTGCGGGGACTGGGCGGCCCCGGAGCCCCGCTGGCCGCTACCGGCCCCTGTGCCTCCGGGACCACCGCCCGCCCCTCCGCGTTCCGCCATGGCCCAGCCGGGGGCGGCGGCGAGCGGGAGCTACGGGGACCGAGACGACGCCGAGCGGACCCCGAGGCTTCGCCCGCGGCGGCGGGGGCTCCGGCTCCTCTCCTCAGCCCGCCCGCCCGAGCGCGCGAGCGAGCGAGCGTGTGCACGCACGCGCGGGGCCTCGCGGCGCGCGGTCCTCGCGCTCGCCCGCTGCTGCCTGTTGCGGATCGCGCCGCGAACGGGGTGGGCGTGTCCGGGGAGGGGGCGGGGAGCCCGGTTGCGCCAGCCCCACCCAGGGCCGAGGGGCGGGGCCTGGACGCGCGCCCCGCGCTCCCACGGGGGCGGGGGCGCGCCCGCCCCCCACATCGGCTGCCCGGGCAACCCCGCCCCGCCCCACGCCGGCCCCTCCCCGGCCTCCTCGCGGCCCCCGGAGCCGGGCCAGCGGAAACCCCGCTTTTCCGGGGTGCGGCCCCGGCCGGGAAGGGGCTGCCGCGGGAACGCGCCTGGCCCCGTGGGGCCGCGGAGCCCAGGAAAACCCCGCCGGCCGCCGCGCGCTGGGCCGGAGCCCGCATTCCGACGGCCGACGTGGCCCTGCGGCCGGCCGCCACCAAGGGCGCCCAGGGGCCGGGAAGTTCCCGCCCTTGCCTGGCTCTCACCCCTAGCGAAGGCAGGGGCTCAGGGGCCTCGAGTCCAAAAGGCCTTTCGCCCTGGCTGGTGGAGCCAACCTCCTCCCCCCAAAACACATTCCTTATAGGGTCGTTGCTCTCCTCCTGCTCCCCCAGCTCTTAAGTTTCTTCCTTGGAATGTGTTTTGTGCTTCATTGCTTCATAGAATTCTACTCCTCCCTCCTAAGGCCTAGCTCGACTGCCACATCCTCCGTGGGCAGTCTTCCACACATCCTCTCCAGCATGGGCTCGAAGGCCCCTGCGGGCGAGCGCCTGGACTAGTGCACTTAGACTAACACGGGGAGGTATGAGCACAGCGCGGGACCTCTCCACCCGCAGGGCTCGGCCTGCTGGACCAGTGGTCCTGGTCCCGGTCCCGGTCTAGCATACCAAGCCGACTTCTCGGGACCAGGGGACTCGAACCTGGAGAAAGCAGGCTCCCTTACTCCCCACCCCAAATCTCAGAGGGCCTTGCTTGGAACCACTAGGGCACACGTGGACACGTGAGAACAATGTAGATTCTGAGCTGCGGTCTCTCACAGGTAAGAACTTGGGTTCTTCATCTATTAGGCCACTACCTGTCTACTAGGAAGGTCTGACCTGGCCTAATTCCCAAGCCCACTGTACTTCCCCAGCCCACCCCAGCCAGCTTAAGGGCCTTAAGCTAGCTATTTTTACTCCCCAAGGACAAAGGAGTAAGGTCAAACCAGATCTAGAGGTACTTTGTCCAGTGCCCTCAGACTTTCATCCAGGCCTTGGCTTCATCACCTGTCTCAACTGAAACATCTGATCCCTGGGCACTGGGGCAGCCCTGTGCTTGCGCGTAGAAAGAGGCTATTTTAGTTCTTTTGCAGAAGGGGGCTAAAAAGGAGATGAGGGAGGATCAGGAGCTGTTACATATTCATCTCTTTCCTTGGGAAACAGCTTTATTTACAAAACAGGTCTAAAATAAGAACATGAAATGACGAGCCATTGGAAATTGCAGGAAAGGTGGCTCTTGGGGACCCATGTATGAAGCCCAGGTGTCCAGGCAAAGGGCCTAAAGGTGAACTGGGTATATGATGGGAACCTAAAATTTGAATTCCTTGTATTTCTTGCTGCCCCCACGGCTGTCCTGGGGCTGAGCTTTCCGCTTCTTTTGCTAGAGGAGAAAGAGAGAAACAAATTACACATTAGACAATACCCTTCTCTGCCTATAAAAAAAAAAAAAAAGAGTGGGCAGCCTAACATAGCCATATAATTCTATGGAAAAAGCACTGAAACTGGATTCTGTTCGTACCTCCCTCAGACTTGGATGAGTTCCTTTCCCTCCCTGTGGCTGCTTCAATATCCTTCAAGAGGACAGCCTACAGGAGGATCTCTGAGAGGTCCAGCACTTGGGAAACTCAGGGAAACAAGCAGAGGCCACCCTTGCTCTCACCACTAGAGGGCAACATTCCACTGAAAAAGGCAGACCCTCCTCTCCACCCCAATTCCCTGCCGACATTCCACTGAAAAAGGCAGACCCTCCTCTCCACCCCAATTCCCTGCCGGAGCTCCTACCTTCTGTTTGGCGGCATGCTCGGCCACCATGTCGCTGAAGTCTTCCTTCTCCACTTGTGCCTGCTGCTCCCGCACATGCTCCTCGTACTTCTGGGTCATGGCCATGGGATCCAGCTCCAACTCTTCAGGTGCTAGGGCTACCTCCACACCCTGCAGCTCAGGGGCTGGGCCCTTCCGGCTCATAACCTGGAAAAGAGATCACAGCCTTGTCATCTCCAAAGAAGGTTCATAAACCCTAGCCTCTGCCCCCTCTCCCAGCCGCCAAGCAGTGTCTTCCAAGTGCTCACCGTCGACATGTCATAGATGTGGGTCGATCCCATCATGGCTCCCCCAACAGTGGCCGTTCTCTTCTCTGGCAACACAGTGAACAGCTGAGGTGTCTCACTTCTGCAAAGGACAATAGGGTCAAGCCCAAAAAGGGAGAGACAAAAGGGTCCCCAGGAGAAGAAACAAAAGAAAGAAGGGCAAGAGGTCCCCAGAGAGTCTGAGGAACCCAGGGGCACAACTGATGCCTGAGCAGCCTCTGTTGTTCATGTGAGGAAAGAACTGGGTCAGGGGGAGGAGGGCTGATTCCAGGGGATCCAGCCTGGAAGGCCTATAGAGGATGAACTAAGGGACCCCCCAAACTCAAGAGACCATGATTTCCCATTTAAGAAGGGCTAAAAGTCAAATACGCAAAAAGTTTCCAAGAAAATTTTGATACAGAGAAGCTGACAAAAGAGACTAGGCTACAGCAATTTCCTGTGCCTGGAGTTCTAACTTACACAAACTCAAACTTCCAGCCCTCTCAGTGGTGCAAGAGCCATCCATATCCAGTCTCATCGCCTATTTCAGTAACTGTCCTCAGATCTATCACTGTCTATCAAATCTATCACTGTCACCCCAGGCCATGTCTTCCTCTGCTTCTCTCCGCCCTGGAAGAGATCAGTCTATTCTCCATACAGGAACCAGAGTAAGCACCTTAAAATATAATTCAGAGTCTATCATTCCTTTGCTTAAAACCCTCTAAGGTTTTCGATCGTTGTTTGAACAAAACCCAAACTCTTTACCATGATCTAAAAAGTGCTTCATGATCTGGCCCCTGCTCACTAAATGCTAGCTGCAGTACCCTTCTTTCTTTTTCTGCCTTAAGTATGTGAAGTCTGAGACTTCTGCTTCAGAAAGGAGTAACCGATACCAGATTTACCCTCCCACCTGAAACCGAAAAATGGACAAAATATATGAAAGAGTGGTATTAAAGACACTGGATGGAAAACAAATGTGGCTCAACTGATAGAGTGTCCGCCTACTATACAGGAGGTCAAGGGTTTGAACCCAGGTCCTCATGGCCAGTGTGGTGAGCTGCCCACGCACAGTGCTGCCACACACAAGGAGTGCCCTGCCACGCAGGGGGCCCCCCATGTAGGGGAGCCCCATGCGCAAGGAGTGCGCCCTGCAAGGAGAGCTGCCCCGCGCAAAAGAAGAGCAGCCCGCCTAGGAGTAGTGCTGCACACACAGAGAACTGACAGCAGCAAGATGATGCAACAAAAAGAGACAGATTCCTGGTGCCACTGAGAATGTAAGCGGACACACAAGAACACACAGTGAATGGACACAAGAGAGCAGACAACGGGGGGGGGGAGGGAAGGAGAGAGAAATAAATAAAAATAAATCTTTAAAAAAATTTTAAAAAAATAGACACTGGACATTGGGCAATGAAGGACAGCAATCCCTGAGAGGGAAAACAAATGAGGTGAGCCCTACAATCATCCCAGCTTACTGCACTGAGTTTTCAGACTGCAAAACAAGTAGGGAGAACCCATGTAGAGCCAGAGAACGCCATGAGTTGAGGAGCAGAAGCTAAGAGTGAGACAAGGGAGACTAACACGGCCAGAGTTCCCAGAAAAGAAAACCAGAGAAGGGAAAGCAGCCGAGAGAGAAAATCCAGAGATCTACAGAGAATCCTCTCAGGGGTTCAGGTGCATACTTGTCAGTTTATGCCTGAGGCAACCACCAAGGCCAGGGAAAGAACCACCCGAAAGCACTGGTGGTAACAGTGCCTGGACCCCAAAGGACAGGAGCGTTGCTTATCCCCACTAGCCAGGCTGAAAAACCTTGCAATTCACAAAGCAATTCACTGCCTCGAGTACACAGAAGGATTTCTGCCTCACTAGTGGGGAGGATTGTGCACTGCTTTAGTCCTGCTTAACGAACTCTAAAAGCAAGATTTGAAAGGATCAACCTGTGTCTAAGGACCTTAACTGAATCCCTGAACAAAACTGAAGAAGACTTAGAGGAATACAAAAATATCCTGGACACAAGGTAAATTTCACAATGCCTGGCATCTAACAAAAATTACCAGGCAAAGAACCAGGAAAATGAAACCCATGATGAGAATAATCAATCAACTGAAACCAACCCAGAATTGACACAGATGATAGAATGAACAGGAAGCTACACTGAAACATTTATAACTGAATTCCACACATTCAAAAAGTTAGAGACACAGAAGACATAAAAAAGATGCAAGTCAAGCTTCTGTAGATGAAAACTATATTGGCTGAGATAAACATCTGATTAGAAATTACGGAAGCAAAGATGAGCAAACACAGTGCAGAAACTTTCTAAAATAAAACAGCAAAGAGAAATTAAAAAGTAAACAAAGCAGCAGTGAACAGGGGGACAATTTCAAGACCTAATTCATGTATAATTGGAGTTCCCAAAAGAGGAGAGAGAAGGAAACAAAAAATTAACTGAAGAAATAATGGCCAAAAGTTTTCCCAAATTAAAAAAAACTATAAACCTAGGGAACAGATGTGGCTCAAGAGATTAAGTGACTGCTTCCCACATGGGAGGCCCCAGGTTCGGTTCCCGGTACCTCCTAAAAAACTCAAAACAAACAACAAGCAAAACACCAACCCAGGGAAAGCAGATGTGGCTCAAGCATATGGGTACCTGCCTACCACATGGGAGGTCTAGAGTTCGGTTCCTGGTGCCTCCTAGAGAAGACAAGCAAGACAGCAAGCTGGCACAGCAAGATGACACAAAAAGGGGACACAAAGAGGAAACAATGAGAAACACAACAAAGCAGGGAGCAGAGGAGACCCCACAGGGGAGGTCTCCCAGGTTCAATTCCCAGTGCCTCCTAAAGAGAAGACAAGCAAAGAGAGCATACAACAAATAGACAAAGAGCATACAGGGAGCACAAACAACAAGGGGAGTAAATAAGTAAATCTTAAAAAAAAAAAAAACGCAGGGGAGCCAATGTGGCTGGTTCAGTGGTTGAGCATTGGCTACCCATATACAAGGTCCCAGGTTCAATCCCCAGCCTCCAGTACGTTAAAAATAATAATAATAATAATAATCCCACAGATCCAAGATGCTCAACAAATCCCAAGGCACAAGAAACATGAACAAAACTACCCTAAGGCATATCACAATCAAATTGCTCAAAAACAAGCGACAAAGAGAAAATCTTAAAAGCAGCCAAAGAAAAACACATTACATAGAGAAAAAAGCAAGAAAGATTTCTCCTCTGAAATGATGCAAGCAAGAAGACAGTGAAGCAACAACTTTAAAGTACTGAAAGAAAAAAAGTCAACTTAGAATCCTGTAATCAGCAAAAAATAAAAAATGGAGCCAGATAAAGAAATTTTTAGACCAAGAACCAAAAAAAAAAAAAAAAAAAAAAACAACTGAAAGAATTCAGGGCCAGCAGACCTATACAACAAGAGATGATAAAAGAAGTCCTTTCAGGCCAAAGGAAAATGATACCAATTGGAAACCTGGATATACACAAAGATCTGAGAAGCACTGGAAATGGCAACTACATGGGTTAATATTTCATACTCTTATTAAGAATATTTCAGATTCTTATTAAGTCTCTTTAAAAGACAACTGTTTATGCAAGAGTAATAGACATAGTACAGGATTTATAACATATGTAAAAGGAAAATGTATGACAATAGTGCAAAGGCTGGGTAGAGAGAAACAGATGTACACTATTATAAGGTTCTTTTACCATCCAGTAAATATAAAGGTAGACTGTGATAAATTAAAGATGCATACTGTAAACACTAAAAAGCAATCACTAAAATAACAAAGCCTTATAGTTACTAAGTCAACAAAGGAGAGACAATGGAATCATAAAAAAATATTCAGTTAATCCAAAGGAAGAAAACAGGAAGAAAGGAATAAAGAACAGAAGGGACAAAGAAAAGGTCATTTCATAATGAAAAAAGGGGCAATTCATCAAAAGGGCTTAACACTCCTCAACATTTATGCAACTAGTAAGAAAGTTTCAAAATACACAACTGTGAAAAGCCTATGCCTGTCTTAGGGCCTTTGCACTTGCTTGCACTTACTGTTTTTTCTGCCTCCGGATCATGTGTTGGCTCCTTTCTAACATTTAAATCTCAGCTCAAGTACAGCCTTTATGCCAACCAAACCCCTCATTATCGTATTCCCCAGTCTCCTTTACTTCACACCACCCTTATCCACACCTGAAATCATGTTGTTCTTTGATTACGCATTTACCTTGCCTGTCTTTTTCACTGCTAACTCTTTACTGCCTAGAGCTGTGCCTAGCAAAGAGATGGTGTTCAGTAATTGTTGTTTTATTTTTAAAGAAACAAAAGTCAGCTATCCAACCTAGCAGCTGAAGGAAAGTAAAATTCCCCTTTCTTCGACCCTGCCTGGTTCCCTCACCCATCCATTGCTTCTTCAATCTTCTTCTTCCTCAGCTCAATGAGTTCAGGAGTCTCCATTCCAGCTGGCACCGATGAGAACCCTCCAGGAGTGATTAGGCCACTGTGAAGAGAGAAACAAGCTCTGGAGTAAAGAAAACACCCCCAGGCGGCGGACTTGGCCCAGGGGTTAGGGCGTCCATCTACCACATGGGAGGTCCGCGGTTCAAACCCCGGGCCTCCCTGACCCATGTGGAGCTGGCCCATGCGCAGCGCTGATGCGCGCAAGGAGTGCCGCGCCATGCAGGGGTGTCCCCTGCGTAGGGGACCCCCACATGCAAGGAGTGTGCCCCGTAAGGAAAGTCACCCAGTGCGAAAGAAAGTGCAGCCTGCCCAGGAGTGGCACCGCACACAGAGAGCTGACACAACAAGATGATGCAACAAAAAGAAACACAGATTCCCGTGCCACTGACGACAACAGAAGCAGACAAAAAAGACACAGCAATAAGACACAGAGAACAGACAACCGGGTTGGGGGGTAGGGGAAATAAATAAACAAATCTTTTAAAAAAAGAAAGAAAAGAAAATGCCCCCAAAGATGAGATCACTTGAGACAGAGAAGCAGGCTCTCTGCTTCCCCCACCTGTCTGCAGGGGTAATGAAGCCTGTCTCATCTGGTTTGTCTTCATCACTCTCCTCCTCTTCCTCTTCTTCTGAAGATTCTTCATCAGATGGCTCCAATTCCCCCCAAGGAGTTCGATCAATCTCTTCTTCCTCAGTCTTTGTCTGAAAGAGATCAATCATTCATTCAACCAATGTTTGCTGAGTACCTTCTATGCGCCAAGCACTGTTATAAACTGAAAGCATACAAGAGTAAACAAACTACAATAATCCCTACCCACATAGAGCTTATGTTCTAGCCGATAATGAAGCTATAAACCAACCGCCCTTAACCTTCATAACAGTAAGACTAAGCTCACCAGTCCAAGGCCCATACCTGAAATTCAGCAGCATTGGTTCCAAACACATCCCCATAAAGCGGTTTCCCAGTCTCATCCACTGGGGGTTTGCCCCAGCCACCGGCGTGGTACCCAAAGGAACAGCTCTGTAAGAGAGGAAGCTGACATCAGTTCCACTCCTCATCTCCCAGAGAAGCACTGAAGCCCTAGTGAAAATTCACACCCCACGCTACAGAACTAGCACTTGGGAACTCCAGGATTTATGACTGCAGAGTAGAATTAAACGTTATATAAAGCATTACAAAGCAAAAAGCAGTAATAAGCAACAAAAGCCTAGAGGGAATGGGATGAGGAAATGGGAGGCAGAAAGTGTGCTACTAACCTCATCTTTCACAGCAGGGTCTGTGCCATCTAAAACTGAAGCATGCACTTTAAAAAACAGGACTCCAGCTTCTTCCTGATTTTTCCTAACTTTGAAAAGCTTAGAAACTCTTTGTGAGAATCTAGTTTTCTTAGGGGACAGAAAATCTTATCTGAAGTTTAACAATTACTTCTTTTTCACTTTAATGTCTTTGTTGTCCATTAAATTCCACAACAAAAAATTAATGCTTTTGATTTAAAAATAAAGATAAATTTAATGCCATTTTTGAAATAAAATTACTTTTGCCTATCTGTCCATCCATATATATCAAAGAGAGATCTTAAAACTCATTCACCAAATGTCAAACTTGGTGATTTATAAGTGGTCAAATTGTGGGTGATTTGTGTTTGCATCTTTGTACTGGTAATTTTTTTTTTTTTAATTTTTATTTTTTATTTATTTAATTCCCCTCCCCTCCCCCGGTTGTCTGTTTTCTGTGTCTTTTTGCTGCGTCTTGTTTCTTTGTCCGCTTCTGTTGTCTGTCAGCGGCACGGGAAGTGTGGGCGGTGCCATTCCTCGGCAGGCTGCTCCCTCCTTCGCGCTGGGCGGCTCTCCCTACAGGTGCACTCCTTGCGCGTGGGGCTCCCCCACGCGGGGGACACCCCTGCGTAGCACGGCACTCCTTGCGCGCATCAGCACTGCGCATGGGCCAGCTCCACACGGGTCAAGGAGGCCCGGGGCTTGAACCGCGGACCTCCCATGTGGTAGACGGACGCCCTAACCACTGGGCCAAAGTCCGTTTCCCTGTACTGGTAATTTTTGATTGAATATTTTATGAGCATTGATAAAATATTTTGTCTAAAAAATAAAAGCCAACCATTTTTTTCTTCTTTGAGATATAAAGAGTAGCATGAAAGAAGAGGGAAAAAAATCATCCTCCAGTCAAAAAGCAGAGGCAGCTGATAAGGAAGAAAGAACAGTGCTCACCTCGGGGATGGGGGAGTTCAGCCCCGGGATTTTCAGGTTGGGATACGACGGGGGTGGTCCGTATCGCTGCATGGCAATCAGCCACGGGGGAGGGACTTTGTGGGCATTCTGCAGGGGAAAGAGAATAGGACACCATCTCCTAGCCTCAGCCCTCGGTCTCTCTTCTGCCCCAATTCCCACTCTCTTCGTGCTTCCCTGGCCAGTTAATTGGCACTCACTGGTCCTACTGGCATCCCCAAGGAAATCCTTAGCTCATCAGACAGATCTCCTGGCTTCTTCTCCTTCAGTCGCGTCTCAAACTCCTTCCCCTGAGGACAAAGCAGAGAGAGCTGTATTGTGGACGCCAGACACACATTGGAAGCTCAATGGCAAGAGGACAGGAGAACAAAGATCCGTCCTAATCCACATCCGATACAAAATCCCAGAGGCCTGCCTGGTTCCACTTTGATTCTCATAATTTCTTTCCCTGATTAGAGAAGGAAGAGGAAGAAAAGCCAAGGAGAAAGGGGAAAGGGGAAATTCCCTGTGTCAATAACCCAGTATGAGAGAATACAGCCAAATCCTGGGCCTTCCTACATCAGAGGTCCTGGGTTTGGCTCCCTGTGCCTCCCAAAGAAACAAGGAAGATGAACATACGCAGTAAGTGAAAAACAACAAGGGGGTGGGGAGTTATCAGTAAAATAAATCTTTTGGGAAAAAAAAGGTCTACTATAGTAATCAATATTTCAATATTTCAAGGATCAGGAAAAAACTAAACTGTTTCTCTCACCCCCAACATTAAATGTTTCCTAAAAGCATCTGCTGCTTTGGTTCCTCTGTCCCTTAACAACCCACCATAAACAATTATTGTTTCAAAGATAAGGTCTGCTCTCTCCTCTAAAAAACCTCATTTTAAAATCTTGAATCCCGTTCCCATTGGAGGGGAATTAATGGCCTAATTCTCTAACTTCACTCTTAACTCTACGGCTGAGGGGCAAATGTACCATGTTCAAATGTCCTTCCAACTAAAGGTTACAAAGCCATGCTCAAAGGACCCAGCCCTGCCACCCCCCAGCCCCCAAACCTCGTAGTACAGGTCTCCATGGATGGTCAGTTTTGGCTTGGTCTGCCACTTGAAGAAGGCATCATGCAGCTTCTGGTAGTCAATGTCAATCTTCCCCATCTTGGGTCGAACCTTCTCTCGCATTTTTGACTTCATAGTCTTCTGTTCTTCCTGTAGCAATGGCAGAAGACACGCCACAACAGGTACTCACCAAGCCCAACTTTTAGTAGAGCATCTGGCACCCAACTTCCAAAAGAGATGGAAGGAAACCTCATTTTTCTCATTCCAAAATTCACTAAAATCCTTTCTGCTCAAATACCTCAAAAACTACATAATCCATACTGAACAAAATAGATTATACGGAATCAGCCTCAGCCAAGTGTGTGTGTGTGCATGCGTGCACACACATGTGGGTGTGTTTGTTTAAGCTATCAGATCAAGAGACTGATGATGATATTGCCTCTGGAGAGAACTGGGTGACTAAAGTATAACTAGAAGGCAGAGTTTTCACCATGCACTCTTTTGTACCTTCTGGAATTTTGCATCACATGCAAGTACTGTCTATTCAAAATACTAAATTAAAATTTAAAAATTTATACATCCACCATGACTCTTTAGCCACAAAGTGCATCAGATTCACATTGGGGACAGAGAAAACAATACCACCAGAAGAAAATGCAGGTAAGAACAAACTGGCAACATGAAAGCAGAGGAAGGAAGAGTCAAGGAGGAAGAGGGAGTGCTCAGAACCAGACACCCAGCATGGGCCCAGAGAGTAGGCTCTAAACACAGATACAAGGCCTGCCTTTCAGGTGTTTAGGTCCTGTCCCCCTGCCCCCCTGCCCCTCCTGCAGGTGGCAGGTGCCATCCTGGCTTCTAAAACAGAAAAGGGAACAATGAGACACTAACAAGCAGGTGCCTTTGTAGAACCAGATTCTGATTTTGAAGCAGTCTGCTTGCTAAGGACATGGGTTCCCCAGGGCAGGTCTGAGTCCCAGCCAGGCCTCACCTTCTCCTGCAGGGCCTCCCGCATCTCCTGGATGCCTGTGCGTTTGATGAAGTCTGGCAGCTCAAAGGGTGGCTTCTCAATGCCCCGTTTGCCCTGCAGGTACTTGCGCTTAAAACACCAGTGGCGCGGCACAGGCACAGAATTCCGAGTGGCTTTGAGATGGACCAAGAGCTTAGGGTCCTGCGCCGTCACATCATGCATCTCCACGACATCAGGCCGTGCCACCAGCTGAAAAGCACACAGCACCATGCTGCTACAAAGTCCCAATTTCTCAGCACTAAAACTTTCCTTTCTTACCCTCAAAGGACCCACCCAAATCACTCAGGTCTCCTTCAAGGGCCTCCACCCCACACCCCACCCAACACCTAACTCCCTTGTAGGGTTTGAGTTCCTCACCTGGTCGCTCAGCCAGGCCCCAGGCCCTGCTAGATCATTTCAGCCTCACCTGCTTGAGTTCGGCCACGGTGAAGCGATTCATTCGGCGCAACTTCTTCTTCGAGAGCTTGGGGGCTTCTGGCTTCTTTTCCTAGAACAGAAGAGGAATCTCGTGAGCAGGACTCCTATGTGTGAATCAAACTGTCCCGCCCACCCCAAAACTTAAGCCAATGATGGGGTGCTCACCTACAGTGCCCCCTAGAGTCCCCACAAGAGGACGTGGACCTCACCTGTTCATCATCGCTGCTATCGTCATCACTGTCCTTGTGTTCCTCCTCAAAGCCCTTCTTCTTGGGAGCTGCAGAGTTCTCTAGTTTATCAAGTTTCTCTGGCTCCTTCTCTTTCTCCTTCTTCACATCATCGGTGAGCTAAGGAAGAGGAAACATGAAAGCCCCAGCCCCAGAGCCCTCCCTACTTCCTGAACCCTGCAGTGAAAAGAGCCCCCTCGGCCCTATCGCTCCCCCCCTCCCTGCCCCTTTCCCATTCAGCTCTGCTCCTTCAGAGTACACTGCTCCTTGTACCTTGAAAGCCTCAAAAATCCTCTTGAAGAAGATGAAGTTGGGCTCATAAATTTCAGGTTCTTCAGTCACATACTCAATGTCAACATCAGCAGCTGGGGAGTCAGCGCTACGGGACCGCACTGAATCTTTCTCTCGGTCCCCAGAGCTCTCAGACGAACCCCCCCGCGCCCGCAGGGGCTTTTTCTTCTTCTTTCGGTTCCGGCGCTTACGGTTTTTCTATAAAGACAGAGAAAACCAACTAGTCAGACAATCCCAGCCCCTAATCTCCTCACCCAATCTCCCCAGTAACTCAACACTCCGTCTTCTGCCAAGGAGGCAATCCCATGAAGTGGCTGAGAAGAGACCTTGGAGTCAGGCTCCCAAGTCCTGCCATTCTCAAGCTGGGTATCACCGGGTAAATTACTGTTCCCCTCAGAACCTCAGACTTTTCATCTGTAAAACGGAGGAATTAATAGTACTCAGAAGGCCAAGGGATAGATGGCAATTAAATGAAGACATGTGTACAATACTTAGGATGGAACTGGCACAAAATAGCAGCTACTATTTCTTGAACATGTGCAATTGTTGTTATTTAAGTGCCCAAACATGGTCTCCTGCCATCCTCCCAGACCCAGCTCTGTCCCATACCTCTTTTTTTGATAGGGACACAGAGTCCTCCTCAGTCTCTGAAGCGGACTGGCCCAGGGATGAGCGAGTATCTGCTTCCATTTCCTCTTCCTCTGTAAGAGGGAAGGCAATCATCAGTCGGGAGTGCCACTGGCCTGCCGCTCACTCACTGTAATCCCTCCTTACCAAGAGCCCATTTCTCACTCGAGAGCCCTCATCCAAAAGGGATGGAGGGACAGGGCCGGAGCCTCGCCTGCTCCAGGTTCTGCCTCTGCAGCCCTGGTGACACAACAACACACTCACCCTGTTGAGAGTTCATCTCTTCCTGGCGGCTTTCCTTCAGCTGCAGGATCTTTTCCAAAGCCTGGGGGATCTTGGGGCCCACAGAGGGGTCGTCCATCTGCCAGAGACAACCCGATCATAAGGCTCATCACAGCACACTTTTGCTAGAAAGGCGGTGGTCAGGTGATGTACAGAGTAAAGAGGGCACATACCAATTGGATGCAGTAAGGTTTGGCATCCCTTGGAGTGAGCCCCAGACCCTGCCCTACCCTACATATATTTCAACTAAGTATGGCTTTCTATGTCACCCCTCCCCTGCAAGAAGTACCCTCATCTTCTCTAGGAATCCTTCTCTAATAATCAAGAGACAGTGCCTTCTAAACCACCACTCTTCTGTCTTTGAGGACGAAATCACCCATCTCACCTCTCTGTTCTCATCTCCAGGAGGGGGAGGAGGACCACGAGGCCGAGGAACAGGAGCCCCCATGGGCAAAACAGTAGGAGAGGGGCCCACCGGAGCCGCTACTGAGAGAAGAGAGAAAGAAAACCAGTGTCCAAAGAGAACGCTCATCAAAAAATTAGCTTCTGACTGTATAACACAGGGAATGCAGTGATGGAAGATGGACTGTGGTTAACAAGACAAATACAAGAACATTCTCTCATGAACAAATGTATAACACTAATACAGGTGTTAATAACCAGGTGGGTTGGGGGGAAAATATACCAAATAGAAGATATTGGCTATAGTAAGAATTGTTTTTTTTTAAGATTTCTCCCTACCCTCCTTGTTGTTTTTCACTGGCTGTGTCTGTTTATTTAGGAGGCCCTGGGATCTCTGATATAGGAAGGAGGTGCCTAATCACTTGAGCTACCTCCGCTTCCTATTTTGTTCTCTCATTATGTTTTTCCTTTTGTTGCGTCATCTCGTTGTACCAGCTTGCCACACTTGCCCATCGTGTCAGCTCGCTGTCTTCTTTAGGGGGTACCAAGAACCTCTGCTCCCTGCTTTATTGTGTCTCTCATGTTTTTTCTTATATCTCATTATGTCAGCTTGCCGTGGCTGCCCATCACACTAGCTCACTCTCTTCTTTAGGAGGTGCCGGGATCTGAATCAGCGACCTCCCATGTGGTAGGTGGGAGCACAGTCACCTGAGCCACAGTTGCTTCCCAGTAGTAATATTTTGACGATGTTCTTTCATAGTTTGTAGCAAATGTTGTGGTGGGGTGATGTATGGGAACCCTGTATGATGATGATATGTGTGTTTTCTTAGTAAGTTCACAACTTTTACTATACAGTTATTGTTTATGTATGTTCATATATGAATGATATACTTAAATAAAACTTTATTTTAGAAAAATAACTTTCCGTGCTAAAAGTCAAGGTGATGGTGACCCTTCAGAAGAAAAAGAAGCCTAAAGGGGCTTTTGGGATGCTGAAAACACTTTGATTCTTCTTCTTTTGTTTTTTTAATCTGTTCCCCCACCCACACCCCCACTGTCTGCTCTCTGTGTCCATTCACTGTGTTCTCTGTCCGCTTGCATTCTTGTCAGCAGTACTGGGAATCTGTGTCTCTTCTTGTTGCATCATCTTGCTGCATCAGCTCTCCGTGTGTGGTGCCACTCATAGGCAGGTTGCACTTTTTTCATGCTGGGTGCACTCCTTGCGCATGGGGCTCCCCTACACGAGGGACACCCCCACGTGGCACGGCACTCCTTGTGCGCATCAGCACTGCGCATGGGTCAGGAGGCCCTGGGTTTGAACCCTGGACCTATCATATGGTAGGTGGACGCTCTATTAGTTGAGCCAAATCCGCTTCCCACACTTTGATTCTTGGTCCAGGTACTGCTTGTATGGGTGTGTTCAGTTTGTGAAATTTCACTGAATTATATACTTGCAATTCATGTACTTTTTGGTGAATATGAACTTAAATAAAAAATTAAAAAAGAAAAAATGTAATTAACTTCCTTGCCCTTCCCTTTCATTTCCAGGGTCTTACCTCGAGGACCCAGAGGAGTGCGAACACCCATTTGGCCCATGTCTTGTGGGGGCCGAGAGACTGGGGCGCCCATCTTAGCAATCTCCTGCTGCCGTTCTTGCTCCAGAAGCACAGCTGCCTAGAGGAGGGAAGCAAGAGTGGAGACAGAGCTTGCAACTCTGTCTGGTGACGGGCCCTAACAAGTGCATTCTTCCAGGCTGGTAAGAGGCCTGAGGAGACCAATCAGGAACCACTCAGGCTTGGGGAGCTCCCCCTACTCCCACGCTTCCAACTTCCAGGCCACTGATCCAAATGGAGAAGCCTTCTCATCACCATGGAAAATCCCTGGAAATAACACCTAGGAAAACCCTGGGAAATGTCTAGCTCCTAACATAGACACTAATATTTAAATACTGCCTTCTATTTTTTTAATAAGAATTTTTTTCCTCCAAAGATTAAGTTACCTAGAAGGACTATGAGTTATTTTCTTGTATCTACTTCCCAAGATCTAGTACAGTCTGGACAGATAGTATTTTGGTAGTACTTCTTCACCTGTTGCTCTTAAAGCTGTTTTTTTTCAAATGATCCCAAGTAACCAATTAGGTAACAATTAAAACAAAGCACCTCTGGGGATAACTTCTCACTCATCATCCCCAAACTCATATTTGTCATATCATGTAGTCTAAATCCCATATAAATTATTAAATTAGCCAAAATTTCTCTCCAAGGTACTTAAAGTGACATCATATAATATAAGCAGAGGTCAACTAACTTTTCTGGCAAGGGCCAGACTTCTTGCATGTTTGTTTTCACAACCCTTTAAATATATACATATGTAAAAAATTCGTGGCCTGCAGGTCATACAAAAATAGGCCACAGGCCAGTGTGACAAGCCTGGACTAAAGAATAGCTACTATTATTCAGGAGATACTGGACAATAGCTGGGGGTGATGGAGCTTCCAAGGAGAACTTGAACAGTGCATCTTGTTTTAGGCAGTAGGCACAAAAACAACAGTCAACTGACTGACCACAAGGTCAGAGATTAAGGAGAGGAGCATTACCCACTTCTGCTTCTCCAAGAGCTCATATTCCTTCAGTGAATGATCTCCCTGCTTAAAAGAAAAAAACAAACTCATACCAGCACTGATACCCCAAAGGCCAGTCTGCTACAACTCTTCTGCCTAGGGTCCACTAGCCTAGGGCCTATGCTCTACTCTTTGGTCTGGAGCTTTCTAGAAGCTTCAGCCCCAGGATCCAGCTTCAGGGGCCTGGCAAGGCTGAGGCCCAGGTTTCTGCCTGCCCTACCTGCTTGGCACGTTCCTCTTGCTGCATCAGCAATGCCGCCTGCTGCTGTGCCAACTTCAGCCGCTCCTCCTCTGACAGTGCCACAGGCTCACCCACACGAAGGGGAGGTGGGGGTCCCAGGTTTGGTGGGTGGGGTCCAACTCCCATAGGAAAGCCAAGGCCAAGGCCTGGTGGAGGTGGTGGGGGTGGTGGAGGAGGTTGCAGAGGAGGGAGTCCCATAGGTGGAGGTGGCATGGGAATCCCAGAGAGCTGTGGAGAGAATATAACCATAAACCAGAAAACATTTATCTACTCAGCCTGCAAACATCTGCAGGGGACCTATGAGCCAGGTGCTGGGATTCTTGCATATAAGAAGAGAATGCTCCAAACCAATATCTAGAGAAAAGAATGTTAATTTTGGGGTATTGACTGAAGAAAGCTATCGACTCTCTCCCCTCAAAAATATCATGAATGAAATTTTGCACACAATTTCAGGATGTTCAGGGATACTTCTAAAGGCCACCTAGGGACTCCTCGTTCCACACACAGAGGTCAATGCACCCCAGATCAGAGCCACTGCTTTAGGGAAAAAAAGCCAACTCATGGATCAGAAGGGATATGGAAGCTGCAAGTAATTAAATATGTAGGAACCAGTGTGCCAGGGTACCCAGCAAACCCTAATGACTCACTGGATACAGGGTGGTATGCAATCAATTCAGAGAGCTGGCCTTCAATGCCTCACTGAACAACTTGGGAATTATGCCTGGGGAAGGCAAGGAAGAGGATGATTACTTCCAGGCAGGGGAGGATCAACTCAGGCTTCCAGGTATTTAAGCTGAGTCCTAAATGACAGAATTTGGAGAAGCAGACATTGAGGAAGGAAGCAAACATCAGGACCAAGAGAGAATTGAAGCGCTCTCAAGTCTCCTGACAGTACCTCCCTGCCCAATCTGAGAGCTGCAGACCCAGTATACTGTATGTGACAGAAGGAAACAAGTCTGGGAAGAAGGGACCTTATATCGTGGAACAACCTCCTCACCTGTGCTGACATGGGAGGAGGTGCAGTTTTGTCTCCATCTTCCCCTCTCAGAACCGGCCGATTCAGCACTATGCCAGTCTGTAAAAGAAAAAGGCCAAGGTAGGTAGTAGATCCACGAGGAGCTGTTACAGTAAAGGACGTTTCCTCCCATTCATTCAATAAAATTCACCCAGTGCTTGTCTGCCAGAACTCAGGCTTGGCATTGGGGAAGACCAACATATAATATAAAGAAACTATTACGACAGAGCGAGAAATGGCAGGACGGGCAAAAAAAGCAAGCCCACCCTGTGCCGAGGTACATAAAGAATGAAGATGGAGCCGTGAGCGGACGTGAAGGCCTCCTTGAGAAACTCGGCCTATCCTGACATCCCGCCGCGGGCACTTACCTGGCGAGAGTAACTCTGCAGCCGCTCCACCAGCTCCTCGCGACTCCCTGAGGGGGTAAAGGCACAGGATCAGTGAGGACCCGGTCTGGCCCGGTCAGGCCCAGCGGCCCGCCTCCGCCCCCTACCCCGGGTCACCCAGGTAACCAGGCTCCACTTTCTTGCAGGACCACGCGGGGCCCTTTTGGTTTCCCGTGCTTCTCACCCTGGATCGGAGCTCCGATCTCTGCCAACTTGGCCTGAAGTTCCTGGGCAGCCCAAGCGCCATAGTGCCCTGGGGGTGGCGGCGGCGGCAGCTGCAATTCCCCTTTAGGTGGCTCCGAGTGATCCGCCGCCATCTTAGCCACAGGAAGGCGCGCAACCAATCCGGAAGCTTGGTCCAGCCTTCGGGCTCAATTCCCGGAACTTCCGGCAGTGCGTACGCCACGTCCTCTCGCGGGTTGGAGGGACTTTCTTATTAGGGCCCGCCCCCTGATTACGTTAGGAAAAGTGATTCGCCACAGAGGCACCCTTTCTCCAATGGCCCTTAGAGGGGCTGTCGCAAAGCCTTCTGGGAGTTGTAGTACACAAGCCCCGGTTTGTGAGGTTCGGACGCTGAGAGCACAGTGTTCACGCGACGGCGCTGAGAAGTGCATTGCTTGGGTGGTCGGTGGTGCTGCCGAGCTAGCGCATTTTGCCCCTGGGGCGTGCTTGCCACTGGGGCGCGGACTTTGAGCCTTACCCCCCCCGCCCCGCCCCCGACTCCCTGATCAGGCGTGAGAGGCCGGGACGCTTGCGTTCCCGGGGAGTCTCGCAAGACTCATTACCCTGGCGGTCGCGCACTGCGGCTGCCAAGCGGGAGGGTGAAGCGCTGCGAGTGATAACACAGTGTCTAATTGTCTGCCCGCTCGCCCCCGACCCCGGCGTGGATGAATGGACTGAAAGGGGATCGGAGCCGGGAAAGGAGCGGGCCTGCGGGCTGAGTTCCAGCTGCTGCCGACAACGGGAAGGGAAACAGCCCCCTTTCCCCGCTTCCAGGCTGGCTCAAACGTCGACTCCTCCGCTACGCGTTCTCCCGCTTTCCTTTCCTTCCTTGGAGCTCCCATAATGAGGCAGGTTAGTATAAGGAACTGGGGAAGGCAGCTGGTCAGAATGAAGTAGTAACAGCTGGGACCACCTGGTCAGAACAAAGCCATGAAACCGGTACCTGTAAACCCCCGAGGGAAGGCCGCTGCTTGAGAACACACAGCTGTAACCCTTACAGCCGAAAAGCCTACCAAAAACTTTGGTCACGAGGTCCCATTTGAATGTTCTGCGCTCAAAAGAAGTCCCCAATAACTCCAAACAGAAAGGCCTCTGCATTGGTTCCCTAAAACTAACAGGTGAAGGTGAAAAGGCAACCAACTGGGACAGCAGGTAGCTGAGATCCCTCCTGCATATGGTGAAGGAGGAGGAGGAAAGGCCTACCCCGGAGCCTCATGCACGTGCCTGACCCGTTAGCACACCTGTACTGGTGTCCTGGATGTGTACTATTTCTTCACTTGTTTCTTAATAAGCTCTTTACTCCCTTGCCTACCCTATGGCATGTCCTTAAATTCCTTTATGCGACGCAGGCAACGAACCCAGAGCCCAGAGTGTTGCGCTAACGATAAAAGGTTCAAATCTCCACCATTCAAGTCTGATTTTTTGCCCCTTCTCCTCACCTCCACCCCCATCCCCAAGAGTGTGGGCTGGGACCTGGTCCTCCGACTGTCTCTCAGTACCCAGCATTCAAGTGGTGCTCAGCAAATGATAACTACTGGGGAAAAAAAAAAAGACTAAATGGAACAATCTTTTTGGCATCAGGATTTGCAACTTTCTTCCTCTCAATAATGAACTTGGTCCCTTTCTTCCCTCAGCTCCACCAGTCCTCTCCCAAGCTGCCTTCGCAGCCTGAGGGAGAGATAGACTGGTGCCCTTTGCCGCAGCTAGCTCCGCACTCTCACTGTCAGCCAGGCTGTGTAAGTGTGTGTGTGAGTGCAATGGGTGAGGAAAGGACTCAGGTTAAGCTTAATTTATCGGCCCCCTCCACACAGACCCTTTTGTTCTCTCTATTTAGCACCATTTCACCAACTGTCCCCAATAGAGAAGTAGTGTTGGATGCAGGAGGAAAAAAAAGGATGGTACCCCAGGTCCAAAGGAGCTTCATTTGGGTAGAGATAGAGAAAAGGACTAGGCCAGGAAGATTGGCTCGTGTCCTAGCCCTGGAAGAGAAGTTCCCTTTCATTCCTGCCCAAATCTTGATTAGTCCACCTTCTATTTCCACCACCTCCTTAGTCAACTGCTGCCACTCCCAGAAAGAACAGCACAGAACACAGAACAGTGGTGTTAGCCCACTCAAGTGGAACCTTCCTTCCCGACCCACTCAGGCAGAACCTTTCTGACCCAACGGAAGGTTTTCTGTAACCTGAGAGCCCTAGCAGGTCGTCTGAGGCTGGAGGCCCCCTGTGGTGTGTGTGCTGGGGAAGGAGGGGGAGTCTCTGTCTCAGACAGGAGAAGCTAAGGGCTGTGTGGTGAGGGGTTAATGTATCCAAGGGCCAGAAAAGGACAGGTCACATGGGATCTCATTTCATCCTGGAGGCAGGATTCGCCCCATTGTGCAGAGGGGATTATTGAGGGGTGGAGAGAAGCTCACATGCCTCAGGGGCCAAACTGGGACCACAAGCAGATCCCCTGGCTCTGAGAGTCCCCACTCCCTTCTCAACAAGGACCCTCACACAATTCCTCCACCTTGCTGCGTGGCCCTGAAAAGGGATACCCAGCGGCTCCCATCCTAGCCTTGGAGAGCTTCCCTAGCTCCAGGATCACTGCCATAACCAGAGAGAAGGAGAAAGCGGGCTTCGGGGCCAGCCCCAGAACGTGATGGGGGCCCTTGGCATCAGGGTGCTGCTGCCCGACTCCCAGGTAGTAGGAACTAACTACAAAGGCAGGAGGAAATTCAGGAAATCCCCAACACACACACACACACACACACACACACACACAGTGCACACAGAGAGCCTTCACCTGGGCTAACTGTGCAGTCTCAGAACAGCTCTAAGAGGAGGGCAGGAGTGTCTATTTCCATCTTAGGGTTGGAAGCATCCGGGCTCTGGAGTTGCTTCTTGACTCTGGGACTTAACAGCAGAACCAGCATTGAACTTGCATCATCTGATTCCTGGTGTGAGGTGCCTGGGCAAGGGTCCCAGGCCCACTAAAGCCGGGATCAGGAGTGAGTCGGGAGCCCAGGTGGGAAGAAGGAGTGTGTGAGCAGCAGAGGGCCACCTCAGGGGGATGGGAGGCAGGCTAGAAGGGAAGGGCCCTGGGGATGTAATGGCAGATGGGACCAGACCAGAGGCTGAAGCTCTGCTTCTCCGCAGGTGGTGGAAAGAGCAGGAGGGAGGGGGGAGGGAGGAGTGGGCTCTCCTATAAGTGTACCTGGGTCTCTAAGTGTCCCAGGACTAAGGCTCCACCAGCGCAAGGATGACCAGGGCCATCCAGGAATGCCCTGCAATGCCAGAGAGTTCAGGCACCTTTTGGGGCTCAATTTCCCCTGACCCCGTTGGTGTCCAGACCCAGCAAGCCTCGCAAAGCGGGAGAGCGTTCCCGCGGCCAGCCGGGGCTGCCCCCTCCCCTCCTCGCTCCTCGCTCCCCTCGCCCTCCCCTCCGCTGCGCGGATCGGCCCCCGCCCCCGCCCCGCCTCCGGTGTGCGATGGGGGGCGGGCGGCCGGCGGAGCCCGAGGAGCGGAGCCGGGCGGACGCCGCCACCTGATCCCATCCCGGCGCAGCGAGGCGACCGACCCGCACCCGGCGCGCAGGGCCCCCGGAACCCTCAGAACCGGCCCGGACCTCGAGACCAGGCGCGGGACGTAGCGGCGACCACCCCCTACCCGGGTGGGAGGCACAGCCCGCGCGGCGTGAGTACCACAGTGGCCGGCCTGGGGCTGGGGGCGCCGGGGGGGACCGGACCAGGATGGGGGACGAGCGGTGGACCGGAGAATGCCCTGGGGGCCTACTGCCTGGAGAGGGTGAGGAGGGGGTGCCCTGAGAAGCTGGAGAGGACGGGGTGCGAGGGCAAATCCGGCCTGTGCTCTATGTGACCGGATGCCGGTGACCGATCCCTGGGGGAGGTTGGGATGAAATCGAGGGAATGTGTGTGTGAATGGGGGTGGGGGGAGTGATGGAGAGAGGAGGATGAAGGGAATTCGGAGGCACTGATGACGTGGGGGTGGATGAGAGGGAGAGGGGACTGGCGGGGACCTGGCCCATGCTAGAGGAAGGAAAAAAATGTGAAAAAAAAAGGTGGAAGGACATTTGATCTCCTGGGGCCATTAATTTGCAAACCCCCTCTGTCACTCACCCATTCCTCTCCCTCTGTGCCCTGGGTCAGTTTCCCTGCTCAACCTGCTCTGCCACCCCTCAAGCTTGGATGGAGCCTCCAAGTCATCCAGCACTCGGTCCAGGTGGTCCAGGCCAGGGCCACCCCCCTCCTCTAAGTGCAGGCCCCGGCTGGAGCTGGGAGGGGGGAAGAGAAAGGCTCCTCTGGGAGCGAGTAGGTGCCCAGGCCAGTTTCAAAGCTCTGTTTCAAAGCTCTGGCTGGCAGAACCATTTCTTCCTTGGTTCCCTGGAGAAAGGAAAGCAATTTACAAAACCAGGCAGCAGCCTGAGGTAGATTGTTCTTCCTAAAATTAGCACTGATGTTGTGAGGATGGGCATCCTGCCCTGCCGGGGATAACGGGGGGACCCTCTCCCTCTCCAGGGGAGCCTGGGGTGAAGTCTGAAGCATCTGAGGAGCAGCCTGCCCCAGCAGCACTGCCAGGCACCCCCACAAGCCTGGCGATGACAGGGGAAGCCTGGCTCCAGCAGCCCCCGCCGTGGTTGCCAGTGCTCTGACGCCAAGAGGTCCCTTAGAGTGAACCTGCCCAGGGAAGGCAGGCCTCCTCCAGTGTCCGTGCAGCACCCTCTCTCAGGACCCAGAGGGGTTAGCCTTGGCCAAGAGCCCAACCCGACAAGACAGGGTTACTGCCTTCAAATACATGAAGGCGTGTTATGGGCCTTTCTGTGGGGTCCAGGAGATCAGCCCTGACAATAAGCAGAGAAAGGGTAGAAGGAGGTGAGCAGGGGAAGCTACCCCCGGAGGCAGGCTGATCCTGGCTGTCCCAGAAAGAACTTTCCATCAGCCGAGGCTGCTCAGAAGTGGACCAGGCGGTGTATGGAGGTAACGAGCAGCCTGTTTGTGACTGGGGCTGAGCAGAAGCTGGTGCCCACCTTCTGGGGGTGCTGCCCAGGGGACTGCAGCACCAACGAGACCGTGTATGTGAGTGGCCTAAGCCTGGGGGCTGGCTGGCTCCACGGGGCTGAGCTGTGGAAGGGAACGTGTACAGGAGTGGGGTGGGGGGGCACCGAGAATGCCTGGCACCTTTTTCTGGGGAAATGCCCACTGCAGCTCCCCCTTTGCTGACCCCAACTCCTCTGAGAAACAATAGGGTTTCTGCAAGTTTACCAGGATGGAAATGGGCTGGCTCCTGATGTTGCCTCTCTTGGGAAACTCCAGTGGAGGCACCAAGACCTCTAGGCAGGACAGTGACAAAGGAAAGAAGGTATGCCTCCTGGAGGGCTCAGGGCTCTGACTTCCTCCTGCAGGCTCTCCCACCCAGGCAGAACCAGCTGCTCCTCTGTGCCAGCAAGCCTTGAAGAGACAGGGAGGGCCCAAGGCTTCCTCTGCTATGCCCTTGGCTGCCCTCTGTGGCTAGACCCTTCACCCTACTCAGGCTCCAGGCGGCTTAAGTTTGTTGGCAGGCTGGTGGAGGAAACCAGGTGAGGGGGCCTGGAGAGAAGGGGAAGGCATAAGCAGGGCATCTTTCCACGCAAACAGGTTTAAATGTAATCCAGGATTAGATGGGGGTGGGAGGAAGTCTTAGAGAGGAGAGCTCGGAGGCCAAGACCAGAGCCCCAGGGGAAGGCGATGGTCAAAAGAGTTTTCACGTGACGTCACCCCTCCTGGGACCCAGGTGTCCTAGTTCCACACACGCGCACATGCCCACCAGTTTCCAGCTCTCCCCTTTGGAGAGGGTTGAGTGTGAGGCCTGAAGCTGAACCTGAACCTGGAGACTGAGGCCCCTGTGACAGACTCCACCCTAGCCTGGGGATAGGCATCGCTGCTGAAGCTGACTTTCCACTACAGCTGCCAAGGGCTGGGCTGCCCTGGAGCCAAGCCATTCATGCGGAGACAGGTGACTGGCTGGAAACCAGGCCCTTCTGCCACCTCTCACTCCTGCTGCTCACTCAGGCCAGAGGTCCACCATCTCCTGGAGCCACCTCCATGCTCCCCGCACCCCCACCCCCTCCCAGGCTGCCATCCCCCGGCTTTGGCCAAGCACCTCTCAAGGCAGAGCCAGCTGAGGGGGCAGGCTGGGTTTCAGGTATCTGAAGATGGAATCCAGTTAGGATTCCAGGATTCCAATCTCTCCTTTCGCGCATTGATTTATCCATCTTGGGCCGTCAGATCAGGAACTGAGCTAGGACAGCGCAGAGCTCAGTAGCATGCAGAATTGCCAGAGTCCAAGGCAGGGATGGGGACGTGAATTACACACAGAAGCGGCACACAGAACGTCCCAGGGCATGACTGCACCCAGAAAGAGCAGGGTCTGAATCCTGCCTCTGCTAATGCCAGCTGGGTGACATGGAACAAGTGACAGCATCTCTTAGAGCCTCAGGTCTCTCATCTGTAAAATGGGATTAACACCTACCTTAGGGTATGGCGTGGGATGCAGTTTTGATCCCTCCCCTATCTCGGGGACTTGAGAAGGTACCAGCCTGGTAGGTGTTGCTGAGCGCTCAGCTAGTCGGTGACTGAGCTGGATTTGGAATCCAACCTGAATCGAGTCCAGGATCCTTCTCACTGCATCACATCCCCCCTCTTCACTCTGAGTGCCCCCACTCTTCCCCCATCTTAGTCTGCAGGGTGGAAGGACTGCAAACACCTTCTTCTCACTAATTCTGGAGTGCTGGGCAAGGCATCTGACTTCAGAGCCCCTGGGGAGCCAGGACCAACCATAGGCTGAAGCAATCAGGCAAGGAGTCCTGCAGGATGGGAAACCTGGAGTTGAGACCTCTGTGCTCTGAGCCAAGTCCCAGGGCTGAGGAGAGTCTACTGAGTAAATGGATATAAAGTAAATGGCCGGGAGACAAAGCCGAAGTAGGGACAGGCGGAGAAGCAGAGACAGGGCTTAAGGAAGGGATGGCTACTGCCTGAGGGGCTGGCCACACCCCAGGCCCTGTAATTCCACCCAAGACTAGTTATCTAGAGCAGTGAGGAGATAGGGTCTTGGTACCTGGTGGTAGGAATCTGATCTTCCCTGGCCTCTCTGCTCACCCCACCCCTTTGGAGCTCTCCTTTCTCACAGTCCTGCTAGGGCCCAAAGCCCATCTCCTCCACCCACTGCAAACCTGTCTGCCTCTTTCTCCTGCCAGGCCTCTCTTAGGGAACACTGGCCCTGCTACCGGAGCCTCAAGAGCCCCCATGAGTGCCGGCGAAGGGCATCCTGGATAGCGAGGCCCTCGCTGGCCCAGGGCTGGACACCCCACCATGCCCCCCATCCTCCAGCGCCTGCAGCAGACCACCAAGAAGATGAGCCGCAGAAAAATCCTGCTGCTGGTGCTAGGGTGCAGCACTGTAAGCCTCCTCATCCACCAGGGAGTGCAGCTCAGCTGGTAAGGAGGCCGGGCCTCGGTGAGGGGCAGGCCCGAGGGCGGGACAGGCCTAGGGCAGCCCAAAACCAGCGATTTCCTTGCCATGCCTTCCACCTGCCCTTCCATTGGGTGCCGCTCCTTCTCCCTATTCTGAAAGCACTTTTTCCATAACATTATCTGTAAATCCACATGGCCTCCCTAGGCAGGGATGAGTCTTCAGTGAAAAGGTTGACTGCTTTGCTCAGTCATACAGTTAGTCAGTGACTGAGCTGGGTTCAAAGCCAGCCTCAATCTAGTCCAGGATCCTTCCCACTGCATCACACTCCCTCCCTCCTCACCCGCTCAACCTAGTCCCCTGGTGAAAGGACTGCACACTACTTCTTCTCACTTCCCTTGTGCTGGCAAGCCACTTCACTCCTGAGTTCTGGTTTCCTCATCTCTAAAACGGGAATGATGATATGTGACCCAGACTACCCACCCTGATAAAAGATACCATGTGACAACTAATGGGAGCCCCTGGCCCTGCTCCTGACTCAGTGTGTGGATCCCAACAAATCATGACCCCACGTGGCCTCAACATCCCCATTTTCTACACAGTCTGACCCTGAAGATGGAGGGAACAGGCCCCCTTGGCTGGATGCTCTGCTGGTCTTTATTAGGGCTGTCTCTGTCAACATCATGCTGAGCCCAGACCAGCCACAGATGGGAAACATCAGTGGTGTTCAGGCTGCCAAAGCTGCCTAGAATTGTCCTCGATACACGAGGCTTAGGATGGTAAAGGATCTTACAGGTTCCCTGCGATCCCAAACACCCTTATTTCAGGAATGAGGAAACAGAAATGAAAGCTTCCTGACAGCAAGGAGTATTATGTGTTTTTCATAGTAAGGTATCTCTTGAGCATCTTAATAATGCCTGGCACAGAGCAGTTCCTCACAAAATAATCTTTGAATGAATGAA